>NC_040906.2:32213261-32823647 GCF_004126475.2 Phyllostomus discolor
ATGAAGTTCTTTCCTTTACATTGGGTCTGGAGCTTTCAGGGAATTTTGAAGATGCAGGCCTCTCTGGAGATTTCCTTCTTCTTAGAGGCATCGCCAATTAAAAACAACAAAATTAACTAAACCTAGAGTTATATTCAAAGAATGTTCCTTTTACTGCAACGAACAGCACAGTGCTCTAAATGAAGCTGTGATGGAAAATACTATTTGAGAATGTGTTCTGTTGCTCTCAGAATGAAGAAATCACACTGCAAAGTATGTCCTAGTGAAGAAGCAGACCTTAAATCGAAGTCCCTGCTGGAGAGTGGATCTCATGAGGCCTTTTTTACCAGTACAGTTGATGGTTAGAACCCTACCAGAATTCCATTTGGAGACACATTCTAGTTCCTTGGTTACCAAAGGTATACATATACAAATGTTAAAGGTACAGAAGTTACACATACTTATTAGTGTCAAAGATTTTTTTAAAAAACTATATACATGGTAAATTTGTAAATCACTGAAATGAATCACTTTCTTTCAGTAACACATTCCTGGATTATTTTCCTCACAAAATATTTTATATTTCTTATTTACTTTCTCTATTCATTTGTTAAAATGTGATGTGACCTACAAAAAGCTTTCAATCTCAAAAGTCACCATGCTGACAAGTTAGCACCTGCTCTACTAATAGCTCTTTCGAGTAAGCAGTCTGTTGCTGGTGTTATCTTGATGCCTGTAATTAAAAAAATCAAAGATACTTGTTTCTCATGCCTGTCAGAAGTTTTAAGGCTCATATTTAAAAACCACTGCCTCTATGAAAGCATTTCTCCATGCTTCCATTATAATGTGCTTCCTATGAATGCTTATAACACAATCTACTTTGTTTCTCAAAGGCATACTTTCTAATCTATAATAAGGTGTATTGAGCACATTTCTAAACCTCAAATTAGAGTACAAGCAAGTTGAATGTCCCAATCCTGCTCCAGGCATCTTTATGAATTCCTCTATGACTTAACAGAACCATGGACTTATAGGGAGTTTAAAAAGTGCTTTTTGAATTAAGTGAGAGAATATTAATCATTTTGGCATTGTATCGTAAGGCAGGGATAAAAGGCATCAATTTCTTAAAAACGAATTAAAACAATTTAATAGCAATGTGTTTGTAGCTATTAATCACACCTGAGTATATTTGGCCTCTAGAGCCTTATTCAACTTCCGTAGATGATCATTCTGTGAATGGATTTCAGTGAAAGATTGTAGCTGTTCTTCTAGCTGTTTAACTTTTATCTAGGGAAAAAACAGAAGAATAATAAAAATAAGCCTCATTAATAAAATATATATTTACTCCAAAAGGAAAAAAAGATGTCACAAGTTTTTAAGAATATTTTATTGATTATGCTATTACAGTTTCCCCAATTTCCCCCCTTTATCTGTCCTCCACCCTGCATCCCCCAACCCTCAAGCATTCTATCCTCTTAGTTCATGTCCGTGGGTCGTACATATAAGTTCTTTGACTTCTCTGTTTCCTATACCATTCTTAACCTCTCCCCGTCTATTTTATGCCTACCAATTATGCTACTTATTCCCTGTACCTTCCCTGCCATTCTCTCCCTCCCCTGCCCCACTGAAAACCCTCCATGTGATCTCCATTTCTCTGATTCTGTTCCTGTACTTGTTTGCTTAGTTTTTGTTTACATTTTTTCAGGTTCAGTTGTTGATAGTTGCGAGTTTGTTGTCATTTTAGTGTTCAGAGTTTTTGATCTTCTATTCCTTAGATAAGTCCCTTTAACATTTCATATAATAAGGGCTTGGTGATGATTAACCCATCGAGTTCAGGTGAAGCCACTCAAGTTTTGTCTTAAACTGTATGTAGGTAAATATGACTTAGATGTCAGTAACATTCCTGGGAAGTGTATACCCAAGGGAAATGTGGTGTGCATGCAGATCTTTATTGCTTTCAGGTGGTGAACAAGTGGACACAGGAGGCAGGTATAAGCTAAAGCAGAAAAGGTATTTTTCGTATTTGTGATCTCTGCAAGTTTTATATTCTGGGGTAGTGTTGCTGGCTCAAGACTGCTCATTGTTGGTTAAAACAAGCGTATGTGTTTCGCCCTTTTAGTTGGGTCTCTTTATATTGAGTAACTTTTTAATGCTACAGGTAATACTTTCTTTCCTCTTTTTTTGTAATAATTTTTAAATATATTTTATTGATTATGCTATTACAGTTGTCCCATTTCCCCCTTCACTCCCCTCCACCCTGCACACCCTCTCCCACCCACATTCCCCCCTTTAGTTCATGTCCGTGTGTCATATTTGTAAGTTCTTTAGCTTCTACATTTCCCATACTATCCTTACCCTCCCCCTGTCTATTTTCTACCTATTGTCCATGCTACTTATTCTCTGTACCTTCCCCCCCCCTCCCCGTTGCTAACCCTCCACGTGATCTCCATTTCTGTGGTTCTGTTCCTGTTCTAGTTGATTGCTTAGTTTCTTTTGGTTTTGCTTTAGGTGTGGTTGTTAATAATTGTGAGTTTGCTGTCATTTTACTATACATGTTTTTTTATCTTCTTTTTCTTAGGTAAGTCCCTTTAATATTTCATAAAATAAGGGCTTGGTGATGATGAACTCCTTTAACTTGACCTTATCTGAGAAGCACTTTATCTGCCCTTCCATTCTAAATAAAAGCTTTGCTGGATAGAGTATTCTTGGATGTAGGTCCTTGCCTTTCATGACTTGGAATATTTCTTTCCAGCCCCTTTTTCCCTGCAAGGTTTCTTTTGAGAAATCAGCTGATAGCCTTATGGGCACTCCTTTGTAGGTAACTGTTTCCTTTTCTCTGGCTGCTTTTAAGATTCTCTATTTATCTTTAATCTTGGGTAACTTAATGATGATGTGCCTTGGTGTGTTCCTCTTTGGGTCCAATTTCTTTGGGATTCTCTGGGCTTCCTGGAAGTCTATTTCCTTTTCCAGATTGGGGAAATTCTCCTTCATTATTTTTTAACATAAGTTTTCAACTTCTTGCTCTTTTTCTTCTCCTTCTGGTACCCCTATGATTCTGACGGTAGAGAGTTTACAGTTGTCCCAGAGGCTCCTAAGCCTCTCTTCAATTTTTTGAATTCTTGTTTTTCATTCTGTTCCAGTTGGATGTTTATTTGTTCCAAATCATTGATTTGAGTCCCTGTTTCCTTCCCTTCACTGTTGGTTCCCAGTATATTTTGCTTTATTTTACTTTGGGTAGCCTTCATTTGTTCCTTCATTTTGTGACTGAGCTCAATCAGTTCTGCGAGCATCCTGATTACCAGTGTTTTGAACTCTGCATCTGATAGGTTGTCTATCTCTTTGTCACTTAGCCCTTTTTCTGGAGTTTTGATCTGTTGTTTCATTTGGGCCATATTTCTTTGTCTTGGTGTACCTGTTATGTTGTAAGGGGGAGGGGCCTTAGGTATTTACCAGGATAGGGCAACCCATGTCACTGGGTTGTGGTGCTGTCTGTGGGGGAGGGGTCAGAGAGGGAACAATGTGACTCGCTTATTGCACTTTAGCCACACTTCCCAACGAACTCTCTTGTGTGAGACTGGGAGTTTCTCCAACAGCAGCAGCCCCTGCTGTAGCTTACAGCTAGCTTTGAGTCTTTAGTTTCCCATTCAGCCAGCCCTGCCTTGCCCACATGGTCCACCACCTTGCCAGGAGTCGTCTTCACTCAACTGCCCATCTCCACCCTTCCTGCCCTCTTTCTGGTCTGAGTGAATATTTCTTTAACTCCTTGGTTGTCAGAGTTCCATGCAGTTTGATTTTCTGGCACTTCTGGTTGTTTACTTTTTTTAGATTGGTTGTTATCCTTCTTTTGGTTGTGTGAGGAGGCAAAGTGTTTCACCTACGACTCCATCTTGGCCAGAACCAAGATGTCACAAGTTTTGCAAAAAAAATTATACAGAGAATCCTTAAAACTTGTAAAAGCAATCCTAAGGTTTTCTAATCATGTAAAGAATGCTCTTTCAACTCAAATACATAGCTATTTCAACAGCTGAAAAGTAAGCTATATCCTAAATGTATCTACATTTACATGTAGAGGGATAATTCATTTGGTTTCTACTGCTTACGGAGACTCCAAATTAACATGACTCATGAATATAACAGTGAGAGTTTGTAGGTAATAAATTTAAATTTTAAAGGAATTGTGATATCCAGCATTTAAAAACATTTTTTGATTGTGGATAATTAGAATTGTTAACATGCAAGGAGGAGATGGTCTTGTGTTTTTACCGACAGAATTACAAAAGTTGAATATATGGAAGTATATGGTGCATTGTATTTTAAAACTAACTCATAAAATGACTACTCACATCCTTTAAAGAAAATTATCATTTGGGGAGAGAAAAATCATTAATATTTACTCACAAACCTCCAAACTGTATGTTTTTCTACATTTTCCCTCTCTCATTCCCAACTCTCTCATACAAATCAATAACTAACATTATTTAAGCCTATATTTTGAATCAAGAAAAATTTCATACAAAATTTTTTATTTAAATCAACTTTTTCCTCTCTTGATATCTTCTTGTTTCCTACCTGTGGAGGGTAAATACCCTTTGGCTGCAGCTCCCGGGCATTTTCAAATGTTAAAATTTAAATGCCAGTAAATTTTTTTGAAAGACTGCACAAGAACACACTTTGTCTTAGGAAATATCTATTGTTCCATCAGTAGGATTATTCTGTCTCTCACATTTGCCTGTTTCTGTTGCTCTTTTCTACAGTGTACAGTATTAAAACATGTGCTGTGGCTCTCCAAAGCCATTAATAAAAATCAATCATGGTATTTTTTCATATTAAGTTTCAGAATTAAAATGGCTGCCTCTAAAGGGAGGTACTGATGAAACAATTACCCTCATTTTAAACATAAGCAAATTCTTAACCCATAGAACCCAATGGAAAATGCACTGATTAGCTTTGAAGACTTTCAGATGTGTCTCCAAGCAAAACACTCTCTCCTTATACCACAATGCTTCTCAGATTACCTCAGCCTCTGGGGTACTCAATAAAATGCCTAAAATCTGTCAGATAGCCTGTTTACCTATAATGCACTTTAATTTTTATATTGAGTTTCTTATTTGGCAGGATGTCTAATTCAGAACATTCAAATGGAAAAGAACATGGAAGCAAATAAATCTTGCTGCCCCCAGAGACCTGGTGTTCCATGTCATTAGTACCCAACTGGATTCTATAGCTAGCTTATCAGCCAGTCTCAGGAATCACACTCTCCAGGTGAGTCTACTATGTAGCTAAAGCTAAGAACCACTGATTCAGTTGGAGTTGGTTTAAGGCAGGCCTAGCCATACTGGTGGCAAGCTGCTTATTCTCTGGGTCCTGTAGGGGCAGAACCCCAAGGCAGCAGAAGAAAAGTAGTGTCATCCCATTCACTCAAGTCTATTCTATTGCCTTAGAGTACCAATTTCCAGGGCTACTTCTTTTTAGGAATGTTACAAAAATTCAGTGAAAAAGAGAACATCTACATTCTCTGTAAATGAGCATGCATTAAACAATTATAATAACACTTCAGAGAGTCACAGAATGGGCTCTGGCTTTAAAATTTTAGGTTTCAACATTATAGATTAGGTATGTGAATAGAAGTCACCTAGATTTTATTTTTTAAAAGATTTTATTCATTTTTAGGGAGAGGGGAAGGGAGAGACAGAGGGAGAGAAACATCAATGTGTGGTTGCCTCTTGTGCACCCCCTGCTGGGGACCTGGCCTGCAACCCAGGCATGTGCCCTGACTGGGAATTGAACTGGTGACCTTTTGGTTCATAGGCTGGCATTCAATCCACTGAGCCACAACAGCCAGGGCAGAAGTCACCTAGATTTTAATGCAGTAACAAACTTAGAGAAGTTTAAAGGCTTGTACAAAGTTACAAAATTAGTAAATGTAGGCTAGGTTCCCTGAAAATTCAGCAATATTTAGTTTGACAATTGACATTAAAAAGTTAGACAACAAAAATCAGAAAATAAAATCTCATACCTGGAGCTTTCCCTTTTCATAGGCCAGCTTATTTTTACTCTCAGTAATTTTTCCCAAGACCTTTTCCACCTGTTGTTGAGCAGCCTGATAAAGCAAACACAGATATCAGTACCTCTAGGCATAGAAGGAAATAATCAATTTCCTTTTTAAACAAGTATCTAGACCTTTACCATTTCTATACTAATGAAATCAGGATTCATATTTATTGGTACTGCTGCTGTCTCCTAGTCTTTCCCGAGATAGCCAACCATAGTGCTAATATGCAACATGCACGGAGACTGGTCAGGAAGGTGCGAGTGCCTTAGGAGTCCCAGAGTTTGCTCTTCTTTGTTTATTGATTCTATTTTTGTTACACTAGTTACTCCTTCGTAGCTGTGATAGAACCCAGATGTGGGGTGGTGACAGATGTACAATTTGAGGATCATATCGTTCTTCATGAAAACGGGAGCTGCAAATGATCACAGCCACCTGGACAGTAGGAGATGTTTCAGTTATCAACAGTAAAAGGCAGTTAAAAAAATCTCTTAAACACAAGAGGTACATCATTGGAAACTCAAAACATGGTTTTGATCAAACACTGAACACACTGTTATCTGGGACAAACATTACTGAAAGGCTCCATATTTTATGAAATTACATATTTTCATCATTAAAACAGCTGTGGAAAATATTTTTCCATGTCTTTGTCAGAAGAAATAAATATAAAATAGAATTTTCTTTTGATTAAATTTGGGGTGTTGTTGATACTTCATAACAATATTAGTGTTTGAATATGGAAAATTTCACCCTTCATAATCAATTTCATTATTATATTTTAATTACAGGAAATACTGTTATTTGCCCTATGTTAAGAGTATTTTCACAAATCAACTGTGGGGATAAATACGGACACAAGCAAAGTGACTGAGAACCCAAATTCTTAATCACTCAGGCCGACTAGCTGCACTATGGATTGTCTGCAGTGAATCTGGAGTTTAAAATCTTGGTAAATATTGACATAATTCACTATTTCTGACTTACATTTGATTAATTAGTGAATAATAGAACAGGGAGCCTTTTTAGCATTTAAAACCAAAGAATTTAGACTTCTGTTTTATGTTCAACTTTGGGCAACTTGATAAAGATGAAACCGCATATGTAGGGATATAATTTTACATAAAAGATATTCTTCACTATCTGACAGTTATAGCTATTCTTTTCAAAAATATACTTTATTAATTATGCTATTACAGTTGTCCCAACTTTCCCCGCTTTGCTCCCCTCCACCACTATCCCCCATTCCCTCCAGCAATCTGCCCCCTTAGTTCATGTCATGGGTCGTGTATATAAATTATTTGGCTTCTCCCTTCCCTACACTGTTCTTAACATCCCCTTGTCTATTTTGTCTTTACCAATTTGTACTTCTTAATCCCTGCATCTTTTCACCATTTTACCCCTTCCCCCTCCCAACTCATAACCCTCCAAATGATCTCCATATCTATGGTTGTTTCTGTTGTGCTTGTATGCTTCGTTTGTTTTTAAAATTAAATTGTTGGTAGTTGTGAATTTATTGCCATTTTAATGTTCATAATTTTGATCTTATTCTTAAATAAGTCCCTTTAACATTTTATATAATAATGGCCTGGTGATGATGAACTCGTTTAGCTTTACCTTGTCTGGGAAGCACTTTATCTGCCCTTCCATTCTAAATGATAGCTCCACTGGATAGAGTAATCCAGGTTGTAGGTCCTTGTCTTGTATCACTCTGCATACTTCTTGCCAGTCCCGTCTAGCCTGCAAAGCTTCCTTTGAGAAATCAGATGACAGCCTTATGGGAACTCCTCTGTAGATAACTGACTGCTTTTCTCTTGCTGCTTTTAAGATTGTCTCTTTTATCTTTAACCTTTGGCATTTTAATTATGATGTGTCTTGTAGTGGACCTCTTTGTTTCCATCTTATTTGGGACTGTGTGCTTTCTGGACTTGCATGTCTATTTCCTTCACAAACTTAGGTAAGTTTTCATTATTTTTTCAAATAGATTCCCAATTTCTTGCTCTTTCTCTTCTCCTCTAGCACCCCTATGATGCAAATGTTGGAATGCGTGAAGTAGTCCCAGAGGCTGCTTACACTATCTTCAAATTTTGGAGTTTTTTTCTCTTTGTTGTTTTGATTGGTTGTTTTTTGCTTCTTTTGTTCCAAATCATTGATTTGCTTCTTGACTTCATCCACTCTTCTGTTGTTTCCTTGTAGATTGTTCTTTATTTCAATCAGTGTAACCTTCACTTCTGCCTGGGTCTTTTTTATGCTGTTGAAGTACCCACTGAGTTCTCTGAGAATCTTAATAACCAGTATTTTGAACTCTGCATCTGATAGATTGCTTATCTCCATTTTGTTTAGTTCTTTTTGTGGAGTTTTGTTCTGTTCTTTCATTTAGGCCATATCTCTTTGTCTCCTCATTTTGGCATCCTCCCTGTGTTTGTTTCTATGTATTAGGGAGAGCTACTTTGACTCCTTGTCTTAGTAGTGTGACTTATTGTAGAAAAAGCTCACCAGTAAACTGGATGTGGCAGAGCCTTAGGTAATCGCCAGGGTTGGGCAATCCATGTCGCTGCTCTGTGGCTGTGTGTGGGAGGAGGGCTTACAGAGGGGACAATGCCACTGCCTGGCCTCCATAGTTTTTTCTGGGAGGAAGCTGTCTCCCAGCACTCGGACACTCTGATACCAGACACTTCAGTTTCTCCCAGTATGCCACTGGTGCACTTCTAGCTATTGCCCTGGTGCTGAAGCCCAGTGAGTGTGCATAAGTCCTAAGTATCTTGCAGGCTCTTTAAGAGGAGACTCCTGAGAATCCTAGTTTCATTTGCTGCCCCAAACTCCACTGGTTTCTACACCCAGAAATTATGGGGAATTACCATCCCAGTGCTGGAAACCTGGGCAATGTGGCCTGGTGTGGGGCTGGGATCCCTCACTCCCGAGATATCTCTCCCAATTTTTATCTACCACATGTGTGTGTGGGACTGCCTGTTCCACGTCTGCACCCCTCCGGCCCATTAGGTGAATGTGGCTTCTTTAATTCCTTGGCTGTCAGATTTTCATACAGCTCAATTTTCTGACCATTGTGGGTGATATTTGTTTTGTAGTCTAGTTGTAGTTTTTGCTGTGGTTGTGCCAGGAGGTGAGCCGTGTTTACCTAGGCCTCCTCCTTGACTGGAATCTACAGCTCTTCTTTAGCCATCACTTTGTAGTGCGCTTTATTTCAAGTATTGTGAATCAACACACCTATTTCCAAGTAAAAGAAAAAATGCATTCCCAACTAGATTACTATATAACAACATGTAACTCATGCTTTCCTCTGTTCAAAATATTTTCATGATAGCATATTTTTTTAAAGGGGGCACACTAGTCTGGATTTTGTTTTTGTCTTGGTAGTTGCTTTGACTAGAAGAATTAGGACATTTTAGACAGTATAAACTTAAAAAAATCTATGGAAAAGCCGAAAGAGTCATTAGTCCTTGTAATCAATCCATCTACTCTAAAATTACACATATTCAATATAAAAATGTATACCAAATATTAGGTGTCAATGGGTTATTAACTATTATAACAATCTAAGTGTTTTATCAAAACAACATTTATTTCATGTATAATATATATAGTCATCCATTGTTTAAGATTTTTTTTAAACAAATCTCTGTGTTGCTGCCACTAAAACAAAGGAAAATGTTTTTTATAAAGCATTCAGACCAATGAAGTATTGGTTTCAAAATAACCTAAGGGAAATGTAGACTGGTATAGAAAAATAGGAGACCAATAATAATGTACTATCATAAAATTTATCATCATTTTTCTGTCTGTGGAAGACATACCCACTTACCCTACTAGTTTCTATTTTGGAAACTCTGATGTAAAATCATTGTACGAACAAAACATTATAGTTGGGATTATGTTTTGACCCAATCTTCAATAGAAAATAAATTAAAGGATGGCCAATAATGCTGTAAAATTAGCTAAACCATATTACTGTAAAACCTTAATTATATAAAATTCAATTACAAGTTCTATAAATCAATATTTCCCAATGTGCTGTAAAGTACAGGAAAAGCTTATAAAAATACCAAGAGCTAGACTTAACCTAAAATATGCCAGCTGTAACAAATACTGAACACTCCAAAATAACTTTGTTTGCTTTCTTGGAATGTGGAAAGGCTTTTTATAGAATAACTTAGATGATCTAAGTTTCTTTTAAAAAGCATCTAGGAATTTTTAAAATGATACCTTTTTCTTCAATAAAATTCTTTTTAGGCAAAGGCATAAAGAAATTCTATTAATATTTTCAATAGACTTTAAAAATAAGTCCTCTTTTTTTGCAACCAAAGAGAATGCTACTGCAATGATAAGTAAAAACAATTTAAGCCAAATCAAAATCTGACATTTGACATATAGTCACTTATTTACATTTAAATTTATGACAAAAAAAATTTTTACCAGTTGCCAAAGGAAAATTTGTGTTAAAGCATCAACTTAAATTACCGTTTGTAGATTATTTGAAAAGGCCCCATATTTAAGAGAATCAATGAAGACCAGAAATTAGAGGAAGACCACTTAAATGAGTGAATGTCTCAGATTCTCAATTTTGGAAGGCAGAACTGAGATTAACCTTTGCTTAAGTAGTCTAGGCAATATACTGTAAGGATTATTAAATATGCAGAGCAGCACAGAAACAGAAATCACCTGAGAAATGGTATATAATGAAAATGCAAATATTTAGAGTATACATTATAATTCAAACACAAAGATATTACTTCTTGGAAAAGCAAGAAGCAAACAGAATTATCTTAAGATATAAAAGGCAGGTTGCCAAGGAAAGCCACAAAATGATTTCTAAAATCATTTAAAAAATTCGGGTAAGCTGTAAAAGTTAGCCAAAGCTGTTAGACAAATACATAAAAACAGCAGATACTGGAATCTTGGTAAAGCTTTTTTATAAGAACATTGTAAGAAAGATTTTACTCAAATATGTAACAACTAGTATGACAGGTCCCAGCAGACAAAACCAACTTTGACACCTGCCAGGTGGTACACTGACTGAATGTCCTCCTGGTCTTAAGATTTAATTCTTTGTTTAACTTCAAGTTATAAACATTCTAGTTGGGCAGGGAACTATACTTATGTCCGGTGGTACTATGTGAAATGTTTAGAACCCAAAAGAAGAGTGGGAAGGAAGGTCACTTAACTTGAAGTCAGTAATAGCAACCACCCCACCCCCGATTTAAGCCTCTCCTCATTGAGGTTCTCTGCATGACTGCCTGGGGTAATGGACTTAATTGTATCATCATTAAAGGCTGAAATGGCAAAAATAAACTTAAAATTAGGATGTATGAGGAAAAAAATAAGAGAATAATATTTATCCAGAGATACTGTACGCTTGGCCCTGTGATGGGCACTTTACACACATTTAACCCCCACAGTCTGACAAGACAGACATGGCCCTCTTTGTGTTCTACTCAGTGCTTCTTAAACACCTGTTATGTATGAGGTACTAGGTAAGGAAGTATAAAGATTAGTAACTACTGTTCTTGCATTAAAAGCAAGAGAAGGCAGATGCATAAACAGGTCAATTTCTAATCAATGTAGCAATTATTCTGATATGGGTATGCACAGTGTGCTGTGGGAACCCCAGTTAGGGAAGATCCCCTCGACAATGGTAGCTGTAGAGACTAAGAACCTGCCCCGGTCACACAGTAAATGGAGCCAGGGGTGCAAATCAGGACTACCTGAGTTCAAATCTGAGGTGTGGTGTGGGAGGAGACATATACAACACACACCATATTACCTCCAAAAATCAGTATGAGGTTAAACTACAAGGTAGCTTTTATTGAGAATTTCAAGTGTTAAACCTCAAAGAACAAAAATACATTGCCAGCACTGAATGGAAATAGGTGTAATGATACTGCTAAGATTAAAAAAAAAAATCCTGAACTCTCAACCTTATTCCTTTGATTCCTACAGCCAGCTGAAATGATTCCCCGAAGGCTTGGTCAGAGAAGATTCTTTGTGGAGGCACACAGACATGCAAACTAGAATTGAGGTGTGGGTTATCGCTGTTAGACCTTTCAAGAGGTGTGGCCTGCAGGCAAGAATCAACCTGGACCAAATCACTGGCAAGATGGGTCAAAGTCAGTAATAAGGTAAGGCCATAGGACGGCTCACTGGCAGTGGGGCCATGAAAAAATTAGGCAGACTGGGAGGTGGTCTTCCAGATGGACCAAAAGGAAATGGGTGAATAAGCCCAACTGAGACCTGGCCAACAAGCAAAGGGCATGAAAGACTCTTTAATCCCAGGACAGCGAAGATTGGTCTTGAGATAGCACCAGGAATTAGAGTTACTGCATCTTGTCACTCCAGCAGGAGCTTAAAGGCTTCGCCCACCCAATCCTGCCACCCTGAGGTGAGTTTAAATACCAAGAATTCAATAAATGTTAGTAATTTGTTATATGTTTTACATCTATTAACTTAGTCCTCAAACAACCCCCTAATAACAGTATTATTATCCCCATTTTGACAGATTAAGAAACTGAGGTTCTGAGAGGTTAAGGATGATCATAACCAAGATCACAGCCAAAAGTGGAACCTAGGCAGCATGGCTCTAAAGCCACGGGAATGTAAGAGGATCTACACTTACTCTCTGTAATGTTTCATAGTTAAGTAATGAGCATCTTATGACACAGTTTGAGAGAATTTAGCTCGGATTAAGATGGACTCACATTAGGGACTTCTACGGAATGACTAATTTTTGTCCAAGTATTCAAAAGCACATAGAAAATTTAGTAGCTGCTTCACAAATCAATCATCTCTTTAAATCTCCCTCACTTCACCACTTGGAGCAGATGTTTTAAAGAGTTCTACCATTTATTTGTAATGCACTGAACTTGTTAAACAGTTTTTAAAAATCAAACTTACTATTGATTACCTAACGAAGGAAATAGGGAAAAAAACAAGTTTCCTCTTCATAATTTATAGAGGAGTAGATGTTTTTAAAATATTAGCAAGATTTGTGCTTTTCAGCACTATAGACTGTCTGCATAGACAGATGTTTATTAGGTGTTTTAGATCCTCTGTTGTTTGAATGCCGTGGGGGTCTGTGCCACACTTAGCTCATGTTATTTAGGATTTCTGGTAATGATTAAAACACAGATGAAGAAAACCCACCTCCTGACTTCTGATCTCCTCTTTTTTTTTTTAACTCATTAGTAATTAATTCCTACTTTAGACTGACCTTTTTATACCCACCCCATGGAAGTCAGATGTGTCTTGCTGAAGTTCTAGGCAAGCCAACTCATCTGCCAGCTGCTTATTCTTTTCCTCTAGAGCCTGTAGGCTGTGGGTTAATGTATTTATGTCTACCTTTGAAAAACAAAAGGAGAAAAGAAATCTGTTTATTATCTATAAATAGATAAGTATATATATTTATGCTAGATCCAAAAATATTAACTTATTTTTAAAATGACATTTGTAACTGTAAAATAGAAGGTATCTTATGAGCATGTTCTCTTACCTTGATATTTAGAGATTTTCAAACTGATAGTTCTATGATGATTTTTAAAACTCTTTTCTTTAACATTATTTTTCAACTTTTCTACTTACTTTCAGTAGAAGGCTTATTACAAATTACATTTCCTAGAAATGGAAATCTTTCTGGGACTTGGCATTTATTTAAACATATTAACTATCCAAACCCATTTAGTTCTTAGATATAAATAGAAAAAACATATGTTCAGTATTTGATAGGCTGAAAATTACAATTTACTGATGAGAGAAATAAAAAAACTAAATAAAATAGACAAATAATTCCTATTCTCCTATTAAAAGATTCAATACTGCTAAAATGTCAGTTCTCTCTAACCCTGAGCACAACTGTGTGGGGTGATTTACCAGCACCTGCCCTCCGGTGGGGTCTGGGCTATAGGGTGAGAAAATAGGCCTTATAAGAAATACTGAAGGAAGTTCTTCAGGCTGAAATAAAAGGGTACTAGATAATAACTGGAATCCACATGGTGAAATAAAGAGTATTGGTAAACATTATAACATAGGTACATGTAAAAGATATATAAAAACATATTTTTTATTTGTGACTCATTTGGTTACCCATAAAAATTATATAGTAAAAGAAAGGACAGGGGAATTATAATACTGTACCAGAAATATCTACTTACCATGAAAGAAGGCAGTAATGGAACAGCAGAGGATCAAAAAGCATATAAGACATATACTTAAAAAACAAATTGTAAAGTAGATATAAATCCCCCTTATCAGTAATTAAATACTCAAACTAATGCAGAACTAGATATATATATATATTTTTTAAAGATTTATTTATTTATTTATTTTTAGAGAGGGAAGGGAAGGAGAAAAAGAGAGAGAGAAACATCAATGTGAAGTTGCTGGGGGTCATGGCCTGCAACCCAGGCATGTACCCTGACTGGGAATTGAACCTGCGACACTTTGGTTCGCAGCCCGAGCTCAATCCACTGAGTTATGCCAGCCAGGGCAGAACTAGATATATTTTTTAAAAAGATCCAACTCTATGTGTTTATAAGACATACATTTAGACCCAAAGACACAAATGAGTTGAAAGCAAAAGGATGGAAAAACAGATGCTATGTGAACAGTAACCTGAAAAGAGCTGGAGTGGCTGTGCTAATATCAGACAAAATAGACATTAAGACAAAAATCTGTAAGATAAAGAAGGGTACTATATAATGAAAAAGGGTCAGCCTATCAAGAAGATATAACATGTATAAATATACATGCATCTAACAAGAGAGCCCCAAAAGTACATGAAGCAAAAACTGGAAAAACTGAAGAAACAATTCAACAAGAATATCTGGAGATACCAATATCCCACTGTCAGTGATGGACAATACGACCAGACAGAAGCTCAGCAAGGAGGTAAATGACTTGAATGTCACAATGAAGCGATTACACCTGACAGACACTTACAGAACAAGAGCAGAATACTCATTTTCATTCAGTGCTCATGCAGTATTCTCCAGGAGCTACCATATGTTAGGCCATAAAACACTCAAATTTGAAAGGACCAAAATTACACTAAATATGTTCTCAAACTACAGTGGAATAAAATTAGAAAGCAATAAAAGAATAAAAATTTCAAAAGTCACATGTGGGAAAATTAACACACTTAAATAACCAATGGGTCAAAGAGGAAATTATGAGGAAAATTAATTAATACTCTGAGATTGAAAAAATGAAAACACAACATGACAAAATGTACAGTATTTAGCAAATGCAGTGCTTAGAAGGAATTCTATAGCTGTGGACACTTATATTAAATAATAACATCTCAAATCAAAACCCTAAGCTTTCATTTTAAACCAGAAAAAGAGGAGCAAATTAGGTCCAAAACAAGCAGAAAGAGGTACAGAATAAAAATTACAGCAGATGTGGAATAGAGAATAGAAAAACAGAAAAAAAATCAATAAAACCCAGTTGGTTCATGAAAATATCAGCAAAAATTGGCAAATCTTTAGCTGTACTAGCCAAGAAAAGAAACAAGAAGACACAAGTAACTAACATTAGGAAAGAAAGAAGGGACATTACTACTGAACTTACATATATAAAGATAAGGAGCTACTATGAACGATTGTATGCTAACAAATTAGATAACAAATGAAATAAATTCATAGAAACACCCAAATACTGAAACTGACTTTCTTAAACAGTAGGAAATCTGAATAGACCTATAAGAACAGAGACTGAATCAAAAATAACAGTTAAAACAAAGACCAAATAAAAAATTTCCCACAAAGAAAAACCAGATGGCTTCACAGTTGAAGCCTACAAAATATTTAAAGAATTATTATCACCAGTCCCTCACAAACCCTTCCCAAAAATAGAAGGGGAGGGAGAACTTACAAAATCACTTTAAGAGGCCAATATTACCTCGATGCCCAAACCAGACAAAGCTATCACAAGAAAACTATGGAACAATATCCCTTACTTATACAGATACAAAAATCCTCTACAAAGTACCAGCAAGCTAAGTCCAACAACATATAAAAAGGATTATGCACTTGAGTCAAGAGAAATTTATCCCAGGAATTAAAGCTTGATTCAACATTTGAAATCAATTAATGTAATATACTATAGTAATAGAATAAGGAGAAAATCTACAATTTTATTTCAATAGACCTAGAAAAAACATTTGACTAAATTTGACACATTTGCATGATAAAAATTCTCAACAAACTTGGAATATAAGGTAACTTCCTTATTTGGATAAAGGTCCTTTACAAAAAGCCCTCAGCTAACATGATACTTAATGGAGACAAACTGAAAGCATTCCCCCTAAGACAAACAAGTATGTCTTGCTCTCATTGCTTCAACAATGCATACTGAAGGATATAGACAAGGCAATTACACATGAAAAGGAAATAAAAAGCAGCAAAATTGGAAGAAATAAAACTATCTCTATTTGCAGAATATAAAATATTATATAGAGAAAATACATCAAATATTGTATAGATTATAATACTCCCCAAATTGATCTACAGATTACATATAAATCCTATAAAAATTCCAGCTGCTTTCTTTTTTGCAGTGGAGGTCAGAAATAGAAAGCTAATCCTGTCATTCATATAGAAATGTAAGGATCCAGAATAGCAGGAAAAAATCTTGAAAAAGAAATTGGAGGACTCACGAAGCTACAGTAATCAAAACTGTGTGATACTGGCATAAGGATGTAGATGAATGTAATAGAATTGAAAGTCTAGATATAAGCCCATACATCTATGATTGACTTTTTACAATTAATTGTTTTTTTTCAATGGAAAGAACAGTCTGTTCAAAAGTTAGTGCTGAGCCCTGGCTGGTGTGGCTCAATGGATTGAGCACTGGCCTGCAAATGAAAAGGTCACAGGTTAGATTCCAAGTCAGGGCACATGCCTTGGTCACAGCCCAGGTTCCCCAGTTAGGGGTGTGTGAGAGGCCACCAATAGATGTATTTCGCATATTGCTGTTTCTCTCCCTCTCTTTCTCCCTCCCTTCCCCTCTCTAAAAAGTAAATAAAACCTTAAAAATATAAAGAAAACTGCCTTCTTTAAAAAAAAAATTAGTGCTGAGATAACTGGATATGCACAGGCAAAATAACGAAATTGACTGCTACCTCACACCAAACAGAAAATTAACTCAAAATGGACCTAAATATAATATGCAAAACTATAAAATTCTTTTCTTTTTTTAAGGTCTTATTTATTTTTAGAGGGAAAGGGATAGAGAAAGAGAGGAAGAGAAATATCAATGTGTGGTTGCTCCATCCTGGGGACCTGGTCTTGCAACCCAGGAATGTGGTTCCCTGACTGGGAACTGAACCAGTGACTCTTTGGTTCGCGGTCTAGCGCCCCAAGCCACTAAGCCGCACCAGCCAGGGCTAAAACTATTAAAATTCTTAAATAAAAAGCAGGTATAAATCTTCATGACCTTGGCTTAGGCAACAGTTTCTTGGATGTGATACCTAAACCTAAAGTGCAAACAACTGGAGATCCAAGATGGTGGCAGAGTAGGTGGAAGATACACTAACCTCCTCCCAGGATTAAACTGAATTATACAAAAATCATCCTGAATAAACAACTGAACACTAGCTAGAGAAAGCCATATAAGCAAGGGTGTATGGAAGAAACCACTTCGCCACAACAAGACTGGTAGGGAGTACAGAGGCCCAAGAGGGCTGGCTCAGCTCCCATGGACAGTAGCTGAAGTTGTGGAGGGATATTTCAGCAGCCAGAGGGGTTCTCCTGAGTAGTGTGGGATCTAAACCCCAAGCTGGGCTCCTCAGCCTACAGCACCAGAGCCAGAAAAGGAACCCAGATAATATCAACCTTTGAAAAGCAGTGGGGTTTCTGTCCACCAGGGAGAGACAGTTAGAGATGCAGAGCCTCTTAAAGAGCCAACACACAAAGTTTTGTTTGACGCCACTTACCCTGGACACTGGCAGAGGAAAGGCAGAGTAGACTACAGACATGTGAGGAGAGTCTGGTGTTGGCTCTGGGGAGAGAGCTGAAGATTAACCACTGGAATCCCCGTGCTGAGTCATTTCCCATACTGCAAAGGCCATTTTACTCAAGCAGAGCACACCCCTCCAAGTGGCATCAGCCTGAAGGGAAGCAAGCCCCATGTGCAGGAATTATATGCCGCACCCTGTGATGCTTAGTCCAGGCTGCTGAATACAGCTGGATGCTATATGGGCCATTAAACCTAACAGCGAAGGGGGATCTCTGGGAGCTCTGAGTCTTTAGCTGAAACTCCCCTGGGCACAGTGCTGGTAAAAGCTGGCCTTGGTGTGCAGTCTGGTTCTTTTTGTACACAAAGAGCTCAGCTAAGGAAGCCGCAAGCTGTGCATCACTAAAAGCTTCAAAGAAGTTGCTTAGGGCCAGTCACAGACAGTGTCCAACATCAGTCTGTACCAGAATCTCTGCAGATCTACTTAATACATAGAAACAAATACAAAGAAGCAGCTAAAATTGGAAAATAAAGAAACAGAACCCAAATGAAAGAAAAATAAAATTCTCAAAAAGAACAAAATGAAATGTAAGCAAGTAATTTATCAGATATAGAGTTTAGAATAATTATTATAAGGATACTCAATGCCATGAAAAAAGACATAGAAACCATAAACAAGGACCAGTCAGAAATAAAAAATGCAGCATCTGAAATAAATAATACATAGGAAGGAATAAACAGGTTAGATGAAGCAGAGGATTGAATCAACAGTTTAGACAAAGTAGAAAAAAATAAACATGCAGCAAAAAGAAAAAGGAATTTTTAAAAAATGAGGAGAGTTTAAGAAACCTTTGGGATAACAAGCATAACATCTGCATCATGGGAATACCAGAAGGCAAAGAAAGTGAACAAAAAATTGAGAACCTATTTGATGAAATAATGACGGAAAACTTCAGTAATCTGGAGAAGGAAAAAGACACACAAGACCAGGAAGTGCAGACAGTCCCAGACAAGATGGACCCAAGGAGGCCTACACCAAGGCACAACATAATTAACACTGCAAAGCTTAAAGACAAGGAGAGATTTCTAAAAGCTATAAGGGAAAAGCAGGTAGTTACCTACAAGGGAGCTCCAATTAGCCTCTCATCTGATTTCTCAACAGAAACATTTCATTGGCATGGCTGGGGATGGGGGGAGTGGTGGTGGGTAAATGCAGACAACTGTACTTCAACAACAGTAAAATAATTAAAAAAAAAAAAACATTTCAGGCCAGAAGAGACTGGCATGAAATATTCAAGATGATGAAAAACAAGGACCTACACTCAAGGCTACTTTACTCAGCAAGGCTATCATTTAAAATTAAAGGAGAAATAAAGGGCTTCCCAGACAAGAAAAAGCTAAATGAGTTTATTAACATCAAACCAGTATTGCAACAACTGTTAAAGGGCTTGCTTTAAGAAGAAGAAAAAAAAAAGAGAGGAAAAAAAAGAGGAAAACAGTCTAACAATAATATGGCACTAAATACTCATCTATCAATGACCTTAAAAGTAAATGGCTTTAATGCTACAACCAAAAGACACAGGGTAGCTGAATAGGTAAGAAAATAAGACCATATATATGCTGTCTCCAACAGACCCACTCAGATTGAAAGATACAGACTAAAAGTAAAGGGATGGAAAAAAAGACATTTTGTACAAACAGGAAGGGAATAAAAACTGGGGAAGCAACACATATCTGACAAAATAGACTTTAAAACCACAGCTATAGTAAGAGACAAATAAGGTCATTACATAATGATAAAGGGAATAATCCAACAAGAGGATATAACCGTAGTAAACATATGTGCACCCAATATTGGAGCACCTAAATCTGTAAAGCAAATCTTGATGGACATCAAGGGAGAGATCGACAGAAATACAGTCTTAACTGGGGATTTTAACACCCCATTGATCTCAATGGACAGATCTTCCAGACAGAAGATCAACAAGGAAACAGTGGCCTTAACAACACACTAGATCAAATGTATTTAATTCATATCTTCAGAGCATTTCATCCCAAAGCAGCAGAATATACATACTTTCCAAGTGCACAAGGAACTTTTTCTAGGATAGACCACATGTTAGGACACGAAAAAGATTCAATAAATTTAAGATTGAAATCATATCAAGCATCTTCTCTGATCACAATGCTATCAGACTAGAAATCAATCACAAGAAGAACACTGAAAAGTACACAAAGACATGGAAGCTAAACAACAGGTTACTAAACAATGGGTCAACAATGAGATCAAGGAAGAAATCAAAAGATACCTTGAAAAAAATGAAAATGAGAACAATACAACCAAAAATCTTTGGGACACAGGGAAAGCAATCCTAAGAGGGAAATTCATAGCATTCAAGGCCTATTTCAAGAAACAAAAAAAGTTCAAATAAACTATCTGATTTTACACTTAAAGTAGCTTGAACAACAAACAAAGCCCAAAGTGAGCAGATGGAAGGAAATAATAAAGATCAGAGCAGAAATAAACAAAATAGAGTCTAAAAAAATACAAAAGATCAGTGAATTCAAGAATTGGTTCTCTGAAAAGATAAACAAGAATGGCAAACCTTTAACCAGACTCATCAAGAAAAAAAGAAAGAAGACACAAATATACAAAATCAGAAGGGAAAGAGGAGAAATAACAATTGACACCAAACAAATACAAAGGACTGTAAGGAAATATTATTAACAAATATAGGCCAACAAATTGGAGAATATGAATGAAATGGATAAACTCCTATGAACATACGATCTTCCACAACTAAATCAGAAGAATCAGAGAATCTGAATAGACAGATTACACCTAATGAAATTGAAGCAGTAATCAAAAAACTCCCAACAAACAAAGCCCTGGACCAGTTGGCTTCACAGGTAAATTTTACAAACATTCTGAGAGCTAACACTTCTCCTTCTCAAATTATTTCAAAAAATACAAGAGGAGGGAAGACTCACAAGGTCATTTTATAAGACTAGCATTATCTTAATTCCAAAACCAAATAAAGACACTACAAAGAAAGAAAATTATAGTCCAATATCCCCGATGAACATAGATACTAAAATCCTCAACAAAATATTTGCAAATTGAATATACCAATACATCAAAAAGATCACACATCAAGAGTAAGTGGGATTTATTCCAGGAACGCAAGGTTAGTACAACATTAGCAAATCAATAAATGTGATTCACCACATAAACAAAAGGAAGGATAAAAACCACATGATCATATCAGTAAATGCAGAAAAAGCATTTGATAAAATCTAGCACCCATTTATGATAAAAACCCTCAGCAAAGTGGGAATAGAGGGAACATACCTAAACATAACGAAGGTCACATATGATAAACCCACTCCCAGCATCAAACTCAATGGGCAAAAATTACAAGCGTTCCCCTTGAGATCGAGAACAAGACAGGGATGTCCAATTCCACCTCTCTTATTCAACACAATTCTGGAAGTCCTAGCCATAGAAAACAGACAAGAAGAAATAGAAGGCATGCAAATTGGACAGGAAGAAGTAAAACTGTCTTTACTGATACTGATATTATAGAACCCCAAAGATTCCACCAAGAAACTACCAGAACTGATAAATGATTTCAGCAAAGTTGCAGGATATAAAATTAACATCCAGAAATCAGTTTCATTTTTATATGCCAATAATGAATTATCAGAAAGGGAAATTAAGAAGACAATCCCATTCACAATTGCTTCAAAAAGGAGGAATACCTAGGAATAAATCTAACCACAGATATAAATCACCTGTATTAAGAAATTTAAAAGACACTGAAGAAAGAATCTGAGGAAGATACAAATAAGTGGAACTATATACTGTGTTCACAGATAGGAAAAATCAACATCATTAAAATATCCATGCTAAAAAGGAAAATAGACTCATAGACATGGACAACAGTGGTGATTGTTGGGGGAGGTGGGTATAAGGGGACTAAATGGTAATGGAAAAAATAAAGATTGAATTAAAAAAAATGTTGACGCTACCCAATCTATAGATTCAACATAATTTCTGTCAAGATTCCTATGATGTATTTCACAGAACTAGAACAAATATTTGAAAATTTTATGTGTAGAACCACAAAAGGCCCTGCATAGCAACAGTGATCCTGACAAAGAAGAACAAAGTTGGAGGAACCACGCTACCTACTATCAAACTGTACTATATGGCCATAATAATCAAAACAGCATGGTACTGGCATAAAAACAAGCATATAGATCAACAGAACCGAATAGAGAGCCCAGAAATAAACCCCCACTTTTATCATCAATTAATAGTCGACAGAGGAAGCAAGCACATGCAAGGGGCTAAAGATAGTTTATTTAATAAATGGTGTTGGGAAAATTGGACAGATATGTGCAGAGAAATGAAACTTGGCTACCTTCTTACACAGTGGAATACTACTGGGCCATAAAAAAAAAAACAAGATAGTTTTACCCTTTGAGATAGTATGGATAGACCTGGAGAACATTATGCTAAGTGAAATAAAGCTGTCAGAGAAAGACAAACACCATGATTTCACTCATATGTGGAATCTAACAAACAAGTTGAACAAACAAGCAAAACTGAGACAGATTCATAGATAGAGAGTAGGATGACAACTAAGTAGGGGTTAGGGTAGTGGGTGGAGGGATTGAGCAAAAAGGAAAAAGGACTCATAGACAAGGACAATAGTGTGGTGATTGCGAGGGGTGGGGAGGGAGATATAAGGAGATTGAAAGGTAGTGGGGAAAAAATACAATAAAAGAATTTTAAAAAATAGATAAAGTACAGGCAACCAAAGGGGAAAAAATAAACTTCATAAAAGTCTAAAACTTTAAAAAGACAATCCATAGAATGAGAGAAAATATCTACAAATCATATCTGATAAGAGTCTACTTACCCAGAATATACAAAGAAGACCCCCCAAAATCTGGAATTTATTTATAGAAAATGTATACTTATTCTCACATGTTTAAACTTCAGTCACTTTTAAAGGACTCTCCATCTGATGCAATACACCTGTTGAAATTTTTTTATTGCTCAAAAAGTTCTGAACTCTTTGATTTTGATGCCTTTTAGTGCTTCAGCCATTTTATTGTTTCACCACTTCCACATCAGCAGAACATTTCCCTTCAAGGACTTTTTTATCCAGGGAAACAACAAAAAATCACTCAGGGTGAGATCCGGTGAATGGGGGGTGGCACATGGGGTTCATGATGTTTTTGGTCAGAAACTGCTGAACACTCAGAGTGGTGTGGGCAAGTGCACTCATAAATCACCCATCATGAAGTGGGCAAACACGGTTGAAAGAGTCTTTGAACAAAAAATTCATTGATGCAGAACACAGCCTCTTACAGCAAAGCCAGCCAGTGCACTGACCAGATGGGTTCCTAGAACCCTCACCTAGCAGAGGGAGCCTGTACTACAAGGGGCCTGCCCTCCACAAGATAATGTCATTTTTTTGTTGGGGGGGAGTTCCTTTCTTGTATAAAGAACTCTTACAACTTAACAATTAAAAGATGTAAAACACAGTTTAAAAATAGGCAAAGGATCTAAATAGACATTTATACAAAGAAGATATACAAATGGCCAATAAGCACATTAAAAAATGATAAACATTGTTAACATTAGGGAAATACAAACCAAAACCACAATGAGATGCCACTTTTGCATCTACTAGGATAGCTATAATAAAAAAACAAAAATGATAGCCCTGGCTGATGTGGTACAGTTGGTTGGAGTGTTGTCCTATAAACCAAAGGTCACAGGTTTGATTCCCGGTCAGGGCACATGTCTGGGCTGCGGATTTAGTCCCCAGTCAGGGTGTATACAAGAGGCAACGGATTGTTATTTCTGTCTTACATTGATGTTTCTCTCCCTGTCTCTCTCTATGTCTAAAAAATAAAAAAATAAAAGTAAATAACAGGGGCTGATGAGGATGTGGAGCAATTGGAATCCTTGTACATTGCTGGTGGGAATATAAAATTGTTTAACACCATGGAACACAATCTAATGTATGGAAAGTTGAACCATACATTAACTTTCCATGTGACCCAGTAATTCCTCTCCTGGAATATATCCCAAAGAACTGAAAGCAGGTACTCAAACAAATACACATATACATGTTTGTAGCAGCACTACTCACCACAGCTAAAAGATGGACACAATACCAATGTCCATTAACATAAACAAATTGTGGTATATATGTGGGAGTTAGAAAAGATACTCAATACTATTAGCCACTGGAGAAATGCTAATTACAGCCACAATGATACACTACTACATGCCATAATGGCTAAAGGGAAAAACAGACAATCCTAAGTGTTGTTAAGAAGATAGAGAAAACTGTAACTCATATATTACTGGTAAGGATGCAAGATGATACACATCCTTAAGAAAACAGTTGAGTAGTTTGTCAGTATGTCAAACATATATTTACCAGAAATTCAGTTCCTGATATTTACCCAAGAGAAATAAAAATATATGTTCATATGTATTTATATAGGCAACACCCCAAACGCCCTTCATTTGGCAAATGGGCAAAGAAACTGTGATACATCCATATATTGGAACACCAACTGTAATAATACAACACGGATGGAAGTCAAATGCTCTATGCTAAATAAAAGAAGCCAGACTTAAAATGCACCATATTGCATGATTCCACCTATGTAATACTCTGGAAAAGATAGCCACAGGAACAGAAATACAGATTAGTGGCTTGGCTGCCAGGGGGTGTTGCAGGTGGAGGGGGAAGCTGATTACAAAAGAACACAAGGGAATTTTCTGGGATGACAGAAATGCTCTATGTTTTATTGTGAAGGTAGTTACATGCTTGCATGCATTTGTCAAAACTCACAGAGTCAAACACAAAAAAGGGCAAATTTCACTGTATGTAAATTTTAAGTCAATAAACCTGACTTCAAAAAAGCATAGCTTTACAAAGAATGCATATATTAAAAATACCAATTTAGACCAAAAAATTAGACTCTGCAAGCATTACCACTGGCCTAATACAACCCCTCAAATGAGCAAGGATGTCTCAGTGCTGTCATCTTACGCTCAGCATCACATTAAGTGGGCTTAATCAGACATAAATCAGACAAGCAGAATAGCACTATTTTTACGTCAGCCATGTAACATTCACCAACATTTCTAACAGAAAGGATTCATAAATTTAATAGTAGACACTAATTTTCAAAAAAGCATATTTGAGGCCAAATTTGATACCAGCAAAGTCCTTACTACAAGAAGTTTCAATGAGTTTTACGGTCAGCTATTTCAGTTCTCTCAGTATTAGCAACTAAACCACAGGAGGCACCAGCCCCCTGGTGAATGGTATTTGAGCATGGGCTAAGAATTTAGCTTTTTTCCTGTGCCCACTTCTTAAATTAAAATTTCACTTACATATAGTGACACAAATGCCAGAGCCAAGGTTCGAGCCAGAGCCCAGGAACTGTCAGGCTTGATGTCTGTATTGACACCTGTTGCCCGTCTTACGGAACTGACTGCCTGAGCAGGCTGCTGTTCCTTGACGCTCTAGATACGTTCTCTGGATAACAGTGATACATAATCTTAATTCTCTCCAAATTCTGAAATGTAAGCAGCAATGTTTTAAACATTGTTTTTTGTTTTACTTTGATAAGAATGGACAACAGTGTGGTGATTTCTGGGAGGAGGGGCATATAAGGGGGCTAAATGGCAACCGAAAAAATATAATAAAGATTAAATTTTTTTAAAAAAGAGCTGTATTTGTTTCTCTGGCTAGTCTTATCTTTTTAGAACCCAGAAAAGGCACCTCACAGATAAAGTGGCAGGTGCTAATAGGTAGTGAAGAAGCCTGTATTCGTTTTTGTTTTTGTTTTTTTTAAAAAAACAGCATTGTCAGCAACACCCCTTTGCCTCCCACATGCCCATTAGCTCACTCCCAGGGGATTCCTGGCCAACTACTCAGTGAACAGAAGGGCCAGAGGCAGTGATGACTCACTGGTAAACACCAGATGCTCAGTAAGCCAACGGTGCCCCTAAGGAGGCTTATGCTGCAGTGCAGGCTGTGCTCTGAGCTGCGGCCGGCCTCATGGCTTGTCTGTTTCCCCGCGCACTGGTGTTCACCGAAATAACCCATCTTGTCATTAAGATCAGCTGATACAGAAGAAAATAAAATATAGTGAAATAAAACATAGTGAAATAAAACAAGGAATACCTTGTTTTTAGCTAATTCCTTTTCAAAATTGCATTTGTCTTGTGCTGTTTCTTTCTCTGCTTTATTAACCTGCCCGAGAGAGGGGGAGGAAAAAAAGAAATGGGTCAGTGTTAAGGCGGCTGACAGGCTATCTCCTATAGCAGACATACCCTGCATGCCAATTAATACCTACACTGCAGAGATAGCACATCCTCTCAGAAAAGGGGCCACTCAGGGAGTCTCTGAAGCAGAGCAGACTTCACAAACAGCCCTGAAATTAGAAAGACACGTCTGCATGTCAGACTCTGCTAGTTTCTTCCTAATGAGGAAGACAGGGCTGTTCCCCCTTAATCTACATTATTTCACTCCTTTAGGAGAAATCAATAAAATCTGACCCCCAACTAAAACGAGGATGTGTATGAATTATTAGTTAATAGTCACTAATGCTGTATAAGGGTATATACTATTTGGCACAGACTACATTACATGCTAAAAGACATAAATTGGCCACCTAAAGATTTCTTTAATGAACAACTCTGACAAAGTGCATCTGGGTTGCCTTTCTTGTCTTTTGCACTTCAAATACAATTTTAAAACAAGATGACCACAACCAGCAGCTAACATAAATCTGCTTCTACCTACTTCTCTCTGAAGTCTTTCCTTCTCTTCTAGCAGAGATGTCTTCTCTTGCGATGAAGCTTCCAGTTCACCTCGCAACCTTGCAATAGTGGATTCTAGCAGCTCTTTCTGGACCGCTGTCCTCCTCTCAGCATCCTGTGCTTTCTGGATACACTGGTTATGCTCAAGGATTAAGTGGTCCCTACAGGAGGAGATCAAGGAGATGTGAAAGCTAAATGAGAGTTCTCTAACAAAAAGATGAAATGTTCTTACAGAATATATCTCTTGCCCGAGAGCAGTTACCACAATGTTCTAACAAAACTAGTTCCTTGAGGGCAGTCTTTTTGTGGCTGGCCCGGAAAATGCAGAATTAAATGTTTTCATTTAAGATGTGAAAGATAAACACAAAAACAAAAGATGCAGAAGTTTCCCACAGTTCACTTACAGATGTGTCTGGAGTTGAGTTTTCTCATTCTGAACATTCTGCAGCTGATTTGTGATACTGGCATGGGCTGCGTCCAGCAGTAAGTTTTGTTCTTGAAATGTGTGTGCAATCTTCTTCTGCTCTACCTGAGTGTTAGAGGTAATATTAAGTGCTGAGAAGTCAGAAAGTCATTTGATAGGGTTTCATTCATTGCTGATCACAGATACCGAAATATCTTAAGAAGGTCAATTTTATAAGTATATATAAAAACCTCTTTTTAAACAACTTTATTTTAACGTCCTTCTTTGTCCCCACCCTGAGTTTACCACAATTCTATCATTTTATAGCTCTACTAGCCAAAAATCAAGATTCATTATTTAGCCAGCTTCCTGTAAACTTCATAAGACTCCTAAAATGGGGATATTTTTATTTATAAAATTCATATTAAGAATAACTTTGGTACTTTAAAATTTCAATATAATATATACTTGATTTTTTAAAGTAAAATAATATCAATTTATATAAAAAGTGAAAAGAACCCTCCATCGCTGTCACCACCCCCTTAAACAATCCCATTCTCCAGGGAAAATCATATTTAATAATTTGGTGTAAATTCTTTTGAGACTGAAATTGCACTCAGATGCTGTTATTATCATTGTTTTGGCACAATTTATCTTCTCTGGCTTACCAATTCAGAATTATCACAACATTTTTATACAAACCCTCTCTACGTGTAATTTATAAGGCTTTTGCAAATACAGTACATATTAACAATTACTTCTGTAAACACATTTCAAAACACTTATTTGATTGCAAAGCAAACCTTCACACCTTCACATTTGCTGAAATGGAATCCCACTTGGGTAACATTCCCGTTTTAAAATGTTTATGAGAGGGTTACATGTACACGTGACATTTTTCAGTTTACTAAATTGTAAATTCCATGAAAGCAGGGATTTTGTCTTGTTCACCACTATAATCCTAGCTAGATCTAGCACCATATGCAAGCAGACACTAAGTGTTTGTTGAGTTAATAAAAAATATTAAGTACTTATTATGTGCAGAACATGCCTGGTGCTCTGGGAAATAACAAAGGCATATAAGACAACGTCCTTTCTTCTGGGAAATTCACAATGTTATACAGATGATGAGCTATGCACATAAATTACTACTATGGAATGCAGAGAAGAGAGGCAGCACAACATATAATTGAACACACTGGCATTGGAGTCAGACCCAGGTTTAAATCCAGCTCTAACCCTTACTAGCTAGGTGACTTCTGGCAAGTTAGCCATTTAAATCTCATTTTGCTCATCTGTTAAAATGGGGACAATAAATATTCCTGACCCGTGATGCTGGCACGGGCTGCATCCAGCAGTATACCATGACTGCCAGAATTAAGGGAGGCCATATATGTGAAATCCTTCACACAATGCTTGGTATATAGTTAGTATACTCCAAAAAGATTAGAGCCATTGTTATGATTATAGTCTATTTAGTGTCCCAGGAGCACAAGTTGAAAGAGAAAGCAGATCCCTTCTGCTTGAAATGATCAAGCTTCCTAATGAAAGTGAGTCTTAAAGAATAAAGAGAATTCAAAGAGTTAAAGATGATGTAAAGTCCATTCTCAGCAGAGGGGATGGCATAAGTAAAATGGGAAAACACAGTTGTTTGGGGAAAGGTAAGTACTTTAGGGTCAGTCGTAAGTGTTCCCCATGATTCTATAAATAATGGGGCAGGTGATTATTTTTCATGAGGTAATGATATTTGAGAAGAAATTGTTACTCAAGTCTAAGACCAACTGTCCCCTCTGGTGAAACCTGAAAACCAGTAATAAAAGAAAAAGTCAATGAATTTCTTGGAATTAATTGTTAAAATATTTTATTTATCCAGTTGGCTACGCACATTTCGTGATCTCTTAGCAAGGAGGTTACCTGCTGACTCTACCAGAAATTGGCGTTAAATGAACACCTGCAGAACAGCTTAATGGTCAGCAATGATTTTGGCATTTTCCACTTTAATGGTCTGAAACACGCTGTTCAGCTCTGCACCCTTTTTAGTCAGTTGGTCATTCAAACCCTGAGATTACGTACACAGCAAGTCATAGATCTCTCCAACAAGTAATTACTTTTACCTGTATGCCATTATTTTTGATGACTGCATGGTATTTCATTTAATATGTAAACTGAAGTTACTTAATCTATTCCTATTGATATTACATTAGATTATAAAATATTTTCAAATATTTGGAGTCAACAACCAAAATAATTCTAAATTCAAAGAGAAATCTGTTGGTTTGGTAGAGGAACCAAACCATGTGACAGTTTACTGATCTTCTGTTCTTTACAATTTTGAACGCAGGTCAAAGAGAGCAAGACATCTAAAGAATGGAATTTACATGTAGAAGTCTGGCCAATATTACAGAAATCCATTCCAAAAATTGGACGAACATTCAGAATTACTTAGCTAACAACACTTAATATTTAAGCTCCTTCATCACCAAGTATATATTCATAAAAAGCAAACTACAGATAATTGTATCATTTTACAAGATTAATCTTCCAAAATAAAACAAAAATCTTCTGTGCAACAGATCAACCATACATGTTAGTTAGTTTACACTTCTCTTGTCTTTTTGCTATTTTGAGATTTGTACTCCTGTAGAAAATATTTATCTTAATAATCAAATATTTATCTTTAATGAAAGTATATTTGGCAAATAGTTATGTTTTAATAAACAAGTTTTTCAGGGATGGGGGCAAATAACTGAAAAATCATTAGAAAAAAACCTGTCAAGAATGGTAACAAGAAAGGAAAGATAAATGAATGACTATCTGGAGAGTATCTTAAGTGGTATGTATAGTAGTTAGAATACATGCAGGGGCGCTTTGAAGTTATAATCATATGTACAAACTATTCACCAAGGAATACTGGAGGGTGAGACAGGAGAACTCTTGCTCCTTTTAAAGAAAGAGCTAATGTTTCCCTGGCTGAGTGGCTCAGTTGGAGCGTTGTCCCATATACCACAAAAGGTTGCAGGTTCAATTCCTGGTCAGGGCTCATACTAGAGGTAGACAATTGATGTTTTTCTCTCACATCATTGTTTCTCTCTCCCCCCTCTCCTTCCCTTATCTCTAAAATTGATAAACATATCCTCAGTTGAGGATTAAGGAAAGGAAGGAAGGAAGGGCTAAATTTCTTTGGAGCCTATTGCCTGAGCTCAAATTTCAACTCTGTCATTTAGTAGCTATTATTAAACCTTTCTGTATATTAAAGATCTTATCTTCAAAATGAGAATAATAGCTTCAATAATAGTGCTATTGCGAGGATTACAATTTGTTAGTAACATAAGGTGCTTAGACTTGTGCCTGGAATGTAAAATGGGTTAAGTAAATGTTATTATTAGTATAGCAATAGTGATAGTTATTGTTATTACTATATATTTTATAAACAAATTTATTTTTATATTTGTCATAAAGAAAGCACAGCAACACTATGATCCCAACATTAAAGTAATCAAATTGTCCTAACAAAAAGTTCTTTTAAGTGATTATCTCATAGGGCCCTACAGAAGTAACTTGTTTGCCTGCATGTTTGATTACTCTTCTCCATACATATGCATATATATAAAACATCAGTTAAATCTGGGAACTACTATCCCATAGAAAATGATGACACACATCGCCAAAATCCCAGAAGCATTTATTAAGTTCCTACTATGCTATTTGCTATAGAAGACACAAAGAAAGTCTAAGACACAGTCCTTGATGTTAAACTGCTTATAAGTGAATAAGAGAAAAGAAAGGCATATACCATTCAAGGAGAAAATCAGAAAGCAAACAGTGTGAACTAGTGATCTGGCAGTGTATCTCATACGCATAGGAATTTAGAGGGAAATGGGAAATGTAGTCAATTTGATAATATTTCATAGATGAAGTAGATTTTACAAAAACTAAAACTTAAATGATGGTAATGGTATGAATGTGTATCTTCAGGATTAATTTTGGTTCTTCGTTCCTTAACTGAACAAAATTAAATGACACCTAAAAAACTAGAGAAATGAGAAGACTTACCTGTGCTTTTTCTGATGCTTCATGAAGGGATATTATTTCAGACCTCAAGTGTGCATTTTTTTTATGTTCCTTCTTGAAAGACATCTGCACATTCTATAGGGAAAAAAATTCTCCTTTTTTAACATGTAAGAGCTATTACATACATCTCTATTAAAATACCTGTTCTGTCCCAGACAAGAAAAACTATAGGACTTTATCACTATTAAACCAGCTTTACAAGAAATATTAAGAGGTCTTCTATAAATAGAAAAGGAAAGGCCATAACTGGAAATAAGAATATATGAAAAAGGAAAAAACCTCACAGGTAAAGCTAAATATTCAATAAATACAGCAAATCAGACATTTAAAAAGCTACTATTGAAGGTTAAAAGAAAAAACTATCAACTCAAACTGCAATAAGTAGTTAGGAGATACACAACATAAAAAGACCTAAAATATGTCATCAATAACATAAATCATGAAGGAGAGGGTAAAAATGTAGTCCTTAGAAACTATATTTGAAATTTACCTAAATTTACCTAAAAGATTAAAATAGACTGCTATAGAAAACAAACGATATACAGAAACCTCATGGTGACCACAAACCAAAACTCTACAAAAGACATGCAAAAAACAAAGAGGAAAGAAACTTAATAAAGCACTAAACAAAAGCAGCAAATTACATGGAAGAGATCAAGAGAAGAAAGGAACAGAGGAGAACTATTAAAACAACCTAAAAACAATGAGCAAAATGACAATAAATACATGCTTATCAATAATTACCCTAAGTGTAGTTGTATTAAATGCTCCCAGAAAAAGACATAGGGTGGCTTAATGGATTAAAAAACATGGCCCACCTATATGCTGCTTACCAGAGACTCACTTCAAATGGAAAGCCATACAGACTGAAAGTGAAGAGATGGAAAAAGATATTCCATTCAAACAGAAATGAAAAGAAAGCTAGAATAGCAGTAATTACATCAGACAAAATAGACTTTAAAACAAACAAGGTAAAACACATCAAAGAAGGACATTACATAATTATAAAAGGGTCAATCCAAGAAGAGGTTATAATAATTTTAAATATTTATATGCACTCAACACAGTAACACCTAAATATATAAAGCAATTATTAGTGGATGTAAGGAGAGAAATCCACAGTAATACAAAAGTAGTAGGGGATTTTGGTACTCTATTCACATCAATGGATAGATCATCCAGGTAAAAAAATAATAAGAAATAATGGCCTTAAATATCACATTAATGAGGTCCACTTAACACCTATAGAATATTTCATCTAAAAACTGAAGAATACACATTTTTTTCAAGTGCACATAGAACATTCTGCAGAACAGATCACTTATTAGGCCACAAAAATAGCCTCAATAAATCCAAAGGAATTGAAATCAAATACTACCACATAACACAGGATGAGATAAGAATCCAGAAAAATTATTGCAGACAGGACCTACACATTGAGATTGATCTAGAACTGTATTAAGATATAAAAGTAGTAATATTTCATTTTTCCCATTTTTTAATTGTAAGTATAAAAGTTACAATTTTAACCATATTTAAGTATATGGTTCACTTAAGAATATTTAAGTTTACATTTAAGTGTTAAGTTCAGTGGCATTAAGTACATTCACATTGTTGTGCAACCATTACCACCAAAAAGTAGTTACTATTTCTAACATTTTTTTTAAAAAGTTTATAACAACTAGTTTGCAATAGGCATTTGCAATAGGCATTAATTTATAGGCAACTAGTTTGCATAGTGTTTTCAAACACTAATTACTGCATCAAATAATTTATTGCCTAATACCTGGTTGACAACAGTTCTGAACATACAACTCACACAAACTTTTTAAATAAAGATTTTAGGAGAATCAGAAGGACTACAAACTGGGTGAGGAAGTATTACTTAATGAAGAGAGGAAAGACCACCTCTGTACTCCCCCACCTCAAAACTCACCTTATTTTCTTCCACCAACTTGGAAATGAGGTCATCTCTAGAAACTAAAAACAAAAAGTCCACATAACTATGATAATAACAATTTACAACTACACTGAAATCACGTGGTATATTTTCCCTGAGAAGCTCTGATTTTCTTCTTTTTTGGTCAGTATTTTGAAGATATAAAGGGAAGGCAAGTATTCCTATCACATTTTTATAGAAACTACATCAAGGAATTATCAAGAAATTAGTCCAGAGTCATGTGCAACAGTAAATAAGGTCACATTTTATCCATGCGTAGATGATAATGGATCTCTGAGAGATTATAAACCAGAGGGGCACACAATCAAAAGTCTTTTTTTAGAGAGATCGCTCTAACAGAGGCTCAGTAAAGACAGATCAGTTTGGTCGCTGTGGCAGTAACCAAAGTGTGAAACAATGTGACAGCCGGCTCTGTGGCAGTGACAATGGGGCTGCAGAGGACAAAAAGACTCGGGAAGTGACAAGCAGGAACAACTGCCATCCACTTGGTGGATGCCCGGTGGGACCACAGCAATAGATGAATCAAGGACAATATCCAGCGCTCAGACCTGGGCAGCAAGGTGGATGGTGGATGCTGCAACTAACCAGGAATACAGGGCAAGAAGCAGGTTTTGAGGATGGAATGAGTAAGGACTATAGTACTTGAAGTTTTCGTCCTGTGTTCTGAGGTATCTGCAAGGCATCCACATACAGATGTTTAGTGGGCAGTAACATCACATCTGGAGCTCAGGAGGATGATTTCGTGTGGAGAAGAAAAGACTTGAAACTACAAGCATGTATAGTGAAAATAAGACCAAAGGGAGAAACAGAACAGTTTGGTGTTGTACATTAGTAACCAAAAGGTGTAAAATTTTCTGAGTAATGTTCTGGCTTCAGAAAATGCGTAAGAACCTATTAGTATTGTTCCACTTAAATATTCTAAAGACAGAAAATTAAAAAGTGCATAAAAACTCACCTCTTACGTAGGATACACTCAGCAAACTTACACTTTTTGAATGTCTAAGTCCAAGACTTATTTCAAGTAGAGTAAATTCTAATTTAAAGTATGTGAAGGATCAAAAAGATAAACTATGAAATCTATGAAAATTCCACTAATCAAAGTAAGAATGAATAGAAACTGTTTATCTTACTTGATAGAACAAATTAATCACTGTAATTAGTGTATGAGATATGCATATTTATTGCTAATAAACACTATAAATACATTTTTGAATTAACTGAAGCAAATATCTAAAGGCATTTCTTTTATTAATCTAGTTAACATTACTATTTTCATCTTAAAGTAATAAAATTGCAGGCATGTAAAGATTCTATTATGCAATATCAAGCATATAGTTGGTATTCAAACAGGGTTCCTTTTCCTGTTTGGATTAGTTGTTTTAATCTTCATTTTTTAGTGGTCTCTCATATATTCTTTACATAATTCAAAAATAAAGCAATAATCCAGTGAGAAAGTAACAATTAAAAAAATCACTTTATCAGGACTAGTATGACAGAAGGACCTGTGCTTTAGTCTCAGCTATCCTCTTTACTGTGGGTCCTTGGAGAGAGATTTTTTTATTCTTCTGAAGAAGAGGATATATTTTTTCTTTCTCAGGTTGTTGGAAGAGATGATGTGGCAACACCATAAAATGTAACATATTTTGTAGCCATGCAATCATAGGAAGACAGAAAGTTATCCTGGAGTATCATCAGTGAGAATTTCACTGAATAATTCATTACTCAACAACTCTAAGGAAAAAGAGTACTTTCTGCTAAAAGCAGTAAGTCAGAACACTGAATGGATTGCTCTTTGCTGTATGTTTTTTATACTTTTCCTTTCCCTTTTGCTATTCCCTGCCCCTATTACAGCCAGAGAGCACAGAAGACACACAGGCATGAACACTGGGCTTGGAATTAAAAGATCTACATTCAGGCCTTATCTCACCATTTATTCCATCTGTAACTTTGGGAAGTACGAATAATTTCACATGTTTCGTGAAATCATTATGGTGAAAGCTCTGTGTGAACCATGAAGTGCATTCATACATGAAGCACTGCACTCCCGTCACTCTCTGTGATCTCTGCAGCTGAGACTGCCTGAGAACTGCTCTACAACTGCACATTAAAACACTCAGACGATACAGGCTGAGGGGTTGAAAGATGCATGGCTCTGAGCCACCCGGGATCAAGTCTAGACTCTCCACTTCCTACCTCCGTCACCTCTAAGGACTCTGTCTACTCATCTGTAAAATGAGAAGATTGATCTAAGCCCTAAGGTACTTTACATCCATTTCTATAATTACAAGTTAACCAGAATCAACTGGTAACTTGAGGGGGGTGAGTCTGACATGATAAATGGTTAGAATCAGTAGGTTAGCAAGGATTTCTAGATTCCTAGAAACTAAATGCTCCTAAGTCCACAAACACTTAAATAAACCTGAAAAAATCTAGATAAAGAATAGTTCATAATTAAAAGGGTCACCAACATTCTCTCCTCTCAGGGCCACAGAGAGAAAGAAAATCAGCAATTTTTTACATTCAGACCCATGGGAAATATTGATAATACTGGTCACTTCAAGAATCTGGGATCTTAAGAGCATTTGCACAAAATCTCAAACAACTAATAAAAGCGTAATTTCTAGCATATATTTTCATACTTAGATCGGACTGGAGCTTTGAGATAGCAGTCTCCAACTCTCCTTTTTTTTGTTGCTCCTGTACCAGTAGTTCTTGGGTGTTCTGTATAGAACTGCGCAGGGCAGTGCAGTTTTGCTGCAAAATTTGCACCTGAAATTGTATAAGAAAGATTCCTTTTCTGTAAGGTAAAGATTTCTAATAAACGACATTACAGCACACGTGTGAGGCAGACTTTCCAATGTTAACATCTCCGGAGGAAGAAGGGCGTTTACCGACCCCTCACAGTGAAAGGTCTTAACAAGGGGCAGCACCTTAGGGCAGCGCCTTAGGGCAGTGCCTTCCGACAGAACCTTCCCTGCGCTCTCAACGGGCAGTCTCCAGTCACAAGTGACTGCTGAGTCTTGAAATGCAGCCAGAGTGAGTGAGAAACTGAATTTTTAATTTTATTACACTTTAACTAATTTAAATAGCACTATGTGACTAGTGGCTACTATGCGGGCAGTACAAGTTGTAAAGAATCACACACAGACAACAGAGGGAATGACTGGGACTGAGGCTTGAGCTTGGAGAGTGGCAAAAGGTCAAAAAAATTGGGACAACTGTAATAGAATGAACAATAAAAAATAAAGTAGAAATAATAATAATAATAATTATTATTACACAAATTCCTTAAAATCCTTTTTATAATTCTATCATGAAGGGCAACCATTAAAATAATTGTTAAAATAATACATTAAATAATAATTAAGTTAAAATAAAGACTGACTGTTTAGCCATGTATAATGCACACTGTTTTTGCCCCAATTTTTGAGGGAAAAATAAGGGTTATATTATTTATATAAGGGCATATGATATATATAATATACATTATATACAATGGGTATACAATATATAATATATGGGTATATAATATATATAATATATTGTATTATTATATTATAACCATGGGTGTAATAATGGGTATAATAATCCCATGTATAATGAGCAAAAAAAACATGGGTGTGCATTGTTCACGGGAGTGCATTAGACATGACAAAAAGTGGTATGTAATCCAATTATAGGTATTAAATTTGGAATTACTAATTGCTTTGGTACTTAGAATGGAAGGTATTCTAAATAAAGTAGATTCTTCAAATAGCAACTATGATAAAGAAAAAATATTAAAATGAATAATGAGAATTGAAAACAGCCATGTAACACATCCCTGATTGTTTTACTTATTAGTGTTCTTTGCTCTACACATTAGCTTAGTTTAATCTTTAGTTTCTATCCACATCACATACATACGACATGAGACCAGAGCCTTCTAAGATCAACCCCTGTAATAGAGGCTGTATGATACAGGGGGAAGGATACTGTCCCAGGAGCTACGGAGTCACCTCTCAAAAGTCCAAGGCAAGTTAACCTGTCTGGCTCTTGCTCTCTCATTCAGAAATTGTCAGACTGAATGACATCATATTCTTTCTTATTTTGCATTAAAATATTTAAAATTGTAGTAAGAATATTAACAGATTAGTAAAAGAAAAATAACTTAAAAAATTTAGAGGAAATTATAAAAACTATAGGTTTACACATAAATTTAACAGCTTTTCTCTTTGTTTCCCTTCCCTAATATAAATCAGAGGAGAAAAACATCCCTACCTGTTTCCGTTCCTCCTCTACTGTTGACCCCATTTCTTGTATTTTGAGTAGCATGGCTGATCCAGATTTTTCAAGAGAATCCCTCAGGTACTTTTCCTGAGACAGCTGCGTCCTTAGCTACAGAGCAACACAGCAGTTTAACCAAAATCGAAGTTACCATGGAAAGTTTACCGGCCATGCCATCTCACCCCCAAACACTCTTCATTAGTTTACCACTACTCAGAAAGATGCTTTTGTTTTTCCCTAATGGATAACCCTCTAAGAAATACAGAGTCAAATTTGTTTCCCTTGTCCCACAGTGCATGTCTGTTTCCCAGATTGCAGGTCAAGACTCATTGGTAGCAGCACTTGAAAAAGGAAGAACAAAGGGTAACAAGCAAACATCAGCACACACAGCAAGTAACAAGAGGAGGTAAGTACTGCTTCATTATGTCTGTGTATATGTACATGTGTACAGTGTTGCAGTGTGAAATACGACTTACAATGAATTGTTGTCAAAAAGAAGTTTGAAAAGCACTAATATCATACCTTAGTATATGTATTTTCTGTATTTCTTCCTGGCTTTATTTTTTAAATCTTATTTTCCTATATTTTTATTTCCTCATCTATGTATTTTTATCCCATAATATTATAAACATACTCTGAAAGCTGTTTCAATTCTGTTTTGAAATTTAAAGGTCTACACAAACACTGAAGTAACTTAATTAGTAGACAAAACTTACACTCAAGAATTGGGGTACACTACACCTTATTTCTCTCAATAAATGACAATAAAACCAATCAGAGATAAAAGGAGGAGTCTCTTCTATCATGAGGTAAGGAGATCCTATTCCAGCTGAAAATGGAAATTGCAGAATGTTATTCCTTTTATGAAGTCATGTTAAGTTAAAAGAAATTCTATTTTTAAGGCGCAATGAAGGTGACACAGGACATTTTAACTTTCTATGTGTTTTCTATGTGAATGATATATTTTATAATGTTTTCAAAGTTTTTAAAAAGTTGAAAGACATGATAAATGTATTGGCACGGCACTGTTATAAGATAGCCCTTTTTGGAAACATCTGTATTAATCCTAACTCCTAATATTGAACATTTATGTTTTTCCAGTTTCTATTCTAAATACTGACCTGAAGAACATACTTTTGAATAAATATTTTATTGCAGTTATGACTATTTCCTTAGGATAAATTCCTACAAGAAAAATCACTAGGTTAAAGGTATAAATAATTTTTAAACTTTTGATATAATTTGCCTTCCAATTTTAGACTATTAGTAGTATTTGAATAAAACCCATTGGCACTATGTATTATCATTTTCTTAAATCTGATAAGCTAATAGATTAAAAAATCACATTTTAACAATTTTTGCATTTCTTTGGTATCTAGTGAGATTAATAGTTTCTAATATGGCATTAGCTCTTTACATATTTTCTGAAATTTTATTGTTTGCCCATCATTTTTTTTTGGTTTGGGTTTTTTTTAAGTCAATTTAAAGTTCTTTAAAATGGAAGATATTTAACTCTTTATCTAGTTTTGTTATATTAGTTTTTGTTTTATGCCCTTTTTTACACGTAGAAATGTTTATTAATCCTTATATGGAGAAATCTATTGATGTTTTTTAATTCTCTTCCTTCTTTCTAAGTTTAGAAATTCTACCCTCACCCAATGATTACTTAAATATTGCAATCTTAGTTTAAGAATAGCCATAGTTTTGGCTCTATTTTATAATAATCTGATACTAAAACTATCATTTACAATATAGAGTAGCTCAATATACTTTTTTATGTTCTGGATCAAATTATGTAGTATAATTTACTTAAGATATAATTTAAGTGCTTTACAAAGAAAATCATTATTTGATAATTATTCTATTGAAGTATCTATTTCTAAGTCATTATTAAAGACAATCAGTCAATCTGTTTTATGTTCATTAGAACCACATTTTATCTGTCTTTGTGTAACCTTCTATTATTGACTAAATTGCATTCCCAAAATTAATATTTTAAAGCCCTAACCACCAGTATTCCAAAATGTGACTGTAAGATAGGGCCTTTAAAGAGGTAATTAAGTACCCTGGCTGGTGTGGCTCAGTGGATTGAGCATTGGCCTGCAAACCAAAGAGACGCTGGTTTGATTCCAGGTCAGGGCACATGCCTGGGTTGCAGGCCATACCTAGTTAGGGGCAATCACACATTGATGTTTCTCTCTCTCTTTCTCTCTCCCTTCCCCTTTACCTAAAAAGATATAAGAACTTTTTAAAAAATAATGAGGTGATTACGTTACAATGAGGCTGGACCCTAATGCTATCTGACTGCCATCCTTATAAGAAAAGGAAATTGGGACGCAGAGACACCAGGGATGTGCATTCACAAAGAAGAGACCATATGAAGACACAGGTAGAAGGCGGCCATTTGCAAGTCAAGGCCCCAGGAGAAACCACAGCTATTGACACCTTGACCTTGGACTTCAAACCTCCAGAAATATGAGAAATAAGTTTGTTGTTTAAGCCTGTGGTACTTTGTTATGGCAGCCCTAGGAAACTAATACATTCTTCCTGTTCCAACACTCTTAAATTGGCTTTTGACTAGGACAGTCCTTGACAGAGTTCAATGAACAGTCAGGATTTTGTCATAGCACTCAGAATGAAGACTTTCCAATAAAAAATAAAAATGGAAATCACCAAGAATCTTTTATTTAAAACAAATTTTTTTCTTTTCCTGATTCTAGAGAGGGGGAGGAGAGGGAGAAAGAGAGGGAGAGAAACATTGATCGGTTGCCTCCTGCATGCACCCTCACTGGGGACCAAACCTGCAACCCACGTGTGCACCCTGACCAGGAATCAAACCCACGACCTTTTGGTTTCTGGGACGATGCCCGACCACCTGAGCCACACCGGTCAGGGCATCATCAGTCTTTTAAACAAATGTGTGGGAACAAACACAAAGACTCTAATATAACCAAAGCTAATATAACATATAGATCTCACATCTTTCACAAAAATTAATTCAAAATGTATCAAAAACCTAAACATAAAATGCAAAGCTATAAAAACATCTAAAAGATAAAACAGGAGAAAAATTTCGGTGACCTTCGGTGACTTTTTAGATACTGGGATGGTCAAAGAGTTTGTTTTCTGTAAGATGGCTCTAGTAGCACTTAGTTATCTTTAACTTCATTTGAAACAATTTGTTAGACTATATTGTGGCAGCTGTCATTTCAGTGTGCATTTAAAAAAAACTTCCCCCTGGCAGGCGTAGCTCAGTGGATTGAGCGTGGGCTGCGAACCAAAGTGTCGCAGGTTCAATTCCCAGTCAGGGTACATGCCTGGGTTGCGGGCCATGACCCCCAGCAACCGCACATTGATGTTTCTCGCTCTCCTTCTCCCTCCCTTCCCTCTCTAAAAATTAAAAAAAAAAACCCTTTCAAATGAAGTTTTTATGAATTTTTATAAAGCTATTTTAATATTGAAGATGGAAGAAAATATGCAACATTTTCAGTAAATATGCTTTATTATTTTAAGAAAGGCAAAAACACAACTGAAATACAAAAAAAAAATTTGTGCAGTGTATGGAGAAGGTGTTGTGACTGATCGAATGTGTCAAATGTGATTTGCAAAGTTTGGTGCTGGAGATTTGCTGGATGATGCTCCACAGTTGGGTAGACCAGCTGAAGTTGACAGTGATCAAATTGAGACATTAATTGAGAACAATCAACGTTACACCATGCAAGAGACAGTCGATAGACTCAAAATATCCAAATCAATAAAGTTGCTGCTGACAATGAAAAATGTATCCTTTATTTTATAGAAAAAACTAAGTGGACTTTTTTGGTCAACCCAATACAACACCAAAAGTACAATCCTGGAAACACAAAATAGTTAAGCTGGACTTCATTAAAATCAAAAGCTTCTGTTCTGCAAAAGACACTGTTAAAAGAATGCAAAGATCAGCTGAAGACTGTTAAAGAAACCCACAAAACATGTATTTAATAAAGAACTATAATCCAAAATATACAAAGAACTCTTAAAACTCAACGTAAGAAAACAATCCAGTTACAAAGTGAGAGAAAGACCTAACAGACACCTCACCAAATCAGATGCACAAATGACAAATAAGCTTATAAAAAGATATTCAATGTCATGTCACTAGGGAGTTAAAAGTTAAAATAAGATACCACCACACACCTATCAGAATGGCAACAATTCATTCAAACATTGACAACACAAAGCGCTGTGAGGACGTGGAGCAACAGGAACTCATTTACTGCGGGTCTGAATGCAAAGTATACAGCCATTCTGTAAAACAGGTTGGCAGCTTCTCACAAAGCTAAACATGAGTTTACCATATGATCCAGCGACTGTGCTCCTAGGTATCTATCCAAATGAGTTGAAAACATGTCCACATAATTGCCAAACTCAGAGGCAACCAAGATGTTCAATAAGTGAGGATAAACAAACTATAGTATATCCATGCAAGAGAATATTGTTTAGCAATAAAATGAGTTCTCAGACCATGAAAAGACACGGAGGAACTTTAAATGCACATGCTAAGCGAAAGAAGCCAGTCAGAAAAGGTTACACACTGTGTGACTCCAACTATCACAAAACTGCAGAGATAGTGAAAAGACCAGTGGTTGCCGGGGGCTCGAGAGACGGGCCAAGGAATGAATATATGGAGCATGTTTGAGGCAGTGAAACTATTCTGTATGAATCTGCAGTGAGCAAAGACTGAATCTTAATGTAAACTACAGACTTTTGTTAATTATGATGTATCAATACTGGTTCATCAGATGTAACAAATGTGCCACATAATGCAATGTTAATAACATAGGGATGGGGAGAAAGGACTTACCGAACTGTTTTCTGTTCAATTTTTCTATAAATTTAAAACATCTCTTAAAAGAAGTCTATTGAAATATTTACAAAAGTTTCAAATGTGCTAAGCTTAATACAACTATGAACAAGCATGCTTTTATCAGTAATTACAGGCACAGTATGTAAAAAAGTTTTCCAGGTAGCCACACTTAGCACCTTAAACACTAAAATTTGTAATTTGAAAAATAATTTGGCATGAGAATTTTCCTAAAGAGTATATCTACTTCTCTGTGTTGTATAATAGAATATTTTAAATATAATTGGACCTTTTTGATTTGGACTAACATCAATTATTATTCTGTCAGGGAATATTGAGGTTTTTAGGCCACTGTGAGTATAATGAGTTAGTAATTCTTCTGACTCTATTTTCAGCTGCAAATTTTTAGTCTCACAACTTTTGGCAGCCACTTACTTCACAATTTCCAATGTTTTCTACCAAAACTTTGGCTGAAATGAAGGTTTCACAGTAAAATGGGATAAGCAGGCTTATTAAAAGCTTTTTATTTTAAACACAACTTTAGTTTAAAAGGTCTTTGTATGAAGGTGCTCACTTAACTCTAGTATATAGACAGCCACAAGAATTTTGTGGTAACTATTTCCCTCCAGGCTCAGGCAGCATATATTATTTTTAAATGTCTGGTTTTATGGCCATATTGAGGCAAAGCAAAGTCTTATGCCAATTAAGGGCAGGCACTTTTACTTAAATTCCATGTGGCACATTTAAAACATCTTCCTACTACAGTCATGTATTTTCTTCTTCAAAGGTTTCTGTTCATTCTCTTTACATCCTCTTTGCAATTCTGTAATGGGGTGCAGCCAGCCTCCCCCCACATCTGGCTGGGGGATGGGAGTCTTGGTGACGGGGGCACTGAGTTAGTCTGCATATCAAGAACAGCAGACTAGCCTTCCAGCCTCAGTGGAGCCAGAAAGGTGTACACAACTTTAACACATGATGTCACTGGGAGGCAGCTCCCCTTTTTGCGCCTGCACAAAGAGCTTGCAGATGGTTTGCTCTGTGCCACGGGGCCATGCCTGCCCAGACTAAGTATGGCAGCCAAGAAAGGCAGAAAATACGGGAGTGGTAGCTAGTGAAGCCAATTGTGGGAGGAGTCGGAAAAGGAGTTATGGAGGAGGTCCCAAGAGGCTGGGATTTAAACTAAAGGTGGGTGGCCAGGAGGGAAGAGAGACCCTGTGAGACCTTGTGAGAAGGAAAGGGGTGAAAGAATTCTCACTGGTGGGCCATGAGGAGGTGCCACGTGGTTCTGAATTAAGAACTGGAGATCACAGCGACACAGCTGATAGTGCTGGGGACGGCAGGAGACCTGCTCATCTGGGCAGGATTACTGGGAGGAATCAGGACGTTCGCTAAGCTAGGGACTTCTATTTCTTTTCCTAAGATGCAGTACCCCTGACTGGTCAGACTGGGCAAAAGGGGAAAGGCAGGACTGTGTGTGTCTGTGGGTGTTTTAAAGGGACTTTGGGATTTTAAGGGCAACATTCCGCCATTACCCTAACCCTGTGTAACTTTTGAATAAGTAGTTCCTTTCCTTTTCACCAGATTCTGGCTTTGAGAGCCACAATTCCTAACACCTGGCAGTGGGCAAGACAAACCATAGCACAGAAAGACCCCAGGAGAGGGGGCTTGTTTCAGTACCAGTATCTGGGCTTCCCAAAGGGTTCTGTTAACAGCTTTTTGCTGCCCCCGCCCCACCCCCAGCCACTGGTCTATTCTGTAACAGTTCCAATGCCCCCTGCATCCTCCAGCATCTTTTTATCTTACCTCCTGAATTTTAAGGTTCATTTTAAGTTTTGTGGTCTTCAGTTCTTCTTCAATAAGGGCTGCATTCTTCTAAAAGTTCAAGAAAAGGTTCTAAATAATCTGAAATGATAGGGAGTAACTGTCTTTCTAGACTTTTTTTCTGGCAACCTATAAATACTATTCTGAATATAGTTATAAATACTTATTGTGAGTCTGAGGCCATTATGTATTTCAATAAGATACTTTATTTACTTATTTATTTTTAAATCCTCACCTGAGGATATATTTAATGATTTTTAGAGAAATATCCATCATTTACCTCCCATTCCTGCCATAACTGGGGATTGAATCGGCAACCTAGGTATGTACCCTGACTGGGAATCAAACCCACAACCTTTTGGTGTATAGGACGATGATCCACCAACTGAGCCACCCGTCCAGGGCTATAATGAGACACTTTAAAGGAAGATGTTTCATTACTTTTGTAACAGGTGTGAAATGAGGTCCAGAACTTGGGGTGCAGGCTGAGAAGTCCCCAAACCTCCACTAATATGGTGGGGGGTTGGGGGGGTGGGGGGAGTGGAAGCGGAGCAGGGCCATTGAGAGTTACCTTGCATATCTAAAGAGCTTGGCCAGTGTTTTAGTAATGCTAATAGCTGGCTTGGAGCCTGGGAGATAGGTAGGACTTAAACCTGCAATGCAGCCAGGAGGCACTTCCCCCTGGTTACAGGGCCAGGCCTGCCCACACTAACAATGGCAGCTGACAAAGGCAGAAGAAACCAGAGTACTGGCAGTGTAACCCTATGTGGGAGGAGTCAGAAATGGGATTACAGAGGAAGATGTGCACTGGGATTTAAACTCAAGCTCTGTCATGGCCATGTGGTTTGAAAGGATGCAGAAGACCCTCACTGGCCCACCATGAGGAGGGGCTGTGCAGTTCTGGATTGACAGCAGGTGACTAGATGAGCATGGATGACTGGGAGAAGCCGGTAGGAATCTGCTCAGCTGAGCTGTGGACCTCTATTTCCTTTTCTGAGACACAGTACGCCAGACTGGCCTGGTCTGGCAAGGGGAGGCAGGACTGTGTGTGTATACAGGTGTTCAGTTTTCAGAGACTTTGGGACTTAAAAACAAATTCCACCATTATTCTGAACCTGTATAACTTTTGAATAAATATCCTTTTCATAAGACACTGGCATTGGGAGTCATGGGTTTTTTTCTGGCAGTGGGCAACAGAACCCCTCTGGGTTCTGTTGAACTTTGATGACTTCTATCATTTTTCCTTTTAGACAATAAAAAGGAATTAGTCACATTCACTTCCTATATAAAATTCAATAATCAGAGAAGAGCCTGATAATTGATAAAGATTTTTCTTACAGGATATACATTTCTATTTTTTTAAGTACTGTTATTTCCTCTAGGCTCAAAGATGATTTGTGCTTAGGAGTTAAGGATGAAAAACACAACTTTCACTATTATTCTTTTATATTATTAAAGGCAGCACATATGTAAAAACCTCAGAAGTTGTGTTTGTCTTCTTTCCTACCTTCAGCCCCTATCCAGTACCATAATGTAGCATATCTATCTTCACAGAACATCCCTCTTTTTTTTAAATGCCACAACCCTAAGTCAGACCTAATAAAGGCTCAAGCCTCAAATAACACAATGGATTCCTCATTCTTTTCCCTGCCTCCAATTTCTTCTTGTATTGACTTTCCTATACACTCCTGCTGCATTAGTTTTCTTGTTTCATTATGCCACTGCCTTATCAAAAACGGTAATCACCTCCCATAGAATCATGCCCAACTACCCATTCTTGATTTTGAGATCCTCTATAATGTGATCCTCAGCTAATTTCCAACTTATTTCCCATGAACAAATGCATTGCCCCCTAACTGCTCCTAGTGGAAAGATCTAGGTTCAAACTCGAGTTACAGGAAGAAGACAGAGAAGTATGGCCATGGAGAAGGGAATTTTCTCTGGACCCCGGCATGCATTATCAACATGGGATAACGGTCTCCTTCAACAGGAGGTATTACAAAGATTAAACAAAATAGCATGCTGAATGTCTATATTACTGCCTGGCTCATGGCAGGAAAACAAAATTGTTAGCTTATTTTCCTAGTCTATTCTTTGTGGTCTGTGTGTGGAACCTGACATTTCCTTACCTCACTACTCTGTCTTCTAAAGGTCCAGCTCCTATCTTTCTTACAGCCTACTCTAATCTATTGTAGATAGGGTGTACACACCCTCTCAAACCCACCCAAACACAAGACACTCTTTACTATTCACTTACTGTCCCATACTTGTCTGTTAACATCTTCTATGCCTTTATTTTTCTCCATTTTGTTTTTTGTGCTATGCCTGGTTCTCCCAGGTGCCATATAAACTCTTAAACAGCTCAGACTGCCTCCTGTCTCTGGACCCTCAGCCACGTGTACAGGGGAAGGACTCTATAAATACTCAGTTAGTGATGGCACACATCATTTATGCGATCCATGTGGATAAATATCAGATGTTAAGAATGCTCTCATTGACATCACCTATTTTTAATAGTTTTATGGGTCCACTGCCTCTTCCTCCTCCAGCTAACATGTAACAGTGAGTTTGCATTTCACAACTCCGGACTCAAACCTTTGTCTCTGAGGCGATCTCCAGAGTGGTGGTCAACCTTTGCACTTCATCCTGTGCCTTGCCTTCTTCCTCCTTTATGTCTCTGAGTTGCTGGCGCAAATTCATCACTTCATGATGCAACAGCTTCAGGTCCTTGGAATGCTCGTCCTGTATTGTATTCAGTCGGTCCTTCAGAAAAGCTTCCAGACAGCACAGGAGGGTCACAGAGCAGTTGAAAGGTCAAGAAAGAAAAGAATCATAAACTCATCAAGCACCCATATAGGACCAAATTTCTGATGATTCTCTTCTCTCTATACCTGTTTTCTGTGGATTCAAATCCTTTTCAGTTTGCAGACTAAAGATATTTAACTTCAAGGACTGGATGAGGCTCTCCAGATGGCACATGCGATTTATCAGAAACTCACAGTTCTTCCATAAAAGATCTTTTTTTCCTGAACAAATTACTTCATCCTGGACAGGACTGATGATGTTCTGTTTCACAGGTGCTGATAAACATTCTGGAGTTTCAAAACGGTCTCTGGGCAAAGATCCCAATATAACAATATTACGCAATGCAATGGGTACTATGGGAACCTCAACTGCTGAGTCAACGTAACATTTCTAAGAGTAAAACTACACATCTTAGTTAACAAGCAACTGTTAGCCCCTCCAAAATTAAATATAGCAGCCCTATTAGGTAAAAAGGATGGGACCAATGTGGGATGGGCAAAGATCACTGACTTTTTAATGCTTGTTTATTTTAATTTGAATTTTTTCACAAACATTTTGTATGTAAAAACAAGTGATACACAAAACACATTAAATTTGAATTTTATAATGCTGAACTAAGAATTAAAGTTAGCATGGAGACAATATATTCATATTTTAAAAATATATTTAAACAATGTCATAATAAGCATTCCTATTTTGTTCCAATATACTCAACATTTGTACAAATTTACTCTTTAACTGCTGAAGACTTCTTTATTCTATAGGTGCTATAATACCAACTATACTAATTTTAGGTCTTTGTGAGAGACACTCAGGAAATACAGGGACATACCTCAGATATATTGCAAGTTTGGTTCCAGACCACAACAATAAAGTGAGTAGTGCAATAAAATGAGCTGCAATCTTTCTGCTGGTGAAGGGTTTGCCTTCAATTTGTAAAAAATGCAATATTTATTCAATAAATATCGAAGTACAATGAAGTGCAATTAAATGAGGTATGCCTGTATCTAATTTTAAAGAAAATCACACCAGTAAATTTGATTATTGGCTGCTTATGCACCCAGATTTCTTAGGCCATTGATAAAAACTGATAATCCAATTTTTAATAACAGCAACACAAGGAAAAACAATTCTTTTTTGAGTTCTTCCTTCTTAATTATGAATTTTTAAGACTTAAAATCTCTTAATTTACAAGAAATCTGGGAAAAGAAAATGAAGACCACATTTAATGGCATGAATCAAGTTTAGGTGTTCACCTTAATAAGTCTATTTTTTATTTAAAAAATAACCAAAATTTTTTCTAATTACACAAAAAATTAATTTGTTCTTAATCAGGAGATGAAGGTAAATAGAATATCAAAGAATGTGTACCTGATTAACACACTTCAAATACCTGTTTAAGGGGATAATGGTAGTAGCTCTATCTCAGGATGACAACCCTTTATCTTGCAAATATTTTCTAATTACTGTATTTTTCAGACTATAAGATGCACCTTTTTTTCCCACATTTTTTGCTTCAAGATTTTTCCCCCTATTTTCCTCCTCTAAAACCTAGGTGCATCTGGGGTCTGCACCATAAGATCCATCTAGGTTTTAGAGGAGGAAACTAAGAAAAAAAGTTTTGAAGCAAAAAATGTGGTAAAAAAAGTGCATCTTATAGTCTGAAAAATACGGTAATGTTCAAATGGAAACTGTTATTTTTCAATTCTTTTGTAAATACCTAGTTCACCTGCCAAACCATCCACAGTGTGACTTCTTTTTAATAATCTGTGAAGCAAATTTCTTCAACCTACAGAGATCCAGTTTATTTTTCACTTGTTACCTTTTTTCACCAAAGTCCAACATTATTAGGTCATCCCTCAAAGAACTGGTCTGTTCCTCAACTATCCTCATCCTTTGCTTAAGTGCTGTGAATGTTTCAGAAGCTGTAGCATTGATGTGGGTTGGAGAGAGGACTGGTCTGGATTCTGAAGTTTCCAAATGCACCTGAGATTAAAGTCAAAATATTAGTGTAGTAGATCCTATTATTTTTCAAAATAGCCACCACCCCTTCCTGTGATAGCACTTTACATCCCTATCCTGTTGAGCTAAGGGGTGGTCATGTGTTCTGCTTTTGCCTATTACATGTGCGTAGGAGCTTTAAGAGCCACCTTGTCACTCACCACCTCTTTTCCTCACTCTGCATGAGATGAGCAACATCCCACATAGGGCTGGTGCATCTGCCAAGATCCCAGAGTAAAGATGACATGAAATAGAACCATGACTCATCCATGACATCCACTGTGACTGAGCAATAAACTTATATTGTTATAAGTCACTGAGACAGTTCAGTAGTTTGTTATTGCATTACAGTCTAGTCTATCTTATCTGCTACTTTTAGATATACATTAGGACTTATGATTTGGTTAAGCGAGTTATTACCTCTTCCATTACCAGACATTTTTATTTTAACATACTCCAAATACAGACTTTCTAGAAAAAAATTCAATACTTGGACCTCTGAGCAGTTGTCATGAAATAGATTTATCAACTGCACTGAAGCAGTGGTTTTAAAAAAAATAATTTGTAAACTTATCTTCACAGACTGCTACATCTATTGACACCTATGGTTTGGGGGGAAAGTCAAATTTTCTGACTTTCCCCCCAAACCATATGAAAGTAAATGGGAGTAGTGAGACCACTCTTTCAGGTGTCAGTGACAGAAGCAGGAGCAGTGTATAAGCAGTCCCGCCACGTAAATGGATCCTGCACCCAACCTTCAATGACGAGGTTGTTGGGGGAGACTTAAGGACACCTTCCTGCAGCTCCATCCTGCACAGACACTTCTACACTCACCAGGCTGTAAACCTTAGCTGTCACTAGCACCAGTGTTCCTACAGGGATGTTTGCACAAAGGTCCCACTTGGGACATCGGTAGCACACCTTTCTCCCCTACTTGCTGAGCAACCACACGTCTCCCTTCCCCTTACCTTCCAGGCAGTGGAAGTGGGGATGACCTCTGGCCCAAGTGACTGAAGGGGGTTCCCAGGACCCACAGCAGGAATTAAAGAAGTCTGAAAACTGATGGCAGGATTTAAGGGGGCAAGAAGCATGATGGGGAGCTGTACTCGTAAAAAGGCTGAGCTTCTTGCCAACATAATCCTGCTACAGCCATTGAGGGCATTGCTCTACTCTGACATAGCCCTCCAAGCACCTTCTATCTTCCCGCCACAGGTCTCAGAGAATGGCCCACGTATTTCTCTCTTTTTACTTTTTTAAACCTTCACTGAGGAATAATTGACAAACAGAATCATATATATTAAAAGTGTGCAACATGATGATTTGATATGTATACATTATAGAGTGGCTACCAACATCAAAATAATCAACACATCCATCACCTCACATACTTAACATGGTTAACTTGAGTGTAGTAAGAACACTTAATATCTACTCTCAGCAACATTCGAGTATACAATACCATGTTATTAACTACAGTCATCATGCTGTACCTTAGATCCTCAGAACTTATTTGAAAAGACAACCTACAGAATGGGACAAAATATTCACAAACCATATATCTGATAAGAAATTAATATCTAAAAATATACAAAGAATGGACACACACAAAAACAAAAAATCTGATTTAAAAATGAGCAACAAATATGAACAGACACTTTTCCAGAGACATACGACTGACCAAAAGCATATGAAAAGGTGCTCGACATCACAAATCAGGGAAATGAAATCAGACCCACAATTATTAACACACACACAATGAGATGTCATCTCATACCTGTTAGGATGCCTATCATCAAAAAGAGATTGCAAATGTTGGTAAGGACGTGGACAAAAGGGAGCCCCTCACACTGTCGGTGGACAAGTAAACTGGCGCAATCACCATGGAAAACCGTATGGAGGTTCCCCAGAAAGTTAAAAATTGAACTACCCCATGATCCAGCAATTCCACTTCTGGGTATATGTCCAAAGGAACTGAAATCAGTGTCTTGAACAGACATCTGCACACCCATGACCACTGTGGCATTATTTACACTAGTTGAGATATGGGAACAAACTAAGTGTCCTTCAAAGGATGAATGAATGGATAAAGAAGATGTACATACATACAATGGAGTATTACTTGGCCACAAGAAAGAAATCCTGCTATTTGCAACAACATGGATGAATCTGGAGGGTATTATGCTAAGTGAAATAAGCCAGACAGAGGAAGAAAAATACTTTATATGGTAACCCTTATATGTGCAATCTAAACAGACACATCTGATTTAACAGAAACTGAGAATAGAATTGTGATGACAGTGGCTAGGGGGAGGGGAAAATAGGATAAAGTAGACCAAAGGGTACCAATTTCTTTTAACTCTTATTTTAGAGCTTCTGACCAGAATTTCTCTCTTTTGTGCTCCTCTACAAAAAAGAATACCTTTCTGACACACATAAATCTTTTTGAATTCTTTAAGAGATTTTCTGTGAACAATCAGCTTAAGGACATGGGATGAAGAAGCTCTTCTATTAATTCCCTTTCATGTTTCTACCTGTTCCTGAAGGGAAAGACAAAGGTTATATGTAGACAGTGTCTCTGGATATACAAAGATTTGAATTATGACTCATCTACATTTCTACAAAAAGCCAGATTTGGAGGCTCCTGCTTCTGTTACCACCTGGGGCAAGATCGTGTTCCTCAGGTAACAGAAGGAAGAGCCTCTGAGACAGTTCCCAGGGCTAGCTCTGCTGCACTGAAACTAGGGCCAGGGTTAGGGAGCCACCCACCGTGTGGGGTGGGGAGAGAATGGAGCAGTAACAATGGAGAAACACCATGCGGCTTTACCCTCCATTCTGTTTTCTGTCACCTGCTGTCTGGCTACTACTAAGGTGCAAATAAACCAGGCCTGGGGTGGGGAGAAAAAGTATGGAAAGAGAATTTAATGGTGTTTGCGGCAGACAGAGTCGGCTCCTTTGTGTTCTCTCTAAATGATGATGAAAAGTACACGACGCCAGCCTCCCTTGCAGCTAGCACAGCCATGTGACACATTCTGGCCCACGAGACCTTAGGCAGAAGCTTGCAAGGAGCTTCTGGGCAAACTTTTGTTTTTCTGATAAAAAGGACAGGCATTATGGCATCTGCCCTTCCTTTCCCTCAGGGTGCTCAGAGCTCTGGGAGCTCTTTTTCAATCAGTCATGTAGTACCTCCCTCTTAACATAAACAGAGCCATGGATCGCCAGTGTCTGAGAAACACAGGAAACAGCCAGAGAAGCTCAAATTAACCTGAGATTTTCCTCCAAACTCTGCTTATATGAGAAAAATAAACTTTTATTTTTTGTTTTAATCCTTTTTTGTTGCTATTGTTTGCAACAAAAGCATGCCAAATTTACAGTAGTCCCAGGCAGTAGTTGGTGGAGAAACAAGGAGGAGGTAAATAAAGGAAAGGACAAGCAGAGTCCCAGCGGGAGGGAACTTGTTAGGCCTAGGTAGCCAGTTACAATACAAAGGACTGCCTTATCGGAAGCCAAGCACAGAATTCTAATACAAATACAGCAAAAGTCTATTTTTGCCCCTAAAAATATAAGTTTTTAGAAAGGAAATGGAATATAAGCTTCCTACATATATTTAATGAGATGCAGACTGCCACTTAATATTTTCATGTAATTGTTGAAATGTTATAATTTTGCTGATATTTCCCTAAGGTACTTATGGTATGCATAAAATGCCTACATTTACTTAAAAGGTATGTACACATTTGGCCTGAAAAACAACTCAAATTGCTTTGCTTAAAAAAGAAAAAATATATATCTGGGTAAGAATTAGATTGTCATCATCGTTCACATCCCCCTGAACCTGATCCACACTGGAGCTTCTCAGGCTTCCAGAGAGAAAAAATACTCTCAAACAAGAAGGAAGAACAAACTTGGCCCCCAGCTTCTAAAGGAGAGAGGGTTTATAGAAAATTTACCCTGAGGAAGGTATCTCAAGGTACCTGGGACAGACTGATGGTGGGCAGGGGGTGAAGGTTTTGAGTGAAATACATGGTACAGTCTTGAACCTACATTCTGATGCTTGACAGTAACAATAATCAAAATTCTAAAATATGAAATTCTATTTTTAGAAAAGTTCATTCACAGCTACTTTAAAAAATATACCATTATCCAGTTAATACAGTGTTGTTTTTATGTTTAGGGAGAGTATTTCCAAGGACCTCCTATGTAGGTTACCTCACTGAGAGCATAGCATGAATAAGCCCAATGTCATTTAATACCAGGAAAAGCCAGGTGACTTTAGAAAGGGAATACTTGCTTCTGTGGACAGAGGCTCCATTCCTATACCTGACAATAGCTACGATTACATGCTTACATGCTATTGGCTTCAAAATAATAGGCCAGAGACCCAATGCTGTGTATCACAACCAATGGAAAACAACTTGGTCAATAGCTTGTCCTCATTCACTCACACATCTAACAAACATTTCCTGAATGCCTATGTAAGCCAGATACTCTTATAGACACTGGGGAGTACAGCAATGAACTAGACAAAACTCCTTGCCACCATGGAGCTTCTTTTCCAGCTAAGAAATACAGACATTAAGTAAAATGCATAGTTTGTTCCTTGGTGATAAGTGCAGTGGAGAAAAAGTAAGAAAGAGGATGGGATGGAGACTGTGGTGCGGGCTTCCATTTTAACAGTGTGGTCAGAGAAAGCCTCACTGAGATGATATTTGAGCAAAGACCTGTGAAGAAGGTGCTGGAGTGAGCCATGTGGATAGAAAGAGCAAACAGCAAATGCTAAGACCTGAAGTCAGAATGCCAATGGGTCCAAAACAAGTAAGGTTGTAAGGCTGGTTGGAGAGGAACAAGTGGAAAGAACAGTGAGAGGTGGGGTCAAAGGGTAAACAGGGCCTTAAAAGCTGTTATAAAAGTTTGGGTTTAACGCTCAGTGACTATCAGAGCCACTGGAGAATTTAGAGCTGCGAAGTGCTGTGATCCAGCTTACCTTTTAATGGGACCACTCTGGCTACCCCCAGGGATCGTAGGTCAACAGCAAAAGTAGGAAGACCAGTTGAGCAACTGCTATAATAATAAAGGCAGGAGATGCCACTGGCTAGGACCTGGGTGATAGCAATGAAATAGTGAGAAGTGGTCAGAGTTCAGACATAGTGTAAAGATAGGTTTTGTTGATGGATTAGCTAGGCGATATGAGAGAAAGGAAGCATTTAAAAGACGGTGTTGCCATTAATTGAGACAATGGAAGCCTATTAGGAGGAATTAGTTTTAGAGGGAAGATCAAGAGTTGTTTTGGGCATATTAAATTTAAAACAGGAATGATGCTCAATAAGATTAAACTTGTAGATCTGAATTTCCAGGAAGTAGTGGTCTGTAGATATAAATTTTGAAATTGTCAATATATACGTGGCTTATAAAGCCACGAGGCTCAATACCAGAGAACAGAAAGGCTTCAGGGACCTAGGCCTGGGTGCTCCGAGACTGATAAATTAGGGACATGAGGAGTGTGTGGGTGCTCAAGACACACTAATGTGAACTTCTCCAAAATAGGGTCACATTCTTAATCCTTTTCCATCTTCAGACCCTAGCGCAATGCATGGGATTCTGTGGGTGGCTACAAACAGGCGTAATTCAACAAAAATTTAAGAAATGTCTATCCTGTTCTAGCCCAAGTGCCGGGTAATGGGGAAATAGCAATAAACGAACGTAAATCCCTAACACCCGCATTCTAATAAGCAGGCCAGGGAGGATAACAGGCGGCCGATACCGAAACTCATTAACATCGAAAAGGCTTTCCCAGGAACCTATGACCTCCAATCTAACATATAAATAAAGAAAAGGCGAGGCAATGGTGGTGCTTATCTGACGGACTTCTTGGTGCTACTCTCTTCCGTCCTTCGGCTAGAACCAGACCAACACAAAAACTTGGCTCCTAAGCGGTTTCACCGCCGTCCAGTGCAAAAATGGCTTAAATCAGGGTCCTGAGGTTCAGAGAGCGAGACTAAACTCCGCCAGGTAGGGGAAGAGGACGGCAGGGAGAGGTGAGGGTGGCCTTTGGTAAGCCGCCGACTCCCCCATGGGCCCGGCACCTTCATTCCCGGCTCACCCGCCCGGAGCCCAGCAGCCTCACCCCACTGTCCATCTGTCCGCCTGTGGCTCTGACCCGCAGCAGGAGGGCCGGTTTCCATAGAACTAAAAGACCACTTTAAACCAACCCGCTCCCAGGCGCCGTAGCTCTCGTAGACAGGCGCACCCGTAGCAGAGCATGCCGGGAACTGCAGTTTTCCCGGCCCAGGAGGGCCCTCCGCCCGGGGCGGGATCCAGACCGGAATCCCGCGGCGGGCCCGGAACGCGCCGCCCCGTCCAGAATGACGACAGGTCTCCATTGTGCGTGAGCGGGGCACGCCGGGATATGTAGTTTCCTCTCAGTCAACCTCCCGGAGGTCCTGGTCTGTCCTCTTTTGAAGTTACTGGTCCCCTCCCTGTGACCCTGCGGCGTTTGGGGCATTTGGCAAACATATATTCTGCGGCAGGCGAGAGTCCAGGATTAGAAAATGTTTTTAATTTTAGGAAGACTAAAGTATCAAATACCACTTCTGAGCGGAAAAAAATTTAATGAGTATAAAAATTGGTAAATATACAGAGTTCATTCTTCTAGTTAAAAAACTAAGCCCTTCTTCATTCTTGCCCGTGATGACCAGATGGAGAGGAAAAGGTAAGGAAGGCTTCTGCTCCCCTGCCTTGTCTCTTCCGTAAAATTCATTTCTTGCCGTGTGAGTGAATAGGTATTTCTAAATCTGCCTGTAAGTAGCTAAGACAGAGTATTGAAAATAAAGCTGCAGTCGTTTCTTAGTTCGGTTGTAAGATTCACACTTAACAAGAAGCGTTCTACAGTGAAATCGCAACACAGCTTTGCGTTTAAGTATCTGGACAGTTACCACCGCCAGGAGAGAATGTCCATCAAACCACAGCTGTAAGACATTTCATCAGAACGTGAGCCCCATCCGGTGAAAGAGAAATGAGCACCGCATACATTATTCAGAGAAAGGGACTAAATAAAGCTTTTAATATGAAACGTGGGAGAGTGCTTTAGAGCGCCAATGCAAAGAGGCAATTATTCTCTCAGTATGTGCATTTTCTCTTGCAATGACCTGCTTTATCTGTAGAGGTGAGAAATAGGTACATGCATTCCACAGATAATCCAAACACTTTAAGGTAATGAGAGTTTTCACTTTCTCCTTGAAACCTCATATTAAGTAGAAGTAAGGTAGACAAGTCAATTAAATTTAGTCTTCATTTATTTTTTTCTGCCATCCAGGAAACCACATAAGAATTTAAATTAAGCAATTACAGAGTTAGAGAAAAGAATCTTAAGTCTTCAATAAACTAATTCATCTGCTAGAAAGACCCAATCTGGATACTTGAGAATTCATTATATTACTAATCTGTTTTATTCTTTAAGTGCCTGATTTTTCCTGATTTCTCCCTTGATTTTCAATTGATAAATATTTTTATACTTGTTTATCCCATTCAAAAATAAAGATCTTTTCAGTCATGGAAACCTTATGGATTCCATAAGGACCACATCCTTTCTCACTACAATATCATATAGGCTTTTATTTTTAAAAATATTTATTTTTTTAGAGAGAGGGGAAGGGGGGAGAAAGAGAGGGAGAGAAACATCACTGAGAGAGAAAAACATCGATTGGCTACCTTCTGTATGGGCCCAGACCAGGGATCAAACCTGCAACCTAGGCAAGTGCCTTGAATCGAATGCACGACCTTTTGGTTTGTGCAATGATGCCCAACCAACCGAGCCACATGGGCCAGGGCACCATATGGCTTTTTAACTGGTTTTCCAATCGCCCTTCCCAATACATCTTCACATAGCTACTACAGTGATTTTTAAAAATAGTAAATCTGATTCTTAGTCCCTTGCTTAGAAAACATTTAAATGTTCCCCCTTTGAACTAGTAATTTTCCACTGAACAGGATAAAATTCAAATTGCTAATGGCTTCAGCCTAATTCACGAGCCCATCTGTACCTGTTCCCCCAAGGGAACCTTGAATTCAAGCCTCCTGGCATGTCTTTGTGCTTACGGGCTCTGTGCCCTCTGCCGGGTATGCCCTTCCTCTTGTCAGTCTGGTGAGTTCCACAGAAACTTAACCGCTTCTATGAAGCCATTCTATTGCCCCCCAAGGTACGTATTGCACTGCCTTATAATTGTCAGTCTGTCTTATCTCCCCTTAATTAGGCTGTAGGCTATTTGAGGACAGAAGTTTTGTTGTTTTTACTTTGATCTTTTTATTGTTGATTCCAAACAATGTCTGGCCCACAGTGGAAGCTTGGTAAGTCCTTGTTATGTGAGTGACTTAATGAACAAATTTTGAACACTTCTACCGACAGAGGCTATGACTCACTCCTTTACCGATATTTGTATATTTTATTGGGAGGTGAGGAAAAGGCATCTACTTTCTTCCAGAGCTGGCAATGATTTGACATTGCAAATACACAAATGACAGCAAAGTTATCTACAACCACTTCCCCTTGGAGTTGAAAAAGTATGTTGTGGATAAAGAAATGTGAACAAAAAATTTAGTTCTCATATTTTGTTGGGACAATGAGAAATGAGAATGGTTTCTCACCTTATGTGGATAGTCCAGAGCTTTTGGTATTATCTCTGCATATAGAGATTAGAATTCAGAGGAGTCTCTGACTTTTTAATCAATCAGGCCAGAACAGCGAAGATTATCCTTTAGTTGAATCAGTCTCCAGTACTAACGCTTCTTATAAGGTCTCTGAAACTTCAGTTCACCAACTACTTTTTGTGGTAGAGTATATTCACTTTTTCTACTGAACAAATAAGAATAAAGTCAAAGTTATGGTGATGTTGCTGCAGCTCTATTTTACATTTCCTAAGATTACTCTTTTGATCTTAATAGGATAAAGTGTAATCAGGAAGAAATGTGTTCTCTTTAAATTGCCTCACACAGTTCAGCTGATATTTCTGAAAATTTCTGATTGAATCATCATAATAGCAGTGTACATCATCTGTTGAATCTATATGATCTGTTGTTTCACTCGATCCTAGCTGTCACCTTAAGATGTAGTAGCTGTGTTCCCATTTTACTGTTGAGACAACTGAGATTTGGGGAAGTTAAGTAACTTACCTAGAGCCATACAGCTGGAAAGTGAGAGGATTGTTATTTGGACTTGGGTCTATCTCTCTTCAAAGCCCATGCTTTACAACTTGATTCTACCTCCTACCCATTCTCCATTCCATTCTGACAGCAGTGGGTCCACAAAAGTTTCAGCTGGTAACTACGAGATGAGAAATACATGGGTTAACTCCATGCAGTGGGACACCATACATTTATGAAAGCAAATGAGGCAGTATAGGTGGTGGTATGTGGGTGTTTATGCAAATATCCTGTTTCTCCTTAACTTTCACCCACTACTGTTAGCTGATTTATCTTGCCAGCAACAGCTGTTATGGTGTGATAATAGTGACTTTCTGTTTTCCGCAATTATTAATCGGAATTTTTTTATAAAGAGAAGTTTTCTCCTATCTATCTATCTATCTATCTATCTATTTTGAACTTTGTTATAAACACACATTTGGTGAGTAAGGGGTGGCAGAAGGCAGAGACAGTGCTGTACATTTCCAATTTATTTATGTATTTAATTATTTATTTATATTGGTATGGGCTTATGTATATTTATTTTGGTCTTCGGGTTATAATCTAATACTATCATTCATTTATTACTCAAATTGTTCCATTTTCGGCCATTCAGAGAACATTAAGAAGCTGTGTGTCCTGTCTTTTTTTTTTTAAGTACTTCCTTACTTTTCGTCACTGCAAGACTTCTAGGCTTGTCTTATATATTTTCCCTGCCCAGTGCTGGATTCAACCACTTGTCTGAGGAGCCCTGTTTTTTTTTTTTTTTTTTTTTTTTTAATTAAAGAAGGGCATTTAAAATCTGAATGCCAGGGTATCACTGCTACTAGTTCCTCTCAGAAATAAAGATAGGGAATATATATAAATACCAGTCCAGGCATATACATTCATATCTATATTTCTGTATGTCTTTTTTACATATGTGAGGTCTGTCCAGAAAAAGTCCAGCCATTGTTAATATAACAAGAACTGTTTGCATGACATTGATGTAACCTGGCAGTCAAGAACAGTGGACTGGAATGCACATGGGTGAACAATGACAACTTCACTGTACTAGTCAGTGGGTGCAGTAGATGCTGTTGAGTGAGCATGTGTACTGTGTGGCAGTCGAATTCAAAAACTACTGAGCAAGTAGAGCAATGAATCCGCATCAGATTTTGCGTTAAGCTTAAACATTCCTCTGTGAAAGCTATTTGGATGATTCAGAAGGCCACAGCTATGGGCAAGTGGTGATTGGCAGCTTTGTAACAACAATGTGCTGACTCATACATCACATTTATGCAGAGATTTTCAGTGAAACTTCAAATCTCCCAGGTGACTCAGTTCCCCCACAACCCAGATATGGTGCCCTGCAACTTTTGACTTTCCCCCAAACTAAATCATCTTTGAAAGGGAAGAGATTTCAGACTGTCGATGAGATTCAGGAAAAAATGATGGGGCAGCTGATGGCAACAGGGAGAACCCAAGGTGTGTGAGGTCCCAAGGTGCCTACTTTAAAGGAGACTGCGGTGTGTCATTGTCCTATGTACAGCATTCTTGTATCTTGTATCTTCTTCAGTAAATCTCTCTTTCATATTACATGACTGGATACCTCTGGACATATCTCGTACATAAAAGTGTGTGTGTGTGTGTGTGTGTGTGTGTGTATGTAAATAAACAAAGAATGAGTTCATATGGATATTCCTACTCAAATCCAGAACCACAATTTATTCTAACCTTTTCCCTTTGCTGGCCTTAACTTATTTCCATGACTGTAGGAGACCTGGCTCTCATTTTCTTCAGTATTATCTGCATGTTTTTCAATCCTAGGACACATATAAAGTAGTTTTATCATTTAATACTTAGGCACAGCTCCTTTTGTGATCAGCTTTACAGTATCTAGGCAAAACACTGTTTTCCAAAGTTACTTAGGTTACTCATTTCTTCATCTGCTTCAGTGTGGCTATGTGATTTATTTGTAATCCAGTTAGATTCCTGTGTCACAGTCTGCACTCTATCTTGTGTTTTGCTCACACCCTGGTTGACGTTATTTAATTTACCTACAAATTATTAGTCTTCTATCTCCCCCCATAACTGTATATGGAAGTTTCCTCACCCTCAAAATCCCATCAGGCCTCCCCTTTGTAGTCAGCCCCTCACCCTGCCTTTCTGCCCACAGTCACTGATATGTTCTCCATATCTATAATTTTGTTTGTCCAAAATATCATATTAAGGGAGTTATATTCTTTCAGGTCTAACTTCTTTCATTTATCAAATGAATTTAAGAGTGACCCATTTTGTGGCCTGGATCAATAATTCATTTTTGTGGCTGACTGGCATTCCACTGTATGGATATATCACAGTCCACTTATTCATTCACTTGTTGAAGGATATGTGGGTTGTTTCCTGTTTTTGATTATTACCAGTAAAGCTGCTATAAACATTTGCACAGAGGTTTCTGTGTAAAAATAAATCTTTCATTTCTCTGGGATAAATGCCTAGGAATGGGATTGCTAGGTTACATAGTAGGTGTATGTTTAAATTTATAAGGAATGCCGAATTGCTTTCCAAAGTGGCTCTGCCATCTTGTGTATCCATTAACAACACATGGGATTTCCAGTTGCTTCTCACTCTTTCCCACAATTGCTATCATCAGTATTTTTTTTTAGCCATTTAAGTAAGTGCATAGTGATATCTTGTTGTGGTTTAATTTACGTGTCCTCAGTGACTAATGATGTTGAAAGTATTTCATATGCTTACTCCACATGTACATATCTTTTAAAATGAAAGTCTGCTCATAACTTTTGCCCATTTTTTAAGTTGGGAGGTTTATTTTCACTCTAATGAATTTTTTTGAGATACAAGCCTTTTCTTTATTTTTTTAAGATTTTATTTATTTATTTTTAGAGAGGGAAGGGAAGGGGGGAGAGAGAGAGACAGACAGACAGACAGACAGACATCAATGTGCAGTTGCTCGGGGTCATGGCCTACAACCTAGGCATGTGCCCTAACTGGGAATCGAACCTGCAATGCCTGGTTTGCAGCCCATGCTCAATCCACTGAGCTAAGCCAGCCAGGGCAAGATACAAGCCTTTTCAAAATGGGATTTGACAACATTTTCTCCCAGTCTGTGGCTTGTCTCTTCATTCTCTGAATGGTGTCCTTTGCAGAGCAAAGGGTTTAATTTTGATAAAGTCCAGATCAGGTTTTTTCTCTTATGCATTGTGCTTTTGGGGTTGATCATACCTACAAACTCTGTGCCTAACATCCTGCATATTTTTTTCTTATGCTTTCTTCTAGAAGTTGTTTCATTTTATGCCTACCTTTAGCTCTATGATCCATTTACAGTTAATTTTTTGAAAATAAGATATGAGGTCTATGTTGTGGAGTTTTTTGTTTGCTTGTTTGTTCTTGTTTTGGCTTATGGACATCCAGTTATTCTAGCACTACTATTAGAAAGGGTCTCCACCCATCCTCCACTGAATTGCCTTTGACCTATGTCAACAGTCAAGTGAACATGATTGCATGAGTCTATTTCTGGGCTCCTGATTCTGGTTGTTGACTTATGTGTCTCTCTCCACCAATGCTGTACTGTCTCTGGTTAGTGTAGTTTTTAGTCATCCTTGAAATCAGAAACGAGTCCTCCAATTTTGTTCTTCTTATTCAAATTTATTTTGGCTATTCTAGTTCCTTTGTCTTTTCCTAGAAATTTTAAAATCAGCTTGTTGATACCTACAAAAAATTCTGCTAGGATTTTGATAAGGTGTATGTAGAATCTATATATCACATTGGGGAGAATGTGGTATTAACATTACTGAGTCTATCAATCCATAAACATGAGATATCTGTCCATTTATTTAGTCTTAGTCCTCTTCTCTCTCTCCCCTACAATCACCATAGGGTTGTCCATGTCCATGTGTCCTTTTTCCTTTTTGCTCAATCCCTGCTCCCCACTTAGTTGTCAGCCTGTTCTCCATCCATGAGTCCATCTCTATTTTGCTTGTTAGTTCAGTTTGTTCATTAGATTCCACATATGAGTGAAATCATATGGTATTTGTCTTTCTCTGACTGGCTTATTTCACTTAGCATAATGTTCTCCAGATCCATCCATGCTGTTGCAAAGGGTAGAATTTTTCTTTTTAATGGCTGAGTAGTAGTTCATTTGTAAATGCCCAGTAGTTGTTTTATCCACTCATTCACTGATGGACACTTGGGCTGCTTCCAGATCTTAGTGACTGTAAATAATGCTGCAATGAACATAGGGGTGCTTATATTCTTTCTAATTAGTATTTTGGGTTCCTTCAGGTATATTCCCAGAAGTGGGATCACTGGGTCAAAAGGTAAATCCATTTTTAGTTTGTGAGGTATCTCCATACTGCTTTCCACAGTGGCTGCACCAATCTGCTTTCCCACCAACAGTGCAGAAGGGTTCCCCTTTCTCCACATCCTCACCAGCACTTGTTGTGTATTGATTTATAGATGATAGCTATTCTGACAGACGTGAGATGATATCTCATTGTGATTTTAATTTGCATATCTCTGATGATTAGTTACATTGAGTATCTTTTCATATGTCTATTTGCCATCTGTATATCCTCTTTGGGGAAGTGTCTATTCAAGTCCTTTGTCCATTGTTTAATTAGGTTGTTTGTTTTTTGGTGTTGAGTTTTGAAAGTTTGTTATAAATTTTGGACATTAACCCCTTATCAGATGTATCAGCAAATATGTTCTCTCATTCTGTGGGCTTTTTATTTTGTTGTTCTCCTTTGCTGTGCAAAATTTTGTTAGTTTGATGTGGTCCCATTTGTTTATTTTTCTATGTAAACAATCCTGTCATCTGCAGATAAAATATTTCCCCCCCTTACAATCTGAATGACTTTATTTTTCTTACCTTGTTGCACCGGCTAGGACTTTCACTATGATATAGGACAGAAGTGGTGAAAGGAGGATATTTTTGCCTTGTTCCTATTAAGTTTGATATTAGTTGTAGGTTTTTTATAGTTATTCTTTATTAGGTTAAAAATGTTTCCTTCTATTTTAGTTTGCTGAGAGTTTTTTTTTTTTAAGATTTTATTTATTTATTTTTAGAGAGGGAAGGGAGGGAGAGAGACAGACAGACAGACAGACATAGACATCAATGTGCGGTTGGTGGGGGTTATGGCCTGCAACCCAGGAATGTACCCTGGTTGGGAATCGAACCTGGGACACTTTGGTTCCCAGCCCGCGCTCAATCCACTGAGCTATGCCAGCCAGGGCTCTGAGAGTTTTTATTGTGAAGAAATGTTGAATTTTTTCAGGTGCTATTGAGATAATCATACTTTCTTTTTTCTTTAGCTTGATAATTTGGTAAACTACACTGACTTTTCAAAAGTTGAACCAACCTCTCATTTCCAGGATAAACCCTCACTTAGTCACTCTGTATTGTCTTTTTTTTGTATATTTGTAGATTTTGTTTGTTAATAATTTGTTGAGGATTTTTACATCTATGTTTGTTGGGGTATGTTGATCTTTCTCTTTCTTTTATTACAGTGCCTTTGGTTGTGATATTAGGAATAGCATCATAAAATGCATGAAAAGTATTTTCTTTTTGTCTATTTTCTGAAAGAGATAAAAAATTGGTTTTATTTCTTCTTCAAATGTTTTTTAGAATTTCCCAGTGAAATATCTGGGCCAGGAGTTTTCTTTGTGGGAAGGGAGTTAACTACAAACTTAATTTTTGTGTTTCTTATACGATTGTTGGTTTTGTTTTGTTTTTTCCTTTGAGTGAGTTTAGATTGTGACTCTCAATGATTTTATCTAAGTTGTCAACTTATGGATATAGAGTTTGTAGTCTTAGTATCCTTTAAATCTTTGTAATTTTTTCCTCTTTCTTTTTCCCTTGGTCAGTATGATTAGAAGTTTATCAGTTTTATTTTTTTTTCAAAGAACTAGCTTTTGGTTCCATTTGATATTCTCTGATGTTTTTCTGTTTTCAAACTTTTGATTTTTCCCTCTTACTTTTATTATTTAAAACAGAATACTTTTGAGAATAACAGGGTGCCAGGACAAAAACCACAAGCTGGAAGGCACAAGGGTGTTTGGCCACGCTGCCTCTAGGATATGTGGAATGGGAAAAAGGGTAGATGGGAACCTCTGTGGGAACAAAACTTTACAGTTTGTATCTTTTTGTTTTGCTTTCACTTCAAATCATTGAGTGTATAACCTATTAAAAAAATAAATGTTCTTCCTTAAATATCTGGCATAGTTCCCAGCATATAGTTAAGATCTCAATGTATGCTGTTGAATAAAAGTAGTCAGTTAGTTAGCACTGATGATTCACCTGAGCTTCATTAGGGAAAAGGAGGTAACCGTTCTACATCTAATTCTAAAATTCTACAACATATGTATCAGAATTGAATGACTGGTTTTCTGTGCACTCCTAGCCTACAGGTTTGTTAACAAATACTATCATCACAGACTTGGTTATATTGCTTTTTATTATTTACATCTTTCTTTGCCTATTTTCCAGTTCAAACAAGGTCTCTTACATAAGAAGAAAAAGGAAACTGCAACTTGCTGGAGAAAGTCAGGAGGAAGAACATCACTGAGGGTCTCCTCTGCTGTTTCTTTTCCTGGAAACGTGTGCCCCATCCCCATGGGTACTCTGAGGATTTCCATTTTTATATGTTGTTTGATATGTATGCACACAACACAGTGAGTCTCCCCCACATGCTTTTTGGCCAAGAGAACCTAAACAATGATGGGAAACTGGTGAGTAATAAGATTTATAAAGTGGTTGTTTAGGACTCCATATCTTGGTGAAATGTTATCATAACTGCAGTCAGGACCTTGGTTCCCTTGTCTCTGAGACTGAGTGACATTATTGGATATTCAGCATGTCCTTGAATTCCATGAGTCAATAAATCAGATGAATAGAGTGAAATTTTTATTTAGGGAATAAAAGAGAGTTATTCCTTTATTCTTTGTTGGGAAAAAAATTCTGTCTTTCTCTTAAAAACATAAAAAACATGTACGTAATATTAATACATATTATAAAGAACTTATTTGATAAGTTAAATGTAAGTGATGTATTTGGGTAAGTATTCTTGAAAATAATAAGACTTCTGCTGATTATAGTATTCAAAGACTAACCTAGCCCTTCAAAACACAAGGCTCTGAGATAAGCTATGGGTCAACAGTGCAAAAGGTATGTGTCTCCAGGACAGGAAATTTCAGGTGGTTGAGAAAAGTGGAAATTAAAATAACCTTTTACCCAGACATTGAATTCTAAACAACCAATTTAGAAATCTGATCTTTCTCAGGTTCTGTACCTTTATTGGTATAGTTGTATGATTTCTTTATAGATCTTAATTATATTTGGGCACAGATGTGACCTTGTTACAATTGTGGTAACCCTCTACAGACTATAAATACATATTCCATTAGAAACATTCAAATTGACATTTAGGTATCACTTGAACATTTTTGTGAAACAATTATTAGATGGTAAAAGGCTAAATCTCCATAAAACCTTATTTAATAAGATTATACAATATTACCCAGTAGAATTGTTTCTCTTCTGGCCCTCAACTAATAGAAAAATCCATGTTCACATTGCTTTCTTTATTGTTTCCCCTTAACAATCAGTGCAGAAGACCTACATAGGCAGTAAATTCACTCAAACTGGTTGATAATAGAATCAAGTTTCTGCATTAGCTCTGAAATACGTATTTGTCTCGAAACTTTTGACAGCTTGGAGAGTTTCAGTTTTTACTCTCATACACTCTCTTCCTAGAAAGCATTTTGTTTTCTTAAAATAACTGTTTATGGAAAACAATCTCTCTAGCTAGTGTTACCAAGATACGATTTCTTTTTTTTTTTTAAAGATTTTATTTATTTATTTTTTTAGAGAGAGAAGGGAGAGAGAGAAAGAAACATCAATGTGCGGTTGCTGGGGGTCATGGCCTGCAACCCAGGCATGTACCCTGACTGGGAATTGAACCTGCAACACTTTGGTTTGCAGCCTGCACTCAATCCACTGAGCTATGCCAGCGAGAACTTAAGATATGATTTCTTTACTGAGATAAACTGAACAGCTTAATAAAGTCAAAAGACTGCTGTTTCACATGATAGTAAAAAAAATTGGGTTCAGATACTACTTTGCAGTACTAAAAATTTTCCTTAAAATTAAATCTATCTTTGTTATAGAAAAATTAACCATTATGCCTGACTCTTTATCTGTATGAACTTGAGAAAGTTAATAACTCCGTGCTTTAGTTTTTATATCTGTAAAGGAGAGAGGATTAAGTAAGTTAATACCACTAGGAGACAACTGCCCATAGGTCCCTCATACTTCTGTGATTGCCCTTTGTTCTGGGCTATCTTTTCATGAATATTTGTATAGGGAACAGCCTTGGAACATATAGTGTCTGCCTCAGAACAAATGGCAGGTTTGCTTACCATCATTACAACAGATTTGGATTCCCTAAACTTGGGAATCTCCTTGTGTAACACAATCCACTGCATGTGCAATTATCCATTGGGCCAGTATGCAAGGCCCCTCCGGTACCTGGGCAAGGGGAACTAATGCTGTGCCGTGAGCAGCAAGTCCTCTGTCTCTGAACCAGGGTCTCTGTCAGCATCTGTCTGTGAAACTGGCAGGAGAGCTAGTTAGCTCGCAAGGAGAGTGAAATCTCAGCCCCTTTACAGTTCTGTCACATATGAAAGACTTAGAGTCTCATATGTAGAAAATGCTCACCAAGTGTTAATATTTATTGGCATCAGCATTATCTACCTAAGCTTCAAAAATACTGAGATTTAACTTAGCAATTATGCTTCTAGGAATTTATCTGGCTGAAAGTTGAGAGATATGTATATTAATTGTAATAATAATAAAAAATGGGAATAGTCCTGGCTGGCGTAGCTCAGTGGATTGAGCGCGGGCCAGGGTACATTCCTGGGTTGCAGGCCAGAACCCCTAGCAACCGCACATTGAAAATCTCTCTCTCTCTCTCTCTCTCTCTCTCCCCCCTCCCTTCCCTCTCTAAAAATAAATAAATAAAAATCTTAAAAAAAAAAAGTGGGAATACACTTAAGTGACCATTCTGTAAGTTGGCTGTCACCACAGTGATGCCACCTAACAAAGCCACTGTAAAACTAAAAGCACGCATCAATTCTCACACTCATGATGTCTACCCGTTGGCTGGGGAAGCTCTGTTCCATACCTGGAGCATGTTCTTCTCGAGACTGATGGAAAAATAAGACAGCAAGCCCAACCACCTAACACACCTTTCAAGCCTCTGCTTGTGTCACATCTGATAACATCCCAATGGCCTAACAGGTAACATGGCCAGTCCCAGTGAAGACACAGGAAATCACACCAAGACTACCATGAAGCCATTGTAAGGGCGTTGGTGATACTATAAAAGAGAGAAGAATTGGAATGCATAATTTAATCTATCACAACCACCAATAGGAAGTGGTCAAGTAATTATAATACATTAACACTAAGCAGCCATCAAAAAGAATGAGTATATTTGAATGTTCTAAAATAAAAAAGGTACACAATAAATAACATCAATGAATGAAAGAACAAATTATAAGATACATAAATGATCCTATTTATATTAAAAAAAAGACTTTTCAATACATGTATGTATTTTACATGCATAGTAAAGACCTTGGATAGATACCAAACTGTTAACAGTATTTACTTTCAGGACTGGAGTTAAGAGATGAGGGATAACTTCCTCTTTACTCTCTATCCACTTTTGTATTACTGGAAAAAAATTATAGATATGTATCACTTTTGTAATTAAAAATTGTGGCAAATATTAAAAACTTAAATAAAATGACAAACAAGATGTTTTTATCTTCCTAGTATTTTCTCATTGATATAATATAATATCTAGAAGTTTTAAGCCTTTGACCCTACCCCTGCAAAACTTCACTTGGCTTCAGGAAAGATCTGTTTCATTCCACATAATCACCTTTAGAATTTTATGGTACATTTTAATCCTATTGAGTACCTTGGTGGAGCAGTGCATTCCTAAGAATATTTGAGGATTTTCTGAGTTTCTTGACATTCATTTCAGAAATGATATTTTTTCTGTTTAAAAATTCCCATTTTTTAAAAAATTAGTATTATTGTTTCTATTTCTCAGTTGAGAACTTCTATCTTTCCATTCATTTCAAGAGATGTCCATGAAATATGTAAGCCTAGAACCAAAGGAGAGGTTTAGGGCCAGAGCTATAAATCCAGAATCTACATGTGGGACATAAGTGGTAGCTGAAGCATAATGATGCTTGTGATGATGTTTAGGAAAAGTGTAGAGCAGGCATCAGTGGAGATGGAGATGAATTAATATCCTCTCTTGATATTTGAGGTCTGCCAAGTTGTTCCTCAACCTTCTCCTTTTCAGAGTGAAACAATGTCAAACACCCACTTCTGTTTTCTCACATATGTACACTGTTTTATATTACTTTATTTTGTTTGTTCCCCTCTGAACATCCACTTTTTTCTGTACATTGTACTTAAATGAAAGAGTTCAAATTAGAGGCAACACATGAATAAATACTCTGATTAATCAATAAAGAGAACTACCTCTAAGGTATTTCATGATCTTTTGTGTTTGTCTCCATTAGTATAATTTAACACACATACAATTTTTGTATCCTACATGGTATTTCTCTTACCTAAGACAATATTGGAACAAGTCCCAAATAATTGAAAACCTAGCCAAAGTCAATTAAAAACCTCAGAGCCTATCTAATAGTAATTTAAAAGAGTAAGAAGGGAACATGAAGTTATCGACATGTTTGACAAATTAGTTTGGGCATCTGTGTTTGAGGGTTATAAATAAGGGGGGACATTAATGTTACCAGTAATTCAATAGGTTACCATAATATATCTGTTTTAGTTCTTTAGATTTGGTAGTCAAAATTTAGAAGAGAATTGTACATCATGTAAGTTAGGGAATTGTATAAATTAGATAGTAATGTTAGTTTTTGCGATATTCTAGCAAATTACCAAAAGATTTTAAAAAGAGAGTACTGGGGTGATTTTGTGCTCTCTTCTTTTTGAAAAGAAGTGTGAGATTTTGTTTTGAAATAATGAAAGTGTTCTAAAATTGCTTGTGGTGATAGATGCATGTATACTCTGTGAAAATACTAAAAACAATTGAATTGCACACGTTTAATGGGTGAATTGTATGGTATTTGTATTACATCTCAATGAAGCTGTTTTTAAAGAAACAAACAAATGAACGGGGCAATGCTGCTTATGTGTTAACAGCATTGTTTTAGCTGCTATATCTCTATTTTACACTAGGTCAAGGTGAAGGGTGGAGTACCTGGCAATTCTGAAGACAGTCTCCCTCTCTCTCTCTCTCTCTCTCTCTCATTGCCAAGTGCATTTTGGTGAACAATTGTAGTGTGCAGAGATAAAAATTCTAGTTTAGTAACTTGAACTTTCAGCTTACGGTTGGGTGGAAGGAAGCAGTTTATACATCATTTAAAAATTAAGTTTATATATTTTATGATAATATTTATGTTAATTTTTAAAACACAAAACAATTGTGTTATTATCTGTTTGGCTTCCCAGACCCATTTTCTACGCTTCTCTTTCCTGTTTTATGCCACAAGAAACAGGAAATGCTTTCATGGACGCATCAGACAGAGTCTCCTGGCTTCCAGTTGGTGGGATAGAAGGCACAGGCAGGAGATCAAGGGGGCAGGAAAGAGAGCCTGACACTGTTTTTTTCCTAGTAGGCTTTGTTTTAGGCAGCCACAGAGATCCTCTCATTCCTCTAGTGAAGGTCAAAGCTCCTGTTAGACCCCTCTCCCATGCTGCAACTCGCCCCCAGTTCTAGAAACATTACTCCCTCTCTTTGCCTTTTCGAGTTCAGAGGTGGTGAGGGCTTACTACTGTTTCTATTCCCTGGATGTCTTACCATGTCTCGTTCTTTAATACTGCCCATACCTCTGCTGACAGTTCCTTCATTAGCCTGCTCTCCGTAGCCCATTGAGTGTGTCATCAGTTTATTGCTGGGATCCTAACTATATTAGGATTGAACCGTAATCTTGAATCTTGGAGATTCAAGAACACATGGAGAAAAATGTCACCAAACTCCACAAAATAAAAAAGGATGGAAATGATGTATACCAATTTCAGGGTGATGGTTATTTTTACAGAAGAAAGGGAAGGAAGAAATTGGGAATTAGGGATTATTTAGCTGTATCTAAACTCTCATAGTTCTGAAAATAGTATTGAACAAACTGAAACTAAAATAAATATGACTAATAGTTTATGCTTTTGAAAAAATCAGTTGTGGACACATGGATGTCACTTTTCTGACTTTTAGAGAAACTAAGAAACGAAATAAAATCTACCTTATTCAGGTTGATCCTGTTTATAAAAGAACCTACTCTGTATGACAGGTTGGGTGTGCATATGAATGTAGATTTGGTGTACAGAGACTAAGGAAAGGGAAAACGGAGCCTGAACATTTAAGGTGCTAGACTGGCTGAACTGCACACACAAAAAGAAATTAGCTGAGTCTACAGGCATAACGACAAAGATAAGCTCATTACTCATCTTACTTAGAGTTCTCATGGAAACAGTGTCTCAGGGCCATGTAATCTCTTGCGAAATGTATATGCAGGTAAACTTGGAGTAGAGTTAACCTTGAGGCTACCACAAAGAGAACTGTCTGCCAGCCCTGGCTGCTTCTGGTCTGGAGAGAAAAAGAGTCCATGAACCCTCACGTGAACAGCAGGAATGAATGTGAGGATGGCCATGTCTAGCAATTAAAGGGGTTTGCTTTCAATCCTCACTTGCTGAGCTAAAAGCAGTTTTGCTAACTTTTCTTTGGCTCATATTCTCTTCTTAGGTTCCTGGAGAAACTGGTGGGCTCATCTACTAAGTTTTCTAGACCTCTTTGAATTTTCATTGTCTCTATCACATACTTGGCACTTTACCATACCCTCCCTGGTTTTCGGCTGTGTTGATTGTGTGGGATGGACTCCACTCCTATCCGTAGCAGTAGGTACTGTTTGATGTTGGCACAAACCAAATGAATCAACTACCCCAACCCCCAGCCCTCACAGCAACTGATACTGGAATATGCACTTAATCTGATTAAAATCAATGAGACCTAAGGAGATCTTGCAGGGGCTTCAGAAGAGAGGCTTTCATTCTGCCTGTGGACTCAGGGTAATAAGGATACAAGGGTGATGGGATTGCTGTAGTTGCCATGCTCCCCTGAGAGTAACCAGCCTGATGATGAAGTCCCAAGGAGGCCATGGCAGCCTGGGTCTGAGTGTTCTAGTCAGGCCTAAGGTCAGGCTGTGCCTGGTGCGAGCCCTAACTGATGCTTCCAGTTATGAAAACTAACTTCTTTCCTCCCTCCCCTCTCCCTTCCCCTTCCTCCCCCTCCCTCCTTCCCTCCCTCCCCCCCTCCCTCCTTTCTTCCCTCCTTCCTTCTTTCCTCCCCCCCTCCCTCCTTTCTTCCCTCCTTCCTTCTTTCCTCCCTCCCTCCCTCCTTTCCTTTCATCTTTCTCTTTTCTTTTCTTTCTTTCCTTCAGCTAAATTTAGTTTGAAGTTCCAACTAATAAAGGGGCATACAGTTCAGTGTAACGCTCAACAGATATCCTCTCATCAACTGACAAGGCAGATCAGCTAAGTAAGACAGGTTATGAATCATTTTGGCAAGAATAGTGTTCAACTGAAATACCAATACAAAAGAACATTTGCACCCCGATGTTCATAGCAGCACAATTTACAATAGCTAGGTGCTGGAAGCAACCTAGATGCCCACCAGTAAATGAATGGATCAAAAAACTATGGTACATTTACACAATGGAATTCTATGCAGCAGAAAGAAAGAAGGAGCTCCTACCCTTTGCAACAGCATGGATGGAGCTGGAAAGCATTATGCTAAGTGAAACAAGCCAGGCAGTGAAAGACAAATACCACATGATATCACCTTTAACAGGAATCTAAACAACAAAACAAAAAAAAACTAGCAAAATATAACCAAAGACACTGAAATAGGGGATAGTCTGAGAGTGACCAGAGGGGAGAGAAGAGGGAATTTCAGGGGGGAATGGGTAGGGTTTACAGGAACAAATTTGGAGGACACATGGACAAAAACTAGGGGTAGGGGGTAACGGGGGGGGGGAAGGGGGGAGGGTTGGGTGGGTGGGCTGGAATGGGAGTAGTGGGGAGAAAACTGTACTTGAACAATGATTAAAATAATAAAAAAAAGAATTGTGTTCAGATGATACTAACACAGGCACAAACAGTGACTAATATATCCAAAAGTTTATTCTTTTATGTAAAGTAAGCCCAGAGTTTGGAATTTCAGGATTGTACCATGACTCTGAAGGGCCAGGTCTATTCTACCTTTCATGTTTCACTACCCTAGTCATTTACAATGTTATCCTTAGGGTCCAATGTAGCTGCTGAATGCCAGCCATCATGTCAGTTTTTGAGGCAGAGGGGAGAAAGAAGAGGAAGAACAAAAAGTGTACACTTTCCAGTTCAATCAACTTCCTTTAACCATTTCCCCTAAAAGGTCCGCCTATTACATTTCATTGGCTAAACCTTATTCTTAATAATTGTATCTGGAAGAGAAGCTCGTAAGTATAATATTTAACTAGAGATATAGCTACCTCTGATAGATTAATTTATGGTAGCCTTAAACCTGCAAGTACATGGCAAAAGGGACTTTGCTGATATGACTACATTAGGAATCTTGAGACAGGGAGGTTATCCTGAATTATGCAGGTGGTCCCAATGTATTTGCAAGGATCATTTAAATGGGAGGCAAGAGGGTTCAAGGCAGAAGAAGGAGATGGGATGATGGAAGTCGAGGTTACCCTGATGAACTTTGAATGTAGAGGAAGGAGTCACCAGCCAGGGAGAATAGATTCTCAAAGCTGGAAAAGACAAGGAAATAGATTCTTCCCTAGAGCCTCCGGAAGACGGCCTTGGCAACACCTTGACTCTTTAGTCCAGTTAAAGTGATTGCCGTTTCGGACCTTCAGCTACCATACACTGCATTTTATGTTCCTCTAAGCCATTAAATTTGTGTTAATTTGTTACAGAAGAGATAGGAAACTAGTACACTACTCTTGATAAAGTCAAAGTTCTGTTGCCATGGAAACAGGCCTTAGTAGTATCTCTACTGGAGTGGGAGGTAATAAACATGTGGAATACATGTATTATGCATTCCTAAAACCCATTGCTGCTTTGGTACGGCCAGTTTACAAGATTACCTTCACAGTCTTCTTATCACAAAAGTATGCTCCTTCTAAAGAGAGAATGGACTTCATCGCTGCACTTTAATTTGGAACCGTAGCTGGCTGGAAAGTCCCCACACTGTCCTTTCATCAGTTCTTTGGCTCACAAATGGTACTTTGTTTTGGTGGTGGTAATGGGGGTGAGGGGACTGATAGCACCTCTATGTGCCACAACTTTAATTAGCAAAAGGAAAAAGAGTGCAATTGCAACTGGATTTCAGAAAGTGGATTAGACTGTTTATATTCTGTTAGAAAACCTACCACTGGAGGTCTGAATATAATGGTTTAAAAAGGGATATCTCACACCTTTAACGACAGTGTAATTTTTCTAAAGTTCTTGATACACACTAAACATTCTGAGAAATTTTGTACATTGAATATCCTCATTGAAGCTGTAATAAACCAGAATTTCCCCCCCGAAGGGGGGGAAAATGGGCTTCTCATGAAGACCATAAATATTTTCCTGTTTGTTTTGAAAACAGATGAGTGAGACAAATCTTATTATAAACTAACTAAAGAATCTAATGCCTAAAATAATAAACTATCATTATTAGAAACAATTATATGTAGTACTCAGAGAAAAATGACTTTCCTTTAGAAGAGTCAAGGTAAAAAGTAATGAAAGTCTTTATTGCAGGGTTTCTCATTAGTGATGTTTTTGAACATTATTTAAACAAAGTCCCTCTGGCATGGCAACTGTTACCAGGTAGAGCTTAACTTCCTAAAGAGTTCAAGGAGAAGAGAGGCTGCTTTAAATCAACAAGCCAGAGGACCCATATGTAGGCTGTTGGCTGAGTACACAATGCTTATTCCCACTAGTCCACATCAAGACAGAATAAACAAAAAGCAAAACCGCCCCGGTACCAATCCCTGTCTGCATGCAAGGCTCTGGGAAACTCCGGCCTTCGTAGGGGCAGCTGGTGCCATTAGATGGCCCTTGGGTTTAGTTGCATGAACTTCCTTCAGCAGTGTGAAACCTTTGCTTATTTTAGTAAAATAAGCTAAGACTCCAAAAGAGTGTTTTGTGTGTGTGTGTGTGGCAAAAATATATGCAAACTTTACTATATTAATTACTATAAACCATTTTTGAGTGTACAATTTAGTGTTTTAAGTGCATTCACAATGTTGTGCAATCTTCACCATTCACCTCTAGACCTGTTTTATGTTCCCAGACTGAAACTCCATACCTGTTACACACTAACTTCGCCTTTCTACTCTCCTAGTCCCAGCAACCACCATTCTGCCTGTGGATTTGACTACTCCAAGTACCTCATGTAACTGGAATCATACAAGATTTGTCCTTTTGTGTCCAGCTTCCTATAATGTCTTCATGATCCAGCCGTGTTGTAGCATGTTTCATTCCTTTTTAAGGCTGAATTTCATTCTTCTTTAAGGCTGAGTATAATATTCTGTGGCATGTATATACCAGATTTTGCTTATTCATTCGTCCATGGACAGACATTTGGGTAGTTTTCACCTTTGGCTGTTGTGAAGAATGCCCTTATGAATATGGGTGCATCAATATTTGTTCTAACAGAACAGCGGTTTTTAAATAGGCATTACTTGATGGACCTTGCTGCCAATTCAACACCAACAGGAATCCCTAATGCAGGTGGGGTGCAATGAAGAGAGAAACTTTATTCAGCGCAAAACAGCCCAATTGTGACACAGCACAGCTGCGAAAACAGGATGCGGCCCTAAGGCCAGGCCCCTCTCTTGCTAGGCAGCCCTGCTCTGCTCCTTGCTGGTCTGTTTGGCACTGTGCCGGCCTGTTCTGCTGTGGTTTGGTCTGCCCTGTTCTGTGCCATCCTGCTCTGGCCTGCGCTGGTCTGCTCCACTCTGCTCTGGTGAGACATCTTTCTTGCTTCAGCTCAGCCAGGGGAACACAGTCTTCCTCCTTCTATGGAAAGGGAAAATGTGCTCTCCGTGTCGGAGGGAAACTGGCGTATATATGGACAGAAGTTCCCGACTCTGGTGCCTATTGGTTTGTCCTCATGCAAAAAAGTACTCCAAATCCTAGTTTGGTCTAAAATGCACTATCCTGATTGGTCAGAATAGAGCTGCTCTGGTTGATTGGAACTGTGTAGCTCCAACTGGCTGGGGAAAGCCTAGTTCCTATAGGCTGTGAGATAGGATTTCAGGAACTCCTGTATGAGGGCTGGCTCAGATGGCAGAAACACAGTGCAGGCAGGCAGTCAGTGCAGGCTTGGCCCTGAAGTGCAGTTTGCATGAGAGGTCCCTGTGTAGAAATGGCTGTTAGGCTCTGTTTCTGTTTTTGTTTTTTAAATATATTTTAGTTCAATTAGTCACCAGCAGCCCTTTTCAGTAGGTGCCTTCTTTCTCAGTGTTGACATAGGGAAGTGCATTTGATTAACCCAAGAAAGTGGGAAACTCTACCGATACAGGCTTTGACTCAATAGGCGTGGGATGAGGTTCTAAGGTACACAACTGATTATAAATCATATATCAACTAGGCACGTAAAAAAATGAGATAGGAAGTCAATGGTATTCTCTCCAGAGATAGTCCAGTCTAAGAACTTATTTCTAAGGATTTTGGTGAATGGGATCAGTGTGTTACCGTTATGTTTCTTCTGGAAAAACATTCAAAGACTCTGAGATGCTAATGTATAATAGTAATATGGACATTATTATTTCAGATAATGTTATGATATAAGCTTTAGGATTGAAAATGAAGAATCCATTGAAGAAGCAGAATTCATGGTAGTTGGTTATCGGGTCTGCGGTATTTGCCAAAAGAGGGAAAGCTATAGTTCTAGAAGTGGTACTGATAATTTAAGAAATGCTTTAATTGAAGTATAATCCAAATACAAAAAAGTACAGTCTTACTATAAATGCATAGCTTGATAAATTTTAACAGACTAATCCACTTGTGTAACTAGCACCTGGATTAATGAAAAGAACACCAGTTTCTCAGAATTCCCCCTTGTGACTCTCTTCCAGCCATACTCTCCCCCATCCCCCCACCTCAAGGTAACCACTGTCTTGACTTCCAAATGGAATCGATTAGATTTCCTTGTTTTGTTCCTAAATAGCTGGAAACATCTATACATGCTCTTTTGTATCTGTCTTCTTTCACTCAACATTTTATATTTTGGCTTCTGTCAAGATAGTGTGAAGATACAGATTCATTCCACAAGCAATTTGGGGCTCTTCCTATATGAATATTATTGAAAATGCTATAGGGAGTATTATGAAAGGTGCTGAAAATATGAAAACAATAAGAGAGTAAGAAACTAACAAGGAAACTATTGAAACAAATGCAAAAGCGATATAAGCTAGTGAGTGATTTGAATGAGGGTGAGATTAATTTTAGGTATCTGAAGAAAAACTTTAAAAAGTAACTTAAAAGCTACCTTATTTTAACCAAGGAGACAATACTCCATGGTGGAAGCAATACGAAATGAGGAGTCAGAGGCCTGATGTTAGTCCTGGCAAATGATTTAGTCTTTCTGTGCTTCAGTTTCCTGCACATTAAGTTAGGATAATACAGAATTTATTTCTCAAATGAGATAGTCTATGTTGAAGTTATTTTAGAAGTTAAATATCTTTTGCTAATAATACAACTGCAATATTTCAAAGTTGCCTTCTGATATAGCTTCCCTCATCAATAAGCCAACTTCTTTTTCCCCATTCTGGCTTCACTGAGGCTTAGCAGTGAGGATACATTTGGGAAGAACCCATGTTATAAAGGCACTGGGTACATCAAAGGCTTTGCTTCGAGCCAAAGGAAGTCCCAAGGAGACAGGAAGGGGACTGAAAAGGACATCTGTTCCCATTCCAGCAGGTCATGGGGGAAGGCAGGCGGAGATAGGAGAGGCCCACAGACGTGTCTCAGAATCAATATCCTCCCCAGGCTTTGGCCCCAAGCAGCCAGGGACTGTTGTTTCAATTTATTTTATTTACTCATTATTATTGCAGAAAAATATACATAAAATTTACTTTCTTAACCACTGCAAGCGTACAGTTATGTGGTATTAAATATATTCACATTGTTATGCAACCATTACTATCATTGATCCTTGTAACTCTTTCATCTTGTAAAATTAAAACAATAACTCCCCACTTTACCCTCTGTCTGGGCCCTGGCCACCATCATTATATTTTCCATCTTTATGATTTTAACTATTGTAAGCATTTCACATAAGTGTAACTATACAGTATTTATCTATTTTTTTGTGTGTGACTGGCTTATTTCACTTAGTGTAATGTCCTCAAGATTCAACCATGTTGCATATTGCAGAATTTCCTTCCCTTTCAAGGATAATTAATATTCCATGGTATGTATAGACCATATTCTGTTTATTTATTTATCTGTCAGTGGACACATGGGTTGCTTCCATATTTTAGTTATTGTGAACAATGCTGCTATAAAGTTAGGTTTACAAATATTTCTTTGACACCCTACTTTCTTTGATACCCTACTTTCAATTCCTTTTGTTATATGCCCAGAAGTGGAATTGTTGGATCATATGGTAATTCTATGTTTAATTTTACTGAGCCACCATACTATTTTCCACAGTGGCTATACCACTTTTGCATTCCCACCAACAGTGCACAAGTGTTCCAATTTCTCCACCAACAATTGCTTTTTTTTTTTCATGCAGCCATCCTAATGGGTGTGATGTTGTATCTCATAATTTTGATTTGCCTTTTCCTGATGATTAGTGATGTTGAACACCTTTTCATGTGCTTATTGGCCACTCAAATATCTTGGAGAAATATTTACTCAAGTCCTTTACCCATTTTTGTATTAATTTTTTAATTGACCTTTAGGAGTTCTCTGTGTATTCTGGATATTGATCCCTTATCAAATTTACGATTTGTAAATATTTTATCCCATACTGCAGGTTGCCTTACTTTGTTTTTATAGGGTTTTTTACGCACAAAACTTTTTAACTTCATGAAGTCAAATTTGTCTATTTTTTTTTGTTAGTGGTGTTTTGGTGTCATATGTAAAAAATCATTGCCTACTCTAATGTTGTAAAGGTTGTCTTAGAAGACTGGAAATATAGATTATTCTGCTAGCTTTGGAGAAACAAGATGCCATGAGTTCTAGAGTGATAAGGAAATGCATTCTGCCAGCAACTGAGAGCTGATTTCCCCCAGCCAGGCCTTCAGATGTAAACAACAGTAAGTAGACAATTTGACTGCAACCTTGTGAGACCCTAAACAAAAGCCCCAGTGAAGTTGTAGACATATTTTTGACCCATAGACACTGTAAGAGAATGTGTTGTTGTTTTAAGCCACTAAATTTGTGGTAATTTGTTATGCAAAAATAGAAGACAAATACATTCTTGTATTTAAAAAACACTTAATTTTCTCCCTAAGGAGGACAATCTAGTCATTTTTTTCTAGTTCTAAATTCAAGACCTTCAGGAGTGTATAGTCATCTCTATTGTGATCAGGTGCAGTGCTTTAGCAACTTAACTTTCAAAAGGGCAAGGCATGTGCCTCCTATGAAGTCAATTTACAGTGATGGACACCGAAATAAATACAGGAGGGGATAAATCCACATATTGGGGCATCTGAAGATTGCACTAGTCCGAGCTTCCTTCTTTCTTTTCTCTTCTTTTCTCTCTCTCTCATGTTCTTAAATCTGAGCTCTAGATCTGCCTGGGCTCTAGATCCTACCCTGACTCATGCACCATTAGATATTTTTGTTTCAGTTTTATTGAGCAATAATTGGCATACCTCACTGTATAAATGTAAAGATGTAGAACAGTATGGTTTAATTTACATATATTGTGAAACAATTACCATAATAGTTTTAGTTAACAGCGGTCATCTCATGTAGTTACAATAAAAAGAAAAGAAAAAACATTTCTTCTTGTGATGAGAACTCAGGATCTACCCTCAACAACTTTCATATATATTTTATAGCAGTTTAACACAGTCATCCCTAGTACTTACTTGTGTTATAATTGGGGGTTTGTACCTTTTGACCACTGTCCTCCAACTCTACCACAGACAGCCCTCATTCCCCACTTTTGGTAACCACAAATCTGATCTTTTTTTTTTTTTCAGAGCTTTCTTTCAGAAAAGAATACACAAGTACAAAGGAGGTACAAAACAATTTTTATTTAAAATTTAAAAATCATCATAAATTACAAATAAAAACAAGTATCAGACATATCAAGTACCATAATTTTAAAAATTTTAATAATTTACTAGTTGTTTAATTTACTAATATAGCTTTATAATACTTTTTCCTATATATAGGGTGGAGCAAAAGTAGTTTTACAGTTGTTCATATGGAAAATAATATAGTAATTAGTAAATAATAATACAAGAATAAACTATCTTTCACATACAACTGTAAACCTACTTTTGGCCCACCTGGTATTTTGGCTTCATAGTGTTTTGGTTTCTTCTTAATATGAAAATCATTTTGTTGCATATTGTTCTATAGCATTAATAGATGTTTCAGTCTTTCCACTAGTAAAGTTAATTGACATTTATTTTTATTATTGGTAGCTTAAAAGAGATTCTTTGTAGTCCACAATTCAATATTGGGAGAATCACGTACATTTTTAAGACTGTTGTCAAATTTGAGAAAACCTCTACCAAATTTCTTTCAAACATAAAGAATAACATGTGGGAGGATTTTCCAGTTCTGCATTCTTACATTTCAAACATCATCTACCTCATTCCCTACATACTCCTGTGCTGGGTCTTTAATATATGCATTCATTTGCTGATACGGTGTCACAACACCAAGCAGCCCAGTTGACAGTGGGCCTTCAAGCAGCTACAGTCATGTCACTGTTACGGTGAACAGTAATGTCCGTGAACCACATAAATTTATTCCAGTTTACTAACTCAAGTCCTCCTTAGCCAGGTCCCCAAGATGTTTGTAACCACTGTAATGCTTCCATATACAAGGAAAATTATGACACACGGAAAGTTAAAGTGAAAAGAGACAGCTGTTTGAGGTGAAAATACTTGACTTTTGAAATCTTTACAGAATATAAGAGCATGTGGACACCCTTCTAGGACCACTCCTGTGGTGTCGAAGGGACTTGAAGTTTAAGTGTCTTGGAAGCTGTGGTTTGGACATGATGCTTTAGGAGGAATGTTCGTAAAGCACATTTGTAGACAGGCGGTAGTCCAGGGTGATGAAGGCTCAGGACCCTCTATCATATGATAAGCAGTTAGTGGAAAGATCTTGGAAGAAACAATTCAAGTGGTTCTCGAGTCTGTCTTTAGTACTTGGAGTCCTATACATTGACAGAAGTAGTTTGATGAATCTAAGTAATCACTCTCCAATGTTGGTCAGTTTCAATGTATCAATAGAATTGACCATCTTGTGAGATACTGAGATTTCTTTATGGGAATGGGTCAAGAAGAGGATAGCTGAGAACTAGTCATCGGTCCTAGAAGGAGGAGACCCAACTTAGGTAGCCTGGTGATGGGAGATGGGGAGTGCGGTATGATAGTACCTAACCTTTACACATGTTTGCAAGTCTGAGATTTTAGGATAACTTTACTATTTGACATCTTAGCCTGGGTTTCATGCTTGATATATATACATACCAAGCATGAAACTATATATATATAGTTTTTAAGACAGATGAAACTGCTTTTAAGGTTAAAAAAGTTGAACTAAAGGCAGCAATATTGATCCATTTTAACCCTATTTATTTTTAAGTTTTTTTTGTTTGTTTAAGGCTCGATTGTAATACAGTGGTTACTTAATACAGAGGTGAAGGGCTGCAGGCAGGGTGGGGGGGCGTTGCTGGGCTTACAGCAGATTGTAGAAAGAGAACATCATGTTTGTACAGGACTTTTCTGTGGTGGGTGTGTGGGGTTCATCAGTTCATTGGTGTGGCTTACCAATAATACCTGGGATGGATAATTTCAGGAGAATGAATGAGTCAGGTCTTTTTGTTATACCTGACAGAACACAGCTCAACTGACCTGGGTAGATAAAGAGGAGGGGCATTGATTGGCTTCAGGGCAGAGGTCAATTCCGTCATATTTCCCTCCTAACAGTCAAAAGACATCATCCTCTCTCCCTCAGCTTTCCTTCCCTTGAAGTTGGCTTCATTCGCATGCATTGGTGGGAATTGCTATCACTGGCTCACATCCTTCCAAATTAATTATCTTAGTTTAAAGGGCTTCTTTTTCTGGACTGATTCAACAAAGCTCCTGACTGAATTCCTGGACCAATATTCCCATCTCAGAACCAATCAATGTGGCCTGAAATACCGTGACTGGCCAGTTCTTAGGTGTGAGCGTGGGAGGTGTCAGTATCCTGGAACCACAAACACATCGGCGGTGAGAGAAAGGGTAGTTTGGAAAATGCATCCCTGTTACCAGAGAAGGGGGGAGGAGATGAAGACTGAGAGCACATTTAAAAAAATCTCCAAATTACGGATATGCACTATTTTGTGTGTTTTTTAAATGTTTTTGGGCTTCCTCCATATAGCTATAGCTGTTAAACTGTAAAACTTAGTATATATTTCCCATATCTGGATTGATAACGATGTATAGGGAGCAATATCCTTACATTTCAGCGTTTTTCCACTCTCCCTTAAGTTGGACTGAGTCAATGAAGATGCTACAGAGGAAGCAAATAGGAACCTTAAAGTATTAAAATAGTAACATTTTGAATTTTAGTGCCCTCTTTAGGCAAAGTAGTTAAAAGCGCTTTCAATAATCCATTTTTAATCGTGACCACACCCCGTGTAGGTGACAGGAGTATTACCGTCTTGTCCTTGTAGTTGGGGAAGTCGAGGCATGACACCCCTGCATTTAGCTCTTCGGTCGATTTAGGAAGGGCGCTGGGTGCTCGACCTCGGAGGTTCTCCTTCCTCCTCCACCGGCGCCTTTCAGAATCCTTAGGTCCTTCGGCATCGCAGAAGAGCAGCTCCGGATCCTCTGCAGCCTCAGGATCCGTCCTCCGCCCCGCCCCGCTCTCCCTCACCTTCTTCAGGAAGGTCCTGCTGGCCGAGGTCTGGCTGTCTCACCCGTCCTCTCCCCGCCACCCTTCCCTCGTCCCTGAGGTGCAGGAGGCCCCCAGCCGAGCGACCCGCTGGGAGGTGCTGGCCGATGCCGCCGAGGCATCTAGCGGGAGGGGCGCCAGCGCCGCCGGAGGTGAGCGGACCGGACCCTTCGCTCTCCAAGGGTGGAGGCGCAGGGGTTGGGGCGGGCGTCTCGCCCGCAGGGCTGGAGGAAGGTGTCGGCGGGAGGGAGGCCGGGCCAGCCGGCGGGGAGGCCGGGCGAGCGGGCAGGGAGCGGCAAGAGAGGGAGACACAGGCCGGCGGCGCGCTGCTCGTGGGAGACGCTTGGAGAGTCCCCGGCGGCGAGCCGGGCGCTGCGGGGCCGCTCGGGGACGCGCCGCGCTGGGCCGCCGAGCTCCGTGGTGAACCTCGCGGCGCCGGGGCCCCCAGTCCCCGGCGCTCTCCCGAGAGCTGGCGGGAGACGTGGCTTTGCGCGTCCCCGGCGTCCCCGCCACTGCCGCTGCTGAGTCGACACAATCGGCGGATCGCGAGGGGGGCGCGGCGTAACCCGGGGGTGGGCGGCGGCGCGGAGCAGCCCGAAGAGCGCGGGTGTCGTGGGGAGCGAAGGAAGATGCCAGCACAAAGGCGAACGCAGACCCAGCCCGTTGCGGAGGGCGGCGGGAAGAGCCGCTGAGGGGCGCGCCGGTCGCGCTGGGCTAGTGCGCTGTGTCTCTCCTCGCCGCTTCGGGTCCCGGGTCGGGACCGCAGCGCACGGTCCCTTGGCCCTTTGGCAACGGCCACCGCAGCCGGGAGCTGCAGGCGACCGCAGCGGCACCTCTGGCCGCCAGCTTTCCCCGCGGCGCGAGTGGACCGGCTGGAGGGCACAGGGGCTGCGGGTCCGGTCAACAGTGGGGGCGCCCTCCCGCCCCGCGGCCCCATCCCTGTCTGCAGAGCCCCGGGTGAGTGCACGGCCGGCGCCTGGCCCTCGCGCTGCAGGTACTGGACCTGGGGAGGTGGCTTTGTTTTCCTTCCTTGCGCTCCAACGCGGTCATTCATTTGACATTTTGACTTCCGCTGCCCTAAAACGCGGGCGAGAGACACTGGGACGGGTCTCTTGGTTTGGTTATCCCGGGGAGCGGAGACTTTTGGTCATTTGAGCATCACTTGAGGGAGCGGAGGCTTCATTTTCTTTTTGACTTGGGATGTGTTGTGAACATCCTCCGCTGGGGCTTGGGGCCTGGAGGAAACTGGGGCTGCAGATTTAGACGTAGACGTCTACGAGGAGGTGCAACTGCAGAGGGCTGGCTCTTCCGTGCCGTATCTTTTCCTCTGTTAGCCGTGCTCAAGTGGCTTTTCCCTGATAATTATTATTAGCTTTAGGGACATTTTTACAGGCATGTTTATTTCCTTTTGAGTTGAATGCCTTCGGAGGCAATGCAGAGAACTCACAGAGTTACAAGGGATCAATAGATCTTAAACTTGGAGACGGCAAGCATCAGTGACCCGTCCGAGATCGAGGTGGACGGTAGGCAAACCTCCCGGGAGTCTTTAGGTTTTCGGGTGTGTTTCTCCTTTCACAGTCCTAGAGTCAAGCAAACTTGTAATGCTCGTTGCACTTATACCTTTGCCAAAGTGTGAAGCTGGTCTTTTCTTGAGGAGTTTTCTATACTTGGTCATTCAGGGAAAGATTTTAACACAATAGGTAGAGTCCTCCAGTAGATCTGTGAAATTCCATGTGTTTTTGTTTGTCTTACAAGAATGATTTTCTTTTTACTATTTCTCTTATTCCCTCAAGGGCTCATTTCTTCGTTGCCTAGAGAGAACTCCCTCCCCCCGCCCCCCGCCGCCCCATAGAAGGCTTTGTGTTCTGAGAGGTTATCTTTAAAATGACACGTTACGTATAAACAAAGGAGGATCGGTTATTAGGCTTACCTTTGGAGTTATTGAAGCAAGAGGCCTAATTTGGATGGGGGTATTATTAATAGTGTGAAAATCTGGAGGCTGCTAATCTGTTTGGTCATCAGAAGATTCCTGCAGGGATTGTTTATATAGTGTGGGAGACAGATGGCATCCCTAGCAGACAAGAGAAGCCCAGAATAAAGGGTCATTGTATTCTTCAGAAATTATCCACTTCACTGATGGAAGGTGGAGTAGGATGGGGTAGAGGGTGGGGAAAACATAATTTTAATCTGTTAAAGGAAACATTATAATCTTAACCATCCAGCAGCCCAACTAGTTAATTTCTTATTTCTTTGTACATTTAAAAAGTCACAATTAATCTATTTGTTTTGATTATTTCTTTGTGATTATGTGAAGCAGTTTAAATGGTTACATTAACAAAAATGTCTTTGAATGTAATATTATTGTACCATTTATGGGGGGGAAAACAGTCATAACTTTCATAGCTCTTGTTCATTTCAATAAATGGCTCCTTGGACTCATAGTTTCTCCCAGCTGAAAGGACTTTAATGCAACTGCATTAATTCAAAAGGAGTTTCTTCCACCATCTCCATGACAGGTGGTTCCCTAACTCCTAGCATTCTCCCCTCCCCCCATCTATTGCCTCCAGTAGAGCATTGAGCAGCCTTTGGCAATGAATCTTTATGAATGACTGTGGAGTCTGTGAAGAAATCAAAGTCATTTGGAACATTTGAGATAAGCCAGCTGGAGCTTTTCTGCTCCTACCACCATGGTAGATTGTTTATGTGCTGCAGATTGCAACTAGATTACAAAATTGGTCTTTCCTTTCCGAATGTGAGGGAAAATATTCCAGTAAATTAATATTCACGAGCCACAGGACTAAATTCAATAAAGAACACGAGCAATGTTTGACCCTTCTGAACTGAAAGTATGGAATAAAAGTAAGTAAGCATTAGCTCTGTTTAACTTGGGCAATGTGATCTTGGGAGAAAGACATATTTTCTTACTCTTTTAAAGCCTTTTGCACCACTGATCTCAGCAAAAGGCAGAGAAACTAAGGTCGTTACCTGTAGCTGAGGACAGATGCTATAGCCTTTTTTCTGGATGGTTGTGCTTTTGCAGGAGAGGTGGCTTTTGGGCTCTGTCCAGTTTCAGTGTGTGCTCTGGCATCAGTAAAAGGATCTCACATTCAAAATACTTGCTAAATCTGTGGCTGGTGCTTGTGTACCCTCTTACCAGGTTGCTGTCTCTCTTGTGAAGTGTTTCTTTAAGAGAAACCTGAGGCTGCAGGCCTGGGGCTTGCTGTGGACCTGGCCTGGATCCATATTCTAACGTGTTACTGCCTGCTTTCTTGGGTAAAAATGGAACCAGTTTTGCATGGTGTGTTGGAGAGGGAAATTTCCAGCTCCAATGTGGAAGTACAGGCTGGTGTGAAAGAGAAAGGACTGTATTCAAATTTTGGTTGACCTAACAGAGGCAGAGGCTGCTTCTTTACACTCAGGATGCCTTTTGTATGGGGATATGAAGGAGGGATTAGAAGGGTGGCCAGACCTCCTGGTTGGCCTACAGAAGTTCCCGTTTATTTCTGTTGACCTATCTTATCAAATTATGAGATACATTCCCTTTGGATGATAAATTGTATAGTCATCTTACACGTTAAGGAATCTTAACTATTTACTTTATCACCCTCTCCTGACCTCATGTTTTGAGTCTTGCTTTATTTCAGTCTTTTATTGTTAAATGCAAAGATAAGAAAGGTAAAAGGAATATGCATATGGAAAAAAATAACAAGGAAGATAGAATCATAAGGTAATTGGTTGCTTGTCATCTATTTATATATATAGGAAATAAAAAATTATATCTTTATGTTGTTACGTGTCTAGCAGGGCGCCAAGCCTGTGTTACTATTGTCTTCAAGAACAATATAAATTAACACTGGCCCATTTACCTAGGGCTGACACAAATAGGGACAACTTGTGTGACTCGGGAGAGCAGCTTCAGCAAAACCCATCTGTAGACCTGATGAGTGCATGTCACCAGCAGACAAGAACTTAAGTTTCAAGATCTGTTGTTGGGCCCAATTCTTGGATATTTACTGAGAGTTCAGAACACAAGTATTGTTGTAAATGACTCCACATTCTTCCAGTTTCTAAGCTCTCTGGGCCACAAGGATAATAGAGGAGCCTTTGTTTTCTGTCCTGTCTTCTGACTCCAGTCTTGGGTGTGAGCCTCAGCTTTTCATGCAGAGGGCTTGCGGAGGAGAACTTGTTGAGCCTGCTCAGCATGTGAAAATCCTCACAGGGGCTTGAGATTGTACAGGTGATTTGGTGGAGGTGGGGGTTCCAAAGCTAGGTATACCAAGCTTATGGCACCTATTTCTGGCACCTAGTCTTATGGCAAGACTACCTGTGTAGTTCTCATATCGGTCTGTTGGTATAATTCTCTTTGTATGTACCAGCTCTCCATTTCCTATTTAATTCCCATAAACAATTTGGTGGTTGGAAAGAAAAACAATTAAAAATTTCATTCATTCATTCACTCATTTATTCTACTACTACTTATTGAGCATCTTCCATGAGTCCGTCTCTAATCTAGGTGCAGGGGCTATATCAATGAATAAAACAAAGATCTCTGCCCTTGTTGAAGTTTCCATTCTTGGGAATGGAGGGGTGGGAGTGGGAGACAGATCATGAACCAAATAAGTAAATTATATAGGATGCTAGAAGGAGGAAGTGCTTTGAAAGGAAGAGAAAGTAGAACAAGATAAATATGGTTGAGTAGCCTTCATAGTGAAAGAGATCTTAACAGAGACTCAAAAGGAGGTGAGAGAGGTTACCCATGCAGGTACCTGAGGGGAGTGTGCCAGAGGGAACAGGCAGTGTGAAGGCCCAAAGGTGAGAATGTGTTTGGACGTGTTCCAAGACTGGCAAGAAGACCAGCATGATGAGGTGGAGTGATGAGGGGGGACTTGGAAATGAGATCAGAAAGGTGTTACAGGAGTGACAGAGCTTGTAGGACCATGAGATATGAGAGTAATTATGATTTTAGTGGAAATCCCATTATGTTCTTAAAACTCAAAATATTAAACATTTTGTTTGCGCTATGAAAACTGCACTGGCCAGTGTATCTTACATTACATACAGTGTACTTTATCTTTGTTAATATGTTTTTATGTCATTTGCTTATTGTTTATTTGTTAAAAACACCATTTTTGTTGTTTCTTGCCTTTAATTGTGTCCTCATTTCCCACACAAAAAATAGATTAGTGGCTCAAAAGCAGTTCATTGGAGAGTGAATACGGTGATGAGAATAGTGATGTAAATGCTACAGTCAGTATGTCGTGAACAAACTGAATTTCCTGCAAACACGAAAGGTGAATCTCTATGTATAAAAACAATGGAATCTGTGCGAGTGATGATTTCCAAACAGTACCTGAAATTAGAAAGTACAAATGGAAGTATGACAATGTCTATCTCAGAACTGTTTACTACAGGGCTTCCCATGCGCCTGCTCCCAAGCCCCAGTCGTTGCCTGTTGTAAAACTTTGTCTGATAGTGGCATGAAGCCATGGGTGTTTTGGTGTCATTTTCAAACAATGCACAGTGGCTTCTCTGTTACACCATTGAAGTTTTCCAGGACAAGCACACAATAAAGCTTTCCCTTACAAAATTAATGTATTATACAGCTATAGACAGGTAAGAGACTAAAACTCTAGTAGCCTCATTAAAGGATCCTTGTAACAAAAATGAGAATGAGTCATATTGTTGAAGAGATACTTGGAAAATCATCTGGAAAGTTAAAGACAGCATCCTTAGAGAGAAACCAGAAGTTATTGCTGGAATTCCTTTGTCAGATGACACGGTTGGCTGTTGCATAATATCAGTGGAGTAAGAGTGTGAAAGAGCAATTACTCTCAAGTACATGCCAGCAGATATTTCACTTTATGGTTGGATGAAGCCACCGATGTCATGCAGAGAATGAATCAGCTCTTGGCATTTGTTCAGGGGGAGTGCTCGGTGATGCTTTGTTCATTTATCACTGAAAACACGAGCTATAGGAGAGGAGATTTTCCTTTCTGTTAACCATCACTACGGAACTGGAAGAGTAGCTCAAGGGGCAGGGCTGACAGAGGACTAGTTTCATGTTCAGGTGGGAAGGTGATGGCTTTGTGAAGAAAAGAAGTTGTACCGAGAAGCCAATCCACATGCCACTCCGTTCACCATGAAGATAGGGCCTTCTGATCTTGAGGAGATTCTCAAAGAAAGAGTGAAAACTGGATATGGTCGAATTGTGGCCCCTGAGTATGTGAGTGTGCAAAGTGACAGGCAGAGAGTGTAACACTTCTCCATGGAGACGTATACGGGCTGTTTAGGAAATCGCGCTCACATATTTTATCTGTGGAATAAGAAAAATGTTTCTTCACAATAGGGATTAGAAACAATTTCTCTGGTACCAAGTGGTATACCTCAGTAGTGTACTCTGCCCACAGCGAACCATGTCAAGGACGAGGAGGGAAGGAAGACTCCATAACAAAACATTCTGCCCCAATCTTGGCTCTAAGAACATTTTTTGTTAAGAGATGAAGCTCTGCATTGACTATAATGGGTTACAGTGGTAATATTTTCAGTGATGGACAGTCCTTTAAATAACTATAGTAAGTACTTCTCTGTGACCCATTGGCAGGATAAGAGCACAAGGAAATAGAACTTAGATCTAAACATTTGATGGGGAGAGGGTCCAAGTGTATCCTTTGGTATTTGAGAGCACATAGAGAACTGTGGTAGGAGGAACCTAGGCGTTTAGGGTTTTGCTTTAAGATACTGGCTGGCTGGCAGGGGGTATGGGTAGAAAGAGGTGGAGACGTCTGACAATTGCACAGGACCTTTCTCATACTTTTGCCGTAGGCTTGGCTTTCTTTCAGACAAGCGGACTTGATACTCAGAGGTGTTCAGGACATCATCTGTATTGCCCCTGACCTAACCTAGAACACACACATCATCTCTGGTGCTCTAGGACTCTCTCTGCATAGGCCCCCCTCCCTGTCTCCTTCCCTCCCTTCCTCCTTCTGTTCTTTTGTTCTTTCCTTCCTTCAGCCAACAAGCTGGCATCTTTAAACTGGAAGAGACTTTGAGAGCTCATTTCTTTTATCTCCAAGTCTTTAGGCAGATACCTGCGCTCTCCGGGAGGCCCCTAGGGCAGGCAAGCTCTGTTTCTTGCTCAGCTAACCCACTACAAAGTGTTATATCCAGAGATAACGCATATTTAGATTTGAACCCTCGTTCTTCAATAAAGATGAATTTTCTGTGTTTTTGAACTTAAATAAAGATGGAGTTATTGTCTTTGGTTTGATAACTTTTCTATAGTGGTGTCCACTCTTTACTTCTAGGACAGAAGCCGTTTATGCATTATTCATTGAACAAACACCAAGAGCCTGTGTGTACCAGGCTCTGCGCTAAGTGATAGGTAGAAAAGAGGCTAATAGATGTGGCCCTGCCCAAATTAAACAGAGAATCTAGTAGGAAAAACAGGCAACAAGGTCATGATAAATATATAATTGCTAAGCAGATGTGGCAAAAATATTTACATTTGTTAAATCTGGGTGATGGTATATGGGCCCCTGTTACATTAACTTCTGAACTATAAGAACTTAATAAATATATTTTTAAAATATTTCATAAATGAAAAACTACAGTTGGAAATGTGATGAGTTCTGTAGAAGGGGGCTTTGAGAGAATGGAGTGTAACTGAAACTTCTTTAGACTGAATGGCTAGGGAAGGCCTGAAGTGTAATTCATCACTTGCCTACATGAGAGGGATGAGGATAATTTGGGCAGGGTTCAGAGAAGAATCACAAAGATGATTGATGACAGAGTTGGAAATAAGACCTGTGAGAACAGTCTCAGAGAACTGGGGGTGCTGAGCAGCAGTAGAAATTAACTGCATGCAATTTATAGGGACTTGCACACACCCACATTTTCTTCCCTCATTTCCCATGGCACCCAGCAGGCAAGGCAAGCGATTCAGGTTAGAATTATGAGTTAGAGGAAAATTCAACAGGTGGTCATCAAGTTCTTAGGAGATTGTTTCTATGCTTCCTGCACTCAGAATGCGGTGGTGGGCACTGGGGCACTCTAGTTTACTTTAATTAGGCAGATCTCTTTTTTTATACTCACCCAAGACATTTTTCATTGCTTTTAGAGTGAGAGGAAGAGGGAGGGAGGGGGCAAGAAGGAATTGATTGGCTGGCTGCCTTTTTGTATGTGCCCTGATTAGGGACTGAATCTGGCCCTGACAGAAAGTGAACCCATGACTCTTTGGTCTATGGGACGATGCTCCAACAACTGACCCATACCAGCCAGGGTAGCGGGGTAGCAAGCAGGTCTGTCTCCCCTCCCCTCCCCTCCCCTCCCCTCCCCTCCCCTCCCCTCCCCTCCCCTCCCTCTTCCCCTTCCCCTTTCCTTCTTCCCCTCCCTCCCTTTCCTTCTATTTATTTTTAAATTTATTTTAGAGAGGGGAAGGGAGGGTGAAAGAGAGGGAAAGAAACATCACACTCTCTCACACCCCCTACCAGGGACCTGGCCCACAACCCAGGCATGTGCCCTGACTGGGAACTGAACTAGCAACCCTTTGATTCATAGGCTGGCGCGCAATCCACTGAGCCACACCAGCCAGGGTGGCAGATCTTCTTTCCATTCCATAAATACCCTGGACTCAGCTTTGCCTCTGTACTTTTATCACAGGAAGCACATCCCACCTGGAATGCCCACCAATTCTACTTACTGATCCTGCCTCCACATCTCCATTGCCCTTCCTATATACAATTAAAAAAATAGTAGTTTTCATCACCTTTTCAACATCTTACCCTTCTGAAGAATATGGCATTCCTAAAAGTAAATGCAACTTCCTTTGTTAGTGATTGACAGTAACAGTGGGGATAGAGTGGGTACCATAATTTGGGGTGGGTGGGTAGAGGGAAGTTGTTTGATTTTCCATCTTCCCACACATACACCTCTCATGCTGATGTGGCACCCTGCTTGGGAATCACTATTTTATAGCAATTAAGGTCTGCTGCTTTAGGTGGTACACTGCTTATTTTGTTTCCTGTTAGTCTGTTTGCCAGCTAAGCACTCTGAATATAAGGAAATTTAGCCAACCACTCTGTATAATGCCCAGAGTGAATATACAATAATCAGTGCCTAATGGCTGAAGGAACCATCTCTTTGTTTCTCATGGACTATTATGAAAGGCTATTATTTATATAAGTCAAATATTAAGTTGGCACAGATGCTAAAAGTTTAACATTTCTGTAGTTTTAAAATGGTAGAAAGTCAAGCCTTAGAGATCCAATTCATTCAGATTATTCTTATCTCAGAAACCTTCTTCTTTTGTAAGTTTTCTGACTTGCTATTCGAGGTGTAGTCCACATATCAGCAGCATCTGCTCCACCTGGGAGCTTGTTAGAAACGCAGACTTTCAGGCCCCGTGCCAGACCTACTGAGTCCAAATCTGCATTTTAATCAGACCCCCAGATGTGTTGTCTGCACAGTGAGTTTGAGAAACAGTTTTAACTCAGAATTCAGGAATTTGGGAGGCACATTTATCTTCAAAGAGAAGTAATCTGGAAATGAAGATTTCATTTGGTCTATGGATAAGATCCTCAGTGCTTTCTGCCATGTGGCCTGGAATTATGCCATTTCTTAGAGGAGGTTGCAGGGCCAGGAGGTGCCTCTGTAGGAGTGCCCTAGAATAATTAAGCTGGTGATACTTAGATGTTAGACAAGATGGGGATTACAAGAAGGTGAAGCAATGGTTGGAGTAAGAAACTACGAGAGTGTGGCAAAGGCAGGGGACATGGCCATGCAGCCTAAAACCAAGATAAGGGAGGAGGTCATCGCTTTATGATTGGAAACAACGTCTAATTCTCGGGACTTGGACTCATCTCTCACCCAATCCCTCAGGAGGTGGCAGGGCACAAATAAAAGCAGCTGGGTGTGCCGTGTACGGGAACCTTGTGAAGTAGTGAGGATCGTGGAGAGGCATTCTTTATCAGAGGGCAAAGATGTGTCTCCCCTCAGCCCACACCACATGGGAACTGGGGTCTAGTATGGCCAAATCTTTAGATTTTTCAAACGAAGCTTAATATGTAAGTTTGTATGTAAAACATCTCTTGAGTGTAGTGTATTGGTAATTAAAATGTTGTTAGAACAGTTCAGGCTAAACAAAATTTTTATGTTGCCTGCATCTGTTTCATAAACCCTGTCCTGGAGCAAGAAAACATGTGAGATCGCATGACTACCTGGCTTTCTTAGTGCAGGGCAACTAAGACGGGTACATGTGTGTTGGTCCTAGTAGGGGCCATTTTGGATATATACTAAGTAAAAAAATAAAAAAGTCATAAACAAGGGGAGATGCCTTGGCTTTGACGGCATGACTTAAAAATAGATGAGGTCTGTCTGGAAAAGTTCCAACCATTGTTCATGTAACGAGAATGGCAGGGTAACAGAGCACAGGGTAGTCAGGGCTGGGAGGCCAGACCACAACTCAGACCTGGTGCTGGAAGTCAAGTGTGTCTGGAGACAGAATTTAGGTGGGTTTAGGTTTAGCATTGGTTGTTGATTTGGGTAGCTGCTAATATATAAAGTTTGTTGGAAGTGGGCTTTTAATTATAGTTTGTTATGTTAAAATTAACATCTTATATATTTATATATTTTGAAAGTGGAAACTAGGGGAAGGAATCAAAATTCTCTCTGAAGGCTTATTATTGATTATATTTCTTGTTTAAAACAGAATTCCTCATGAGTCAGGACTGTTGATTGTTTGTCTTTGCATCCCCAGCATCTGGCACAGTCTGGGTCAGGGAATGTTTGTTGACCTGAAGTGATTATGAGACAAAATATAGTTCATTTTCTCTTTTGGTAAGTCATTCTGTAGATACTCTTTTTCCTTCCTGATTTAAAAAAATAACAGCTTTACTGAGATGTTTTATACCATGGTATTCACCGTTTTAAAGTATATAATTTATTGGGATTTAGTGTACTTACAAAGTTGTGCAACCATCACCACTATGTATTTCCAGAACCTTCTTTCTTCACCCTCAAAAGAAATCAGTACCCATTAGCAGTCACCCCCCCAGACCATGGTCACCACTACTCTGCTGTCTGTCTCCATAGAGTTGCCTAGTCCAGACACTTCATATCAGTAGAATTACATAGTGTGGTGTCTATTGCGATGAACATCTTTTACTTCCTATGTTTTCAAGGTTGACATGTGTTGTAGCATGTATCAGTACTTCACTCTTTTTCTAGCCAAAGAAAATTCTGTTGCATGGGTATACCACGGTTTGTTTATCTGTTCATCAGTTAATGAACGTTTAAGATGTTTTCACTTTTTGGCTATTATGAATAATTCTGCTGTGAGCATTTGTGTAAAAGTTTTTGTGTGGATGTATGTTTTAATTTCTCTTGGGTATACACCTTGGAGTAGAATTGCTGGGTCATATGGTAACTCTACTTTTATCATTTTGGGGTTCTGCCAAATAGTCTTCCAAAATGAGTGCAACCATTTTACATTCCAGGCAGCAATGTATAAAGGTTCCAGTTTCTTTATACCCTTGCCAACACTTGTTGTTGGTTTTCCTTTTTGATGATTTTAGCCATCCCAGTGGATGTGAAGTGGTATTTTATTGTGGTTTTATTTTGCTTTTCCCTAATGACTAATAATGTTGAGCATCTTTTTTGTGTGCCTATTGGCCATCCATATATATTCTTTGGGTAAATGTCTATTCAGATCCCTTGATGATTTTAAAATGGAGTTATTTTCCCTGGCCAATGTGGTTCAGTTGGTTGGAGCTTCATCCTGCAGACTGAAGGGTCCTGGGTTTGATTTGTAGTCAGGGAACATATCCAGATTGGGGGTTCTATTCCCTCAAGTTGGGGCACATGTGAGGAAGCAAACAATTGGTTTCTCTCCGGCATTGATGTCTCTCTCTCTAAAAAGCAATGAGAAAAAGAATGTCCTTCAGTGGGGATTACAAAAAAAAATAGAGTTATTTATCTATTTATTTTTACATTGTACAGATTCATTTTTTATTCTGGATACTAGACTTATGAAATATATGACTTCAAAAATTTTTCCTATTCTGTGGATTGTCTTTTCACTCTCTTGATAACATCATTTGAAGCATAAAATGTTGTCATTTTCATGAAGTTTAATTTTATATATATTTTCATTTTTGTGCATTCAGTGTCATCCTTGTTGATCTTGTAATTGTTCTATCCATTATGGAAAGTGGAGTAATGACATTAATGACATCTCCAACTATTGCTGTTAAATTGTCTATTTCTCCTTTACACCCCGTTAGTTTTTACTAATGTATTTTGCAGCCTTATTGTTGTGTTCACATATGTTTATAATCACTATGTCTTCCTATTGAATTTATACCTTTTTTCTACAAAATGTTTTTTTTCTGTCTGGGAACAGATTTTTTTGTCTTAAAGTCTATTTTTTCTGATATTTGTATTCCTATTCCAGTTCATTTTGGGCTGCTGTTTACATGGTATATCTTTATTTGCATCCCTTTTGTGTCTCTGAGTCCAAAGTGTCTCTTTCATATAGCATATAGTATCATTTAAAATACTATGTATGTGTTCTGACAGTCTGTTTTTTTATGGAGGGTTTATTTATATTTAATTTAATTACTGATAATCATGTAAGATATGTTTGTCTTCTTGCCATTGGTTTTCTGTAGGTCTTATGTCTTTTTTATTTCCAGATTACTCCATTACTGTCTTGCTTGTGTTAAATATATATTTTCTGGTATATTATTTTCATTCTCTTGTTGTTCCATGTCTGGAGAAGAGAATTTTATTGGCTTTTATTTCATCATTCCTGAAGATATTATGATATATATATTTTTTGAATTCTTTTCTTAGTGGTTGCCCTGGGGATTACAATAACTCCTTAACTTGAAGCAATCTGGTTCAGATGAATTTCAGCTTAACTTCAAAAGTATGTAAAAACTTTACTTCAATATAACTTCATTCCTTACTTTATACATTATAGGCTTATCATTACATTATTATAATTATTACCTTATGAAGTTGTCTTTTAAATCAGGTAACAGCAAATGATTATAAACAAAATACATTTATATGTCTTTTACATTTAACTGTGTAGTTAGCTCTACTGATTCTTTTTATTTCTTTGTGTGGATCTGAGTTAATGTTTGGTGCTTTTTCATTTCAGCCTCAAGAACTCCCTTTAGTATACCTTGTAGGACAAGTTTGGTAGTGACAGATTGTCTTAGGTTTTGCTTATATTAGAATGTTTTAATTTCTCCTTCATTTTTGAAGGGTCATTTTATGGATAGAGAAGTCTTGGTGGACTTATTTTTGTTTCAGTGCTTCCACTATGTTATTTTACTGCCTGCCCTCTGGTATTCATAGTGTCTGATGAGAAATAAGCTGTTAATCTTACTGAAATTTCATTGTATGTGATGAGACTCTTTTCCCTAGCTACATTCAAGTTTTTTCCTATGTCCTTTGACATTTTGACTATGATGTGTTTTATTGTGGATTCTTTTCAGTATATCCTACATTGAGTTTGTTGGGTTTCTTAAATTTATAGATTAATGTTTTCATCAAAATTTGGGAAGTTTTGGGGCATCATTTCTTTAAATATTTTTTTCTCTCCCTTTTCTCACCTGGGACTCCCAGTATACATGTATTACACAGTTTCTGGTGTCCCATAGATCTCTGAGACTGTTAAATTACGATGATGACGATGATCCTAAAATTAGATAACTCAATTGGCATATCTTTGGGTTCACTAATTCTTTCTTCTGCCTATTTAAATTTAATATTGAACCTCTTTAGTGAATTTCCCATTTTAGTTAATATACTTTGCAACTCCAGATTTTTTTATCTGGTTCTTTTTAAAAATAATTATCTCTGTATTGTTATTCTCTGTTTGTTAAAACAGAGAATAACAATACAACAGAAAACAGAAAACAGAAAAATAAAAAACTCTCTTTTTTATTTTTCTTTAATTCTTTAGACATGGCATCCTTTAGTTATTTGAACATATTTATAATAGCTTTCTTAGATCTTTGTCCAGCATGCCCCAAATCTGGGCTTCTCATGGATATTTCCAAAAATTTTCTTAAAATGTTTTTAAAAATTGAAAAAAATTTCAATTACAGTTCCCCTTCAGTATTATTTTGTATTAGTTTCAGGTGTACAGCACAGAGGTTAGACAACCAGATATTTCACAAGGTGTTCCCCTTGATAGTTCCAGTGCCCGCCCACGGTGCACACCCTTGACCGACACTTGCTATTTGTTGATTTATCGATAATAACCATTCTGACAGGTGGAGATAGTATCTCATTGTGGTTTTATTTTGCATTTCTCTGATGATTAGTGACATTGAGAATCTTTTCATATGTCTGTTGGCCATTTGTATGTCCTCTTTGTCAGGGACATTTTTTGATTGACTACTTTATTTCCTGTGTATGGGCTGTATTTTCTTGTTTATTTGTATGTGTTGTAAGTCTTTTTTGGAAAGTGGACATTTCAAAAAATATAACATCGTAACTCTAAATCAGATTTCTCTCCTTCCCCAGGATTTGTCATTGTGTTCTCTTTTGTTGTTGTTGTTGTTGTTGTTATGTGCTTGTTTACTGAGTTTTCTGAATAAAATGTGTGAAGGCTATGTATTTTTTTGTCACATGAGGCTAATGAAGCCTCTGCTTGGTTACCTAGGTGGTCAGCTAATGATTTGAGGGAGATTTGCATAAATGCCTTGAAACCATAAATATTTCAGTCTTTGCCAAGAGGCTGTATGCCCATGTTGAGGCACACCTTCAACAATCAGCCAAGTGGTTAACACCTCTGCCTTAGCCTTTACTCCCTACTGCAGAGAGTCTCAGTGTGAGCCAGAGGTGAGAGATCAGGATCTTCTAAGGTATTTCTTGGTGGGTGTGGCCATATAAATCCTAAGGAAGAGGTCAGAACTTTTCATATCCTTCTTAGACATCTTATTCTCCAGGTCTTACTTTCAAGTTTTTTGCTAATCTCTGTTTTGCTCCATCTGGTATTGCTGCCTGATATTGCTGCCTGAGGCATCCACAGTGTTCCACAATCGCAGCTGATTGGTTTTGACAAATGCTGTGGGGATAGAACTTTTCCCATTGAGTGACCTCTGAGGTAGGTAAAAAAACCACAGTCCTGGAGAATGGGGCTTTTCCAAAAAAATGCCAGGTCAAATAGTGATACTTCTGTGGGACAGGGCCTTTTGAGGAAACTTGTAACCCATTCTGCCCCCTCTAGTGATGACTTGAGTGCTGGTTTTCATAGTTACTGTGGCAGCAAGGATGGAAATAAGGAGAACAAAAATGATACAAAGCCCACTGTTCTTTTATCATCTTTGTTGCTTTTACCATCTTTGTTACTTCTGTTTTCTCACCCCTCCCACAGGTACATACTTAAAAAATTCATGTGTAGATTTAAAATTTGAATTGAGGTGAATATACATAACATAAAATTTACCACCCTAATTAATCATTTTTAAATGTACAAATCAGTAATGTTAAGTACATTTACATTTTGTGCAACCAGTCTTCAGAACTGTTTTCATCTTGAAAACTGCAAGTCTGTACCCATTTAACTACATACAGCTTCCCGTTCCTTCCCCATATCTTCTAACAACCTCTCTTCCACTTTCTGTCATTGTGAATTTGACTACTCTAGGTATCTCATGTAAGTAGGATCATACAAGAATCATACAGTGTTTGTCTCTTTGTGACTGGTTATTTCACTTAGCAGAAGGTCCTCAAGGTTCATCCATCTTGTAGCATGTGCCGGAATTTCCTTCTTTTTTAAGGCTGAAAATATCTGTTGTCTACATCTACCACATTTTGTTTATTTGTCCATCAGTAGACAATTGGGTTGCTTCCATCTTTTCATTATTGTGAACAATGCTGCTATGAACATAGGTGTACAAATACCTCTTTGACATTCTGCTTTAAGTTCTTCTAAGTATGTGATTGGTTTCTTTTTGCTTTGTATGGAAGAATCTATAGAAATATTAAACTTGTTAGCTTTAAAAAATTGGTTAGTAAACTTAATGACATTGTTTCTCATATTTTGCTATATAGTACATTATTCATTAGACACAACTGAGAATTATTTTCTGGTTTTCCCCAGATGTAGATATTACCTCACTTGTTCTCCCATTTTTTAAGCTGGTAATGTTGAAAAATGTTTAAATCACTTGAAGCCATATCAGGGGTTAGGAAATGACTAAATTACAAAGTAAAATGGAATCTGATGATTCCTTTTAAAAACTGAATTATTGTGTTTTATTATTTTTGTGTGTGTCTAAATATAAAGAAAACTATAGGATGGGAATTACTGTAGTTCTTTGGAATAAGAAACCAACATAGTATTCCATAGTCTGAATTTCACAGTTAAATGAGTAGGCTATTGGGGAAATATATTTAGGGATAGAAAGTAACAGGTGCAGTCATTGAGAGAGCTGTGAGTGACTGTATATTCTCTGCACATCTTGGGAGCAAACTCAAATACCTGTGCTCTGTAGGCAGGTAACATAAAGGTGTAAAGCAAACGAGGTGGGAATAATGACAAGTTGGACCTCACGTACACTTTCTAAAGGGATGGGTGCCACCAGCTTCTGCCAGATTATTCCTGCAAGATGCTAGATGTGCTAGGTTTTCAAGGAAAATCAGGAAATTTTTGTGTACAATCTCCTTATTTTAAAAAGCAGGTGAATAATTTAAAAATGTAAATAAAACATTGTGCTGCCCACCCAGTGAAGTTTGAAAGCTGGATTTATGACTGTAATTGAAGTCAAGAAATTTATGAATTCAGAGGTAGCCAGTTTGATAGATACCATACAACCGATTGCTTATGTTAATCAGAGAATGGGGTGAAAAATGATTGTACTAATAACATTTCTAGTTGGAAAGGTCCATAAGGGTCATCTAGTATATCCAATTCATTTTACATTTAAGAAAACAAATCCTACAGTGAAATGACTTTCCATGTTTACAATCGTATCTGTTAAGACTTTGGAATCATGCAAAGCAAGCTAAAGGGTAACAATGCCAGGTCCTCTTTGTTAAAATACATTTGGACCCCATTATGTTCTTATGAACAATAACTTAGGTGTATGTAGAACTTTCCCACGCACTTTCACACATGTCATCCCCTGTGCTCATCGAAATCACAAATTACAGATGTCATTCTCATTTGGCAAAAGCAGAGACTGAGTTCCAAAGAAGTTTTGTAACTTGTGAAAATCCACACTGCTAGTGAGGAATAGGTAGTGGGTCTATTATAATTTCTTCTTCAGCCAGAGACACTCTGGGAGTGACACACTGGGATGACAGGCACAAATGGGGCGGTCACTGGTCGTCTGGGATCTAGGGTCACTTAGCGATAGAGCTGATATTTGGACCTGCTCTCTTTATTTGTAATGTAAACTTCTATCGTGCATGAAGATAAATAATATGACACAATAAAGGTTTCCTAAGGGAAAAAACATGTGAGTGTCAAACATACTAGAAGGATAAACATGTGTTATGTGGAAAAAGTAGGCAGAAGGCATTTCTTGGGTAACTTTTGGTGTTTTATCAAGGAGAAGATGACATTTGAGACAGAATGTTATTTCTCTGTTTTTTATTAGTTTTTTAAAAATTAAGATGCTGTTTTAGGCTTTTTGTTTTCTTCCATTTAACTTTATTCTTAACTTCTAGTCTTTATTTTGCAGGTGGGGGTTGGTGAAACTAAGTGTTTTTGAGTCAGCAGTGCTGTGGTTTTAGGAACTAAAGTTTCACACAATAGGAATACAGAAATAACTGCCATAATAGAAAATTTTTATTTAGATATATATTTGAGGATTATAATGACTTCCCAGTTATTTTTACTTTATTTATTTTTTAGAGGAAGGGAAGGAGAAAGAGAGGGAGGGAAACATCAGTGTGTGGTTGCTTCTCACACACCCCTACTGGGGACCTGGTCTGCAACCCAGGCGTGTGCCCTGAGTGGGAATTGAACTGGTGACCCTTTGGCTCACAGACTGGTGCTCAATCCACTCAGCCACACCAGCCAGGGCCAATTCACTCAACTCTGATACCATTACCTGGAGATAGTGTCAGATCCCACAGGCTGAGCACTCAGTTTCTCAGAGACACTGCCTCCTGCTTTAGATAACAATTGCATGTAGGAGGTTCCCAGGTTACCCACAACTTCTGTACTACTTGGCTAGTAGAGGTTCCCATGATAGAGCTGCCCACAGAACTCAGGGCAATATTTATGTAGACTTACCAGTGTGCCAAAGGATATAGATGAACAGCCAGAAGAAGAGATGCATGGGGCAAGGTCTGGGAGGATCCTGAGTGCAGGAGCTTCTGTCCCTGCGGAGTTGGGGTGAGTCACCCTCCCAGTATGTGGATGTGTTCATCCACCTGGAAGCTCTCCAGACTCCATACTATTTGAATTTTTATGAAGGCTTTATCAAGGAGGCATGATAGATCATTCACTCCATTTTGGCCCTTGTCCTTTTTTAGGAGAATGGGGTGTGGGGAGGAGGGCTGAAAATCTCAAGCTTGTAATCATGACTTTTTTTTTTCTGGTGACCAGCCCCCACCATGAGCCATTCCCGAGCCCTCTCAGAGTTGCGTCCTTAGAACAAAAGACATTCATATCACTGGAAATGACCAGGGTTTCAGGAGCTCTGTATCAGGAACAGTGGGCAGAGACCAATATATATTTTTTCTAGTATTTCACTGGTAGACACGTAGTCCAGGATGGATAGTAGGCTCACTGAGCACTTTTATTTCATCCGGTTGCTCTGCCATCCCTTAGGGTGCTGTCACCATCTGCATGGTTGAAGCTGCCTCAGTCTCACATTTGTGTTCCAGTCCTGTGAGAAGAGAGAGAAGCACAGGACATGGGAGGTGCATGTATCACTTCTGCTCATTTGATAACTTAGCCTCACCAGTGAGAACCATTGGTGAGAATGTAGAGCATGACCACACCCGGACTGCATGGGGGGCTGGGAGATGCATCCTCTAGGTGATGGTCACGGGCCCAGCTAAAGCAATGTCACTGGGGAAGTGGGGGAGATCAGATTTGGGGCAATGCCTGGCAAGCTACCAGTTACTTAACTTCTCTGAACCTTAGTTTCCTGGTCTCTAAAACAATGGTAATGATGGTCTACACCTTAGAGGGTTGTCTGGAGGGTTAGGTAAGGTAATACATATAAATTATTTATCCAGTTTCTGGCATATAAAATATGCTCAATAGGCATTAGCTTTTAACTATGAAGATATTTTTCTAATGACAAGGGTAACAGTTTTTTTTTTTTTTTATGCTTAGAGAACTCAAGCAATGTTTCTTTTTCTTCAGGAAAATTGCACTAATGAAGGCAGTAAAAGGCACTGGACCAAACATGTGGAGACCACAGATATGAAGCAAAATACCTAGGTTTTTTGCTTTTTTAAAAAAGTATTATTAATGAAACGTTTCACACTGTTTCTTAGAATGGTTTTAATGTAGATAACACAGAAGTAGGTTTTGAGGTAAGTAGTCCATTAGAGTAATTTAATTTTACTTATGAAAATTTTAGTTAGATTTTTACAAAAAAATAGGTCATCGCTAGAAGCAATTCATTTATTTGGCAAGGTATTCTTAGCATATGGATTTGCTGCAGAAATGAGGATCTAAAATTCCACTCAATTTTAAAAGTTGTTTTTCTGATCTTTGGCTGTAAGGGGATAAACTATGAAACCTCTTACTAACTTAAAGGAACCCAAAAAGTCTCTATTATTGATAGGTTTAAACATATGCAAGAGGAGAGAAAATTTACTAATATTTTAAAATGCCTGATTTTGAAAATATGGTTTACATTTTATTTGCCATTTGTAGTTAGAGAGAAACATTTAAATCTGTAACAAATTACTATCTTAGTCTTTATAACCAGTTGTTATTATTTTGAACAAAGAAAGATAACTTTATTTTGGATTTTAGTTTCCTTATTACTTTTATCTTGTCAGTTAATTAATATTTAGCAGAAGCCAGTTTTTGCTCAAAAAATAAAGATGAAAAGTAACCAGGCAGTTATACAGGGCCTTTCATTAGGGTTGTGAAGTTGTATGTTACTTTGGTTAAAGCAGAGTCTATTTCCATTGGAGACGTAGTTTAAAGATGGGAAAACTGATGGTGAAATCTATTTGTGTATTAATACCTTACTTTGATGATATGAACATAAGAAATAAACAAGTGTCTTCACTTGTCTTATTGGTCTATTGGTTCACTACATTGGTTTATTTTTTGATTTAGCATCTCTAAAATGTGTTCATTTGTTGCATAAGAATTTTTCCTTCGTTTTCTATTTCTTGGGCAAAATGCCAAGAGAGATGTATGCTATATGTTTTGTCATCATCAATTTTAAATTAAATTCCCCCAATTTAGGTGAGTTCTTACTGATTTATTCTACAGCTTTTTGCCCTTTTTAAAAATTGATCTCTAGAATCACTGCTGGCTTATTTTGCGGGAAAGTTTAAGATGACCGTTACATGTAGTGAGAGAGGGATGGGGTTTACCAGCCACCAGCCTTGCACCACTTAGGCTGGACTTCATTACCCTAATGGGGAGCACTGGGCTAAAGACAGCTTTGACTTTTACCAAAGGTTTCTTTGTCTCTGAGGAAAGAAATTGCCTTGAAAAAAATTGTAAGCACAGAAGCAGAAATTAGCATGCTCAGCTTTTAATATTTTATCTACTAGACTACTTGGCTCATTAAACTTTTGGTGCTGTATTTTATTTTAAAATACATTTTTAATTACAACCTATATAGACTTGTAATAGTGAATGCATAGTTCAGAGATACCTATAATTGTTTCCAAATTGCAAGGATAAATTTATATTGAAAGTTTCTGTGGTAGGAGGCACAAAGTTGAGGAACATAAGCTTTTATGGGGGAATAAGAAAATGAAGATGTTAAAAATAAAAACGCTTTTTCTTTTTTCTATCGTTAGTATTGAAAAATTATGTATAAAAAAGCTGAAATAAAAAGAAAAAAGCACTCATACACTTTTATCTATAACAATCAATGTTAACATTCTGTCACATTTGATTTTCTCTCTACATGTGTATATATATTTTTCTGAACCTAAAAAAAATGTTGCAGACATCATTACATACTACTTTTAAATGATTTTGTTTACTAAGAATAAAGACATTTTTCTACCATACTCAATGATCATTATTATTATCATTATTTAATCTAAGAATATTAACCAAAATTCAATAATATCATTGTCACATATATTTCATGTTGAAATTATCCTACAACTTTTTTTAAAAACCCAGGATGCAATACAATTTTATGCATTGTACTAGATTGTCATGTGTCTTCCTTCTGTTTTGTTTTATGTGATTGACTGTTTTGGAGGGTTGAGGTCAGTTGTACAATAGAATGTTCCACATGTTGGATTTGTCTGCTTGTTTCCCAATTTTTAGATTCAGGTTAAGCATTTTTGGTAAGCAGACAGCTGAGGCATATTGCCTGCATCACAGCAGGAGGCAATAGCAGGTCTGATTATCCTGCTATAGGTGATCATGGGTGGGGTCACTTGATTTAACTGGCGGCCCACCATAGCTTTCCCATGTACTGGTACCTTTGTTTTTGTATGATTAGTAGGTAATCTGTGGGATGATGCTTGAGATCATGTAAACATCCTGCTCCTTATAATCTTCTCCCCAAGTTCTCTTAGCTTTCACAGGTGATTTTTGCATGAATCAATTACACTGGAGATTGTAAAGGGATGTTTTTTCTAATTCTACTATTCCTTTTTCATCTTACAGCTGGCATTCTGCAAGAACTTTCTACCCCAGTCCTCCCCCTATTAATATGGATTCATGGATTTTAAAAATTAAATCTGTTATAATTGATTGGCAATATTATACTGTTAGGTGCACCAGTTATTAAACCTGGTGCCTCCTCTGTTCTTTACCCACAACTCCCATAGTCTTTGAGTACTTCCCAGCTTTTGGGAATGAATATTTTTAAGTGACTGACCTAAAGTTATATTTATTTTATAATGAGGTAAATAAGAGGCCTTTTACACAATTAAATTCATTTCCTTCTATCAATTGTTTGATGAAGGATTCTCCTTTCCTGTAGTTTAGGGGTATGTGCATAACTTGATTTACTGAAAATTTATAACCATATCAGTTTTTGGTGTCTTTCTGAAAGCTGGTCCTTCTGATTTGGAACTGAAACTCCAGAGCGATGTCTCCTGGGACCTTCTGTGGTCCCAGAGAAGCAGTACAGCGTGATGCACAAGATGGGAGAAAGCACTGGGACAGCCCTCCTCACAGGTGTCTTCTTCACTCCTCTCCCTCCTCCCGTGCACTTTGGAAATACAGTGTTTACTGGTGCTCGTTTTCCATTGCCTTTCCCAAATTTTAATTGGGAAAACCTTTATTACTTCTTTACCTCCTTTTTCTATTTCCAACTTCTTTTTAAGCATTAACCACTAAATTGCCATTGAAAACTTGTGGTGTTGATTCTCATTTTGTTGGAATTTGGGGGGGACTGGAGGGGGTAAGGATCTCTTAATAGATTGACACTATTCCATCCAAACGTTGTCTTTGGATATTCAGTTTCACCACCTGTGAATCTATTCAGCACAGTATTTAGGCTGAATTTGTCTCTTCTTGGCCACAAGACTGTTTTAAGAGACTCAGACACCCTGCTGAAATCTAGAGGTGCTGTCTAAAAGCATTGTCATAATCCACCATTCATATGAGCCTGTTCAAAAGGAAGTATTGTTTGGCATAATGTATTCTTAGTGAAACCTTGCTGTTTCCTAGTGAATGCCTCTTTTTGTTGCCCCTAAAGTTCTCACAAACCACTTATTCAGTGATCCATTTCAGAGGCTTGCAGGCCGGAATCAAGCTTTGTGATTTTCAGAATCTACTATTCCTTCTAACCTTCGTCCATTCCCACAGGGCAGTCTTCCCCCACCCCCCACCCCCCCTTTTTTTTGCAGCTGGATGTTGGCTGGGCTATTGAATAAGGAAAAACTCTGATCAAGTCATTGTATGGACCTCTTTCATGAAAAATTATTTTTGAGGACCCATCAAAAAGATGTTTGCAGACTCCTTTTTGAGAAAAGTTGATTTAAGAAAAGTAATTTTCTGGAAGTGCCTGTCAAATATTACTGCAAAAGAGAGGTCTTGTCATTGAACTAGTAGAAACTATGTTTTTCAGGTTATTAAAAAAAGAATGAACACACAAGAACGAATGCGTGTAATGCTCAGTTCCCTGGAGTAGAAGTGGGGAGCACAGGCATGGGAGCTCTCAGTAAAGAAACAGTGGCCAGGACCTTTGCGTCTAAAGGCTGGTCTCGCTGGCTGTCTGTTAGAAACACAGAACCTTAGGCTCCACTCTCGCCCTGTGAGTCACCATCTGCATTTGGACACTATCGCCAGGTGGTTCATTTACAAACTGGTTGGCTGATAAAGGCTCATCTTGTGGAGTACTACCCGCAGATACTAAATAGCATATCAATGAAAGTCCAGAGTGAAAGCATTTCAGATATTTATTGTAAACTCCTGGCTCAGTATGGTTGTCAGACATTGATCTTCCCACAGTGCCGCTTCTGAGAACACTTAAAGAGATGTTTCCCAAGTACTGAGAAGTACACCTTCCTTTTCCTGCTTTACATATTCTTTGTGTTGTGACACCAGGTGGTTACAGTTTTGAAGTGACGCTTCAACACACGGGGAGAGCTCTACTAAAAAGGCTTTAGGAGGCCTCTATTGTTGGCACCCTGACTGCTGGGGCTCCCTAAGCACCATAGGACGGCCCTTTTTGTTTCGTGACACTGGAGGGTTGGTGCAGACCAGTGGATTGACTGCATAATCCTGTGGGTAGTGATAATCAGCTGAACATTACATGTCAATAAACCCCATTATCCCAGCATTAGCTGTAGTAATGTTGATGGCAGCTTGGTGTCAATCAGAGGTTTTCCTAGCTTTGTTCAGTTTCACTTATTTCTGGAGTGATGATGAAGGCTTTGGGTCTCCCCCTGTGTGTGAGACTCCCCCACATCACTAGATATTTATGAGGGTTGAACGGGTCAGATGGGACTCTGATGGACAAGTGTGTGAACTGGCGAAGCACATCCCTGAAAGCTGATGCCAGGCTGCAGACCCGTCTTACCTGCTCACTCGGGTGGGGGGTCCGCTGGGAACCTCAGGTGCGGTGAGCTGACTGAGGGCAGCAGTGTGGTCCAGCGCGAAGGGCACTGGACTAGGAGTTAGCTGGATGTGGGTTTGAATACCAGATCTCCTGCTTATTAGTTTTGTGACCTAGCGCAATTTATTTAATCTCTGATTTTTGAGTTCCATAACTGTAAAAATAGTGTTAATTTGTACCTCCCAGGGTTGTTGTGATGCCCTAACGAGGTAATGCATTAAATGCCTAATACTGTGGTAGGTGTAGGTGTTCAATGAATGATTACTATACACATTAGGTATATTAAATAATTCCTTACCAATTTTTTTTCATGGCCTGCCCCAGCCAAACTGAGTAGGGATTTAAGTAGCTTCCGATAGTTTTGCCCATCGAATGGATACGTTTCCAAGTGGTTCTTTGCCAGGTTGGCATCATCTTTTGTTACTGGCACCATGGCAGACATTGGCCTTCAAAGGCACAGGGATTTCAGCCCGGCAGATTCATCTGCTGGCCGATAGCCAGCGGGGATCACATGTCCGGAAAGTTCAGAATATTCCATTTTACACAGAGGGTATGCCAACATGTTGTCAGTCAGGAGAAAGGGAGGATCTGTATGTGGAAAGCAAAAAACATTAACTTGTGGTGGAAAGGGCTTTGGTGAGTTAATCTTGTTCGAGTGGTTGTGGTATGTGGAATTCTCTTCCACGAGGGAAGCTGTGAAATGCAATGCTTGGTTTCAGAAAGCATGCTCACGTACTCCTCTGGAGAGGAAGTTGTTCTTTGCAGTTTGGGAAGGATAAAGAATTCAGTGGAAGGCTCGAAAGCCAACTTCACCTTCCATCGGGATACTGGAAGGTATGGCACAAAATCCCTAATCTGTCATTGTTCTCACTGCAGATATTTGATTAGAGCCTTTCCCCTTTCTGTTTTTCTCTCCCCAGATCTCAGCCCAGAGCCAGGTCTGAGCTTGGAGGCTCTGACTGCAGATAGTGTGAGGAATGTCTCGATCATTTTAACTTTAAGTGGTTACTATTTAAAAAATGTTAGAAAATTAAATTTAATCAGATTTCAGAAAAGTGCTGAATGAAATATAGTTTCTACTTTAAGTTACCTTTATTCATCTCTAAATGGAGATTATCATATATCTACCTCATAGAGTTACTCACTACCTACCTAATAAGATAAATGAGGCAACATATGTGCAGTATTTAGAGCAGTGCTCGGCACATAATAAAATACTGAGGTATTGTTAATTTTTTACTTCTTTTTCTCTGATTGCAAAGTAGAAATGTTCAGTGTGGAAAATGTAAAATAAAACAAGGAAAATAGAAATCACCATAGACGTTCCACCTAATAACTGATGTTAACATTTTAGTATCTCTTCCCAGTCTTCTTTCTGTTTCCCCGTATACATGTTTTGCATAAGGAAACCAAAATTATCCGGGTTTGAAACCCATACTTTTTCTATGTTATTGCATATTCTTCTACCATATGATAGTATTGACATTTTATTTTATGAATAAAAAAGTCTGTTTTCCCTATTGTTAGATATTTGTGTTGTTTTCAGTCTTTTTTTTAAGACTTCAAGTTAAAGGAGTTCATCATCACCAAACCCTTATTATATGAAATGTTAAAGGGAGTTATCTAAGAAAAAGAAGATGATCAAAATATGAACAGTAAAATGACAACAAACTCACAATGATCAACAACTGAAATAAAAAAAAAACAAAAACAAACTAAGCAAACAAGTGGAACAGGAACAGAATCACAGAAATAGAGATCACATGGAGAGTTATCAGTGGGGAAGGGGGAGGGGGAGAATGGGGGGAAAGGTACAGGGAATAAGAAACATAAATGGTAGGTACAAAATAGACAGGGGGAGGGTAAGAATAGTATAGGAAATGTAGAAGCCAAGGAACTTATATGTATGACCCATGGACATGAAGTAAGGGGTGGAATGTGGGTGGGAAGGGGGTGCAGGATAGAGGAGAATAAAGAGGGGGAAAATGGGACAACTATAATAGCATAATCAATAAAATACATTTAAAAAAGACTTTATTTTTAAAGAGCAGTTTTAGTTTATAATAAAATTGAGAGGAAGGTAGAGAGATTTCCCAAATAGCCTCAGTTCCCACACAGGATAGCCTTCCTCATTAGCAGCATCATTGACCAGAGTGGTACATTTTTTTGCCAAGGTTGAGCCTACTTTGATAAATCGTAATCACCCGAAGTTCATAGTTACCTGAGGGTTACCTGAGGGTTGGTGTTTTATATTCAGTGGGTTTGGACAATGTATAAGAACATATATCCATCATTATCCTGCCATGTGGAGTATTTTCACTGCCCTTAAAATCCTCTGCCTTTTCATCTCTCCCCTCCCCACTTTCACCTTTTGGCCACCACCGACCTTCTTACTTTCTCTGTAGTTTTGCCTTTTCAGAATGCCATGTAGTTAGAATCATACAGCATGTAGCCTTTTCAGATTGGCCTCTTTCATATAGTATATGTCTTAAAAGTTTCTCCATGACTTTTCATGGCCTGATAGCTCATTTCTTTTTAATGTTGAATAAATATTTTGTTGTTTTGATGTGCTGCAGGTTATTTATCCATTTCCTTACTATAGGGCAATTTGGTTGCTTCCAAGTTTTGGCAATTGTAAATAAAGCTGCTATAAACATCCATGTGCAGATATTTGTGTGCATATAAGTACTCAGCAATTTTGGATACATACCGAGGTGTGTGATTGCTAGATTGTATGTTCAGTTTTGTAATGAGCCACCAAACTCTCTTCCAAAGTGGCTCTCCCCTTTTGCATTCCCACCAGCAATGAAGGAGAGTTCATGTTGCTACACATCCTCACCATGTTTGGTGTTGTCATTGTTTTGGGTTTTGGCCATTCTAATAGATGTACAGTGGTATTTCACCGTTGTAGTCTTTCATTATTTATAAGTGGTTCTCCAGTGAATATTTTTTTCCTGGAAGAGAAATTGCTGAATCAAAGGCTATATTCACTTTTGTACATATTGCAAACCTGCCCTCTGGGGAAGTTTTGCAAACTTATATTCCTACTTGGAATATATGAAATTTCATGCTCACGCCTTCTAACACCGAACATTTTAATTTAAAAAAATTGTTAAAGTAAAAATATCATTTTTGTATAAAACTTATTTTCTAACGATACTGAATTTTTTAAATGTTTAGATAATATGATCCTGAGTCTTGTCTTTGTCCTTTGCACATTTTTTGGGGGGCAATTCATTTGTGAAAAGCTCTTTATTTTTTTAAGACTATCAATTCTTTTTTTAAAGCATATTTTATTGATTATGCTATTATAGTTGTCTCATTTTTTTCTCCCCTTTATTCCCCTCTTCCCAGCACCCCCCTCCCTCCAATATTTCCCATCCCCCTTAGTTCATGTTGATGGGTCATACATATAAGTTCTTTGGCTTCTCCATTTTCTATACTATTCTCCCTTTAGTATAGTCTCCCCTGTCTATTTTGTACTGACCAATTATGCTTCTTATTCTCTGTACCTTCCCCCGCATCCTCCCCCTCCCCATTGATAACCCTCTATGTGATCCCCATTTCTGTGATTCTGTTCCTATTGTAGTTGTTTGCTTAGTTTTTGTTTTTTTAGGTTCAGTTGTTGATAGTTGTGAGTTTGTTGTATTTTATTGTTCATAGTTTTTGATCTTCTTCTATTTCTTAGATAAGTCCCTTTAACATTTCATATAATAAGGGCTTGGTGATGATGAACTCCTTTAACTTGACCTTATCAAGGAAGCACTTTATCTGCCTTTGCATTCTAAATGATAGCTTTGCTGGATAGAGTAATCTTGGATGTAGGTCCTCACCTTTCATGACTTCAAATACTTCTTTCCAGTCCCTTCTTGCCTACAATGTTTTTTTTTTCTGTTTTTTTTTTTAGAAATCAGCTGATAGTCTTATGGGAACTCCTTTGCAGGTAACTCTCTTCTTTTCTCCACATGATATGCCTTGTTGTATTCTTCCTTGGGTCCCATTTCTTTGGGACTGTCTGTGCTTCCTGGACTTGTATGTCTATTTCCTTTGCCAGATTGGGGAAGTTCTCCTGCATTATTTTTTCGAATACGTTTTCAATTTCTTGCTCTTCCCCTTCCCCTTCTGGCACCCCTATGATTCAGATGTTGGAACATTTAAAGTTGTCCCAGAGGTTCCTAAACCTGTACTCATTTTTTTTGAATTCTTGTTTCTTCATTCTGCTCTGGTTGAATGTTTATTTCTTCCTTTTGTTCCAAATCATTGATTTGAGTCTTGGTTTCCTTCCCTTCTCTGTTGGTTCCCTGTATATTTTTCTTTATTTCACTTTGTATAGCCTTCATTTATTCCTTTATTTTGTGTCTGCACTCAGTCATTTCTGTGAGCATCCTGATTACCAGTGTTTTGAACTCTACATCTGATAGGATGGCTATTTCCTCATTGCTTCGTTCTTTTTCTGGAGTTTTAATCTGTTCTTTCATTTGGGGCATATTTCTTTGTCTTGGTGCACCAGTCTGGATGAATTGTTTCTCCTTTAACTCATTGGTTATCAGACTTCCATACAGTTCAACTTTCTGGCAGTTCTGTTTTTTTTTTTTCTTTTTAAATTGGTTGTTGTCCTTCTTTTGGTTGTGCCAGGAAGCAAAGCATATCTACCTATGCCTCCATCTTCACCAGAAGTTTCAAGACTATCAATTCTTAATCAGAGATATAGTAAATATTTTCTCCAGTTTTCAATTAAACTTTTAAGTTTTTTCATAATGTTTTTGATAGAGGTTTTTATTTTTTTGGTAGTCAAATTCATCTGTTTTTTTCATTATGGTTTGTGTCTCTGTGATATGTTTAGAATGTCTGTCTCCAGTACAAGATTATATACTCATTCATGTTTTAGATCTGTTCTTTATTCACATCTTTTAATCCCATAGGTAGTTACTTAGTGTCTTTCATATGGTGGTGCTGAGTCAGTTGTGACACAAACAGTAATAATTCTTACTGTTTTTGAGCTTAAGTCTAGTGGAAAATAGACTTTAATTTCCATAAAATTTGAACAAATAAAATAAAAACTCTGGCTTTTATGAAGCATTATGATGGAGACATAAAACTCCTAATGAGTAAAAATGGAACTGCCTTTGACCCAGCAATCCCATTTCTGGGAATATATCTGGAGAAACCCAAAACACCAATTTGAAAGAACATAAGCACCACTATGATCATTGCAGTGTTATTTACAATTGCCAAGATATGGAAGCAGCCCAAGTGTCCATTAGTAGATGAGTGGATAAAATATCTATGGGACATTTACACAGTGGAATACTACTTGGCCATTAAAAAGAAAAAATTTACCCTTTGAGACAGCCTGGATGTACCTGGACAACATTATGCTAAGTGAAATAAGTTAAAGAAAGACAAATGCCATATGATCTCACTCATACATGGTCTCTAATCACCAAACCAAACTAACAAGCAAAATACAGATAGACTCATAGATAGGGAGCAGGCTGACAGCACTGGGGTGGGGATTAGGAGGTGGAAGGATTGAGCATAAAGGAAAAAAGACTCATGGACAAGGACAACAGGGTAATGATTGTGGGAGTGGGGAGGGAAGGGGTATAAGGGGCATAAGTGATAATGGCTAAAATACAATTAAAAAAATTTTTGCCCTGGCTGGTGTGGCTCAGTGGATTGACTGCCAGCGTGCAAACCAAAGGGTCGCTGGTTTGATTCCCAGTCTAGGGCATATGCCTGGGTTGTGGGCCAGTCGCCGGTGGAGGAGATATGAGAGGCAACCACACACTGATGTTTCTCTCCCTCTCTTTCTCCGCCCCTTCCCCTCTCTCTAAAAATAAATAAATAAAATCTTTGAAAAAACTTCCTAATGAGTGTAACTGACTTACTTGGGGGAGGCCTAGGATGGCTTTCCTAGGGAAATGACATTGAACTAGACCCTGAAGGAAAACAAGTTAAATCACAATAAGGAGGTGGTGGAGGATACATATCAGGCCCCAGCAGAGGCCACTGTGGTTGATGCACAGAGCTGCAGATGAAGCGTGTATATGTCAAGATTGTGGCTGGAGAGGAATTTTGAAGTCGGACCATGTATGGACTTATAGGTCCTGTTGTGGATTTTGAGCTTTATTGGAAGAGCAGTGGGAAACCACTAATGCCCTTTAAGCAGGGTTTACAGTAGATGACATGATGATGTCTGTTTTTTAAAAAAATGTAACCCTTTAATCCTCTCGGGGTTTTTATCCAAGGTTTCTGTGCTGCTGCTGCTCCTTTTTCTATTTCTCTTCCTCGCTTCCTCCTTTTCATATTATCCCGTCTTCCTTTTCCCATTGGTCTGAAGTGTACTCTTATCTAATAAAATTTTCTATGTATTTTGTGTCTTTTATGCATTGGATGTTTTGATAGGACCTATGCTCATTTGTTCTTCTTAGTCTTACATGAGGGGAAATCTGTTCATTCCTTATGTAGGCTATATTAATTCTTGGTGTCTGTATTCTGGGTTTACTGTGTATGTTTTACTATCTATTTTTGGCCTTTTAAAGTGGAGGGCTGCGTGCTGTGTACTGTGTTGCTGGGGTCTTTATTCTTTATGGATCTGTTGTCAAAGCAGGAATTTTCTGATCCTTGTCCTTGTTTTCATTTTATAAGGGTGGGAATTTATTTCTGGATGATCTAAAATTACTACAGTAACAGTAGTAATTTTCCAACACAGCAGTTTTGCACATCCTAGAGTCTACTGCTTATTGTTCTTCTAAGCTTCACTTCTCTAGCAACTGACTTCATATTTATGGATCGGAGTGCCCCAAAGCTGCTCTGCATGCTGGGAAGTGTAGTGGGTAGGACTTAAAGTGGAATTGGTAGAAGTGTTGGCATGAGGGGGCTCCCTGTTGCCCTAAAAAGCAGCGTGAGGGAGTAGTTTTCTTCCCTCTGTGAGTAAAACCTGGATTCTCGTGAAGGGGCTCACATTTGCTGGGCAAGTGGATGAAATTCTGTCTTACTACCCACCTCATTCACTTAGGTCTCAGGGCTTCAAATAAGAGAGGTTTCTCCAGTTTTTTGATAGGCCATTGAGCCATTTGTTGAGTTTCCACTGCTGTGAAAATGTCACTGAAAAGACAGCAAGCCAAAGAGGGGAAATGAGGAGTTGCTTGTTTCTGCCATTGTTATTCAGAAATCCTATTTTTAAAGAATCCCTTCACCCCTGTCTGAGCTGTGTGGGAGCTGCCCTTCCTGCTGAAGGACTTCTTGGCTATGCCTCACTTGGGGCTGAGTCATTGAGTTAGATGTCGAGGTTACTGACTGAGGAGACTTTGCTGGTTGTGTGGGAATGACACTCTGAAGCTATATGCATTGGGTATTGCTGATGGCCTCAAGTATGGTGTCTTTGGCTGAACACCCACGTAGTATATGGGGTAGCAATTTGATTGTCTATAAAGCTTTATAAGAGTCTCCTTTTGTCTGGTGAGTTATCAGTCTGACGACTTCTCCAGAGAATTATTTTGCAAATTGGAATTTAAATGGTTTCCTAGGCCAACAATTTGTTGCAATTTTCTATCATGTTTTATTAACTGCTTTACCCTGCTAAGTAGGATGGCAATTGGGTAGTCCCTAGGAGTGTAATTTTGTTGCAGGGTGTAATGCAAACATCTATTACCATTTGTAATGCTCTATTTACTTGTTTACTTGTTTGTTTTCTATCTCTCCATGGTCTCTAAGGAGTGGGCACATCTATTTTATTCTGTCCTGTGTGCCCAGAGCCTAGTACAACTTCTGCAATATGAAGTATACTTCATACATCTTTGCTGAGTGAATGTGTGAACTTGAGAGTCTCAGGACTTTTAGGGTGTAGGAGAGTTATATTTATAGACTTACATTTTTGACTTTTGTTTGGTAACCCACGGCTTCAATTAACTTCATTCCAGAACCTCTTGTAGGTATAGTAGAATTATTGCATGTAGACAACACAATTCTACAAATGAGCAGAATGTGAACAAAATTGTGCTTCTGGAGAAGAACCATTGTTTACATGTGAAATGCATTTTCTCATCACTTACAAAAACAATTGTTGGCTTCTCACTTGTCTAAATTTGATTCCTAGAAAGCAGTTATAGTGAAATATAAAAGCCCATGGGAAGGGATGGGATTTCCCTCCCTTCGGTCCCACCACATCTAACTCTTCTGGGGCATGGACCCAAGCCAGGTTAATGGAAATAGGTTTGGTAAGGTGGGATGGCGATTTGGAGATGTTTCTGGGCCCTAGGGTTATGCTGAGACACTTCAGTCTCAGTGGGTCTGGGAGTTCCTTTGTCCTGATTCTCTGGAGAGGAGATGTGGTCCCCTTCACTGCCATGCTGGCCTCCACCCTGTCCCACTGAAGGAAAATGCAGTGGAACCAAATGGTGGAGACTCTGGGCCAGCAGCAGAGGAAGGTGAGAGGGAGCTTAGGGCTCTAGCCAAGGAGCAGGACACTCAAGGAACCACTGGGCAGCAGAAGAGAGGAGGGGCTTCTATGTGCCTCTCCGAGTGATCATGTTAGCCAATGGTGATTTAGGGAACAACAAAAGAACTCTTTTGTACTGTCCTCTGTACTGTGTTTCATCTTTAATAGTAAGAATTTTCTGCTAATGGACTGTATTTCTGCTTCTCTGAAGTTGAATGTTAGGTCATCTGTGAGTAAGACAGATGGAGCCTGTCTGGAAATTTTGAGGAGAGTAGGGGGAGTAGGACATAGTGGCTGTAGAAGTGGACCAGAGAGCTGCCTAGGGAACATCTAGAAGGATTTCCAGGCAGCTGCGGGCCTGAGGGCTACTTTGGGGAATAAAATGTGTCTGGCACAAACCACGTTGTACATCATCACATCCTCCAAGAAGCCTTCTTTGATCATAAATACTCAATCTGATTTACAACTTAAATATCTCTCCCTGGTGCTCTTTCATCAACCTGGGCCCATATATTAGTTTTCTGCATCTGTCTCTTCAAGGACGGGGCATGCCTTTTTTTATGTATAGGATCTAGTGCTGTGCTTATCTCGTATCAGGCTCTGGGCAGTATTTGAATTAACCAAAAAAGGGAAGAAAAGGGCGAGAGGTGATTCAGGATGGTGTGTTGTCACCAAAGCTGTAGAGTAGAGAGTGTGAAGAAAGTGTGGTAGTCCATAGTGAGAAATGGTAGGAAGAGAAACTCAAGAGTGAGAAGTACTGCCTATGGCATGAAGGAAGTCACTGATGACTGTGCAGAGGAGAGTTCTGGCAGAATTTGCACCCTGCAGTCAAATTGCAGAGGGTTATGGAAAGAATGCATGACCAAATAAAATTTTATACTTCCCCCAAATTTAATGTAATTCTCAGTGCATATTCTTTTCCAAATGAGGGAGTAATTATTGTATATCTAAGTGTAAAAGAAATCTATTATGTTTACTATTTAAAGAAAGTTGTTAGAAACTGCATTTAGATGACTTGAAACTGAATAGTACTGCAGAGATACACATCTTTATGTGGTGGTGGGGGGACCACACATGTGTAAAGAAGCGTATTAAATTCAAACATCTGTGTGTTCCTAATCATCTGGAATAGAGTTTTAGCATTCAACAGAAGCCACCTTCTACTGTGCAGTGATTACAAGTCTGTTTCCTAGAGTGATTCAAAATAGTTGTGTTTTCTGTAGCCTCTCACTTTTTAACAACAGCCTGGAATTTTTTGGTCTTTTAAGGGGTCATACAAAAATGTCTGTGAAAAACAGTATCTAATTATTTCTTTTCACCTACCCTCCTGTCCCTGTCCTTGGCTGTAAGAGTTATTGTGTTTCTTCCTAATAAAATGAGGTACACATGTCTCTTAGTTATTTTCATTGTGAAACTTTGACTTTTCTGGTCCCTGAAGTATTGCATTTCTTTGGCTCTTTCTTAATGTATTCAGCAGATAGAGCTGTTTACCTGGTCAGTTGTGACGGAGATCAGAGGCAAATTTGGATTTTATTGAATTTCCTAGTTGCTTTTGGAGACAATGGATTATTTACTGGGCCAAAAGGCAAATGCATAGATTTTATTCAAATTGGAAATTTGAGTATTTGGGACTATCTTGCTTACATGCCAGCAATAAGGCATGAAAGATTTAAAATCTTTATTGATCTTATTAGAAATTCTTTTTAGGTATTAATCTTCTTGGGTGTAGCTAAGGTTCCTTCACCATCTTGTTGTAGTTGACTGTGTTTGGCCTTAAGCTGTAACAAATTACCAAAGCAGAAGAAAAGAATCAGTGGTTCCCATTGATCAAACACACACCTTCATGAAAAGATTATTTAAATAAATGTCTGATAAATTGTACTACATTCCTAAAATGGAATTCTATTTTGCTATGAAAAGTGATAGTGTAGAGAAAAAGTTACTGCCAGAAGATGGTCTCTAGACTATATTTTAAAGGCAGTAAACAGTCATAACATGATGTAAATTATATCATACTTTCATTTTGTATCTGTTTACCTATATGTTTATGAATAGAAAAGCCAAGAAGGTTATATGCCAACATGTAAACAGTAATTCTGTCTCTGAGTGTTAGAAATAAGGGTGGCTTTCCTTTTATTAATAACACTTTTAGGGACTAAAAATTAATAATAAATTTGATGATGTTGGAGAAGAAGAAACTTTCCCCTACCCATCTAACTTTATCTAGCTGGTTAATAATTAAACCAATATCAGGCAGGTTCACAAGAAAAAAATAACCAAATTTAATTTGTACATATGTACATAGGGAACCCCACATAATGAGAGAGTCAGAGACAGAAAGGGAGAGAGAGCTAAGGATAAGGGAAGGCACTTTGGGGCTTATGAGGGGAGGAAGGTCATTTGCCAGATAATAAAAAGAACAGATGTTCAGCAATTAAATATTTCCTTGCCCTATAGAGAGGTCATAAAAATGTATCAGTGGTGATAACTCTTATTATGGGTAAGGTCCCAGATTTAAATTCTTCGAGGCAGAGGTGAAAAGTTTCTCATGAGTCTGCAGATTCTCAGTTGCCTTCAGCTCAAAATAAGTCACACAGCAAAGTGGGACATCTCGGGAGGCTAGTTCTGAATCCCTTCAATGGGAAAAGCTATTTTATTATTTGAAGAGCTTTCAGCAAAAATTTCATTTCTCTAGTAATTTCTTAGTTTCCCTTTTTATTTAGTTCATTTCTACTTTATAAGGATATACATCTAGAGTAATAGAGAAAACAAGTTCCTACTTGTGATTCATTTTGTAGGGGAGTCATATCACGGTTAGAACTTGACTTTAAGTTGGGATTGGAAAATAAAACTGATGATGAAGACCAGGAAATGAAATCTGGGAGGATCTAAGTTTCAGCTGCTGATTGAAGAAGACAAGGTCTGTCTACCTCTGCATGGCCAGGGTGTCAACCAGTGTGTGAGTTCATTAGACTAGTGTCAGATTCCGCCTGAGACTGCAGGCTGAAATACAGTGCAGAAGGGTAAGCATGCAGACAAGGTCAGAGTATTGAGACTGTTCAGTTAAGCAAATTTCAAATAGAATTGACAAAGGAGCAAGTCGTCGACCTTTGAAAACCCAACAGAAATTGAGCAAGCTTCTGAGATCAGCATAGCCCAGTAGGTCACATAGTCCTCTTCCCTTTATGGTCCCATGTTCATCAGTGAAGCCTGTCAGTTAGACCTTGACCAGTGACCGTGCCCTCAAACCACTAAATCATGCCTTCTCTCGGCTTTACCTGGGGTCACACACCTGGTGAGAAATGGCCTGCGGTCCAGTTCAACCTGGAGTATCATAGCATGGCCCGAAACACATCAGGTCAATTGGTAAATAGACTTTGCTATGAAGTGTTATTTCTTGCTCACTTTTTCAGGGAAATGTGGAGACAATGCTGAAGAAAATTGCTTCTATTGTAATCTGTCTCCATAGATAGAAACTTTCATGAAAAAGTGCTTTTTGTAAGGAAAAAACTATAAAAGTAAGTTTTAGTCAGAGCGGATGTAGACATTGAAGGATGTGGGAATGTTTAAAAAGAGTGAGAATGGTAAATATCAGAGAAAATGTGTTTTTTTTTTACCAGCAAAATTGGAGTTAGGCTAATAAAATGTTTTTACCACCATTAGAAAATGTAAGTATGTGGATAAACCTTACCAACATGTTGAGAGATAGAAGACCCTAAATCATATATTACAATATAATTCTCACACACAGTTCAAAAACAGGTAAAACCAAAACATATTAATAGTTTTGGGATGTTTTCCCAGCTGGTGAAGGAAGTCATTTTCCTTAAAAAAAAAATGATGGTGATGCCTCTTGGAGGGGAGGGGCACATGGGGCTCCATTTTTCACCCAAGTGGCAGGTACACAGGGGTTCCCATTGTAGTTATTTGTTACATTGTGTATTTATGTCTTATGCATGTTCTGCATCTGTTATATTTTCCAACAAAAAGGCTTTAAAACAGACTATACTGACCACGGTGAGTATGCCATCAGATTTAAAGGGCTTCTAGGCTTGGCTATGGGTTGAATTGTGCCCACCCCTAAATCCATAAGTTAAAATCCTGACTCCTAGCACCTCAGAATGTGACCTTATTTAGAGATGGGGTCTTTACAGAGGTAATCAAGTTTAAAATGAGGTGACGAAGGCCGATCTTAATGCAGTATAACAGGTGTTGGTGTCTTCAGGACAAGGGAAAATTTCCACACTGAGGGAAGACATTGCGAGGGGCCAGGAGATAAAGATTATCTGACAAGCCACCATCCCTCACAGCCTCAGACGGAACCAACTCTGCTGACACTTTGATAGTGGCCTTCTCGCCTTCGGTGCAGCGACACGGTTTCTGTTGCGGGAAGCCACCCAGTCTGTGGTGTTTGTTATGGGATCCTTAGCAGAGTGGTACAGCTTGGAAGACTAATAAAGATTTTACTATATCTTTTAATCAGTGACCTGTTTGAGGGTTTTCAAAGGAGAGCAGGGACAGCTACTTTTCCCATATGACTTTGGAATCTCTAATGAGGGTGATTGAACAAGGCTGCTTAGCAACAAGGTTGTGGTTTATTCTCAGGTCATCCAGCTTTGGAGTAATATAATGGTTACTTAATTATTTTTCAGAGCCTTGACTATTTTTTTCCTTTCTGTAGTGACTTCACAGTAGTCTTCTTATTAGTGTTACTTAAGCAATGAGTTTCATTTATTTTTTTGCAAGTTCTTAAATTTACTTTTAGAGAGGGAGAGAAATATCAGTGTGATATGTGTGAGCAATACATTGATCGGTTGCCTCTCACATGGCCCCACTGGGGGACCTGGCCCACAACCCAGGCATGTGCCTGGACTGGAAATCAGATCAGTGACCTTTCGGTTCACAGGCCAGTGCTCAAGCCACTGAGCCACACTAGCCAGGGCAATGAGTTGCATTTCTTATTAAACTCGTCTGTACTGTGACGATCAGAGCTTAACGCAAGTTCCCTCAGATGATGGGAGCTGCACAGGGAAGGAAACCCACCCCCAAGTGTTGTTTGCCAGTATAATTCCACTCACCCACCCCTCAGCTGCTGGTGTAAAAGTTCATTTCCTTGCTGCCCTTGAAGCTAGGCATGACCATCTGATAAAGTCTGGCCAATGGGGGAGGGTGTGCCCTCCGTTTCTTGTTCCTCCTTCCTGTGGACTGGGAGTTGCTGAGACTTGAAACAGTCATCCGGAACTAAGAATGTAAGCTCTTTCTGCCTGGACTCAATACCTCTGGACTTTGAAATACTGAGAAATAAATATGCCTCTTGTTCAAGCCACTTTACATTTCATTGTCTATGTAATAGCACCTGCATCTCTAACCCCAACTAATAGATCCCAGTAGTTAGAGGAAGGTGAGCACTATAGGTTTCCTACCAATTCCCCATACCCCCCCACCTTATGGAAACAGATGTTTATTTGTAAAATACACCTACAACCTATCTTGTGATTTTAATAAAGTCTATGTCTCTGTCCCTTTAGATTATTTTTTTTTTTTGCTTAAGATGTTCACCTGAGGCAAATATGACATCGTAGAGGCAGGATTCAGTTTAACTCAGAATTGGCTTTGGACCAGAATAGTCCAAAGAAACTGCCTGAGTATAGAATCCAGCCTGAGTCTTTGTTCCTGAGTCCAGCCGTGTATGAACATACTAGGTTATACCCCTTCATGGAGTGGTGGAGTGACCCTGAAGTATTCCTAGCCAATTCACAAGTCTTGGACTTCTCAAATTTCAACAGTATGAGCCTGTTCCTAATGTCCATTTTGATAACTCTCAACCTTAATTCTTTATTAGAGGTTAAGATAGCTGAAAAACTGAACAGCAGCTGTCTCCTACTGTGGCCTCTTGTGTAATGAGCTCTTCTTCATGTATTGTAAAGGGACCTTCTGACCACATAGCAGCAGCTGTAGTCTCTCCTGATTACATCTCAGTGCTGGCTGTGTCTTCTCTTTCTGTGCTCTTTCTCCTATCTGCTTCCTTTCCCTTGGAGTCCTCACAGCTTTGGTTACTCTTGGCTTCTGCTTTAAATTTTCAGTTTTTACTTTTTAAAAATCCTTTTTCTGTCCTTCTACTATGTGATGGCTGTCAGTATACAAACTGCATTAAAATACCCTGAGAAAGGATCTCGCTTAGTTGCTTCATCACTGTTCAGTACACTTTATCCATCCTGTGGTCTCTTAGGTCTGGCCACCTTGAAGCCCAGTGGTCTTTCTCACATCCAGCCTAGAGCTGACACCTTTCGGTCAGGCACCAACCAGCCTCTGGGCCACATCATTGTAGCCAGGGTTGCAGGATAAATTTGCAAAGGTTGGGCAACTCACGCACAAGAAACTGTTTCTGGAATCTTTGTACTTCAAGGGAGGGCAGACACCAAGTCTCTAAGACACCTCTCTCCAGTACTTTCCTTGATGCTTGAAACTGAACAGCGACATAAAGGTCACAAATCAGATACTTGGTAGCATTCTGACAAGCATAGTTAATTAAATCCACGAAACTAGTGTTTACAGGGTGTCTGCCAGACACAGTGCCAGACTAGTCATCAGGTTATCCAAATACTGCGTGTGGTGGGGGAGGCATGTAAACAAGGAAGGGTGACAGCTTGAGGAGAAAACAGCCATTTGTTTCTCGCCATGACACGGGTTAATTAGGACACAGGATCTGTGCCTACGAGGAGGAAGAAAAGTACTGCATTGCAGCCTTTATTTGCATAAACAGCAGCTACCGTAGGACCTAAACTCATGAAGATGCACGCTTTGTCTGGTCCTGTGAGTTTCTTAGAGCAGTGAGCATAAACACTCCGTGTAATCAAAATATTGTGGCTTTAAAGAACCCACCTGAGCCCTGGCTGGTGTAGCTCAGTGGATTGAGTGCGGGCCTGTGAACCAGAGGGTTGCCAGTTTGGTTCCCACTCAGGGCACATGCCTGGGTTGTGAGCCAGGTCCCCAGTAGGGGATGCATGAGAGGCAATCACACATTGGTGTTTCTCTCCCTCTCTTTCTCCTTCCTTTCCTCTCTCTCTAAAAATAAATAAATAATTAAAAAAAAAGAACCCACCTTAATTAGTATAAAAGAAGTATGTGTTCACCTTAATTGAAAATATCAGTGATATATCCTGATAGTTGGAAACTGTTGAGTATTTCATTTTGCTACAGTAAATGATTTTTTTTTTTGATGTTGGAATTCACTGGAAGGAGTCCATAGCATTTAATTTGGAGGAATTATGAGTTCTCTTAGGTGCCTTAGAATTGAATAATCTATCTGATGTCTTTTGATTACTGTCAGTACTTGGGATCCCATGATGCTTCTCCTTCAGAACTTGGGACTGAGGGGTGGAGATAGCATTGCCCTCTGGGAGTTCAATGGAGCAGAGACAGAAGGCCCGTGGGCTTGCCGGGCAATCGAGTGGATAAGCGTGGGTTAGGGGCGTGTCAGTGCAAGTGGGGCTGCTCAGGAGTCGCAGGGCAGAAAGACATCCATGGGTGAATGTTGGCCTTCCCAGGTGTAGATGCAGATGCTTTAAGCTGCTTTGCCGTAGTGCTGATTAAACATTCAAGTCATTTTCTGAACTCTCCTTATTTCCATTCCAGGATTTCTTTTTCTGTGCAAGAGATATGTCGCAAAGTGGCTTAAGGAAAGAAGGGAAATCATTGTCTCTGGTAAATGAAAAGTTCAAGGGGTATCCCGGGATCAGGCATGGCTTGACTCAGGTGTTAAATGATGTCAGGCAGTGGCTCTCTCTCTTTCTCCGTTCTGCTCACCTGTTTGGCTTCACTTTCAGTCATTGCTCTCCTTCCGATGGTTATCAGCATCTTCCTGCTTATGTCCTCATTGGTTAGCAATCCACCATTACTGGGCCACTTTCAGCCCTGCAACTGGCCAGTCCTGGGACAAGTGTCCATCCAACCATCTACAGCACAGGTTCTCTTAATGGGAACCAGGTGGTTCTCAAAAGCAGAATTTTGTCATCAGAATAAAGGAATAAGAAGAAATGGCAGCTTTCTTCTCTAGCTTTGTTATTTGGTTTCTATGTGATGTGCCTACAGGAAAAAAATGCCCTTGACTTCATGCTAAGGGCTCCCGGGCTCCTGAACAATGTTTTCCCTGTAAATCAATTCATTAGCATTGTGTGTGTGTGCATGATCACATGCAGATGGTACTAGTTATGATTTGGTGAATTTGCCCCCCGAGAGAGGGGCCTGCTCTGAATGTGGCCTCCAGCTGGGTTCCCAGGCCTTCCAGAGTGAGAGACAAAGTCTGCACTTGGGCAAACGAAGTCTGAGGTATGAGAGCCTGTGGAGGCGGTCTTTCCCTTGCTGTTCCTCTTGCTTTTTCCTTCTGAATCCCCATAGTGATTACCACATTGTGCGGGTGGCATGCCAGTTTTTAAAAAGCACATGGCAGCAGGAAGATGTGAATTGCCACAACAGATCAGCCCTGTCCTGTAGCCAGCTTTCTATTTACTGTAAATACTCTCTAGAGACCTCTGATTTGACTTGCTTTTTGAGAAGTAGCTCTGTTATTTTTCCTATTCCTCTTTCATGCTGTGCAAATATGACTGTGGATGGAATTCATTTTCTACAAATGGCACCTGTGGAATGGTAAGGTACTTTGCACTGGGGGTCTGAGACTTTCTGGGGTTTTGTTACCTGGCGTAGCAGGGGCACAGGGGAGGGTCAGGCTGAAAGCGGGAGTTAGTGCATAAGCCATGAGAGGAGGCTGCCAAGGCCCAGCATCTCCCTGCTTCCCCCTTTGCTCTCCTAACAATGAAGGACTCCTGCTTCTCTGCTCAAGGACACATGGGAACATCTTGCCTGCCCCAGATGGGAAACATTTTAATCTGACATTTCAAGGGTCTGTGAGGCCCAGGGACAAGTTCTAGTTGGGCAGGCAGTTCATCCTTCCCGGGCACTGGGCTAGAGGCCTGACCCACGTTAGGGCTTGGGTAAGGAGGGAGCTGGGCTTCCGGTCTAGCTCTGAACAAGGATATAAACGAGAGATGCAGAGAGCCACTCAAGAAGAGAGCACTATTAGCTGTGCCAGTGCTTCTGAGGAAAACCGGTCTTTCCTTTCATGCTGGTCGTAGTTACTAAGCGCCTACTTTGAAAGCTGCTTGAGGCAGCTGCTTTGCTCCCTCGTCTTTGGATCCCCTTTGCCCAGGAGGTCCCGAAATCTGGAAACACAGGGCTCCCTGGTTGCTACATGAATTGAATGTTGTAAGAAGGCCTGACTAAGGCTTTCTAGGTAATTTATTACCAATTTATGTGTCTTCCTGAAGAAAAGTTACAAACTGGGTCTTAGAATATGAAGGACAGCACACACAGATCGGTTAACTACTGAGGAGAGTGCTGTGAAAGTCACCTCTGCTGTCAACAGTAACATTAATAGTGTGCATTTGTGTAGAGCATTTTATGTTGAGTATTGAACTTCTTTTTATATGCACATTTATACATACCCTAAAATATATTACAGCATTTCCAGATTTATCCTTTTGGGTAAACCTTTAAAATGTATCTTGTTCTATGTAGGAAATTTTTTTTTGTCCTAAGAAATTATGTACATCTTAACCTGTAATGTTCTTCATCTGTAAATTGTCTTTAACAGCTATAAATGTCTAAAGTATTTTCTGACTATAGTAATATTTGATTATTGGAACCTAGGAAATATGGGGAGGCACACAGAAAAAAATTCACTGAAATGCCACCTTCCAGTGATAGCAGCTGCTACTGTTGGACAGATGTCCTGTTGTCCTTTTTTTTCTCTCTTTGTGTCATACTTTGAATTTTGAAATTCTTATATATTCAGGGGTGTCCAACCTGCAGCCTGCAGGCTGCATGCAACCCAGGATGGCTGGGAATGCGGCCTACCACAAGATCGTAAGTTTACTTAAAACATTATGAGATATTTTTGTTTTCATTAGTGTTTGTGTATTTAAAGTGTGGCCCAAGAAAACTCTTCTTCTTCCAGTATGGGCAGAGGTGCCAAAAGGTTGGACACCCCCGGTAGATAGATATGATATATTTTGGTCTATTGTGTCTCTAACTCTGTCTGCATCTCTGTCTCCATATCCATCTCTGTCTATCCCACATTTTATACCTAATGTCACATCATTACTTACCGACATGCACACTTGTGTGTGTGGACTGTCTTTGGAGGAAACAGAAGAAACTGGTAGTAGCAGTTGCCTCTGGGACCCAGATGCAGGCTGAGGGACTAGGGTGTGGGGAGACTTATTTTTTAGTATTTACTCACTTGTGTCTTTGAACGTTGTACCATTTGCATATATTACTTTTTCCAAAATTGTGGATAAAATAAAATACCTTAAAAATCAAACTATGGCCAATTTTTCATGTCAGATTGTATTTTTTTTTTCCAAACAAATTTTCACTGCTGCTTAATTTCCTCACATGTGTTTTTCATTTCACTGATTCTGGTTTTGGAGAGTGTTGGGTTTGCCTTTTCTATGTCCAGGGTGGTTTTAATTCCATGCATTTCTCTCGTTCTTTCTTATTTACCTGGCTTTCCTTTAATTTGTGCTTTTGTCTTTGTTTCATTCCATTTCTTTTCAGTGTGGCCTGATAATTCTTTATATATTTACAAAGCATAGAGATAAAAATCTCTATTTTTTTCCTGCTGTTATTTTTTTAGGCAGTTCTTCTTGCATGCTATTGATGGTATATGTTTTTCTAAAAAGGTCTTCAGGTTTTTGAAATTTGTTTTTAAAGAAACACAATTTTCCTCTGGTTTCTGAGACTTGTATTTTTGGAACGGAAGCAGAAAAAATTTAAATGTTTCATTATCAGGATCTTTGAATTATAAAGAGTAAGTTAAAGCAGAGAGTCATTCCCTGGCTGGTGGCTCAGCTGGTTGGGCGTTGTCCCATGAAGCAAAAGGTCACTGGTTTGATTCCTGGTCACGGTGCGTTTGAGAGGCAGCTGATCAATGTGTCTCTCCCCCTCTTTTTCCCTCCCTTCCCCTCTGTTGAAAAGTAAATTTAAAAAATATTAAAAGAACAGAGAGTCATAAAAAGATGAGTGTAAAAATCATTATGCACACTCACCAGTCTTTTGATTTAAGACTGAGGTCTTCTGATGAGTCTGCAAATCTGTTCACTGGAGTTCCTTATGGGCTTTCTTGCCTCAGCCTCACCCATAATGCTTCCTCTATGCTTTCCTGTTCCGATTTCTTCACTGGAGAAAGTACTTAACGACTCTTGTGAAGCAATCTGAATGAAGATTTCTTCAAGAATTTTAAGATTTCCCCTAATCCTTTACTCATTCTTAATTTGACAGAAATATTTTTAGTTACTTGCTTTTACCAAGTTTTTCTAAAAGCACCTAACTTGGTTTCCATAGATACAATTACTCTTTTGTCATTCTTTTATTTTCCAGCTCTCACATTTTTGTGATTTCTATACTCTTTAATTGAATTATTTGTTTGCAATAACAAGTAGAGCTAGTATAAACAGGTCTGAGAGCAAACGTAACTGGCTTTGGGGGGCACACAGCTGAACTGGTGGGAACAGCGGTGCAGAGGCCGCCTGGAGGGCAGCCTCCCAGAAGGGCCGTCGGCATCACTCAGCATGTTTTATGGAGGGAATGAGAGCACTGGCCCTTTGGGTGGCTGGTTAAGTGAAGTGTGGGTGAGAGGAGGTTGGTAAGAGAGGTTTTTTTTTCCAATAATTTTTTATTTTTAAGTTAGAGTTGATGTACAATGTCATATTAGCTTCAGGTATACAACCCAGTGATTAGACATTTACGTAACTTGCAAGGTGATAACCCCAATAAATCTACTCATCTGAGACCATACATAATTGCTACAGTATTAGTGACTGTCTTCCCTGTGCTGTGCATGGCATCCCCATGGCTATTCTGTAACTACCAATTTGCATTTCTCAATCCCTTCACCTTTTTCACCCAGTCCCCCAACCTCTCTTCCATCTGGCAACCATGAAATATTCTCTTTATGAGTCTGTTTTGGTCCTGCTTATTCGTTATTTTGTGTTTTCGATTCTACATGTAAGTGAAATCTTCTGGTGTTTGTCTTTTTCTGACTCCTTTCACTTAGCATAATACCCTCTAGGTCTAGCCATGTTGTTGCAAATGGCAAGATTTTACTCTTTTTTATGATTGAGTCGTATTTCGTTGAATATATACAGAGCACCAGTTCTTTATCCATTCACCTACTGATGGACACTCAGGTTGCTTCCATATCTTGGCTATTGTAAATAATGCTGCAATGAACATATGAATGTGTATCTCTTTTCCATTTAGTGTTTTGGGTTTTTTTGGATAAGCACCCAGAAATGGAGTTGCTGGGTCCTTCTTTGTCTCCGGTGATAGCCTTTGTTTGAAAGTCTATTTTGTCTGGCGTAAGTATGGCTACACACAGCTTTTTAAAAAATTTCCATTTCCATGAAATGTCTTCTTTTCCATTCCTTTACTTTGTCTGTGTCTTTTGATCTGAAGTCAGTCTCTTGCACACAAAGTATGCAAGGGTTTTGGTTTCTTATCCATTCCGCCACTGTATGTCTTTTGATTAGAGCATTTTTTTTCATTTTTTTAAAATTTTATTTTAATCATTGTTCAAGTACAGTTTTCTCCCACTTACTCCGATTCCAGCTGATTAGAGCATTTAATCGATTTGTAGTTAAAGTGATTGTCAATAGATGTATATTCATTGCCATTTTATGTATTTTTTCTGTCTGATAAAGAAGATATTTATCCCCATTACACATAAGGAGGCTGAGAGGGATGGAGTAACTTTCCTAGTTCAGCGGTTACGTGGACGTGGCTGGGGACCGTGGGAACACAGTGTTCACCTCCTTTGTTATCTTGACGGGAAGCCAGAGACTTTTCAGTATAAAGATACTGGTGGATGGAAGGGCACAAATGAGCCGAGGACAGTTTTATGTGCAGTCTCTTGCCACAATGCTAAATTTTCAAGTTTTTTTTTTTCTTTTTAGTTCCTGATACAGTCTCTTTCATAAAAATAGATAACCAGTCATTTCTGGTGTGATCTTTCTGTGTAGTGATTAAAAATACTTCCTCATAGTGATCTCTATTCTTTGTGTCACTAGAAGGTATGATAAATGACACTGGTATTTTAAATTTAGGCTCCTGAGGCACAAGTATTCCTTCTGTACTTGGTTACTAAGTACCGATCAATTTCATTGACTTAGCAAATTTCTTTAGCATAGCAATTTAAAGAACAGTGAGTAGGTCATTAATGGGTAGAGAAACTACCTGCTCTTTTGAATTTTGAAAGCTTAAAGAAAATAATCTAAATGATAAAAATGTATGTTTATTGCTTCACATTTTACAGAATGTGTCTGTCATTCAAGCCTTACCACCTCCTGTGAGGAGGGCTGGGAGGGAATATTACCACTTTACGAATTTGTAAATAAGCCTCAGAGGTTAAGTGATTTGCCTCAAGTCCTACAGGGGTTGAGGTCTTGAGACAAGGATTTAGACGTGTTCACAGTTTCTCTACCAATCCATCTGGAATCGCAGCTGAAGACTCTAGGTACTTCTGGACTTTTGTCACTATTTATGCCATTAGGGCAATACTTCCCTCCTTGTTTTATTTTATTTTTTTTATGCGTAATTGTCTTCTTTTTTTAAAAAAGATTTTATTTATTTATTTTTAGAGAGGGAAGGGAGGGAGATAGAGAGAGAGAAACATCATTGTGTGGTTGCTGGGGGCCGTGGCCTGCAACCCAGGCATGTACCCTGACTGGGAATCAAACCTGCGACACTTTGGTTCGCAGCCTGCGCTCAATCCACTGAGCTATGCCAGCCAGGGCCTTCCTTGGTTTTAGGACTTAAAAAAATGGAATAGATGCTTCCTTTTCAGACTACTACTTCTCAGTTTTGAAAGGGCTTGGTTTCTTTGTTCTGAGACATTTTTTTTTCTTCTTCAAAGATTATTTCAGCACCAAGGAAACTTCAAGGCAGTGGGCTGATCTGGCACAGAGGCAACAGCTGGTTGCCAGGCAAGTGACGAAGCTTTTATTTCTGCTAAGTTTTGATGAGCTGCCTGTGAGCTGGCCTCTGTTCTCTCTCATATCACCAGGGTTGTCCCTCAGTAAAAATGAAGGTACTGGGGAGGAAAACTTACACAAGCAAAATCAGAAGTGTCACAATCTGTTGGCTCATGATACATTTGTGTAGTTTTACAAACTCCAAGTATCAACAAGATGTCATTTTAAAAAAATGCTCTAGGTTGGGCGTGGAGTGGGCCCTTGGCTAAGTCTGTGAGTAACTGAGCCACAAGGTGACCTGCCCTAATAGAAGAGGAATGCAAGATGGAGCCCTACTCTTCCATAAATATAATGTGGGTGGTTCTGTAGAACTCCTTTGCATAATCTCTTCAAGGAGTACTGAGTGTGTGGGTACCTTTTATGTTGCCAGAATGGATCTGAGGCTGCTGTGATGGCTAGCAAATTATCCTTTTTATTTCCCCCACAGTCACTCAGTGTGGCCCAGGACTACTGTATTAGAATCTGTTGGGGGCAGGGCCTGGAATTCTTAATTTTAAACAAGATCCCCAAGTATTCATAGATCCTTTAACATTTGACAACCATTTTCTCCTTCTTCATCTCTCTTGTTTTTCTCAATCATAAGCAGCTGAGATACACTCAGGCCAAATCACTTCGTGGCAGGGAGTGGGAGGATATGGGGAAAGGTTTCTGTAAGGTAGAGAAACAATCGAAGTTCTTGACTATCTCTATTAGACTGTTTGTGTTTCTACTGAGCACTGTTCAGCCACACCCCACCCAGCCTGGCCTATTCTCCGTCCTGGTTCATGCTGTTCCTGGTGTTGTGAGAAATCTCTCAATAATTACAATCATCTGTGTTTTGTCTGGTCTGCTTGGCAGGCCAAGAACTCTGCCACCTCCTGATCCCCAGCTTCAGTTGAATGATAAACCTCTGGATCTTGCTGGCTGTCTCTAGGATGGGTGTTTGAAACCTTCTTGCCTTCCATCCAGCGCATTTTAGTCCTCCCACCTCCCAGCCCATCCCATTATATACACAGCATATTCTTAAATTCCAAATAGGTTTTCTCAGTATCCTTTTTTGTTTCTTTATTTATGTCTAGGAGCACATTTTCCTGCAAATTCTCTTATGGGGTTAAGGTGTTCAGGTTCTTCCACCTGAAGAACCTGAACACAAAGCTGATTTGTGTTGTACAGTAACTGAATTGTTGTTTCCTGGAAGCAGGAGGCCCTTATTTGGAGGAAGAAGGGAGAAGAATAGTTTTCTTTCTTCTTCCTAGATGGGGATGACTTTAGGTAGCATTAAATGGGAAGGAATTGGTTTTTGCCTTGTCCGTCCCTTCCACTTGTTTCACCTTTTTTGGTCGCTGTATTTGAAGTTAGCTGATGGAGCTGTGAGATGGGTGCTGCGTGGGGAGATCTGGTTGTGTTCAGTTCCAGCTGCTGCTGCCTCGTGCCCAATACTACCATGGAGGCAGCCTTGAAAGACCCAGCGAACTGCAGCGGCCTTCTCACCTGGTGGATAGTTACTCGGTTTATGCAGATAGCACAGTGCCCGTTTGATGGATTAACAGTGGGGCTAGCTGGCCCCGTAGCTGTCAGCTCCTACTCCAGAAAGTTGGATTATGTTCCTCCTGAAGATCAGTTGCCATTTAACTTTTCAAGATGTTTAATTTTTGCCCTGACCGGTGTGGCTCAGTTGGTTGGGCATCATTCCATGAAGCAAAAGGCTGCCAGTTCCATTCCCAGTCAGGGCACATGCCCGGGTTGCTGGTTTGGTCCCCAGTCTGGCACATACAAGAGGTAACCAATCGATGTTTCTCTCTCACATTGATGTTTCTTTCTCTCTCTTTCTCCTTCCCTTCTCTTCTCTCTAAAAATGAAAATAAATAAAATCTTTAAAAAATATAAAGAAAGATGTTTAATTTTCTTTTCTTCTTCATACTAGAGGTGAGTTCTGCACGGTGGGGTCTAAGCATCAAATGGTAGATGCAAATGGCTGTTAAGAAATTGTTAGTTTTTGTTGCTTATTTCACTGCTTACTGATAGAAGAATTCTAGAAGCTGATGGGGCATAGATACATAGGCAGCAGAGGTTTTGTGAGGCTGAGGATGCTAGCTTTTAAGATTTATGGGCTTTAGCCCTGATAGGGTAGCTAAGTGGTTTAGAGCATCCTCAGGATACGCCAAAGCTGTAGGTTTGATCACTGGTTAGGGACCATGTAAAAAGCAACCAATGAATGCATAAATGAGTGGAACAACAAATAGATTCTCTCTTTCTACCCCTTCCTTCTCTCTCTTTCTCTCAAATAAATAAAAGTAGGAAAAAAAAAAAGATTTACGGGCTTTAGACACATACTCTGGAAAGCAAGTGCCCACTGGCATTTCTGATCCTTCTAGTCCAGCTCTCTCATTCAGTCTCGAGGCCTCTACAGTAGCTCCTTGCCTGAGTGTACCAAGAATACTAGTGGCTCAGAGTCGGACAAAGTTAGAGGTCCACGTACATTTTACAGGAGTATCAGAATGTTCCTGTATCAGGTTTCTCTTCCACAAGGTCTGTTGATCACTGACATATTCAGCGTGTCCTCCATGTCTAATCTTGGCCATTTAGAAAAATAGAGCTTGAACTTGTAGGGTGCTATGTAGTTCCTAAGGGCCCACTTTATCTATCTTTTAGGATGTTCTAAAGTGTTCCCAAATTATGAAACCTCAATCACCCATTTCCCCCCTCTGTCGCTGTTGCCCGATAGGTGTTAGAATGGAAAGCAACCTGATTCAGTTCTTCGTAGTCTGGCAGGGGTGTCAAACCTGAGGCCCATGAGCCACATGTGAGGACTTTTTTGCTTATTTGTGGGGCAGATATCACGAAAATTATGCACGTACCTTTTTTTTTTGCTTATCAGTTTTCATTCGTGTTTGTATATTGAATGTGTAGCCCAAGGAAACTCTTCTTCTCCTAGTGTGTCCCAGAGATGCCAAAAGGTTGGACACCCTGGTAGTGATTCCCCTGGAGATAGTTGGATTTTTTTAAAAAACAAGTAATGCTTATTAACTTAAACCTCTCATTGATAACATCTAAGGCAACATAGTATCATGAAATGAACAATTTAGGACATTCTGGGCAAGAGTGAAGAGAATATAAAAGTATTTATGACAGCTTTTCCTTGAGGTCTAATCTAAGCTGTTTCTGCTTTCTCTAACTTTTCTTCTGCTATTTTTGCAGCATATATCATCTCTGTAGTTCCAAAGTGACTGTGGTAACTAGGCACTGGTGAGATGGGGGAAGGAAGAATATCCAGGGCTATTGTGTACGCATTTAGGGTGACTGTGCCATAGACATTAGACCTAGAAAGGTATATGGTAAGGGGGTAAGGGATTTTGATGCAGTGCAGTGTGTTTGAGGCTTCTAATTAAATTGCCTCGTGATTTGCCTTAGGAAATCTCTATGTCTTTCAATACATTATGCAAGGCATTACTCCAAAGTCACCCAAACTCTGCCTGTACCATGAGGGTGTGGAACAGTAAAAAATTTATAAACATCGATGGGTTTGGAATCTTGTCCTTTCCTATGCATTGCGTTGGAAGCAAGTCTTAAGAACTAACAAAAAAAAATCAGCATGGTAAGCAATCTCTATTTCTCATGCTGGTGGTAAGGGCCAACCCACATCTATTTTAGTCCTCTTCCTGATTTTATGTTTTTTCCATTGGAGTCTTTACCAGCTTTCTGCAAGTAGTACTGATTTTCGAAAAGTGGGAAATCTCTCTTCCCTCTTAGGGGAATGTTTCGAGAAACAGAGCTTTAAATATGCTTTTTAGGGGCTTCCTTTTAACGCAGTTGACAAAGTGTTTTAGCTATATTGACAGTTTGTTTTCTTCTTAGGTATTTTGTGGTGAAAATTGATGTAGATGGCAGGAGACCATATCAGTTGAGGCGTTAGCTGCTTTGTTAATTTAGTGTTTGTCATTTCAAAAGTTTCCCCATTTAGGGAAGGGAACTATATGGCAGTTGAAGTAGGATTTGATTTTGACATCTCAGGCTTGTAGAAGGATGGTTTGTCTCTGATACAATCTGAGGCAAGAAAAGCACAAAGACTGCCCTGTGTGTTCTTGTTAACCCATCCCTCCAGGTGAAGCCACTGAGGAAGCAAAAGTGCGCCATCTTGTTTCTCCGTAGAGACTGGCGAAGGAGATGCTTTCTCAGGCTGAGGCAGGCTGCTGGGTAAAACAGGTTCTTGGGAGCTACTTTTAGCTTTTTGAAAAATTTATATTTCAGAGCTCCAAATCTCCTTCCTGCGTCACAACAGTTGACCTACATTTGCTAGAATATGCAGCCTCTTATCTGATATTTATGGGAGGTGGAGGGAGGCATGAGGGAATAGAAGACAGCTTAGCTACCATGTCAACCCCTGCTTCTCATTTCTAAGGTTGGGAAGATCTTTTCCTGGCCCTTAGGTGTGTATTATTTAAAGGGGAGAAAAGTAACAAATTGCCCCCTGATGTTTCACACTCACCACATTGAGATCTCAAAGCATGTTGCTAGTAGTAATTTATTCCTGTTTATTCATGCTGACATACAATCAGTTCAGTGTGTGTTGCAGGGAAGAGCTGCATAATTAAAGAACTAAGATTTTTGGTTGCACAAGGCCAGGAGGCCCTGACACATACTGGAGGCTCGTTTATAGCCAGACCGAACCTTTCCTGTGGTCAGGAAATACATCTGTGAAATAGGACTATGAAATTAAAAGTTTAACTGCCATATGGCCCATCCATCCCACTTTTGGGTATTTACCTGAAGAAATCCGAAACACTAATTCTAAAAGACATATGCACGCCTATGTTCATTGCAGCATTACTTACAATAGTCAAGATATGGATGCAACCTAAGTGTGCACCAGTAGAGGAATGGGTAAAACAGATGTGTTATATACTACAATGGAATACTACTCAGCCATAAAAAGAATGAAATCTTGCCATTTGCAACAACATGTGTAGAACTAGAAGGTATTATGCTAGTGAAATAAGGCAGACAGAGGAAGACAACTATCATATTTCACTGCTGTACGAATCTAAAAAGTAAAATAAGTGAATGAACAAAACAGAAACAAATTCATAGATAGAGAACATTTTGAAAGTTGCCAGATGGGAGTGGAACTGGGGTGTTTGGTGAAAAAAGGGAAGAGATTAAGACGCACAAATTGCCAGTTACAAAAACAGCCACGTGGGTATGAGTGCAGGGTAGGGAACAGAGTCAGTGATGTTGTAGTAACTGCGCACAGTCAGTCAGATGGGTGCTCACCTTATCGGGGCAGTCACTCTGTAGTTATAGAAATGTCTAATCACTGTGTTGTGCCCCTGGAACTAACATAATATTGTATGTCAACATAATTGCAAAATTAAAAGAATACCTGGATGTTGTCATTTATACATAGTACTTTTTAGTTGTCTGATCTTATTTAGTTTAGGACACAAAGCTGGAACTTTTTAGTAGCCACATCTTACCAGTATTAGCAAATGAAATCAGAATTGCGAGAATAGTGTCCACCAGTAAATCAGGGCAGCAATGGAAAAACCAGATCAGATCCCCAGTCCAGCCGATGGCTCATGATCAATGTCAAAATCGCAGATGCACTGGGACGGCTAGTGTAGGGCAATGAGGTTATAAATTATCTACACTGGTCGTTTTTCACAAGGTGAGTATTACATTTTAGCCTCAAGAAAAATTTGGTTTCTTGCCCTTTATGCAAAGCAACAATAGAAGATCGTAAAGCTTTCATCTTTGGCACTTAATTAAATTCTGTTTTATAGGGAGGTAAGCTGAGCCAGAAAAAAGTCAGCCTTCTTTAAGGTGACGGTAACAAAGCTCCTTGCCTAATCAAACACATTGCTATGGAAAGCCCAGAGTGAAATCACTCTATATGTTTCTTTGCTGGTGCCGTGGACAAGGATACATGTGCTTTTGCTGAGATTAAGGAGTAGAAGTGTTTCCATTCCACAGCTTGCAAATTAGAGGGGGAAAGTAGGAGGGCGGAAAGGGAAGTGAGATACAAGGTAGGAAAAACAAAAGACAAGCTGCTTCTTGGCTGCTGTGATTCAAAATGCATAATTTAAAGGGTGAGGTTTATCAGTGGTAGTTGAGGCTGCATTGTACTGCGGAAGTGGCTGTCCAGTGCCTGCTGTCGGTGATGGACAACAGTGTGCTAGAAACGTAGCCCTGGAAGTAGATAGGGGTCAGCGGTTGCTAACTGCCAACCAATACACAGGTCTTTTCTTAAAGTCTCTCTGCAGGGGATAATGTAACTTTGCTTGAACATTTTCACAACGTTATAATTTATTTGTTTACCAAAGGCCCAGTTGCCTAATTCCTGGTTTCCAGGAAGAATTAAAACATACTAGCTAAGCATCTTTCTTGTTCTTTAAACAAACATACTAGGGTGAAATTGAAGTTTATTTTTTTTCCGGTTTTATTGAGGTATAAGTGACATACATCCCTTTATCAGTTTAAGGTATACAGCATACTGGTTTGACCTGCATACAGAGGTGAGCAAAAGTAGGTTTACAGTACAGTAGGTTTATTAATTATTGTATAAGTAATACAATAATTAATAAAAAATATGAGAATAAACTCTCTTTTGTGTGTACTCACAACTTTAAACCTACTTTGGCCCACCACTGTATATTGTGAAATGATTGCAATAATAAGTTTAATTACCATCCATCATCTCATGTAGATGCAATAAAAAGAGAAAGCAAAAAAGAGAAAATTTTCTTTCCTTGTGATGAGAAATTTTAGAATTTACTCTCTTAATTTTTTCTTGTATCTCATACAGCAGTGTTACCTATAGTCATGCAGTACATTGCATCCTTAGTACTTAATTGTCTTGTACCTGGAAGTTTAGACCCTGTGACCACTTTTCTCCAATTCCCCTCCCCTGACACCTCCCTTCCCATCACGTTTGACCACAAATGTGATCGCAATCAAAGTTCTCTCCGAGGTAAAAAGATAGTAAGAGGGCACCCAGTTGGTATCCACACCAGATAAATGCTATGGGCCTGAAAAAAATTATACCTAGAGGAATTATATGTTATCTAACATGTCTCAACTCCCAAATATTTTGAATGTATTTTCTTAAGATGTTTTTGGAAGAATCTAGACAGAAGAGTTCACCAATCCATACCAAATTATGCCAGACTATTCTCCCCCTCCTCCCTCTCCTTCCCCCTTCCCTTTATCCTCCTTTTCTCTTTATTACTGTTACTACAGGTAAAATAAAATAAAATATCGAGATATGTCTAGATTATAGCAAGGTGATTGACAAGATCTTTCCAGATGGCATGTGGGCCATGATGCAGGGATGCGCCCTGGATCAAGATGTTAGGTGCCAGACACAGTGCTGCCAATGCGGCAGTGAACAGTGCCTGCAGGAAGCTTACTGTGTGCCTACAGAGAGAGGCTATTGCAAAACAACGGGCAGTAAAATAGGTTAATTATTGATGAGATGGGTGCAGGGACTTCTATGGGATCTAATGGACCCACAAGTTTAGAGAGAATTTCTCCAAGAAGATGATCCCTAGGCTGCCATCTGGAGGCTCATCGTTAGCCAGGTTAACATTAGGCAGTGGTAGAGTATTCCAGGCCTAGAGAATAGCATGTACAAAGACTCAGTTGAGAGAGAATGCAGTCTCTTCCCAGACCTGAAAATATTAAATATGCCAAATGCATTTGTTAGGGTACAAGCTAAGCTGCTATAACAAAGTCATTCCACACTAAAGTGCTTAAACAAGATGAATTTATTTCCTCCTGTGAAGTTGCCTGGAACTGGTTGACAAGCCAGGGTGGACAGGCAGCTCTACTCTAATAGATCATTCTGAAACTCAGGTTCTTCTTGTCTTGATTGCTCATTTCATCAATGAAAACTATGCTTAGTATTCCCTATACTAATCAATGAACCAGTGGTGTATAGGTGGTAGCTGAAAGTCAGAAAAAAGTTTGTTATTGGAAGACATGTCAAGGGTGGTGGAACCCATTCTTAAGGTTAGGGCTGACCTCTCGGAGGAAGTGTCAGTGGAAGTAGGTGTTGGCCAGATAAAGGCCAGGAGGTGGGAGACTTTCAGGCAGAGGGAAGAATGTGTGCGAAGAATTCATGGTAAGAGGGAACATGGTGTGTTTAAGGAACTGAAAAACACCGAATATAGTGTTAGGGAACAATTTAAGGTGCTGCAACAGAGGGGCCACAAATTACAATGATGCAAGAAAGACGTTTCCCTCCCATAGAACAATCAGTATTTGCTACAGCTGCTGGATAGTGGACACTTGAATAGGCTCTTCTCAATGCTAACAGGAGTGAATTCCTGATTAGGTCACTTGAACTATTAACTAATCGCCATCTATCCAAAGGCAAATGTGGAACCATTGAAAGGAGGAAATTAAGTCTGCAATTTAGAAAGGTAGCTCTGGTTTTAATGCCAGGAATGAGTGGGTGGGCAAGAGGGAAGCCTGGGAGGCCAGCTGGGCTGTTGCTATAATGCAGGTGAGAAAGGACGTGGCGGTCTGGACTGTGTAGGGATGGTTATCTGTTAGGCATCATATTGTTAGTCGGCAGAACTTCATGGAGAAAAGTTTGGCAAAAATGACCTATTTTAATCTATTGCTATCCAGGCCCAAAGTTCATAACATTATATCAGTCCCAAATAACTTTAAATGTCTACAAGCTTGTTTAATGAGGGTTTGCAAAGTCAAACATTTACTAAGGCTTGAGAACAGGCAAACAAAATAAATAAATAAGGCAGGCCTTTTGTGATGGTGGGAGGTTATGGGGAATGGTGGGGCACAGGATCCCTATGAAGGTGGCACGTCAACTCAGTTCCAGTCAGATGCTATTTGTAAACAAAAATTCGTTGTCGCCAGATCATCTGATCTTTTTCTTTTTATAAAGATATGAAACCTGATTTTTGAATGTTGACATCTAAGTAAATATTAAACAAACATAGAAAGTACTGTGTAGGTCAACATTGTAAGGGCCAAGAAAAACAGGTCTGGGAATGGTATTTGGTTTGCACGGATTCATTTGGTTAGGTGTCAATAACCATATTAGTTAGGGTAGGCTGCTATAACAAAGAAATCTAGTACCATAGTAGACAAATGAACAGATGTTTGTTTCTCATGTTACAGTTTCAATGTGAATGGATCAGGTGGCCAGATATCGCTGTTCTTCACAATCAGGTACTTTCCAAATTAATGTTCCACCACTCCCAGGAGTAGTGTCCCTCATCTGCGTGGTTTCAGTTGGGCCATCAGGTCTGGATCCCAGTGCTCATGAGGAGGGAGAGAGAGCATGGATGAGGCGTGCCTAATGTCTTAAGGACCTGACCATATATATCCATAGCAAGTAGTAGTTTTTATTTGTATTTTTCCAGTATGCCTCCCTATTAATTTTTATCCTTAGAGAGAGTTGAGCCTGGCACGATGGATTATTATTCCTATTTGACAGATAGAAAATGAGGTTCAAGTAGATTGTGACTTGCCCAAGATCACAAAGAGAATTAGTGTCAGGACTCTTATTATTATTATTATTATTATTTGCCTTTTAAATGTATTTATAATAACTTATTTGAGTTTCTGTTACCAACAAAAATTTAGTCACTTTTCAAAGTGAAAAGGGAGATGACAATGTATATTTTTCCTCCTGGATATTCATATTCCTTTTCTAACGTATTATTGTTGACCGCTCCTGGCACCACATGGGAATCTGCAAAAGCCAACAGCTCTTTGAGTAATAGGATGTACTATTGAAGTAGGATGGCTTTGCTCTTTTAGTGCTGGAACATTCTTTTTGTCCTGTTTAATTATGTGCGGGAACATTGATTCCTTATGGTGTGGTTTACATATGTGGTTATAACCCTCAGCCTCGTTCAGTTTCCGTTTCTGAGGAAAGTATTAGAGAATGTTATGGTCAGAAGTGCTCTCATTAGTCAAAGCACCCTTTTAGTTCCCAGTGACCACAGCTCCCTGCACAGAGAAGTAAAATTTTACTTGGCAGTCTTGGGGGCATTTCACTAATAATACAGCTCAGAGAAAACCCATCTTTCATCTTTGCTCAAGCCTTTCAATGAAAGATTTAAGTAGTGAATGTGGAATTCTGGAGAGTGAAAAGTTATGAGGATATAGAATTCTCTCTCTGCTCAGGCTTGTATTAGAATGAGGAAAGGAACCAGGCAGGACCACATCACTGTGACTGCTCTGGTGAAGAAGGAGCAGAACAATGAAGCAGTGATGTGTTGACAAAGCTTTGGGTGTGCACAATAGAAAAGCCTTCTTTTCTCCTTTGTTTTGTTTGGCTTTTTGAAGGAGCATCATGTTCTGGTCGGTGGAGCCCAGGATTATAATGCCAGGGTAGCAGGGTTCTAGTCTCGGTGCTTCTGCCACCGACTCTCCGCATTGACTTTGAACATCTGCTAACTTTCTGTTGCTTCCAGCAACAAATTATTTTTAAATGGGGGAGGCTGAGTGTGTTCTACCTTCCATGTAGCAAATAGGATGATGGTAATGTTGTTTTGAGGTAATTTAATTCATATAATTAAAAAATAATATATTTGACTTTGTTTTCATTAATTAGTCAGTTTCCAATAATGTAGGCACTGATGTTAACTTAATATTTATGTACTTGCTTGGTAAATGCATCATCACACCCATGCAGCTGAGTCATTTGGAGAGATATATTTAAAAGTCCATATGATGTTTGTGGAGGGAAGAATTGGGCGTGTGAAGTAACGGCCCAGTGGTCTCCTGGAAGTGGAGGAGAACATGATCAAAGGTGCCCCCACCGGACAGTCCCCATCATGCCATCGTCAGCATCCACTGAGCCCCTGCTGTGGGACTCATCTTCTAGAAGAGGAAAGGGAAGCTTTGAGAGGACAGCAGCTCCTCCTTTTATGGTCTCTATAAACCAAAAGTTAAGAAATCTTTATCATCATACTTTTTAAGTGTGGAAATACTGGAATTTGGAAACCTGAGAGTCTTCATGTCTGTGAGCTTTCTTTAAGCATGAATGACCATGAAGCAGGATTGTAAAGCCTTAACCAGGACATACAAATCACTTTCTGTTTCTTAAAAATTTTCACAGAAAGACTCTGGGAAAGGACTGTTAACCTCCAGGGGCTTGAAGTGTGGTTCAGAGTGTTCCGTTGCAAGTTTGAAGTTTTTCAGAAATGCATTATTTTTTAATAGTTGTGAAGATGTAGTATTCTATTTTATAACTTTTGTTTTAACATAAAAACTCTGGTTTATAACATGACTTTTGTTTTAACATAAAAACTCTGATTTAAATGGTTCAACATGGTTAAAATTTGACACTCCAAGAAAGATTTTCTTCATGTTCAGTGCTTTCAGCATTGCCTCCTGCCCCAAGTGTGAGCTCCCAAGTGTGGCAAGGACACAGTTCACAATTGGCATGCTTTACTATATTCATATGTAAGTTTCTGCAGTGTTGTGAAGGAAGCATTTAAAACTTATCTCTGTTGGAAGTTTCCTGTGTAAAATTGGTAATGAGTTAGCAGCTGGTAGGGTTTTTTTTTTTTTACTTTGTTTCCACTTCACAATAGTGATGGAATAAGAGGGAGATGGGGCAGGATATGTTTCCACTTCACAATAATGATGGAATAAGAGGGAGATGGGGCAGGATAGAAGAAAATGCTTTGAAGTGACAGCGTTGGGTCTCTTTCTGCTTCCACCACTTTCCAGCTTGTTGGGCTTAGGCCAGTTGTTAATACTTGACCTACAAGAGAACTTTGATTGTTCATATGTAAAATGGGATGATAATGTCTACTACACTAGGTTGTTGTGAAGATGAAGTGAAATAATGCTTTTGTGCTTGTCTGAGCCCTTCCCAGTGTGTCCATATGACACACAGCCTTCGGCAGGGATATGAGCAAAGCCCAGGAATGGGGGCTTGTCTCTTGCATTGCATACATACTTTCTTCTATATGTTTTAAAACCATACTGTTTTATGTTTTAGCTAGCTTTCTCCTGTTCACAGTGAATCTTTCTGACCTTATATGTAATTTTGTTTTATGTATGGTGAGTTATTACTCATGTATTTTCCTCTGTGGGAGCTGGACATTAGTCTTAACTAGATTGAATTTCCTGAGGCCTATCTGTCTGCATGTTAACTGTTCTGCTTAACATTGGAGCATTGATGCACATTCATGAAAAACTGCAGTTGAAACACTGTTTTGAGCATTGTGTTACAAACTGATGTAAGCAATTCTGGTTATGTACAACTAGTAGGCTCATTTGTTTTGATAAACATCTCTAATTTCCAGTAGTTAGGAGTAACTTTCCTGCTGGGCTACAGTGAAAGCAAGTTTCAGACTTCATTCCACTGTGCGTAAAGTTGATTATTAGCAAGAAGATACAAAACGGTTGCACAGCCTGTTCTGTAAGGTCCATGGTTTTCAGTGATCTGTCCTTTCGAGTGCTCTTTAGGTGCACATCACATGATAGGTTCCCTGGGACAATTGCAACGACATCCTGGCAGGAAGACTTTGTTAGCTCTCTCGTGTTGGTGGACATTGGAACAGAGACTGCTTAGCCCTGTGTATATAGGGCCTTTCAGAATCAAGCCCAAGGTGCTAGTCATTGTCAAGCCTGTATGCTCACTAGATTTTTACTTTTTGGCAGTAATTTGAGATTTACAGGATAATTGCAAAGATAATACAGAGTTTTCCTATGCTTCTCACCCTGTTTCCTCTTTTGTCAGCCTTCAACGTTACCATGGTATATTTGTCAAAACTAAGAAATCAACATACGGGCACATTAATATTAACTAGACTCCACACTCTTTCCCACTAATACCTCTTTTCAGTTGTAGATCCATCCAGAATTCCACACTGCATTTAGTCATCAGATAGGTGTACCAAGTCAGGGAACAGGTAAGTTCATACATCCTGAACACTGTTACTTTTGCCATGAAAACTTGTCCCTAACATCTACAGCACCTGTGGTCAAACCACCAGCGTAGACCAGAGAGAAAGACGGCTGCGTGTGGGGTGGGGTTCATCTGAGCCAGTGTCAGCTGACGCCATTGGGGGGTGTGGTCCCAGTTCACGTGGAGATGAGAGCTGATGCCCACGCACACTGCACACTGCTCTGCTGTTTTAGAGTAAATTCCAGGTGATACAACAACACATGGTTTATGCTCAAGCTCAGTTTAAGTTAAGGATGTGCTCTAGATTATTGATGAAAGAAACCCTCAGTTCTTTTAAAAAATTTATAACATTTTCTACTCTGTAAAAAGTGGTACTTTCGTTCACTTGTAAGACACATAGAAAATACAGAAAACCATAAAAGAATAAATGTGCCTAATTTACATATATCCCATCATTCTGATTTTTTCAGTTTAATCATTTATTTTTCCCTTAAATCTAATTATGCCTGTGGCCCTTAGAAACAAGAAAAATGTCAGAAATACTTGTAGTCTGTGATTCTGCATCCATCTTTTCTGAGTGTTCCAGGAAAGCTTTTGCCTTTTTGCCATCAGGGGACTGGACTGGTCTCAACAGGTGAGTGGCAAAGGACAAATGGTTCCTAGCATGAATTGGTATTTTTGTTTAAGCAGAGTTTATTATGGAGTTTAACCCTGTGCGTGTTCAAGAGATAAGAAAGGGTGCAAATGTTCATCAGAACTTAGACGAACATGCTGATGTCCCAGCTGAAGCAAGTGGCCACACTCGATTTTTCTGTTTATTCCTGTTTATTTTGATTTTTGCACGGTTTTTGTGTTGCTGATGTGTCACTGTGGGAGACACTGATGACAGTGGCTGTGCACGCCTGTTGTGCTGGTGAACCTGTGCAAGTGGAACTGGATGGCAGGGGGCAGTAGCTTTCACGGGAGGCAGGGAGTTTCAGTCCTGACACCACCACCTTCTATGGGTTTGAGATTGGATGCAGACTTGCTTCTCAGCCTCTTCCCACCTGGGTTCTTCACTGTGGCACAGGGGTAGTGTTAAATACCTCAGGTGGCTGAAGGTCACATCAGCTGAGACACCGTATATAAAGCGCTGGCATTATTAGTATTGAATGTATTTAAAAATGGTTGTAAGTGGAATTAGTCCTTGTCTTGCAGCAGGCGTCTGTCACGGTCCCTGTGTGTGCTGAGGTTGGCACGTGGTGCTGAGGTTGGCACGTGGTGCTGAGGTCAGGACGTGGTGCCGAGGACGCAGAGCTGTGGCTTGCCCTTTGCGTTACACAGTTTGCTCATGCAGTGCTAATTTTATAGTACCCCTGGTTTTGCCTTCATATATCTTCTTTGTTCTGGAACCTTCTTTCATAGAACTCTCGATTTCTTCAATCTCACCTATTATAATTTGTAATCATACGCTTCTTGTGCGTACTTGTTTACTACCGCATTGTAAGTTCGGGGCTGGGCCACCTCTGCTTTGTTCACCTCTGGGTTTTCAAGCCCTGCTGTCACGTGGGGCCTGCACGGGGCACTTGCGTCTTCGTGCGACAAGTGAAATGTGTTGACAAGTGAAGGCGTCAGCGCAGTAGGCTGGAGAGTGGGCTGTGGAATTAATTGGCACTCCTACAGTGTGTAGTACAGCAGTTAGTCTAATTGAAACCCCATTTCTATTTGAATTATTCTAGAAAATGAATGGAAATCTTAGTTGATGTTTTGATAAGTTTATGGATTACATGTTTGGTGCTTGTGATCTTTTCACATTTAATAAAGCAGTATTTTATAATTCCAAAAATAATTTATTGTATTTGCTGGACCTATATTATCATCAGTCAGGTTACAAAGTCTGAGTTTTAGAGATTTTCGAGGGGGTATGGGAGAAGTTCTTACTACTAATTGCTTGCTGTTATAACTCTAAGAAGGGAGAAATAAGTCACCATTAAATTAGTTTCTTCTGATTAAAACCACCGAGCTGCACCATAATTAGAACTGCTTGTCCATACTCTTTTGGGCTTTTGATCACACCATTATAAAAATAGATGGCTAAGTAAAAATAAAATATTACAATCTCCATATTTGTGGAGAATGACTACTAAAATCCTACTTTAAAAAACAGCCAGTATCTTTATGAAATATAACAATTGAGAAAATATAAAGAAAATCTCACAATCCTAGTAAACCATTTTTATTTTTTCTAGATTGGATCAAGAAGCTTATGTAAACATTTAATAATTTATTTTTGTTTTGACTTTGGTAGAAATATTTTCCATAGAGTTATAATGGTGGTTACTTAAAAGCTCAAGATGAAAATATTCAAGCAAAGAAATCTTGTAGGAAATAATGTACTTCTCTTCAGAGAGCGGCCAAATGGAAGAGAAATGAAAGACGCAAGAGTGGCCACCCCCCACTGAGATACCCTTGGGGGACTCAAGAGGAAGGGCAAAGAAGCCGACCTTCGACCTTTGGGGTGGAGGGTGGGTACACTCTGGGGTAGTTTGCATATCCTCAGAAATATTAGTGGGAGGCCGGGATGAAGGAGTTAAATCTTCTAAGGAACTACAGCACTGTTCTTTCTTATTTTACCCCACCTACTCATCCTCCACTCAGCCCTCCCCACACACTGATGCTTTTATAATCCATGAGTTTTAAAAGTCAGCTACTTCATGGGCATCAGCTGCAGTGAGAATCCAGCACCTTTCTTTTGCAGGCTTTTCAGTTGTAATCTTGAAGAAAATGCCTACCGGTTTAGTTTTAGAATTTGTATTTTAGCTGTACCACAGGGATGGGTGGAAATGTTCAGCTCCTCTGTCTAGAATATACTCAGAGACTGATGGACACAAGCGTCTATATTTGACACAGGGTGGCTTGCTAACTGTTCCTTCCTCCCCTCTGCAGCTGTAGTAAAGGAGTAGAAAGCAGGTTAGAAAATGTAGGTCACAAGATTTAACTGAAGAAAAGTAATCTATTTATGTCTCCTTCCATTTTTTTTTTTCAGAAATCAGTGCACTTTCAGAGACAGTTGCAAAGGAATAAAAATATCTGCTTGTTTAAAGTACTTTGTTTCCCCCCGAACATAAACTGTATAAATGGTAAAAGCAAACAGTATTTAAAATATACTAGCCTATTATAACCCAGAACAGTTTAAAACACTGAGCCCATGTTTCCAGAGCATATGGGGAGTGCTCTGGCCAGAGAGGAATGTTAATGCCACAGGAGAAAAGTAGCAGGACAAACCTTCTGGCGGACAGCTCCTCAACCATCTGCCCTTTGCCTGGTGGTGGAAGGGGTATGGCGACTCTGCTTGTAATCCCACGAGGAGAAGACTCCTCATACGGTGAGCTGTCCGTTCTTAATCTTGACTCTTCTTCATTTAGGTGTAATGTTCACGTAAGTTTTAGAGTTGGTTATTTGGCATTCAAAATGCATTTTGTCCCATAGATTTAAAGTTTTAATTCATTGACAGGGATGTAGTGTAAGGTAGCAAAAAGGGCTGCGGACCTGCAAACAGAGGTTAGATGTTGTATTTCCTCTAAGCCAGGGTTTCTCAATCTCCCCACTCTCGATATTTTGGACCAGATAATTGTTTGTCATGGGGACTTGTCCTATGTATTCACTGTAGGATGTTTAACTGGCCTCTGCCCACTGGGTAACAGCAGCAGTCACGCCATGTCCTCAGGCATTGCCAAATGTCCCCTCAGAAATCATCTGTGGGTTCGGACCACTGCTCTGAAATTAGGAGTTCTCTCTGTATGCTCATCTGGTTTGTTTTTCAGATTCTGAGAGCCTCCTAAATGCTCAGAAGCTTCCCATAGAGGGGTTCACCATTAAAGGCTTCTGGAATTTACTTATAAAGCCATTTGGGGCCATTTTTTTTAGAGGTAGGTTTTTTTTTTAAAAATGACTTTTCTAATTTCGTCCATACTTCTTGGTCTGTGCAGTGTTTTCATCTCTTTTGGCTCTTTTTTGACCTAGAAAGCTTCTTTGAAAGTGTGTGTCAGATCCTGTGACCCTTTGCTCCCCTCCTCACAGAACCTGAATAAGCCAGGTAGGTTCCAGTGCCTTCCCGCTCTGGCCCCTGGGGCTCTGTCCTTCCCTGATCGCTGCGTTGAAAGACCAGCCTCCTTCCTTGTCTCTCCCCTCTAACCATTTTGATTTTTCTTCATGGCACTTGTCACCTCTGGTGTACTCTATATTTATTTCTTTCTGTCCCTCAACCCTACCCAGCCCCCAAAGAATCCCTACAACGGGAGGGACTGCATCTGATTTGTTGATTGCAGTAAACCCAGTGCTTGGGATATGAGAGGTTGTGTAACAATTTTTGTTGAATAAATGAATACATTTATATTTTCCTAGAAAATTACCCATTTGGGTTAGAGTTTCACATTTATTGGTATAAGTCTACACTACTTTGTTCATACTGAACTAGCAGTAGTATCCCCTTTCTCACTGTTGTTGTCGCTTATTTGTTTTTTTCTTCCCTTTAAAAAGCAGAGTAGCCTATGATTTTTCTGTTCTGTTGGTCTTTTCAAAGTATAGTCTTTTGGTTTGTTAGCCAAGTTAGTTTCTTTGTTTTCTCACTCATTAATTACTGTTTTTGTTGTTAGGAATTTCTACTGTCTTGATGTTTAAAGGTATTTAAAAAGTTCTTTCTAAACCATAAAATATAGTTAGGAGTATACTATTTTATTCTCATGGTTGTGGACCAGCCATCAAGAGGCTCTTTAAGGCACGAGGTAGCCGAACACTGACAGTGGCCTCCGGCGCCGGCCCCTCACCGGGCAGGAAACTAACTCAGCGGGCAGAGAGCCGCTGTGCACAGGGGCAGGCAGGTGCTGGTTGCTGGGCTCACACCCGTTCGGGCGTTGTGACTTTGAGTGACTTGCTAAATTTCTCCAAACTCGGTGGATAAAAATATGCATAGTAATCATGGTGGTCAAGTCTGGTGAAGAGGAAATGTAGAAGTATATGTAAAAAGGCCAGTTCTTGAATGTGGATGGCCTGTTCAAAAACTCTCTGCCCTGAACTTGAATGCATGATCCGTAAGGTTTTTTCATACACTCTCTTACTGGAAGGACTTACAAATAAGCAAGTCACATAAAAGAGCTATGTCAGGACAAAAAAAGGGAGGGAACTTGAATTCTTGTGAGGGTGTGAGCTGGTGTGGAGGAGGAAGGGGAGAATTATACTACAGATGGAAGTACAGCATGGTATAAAATGTAACATGATGTAGAGGTCTGTGGACCTGCGGACTAGCATGGACATATGTGTGTTTCCCTGGAGTCTGTAGCATTTGTCTGGTGGGTAGATAGAGGCAGAGGAAAGAGAGTTAACTGCTGTGATGCCCATATGAGGTAACCTCCCTGCCAGGTGTCTTGGGCTTAGAGGACCTGGGAGAGGAATTAGTCAGGTGGAAACATCCAGCAGGCAAGCCCGGGAGTTAGGTACTGTGTCTCCACGGTTGAGGGTTGGGCACACCAGAGTCCCAGCACTGCTGGGTAGCTAGGCAGGGCACGGCCTCTGCCGCTGGTGAGTGATGCAGGCATGGCACACCCCCAGGTGCAGGCATCTGTGACTGATGGGACAGTGGGAGTCCAGGGGTTGGTGGCTCTGCCACGAAGGCTCATGAAGAGCAGAGCAAAGCCTGTAGGAAAAGTATTTTAACGAATATTTTTGTTTAATTTTAAACAACTTTTTAAACACTACTGCTTCTGTTAGAGATTTTTGTTTGTGTTTCTGTCCCTCTGAATGGGGCACAACCAGCCTGGAGCAGGTATTAATGACTGTCAGTTCCCTTCCACCTTCCTTCTGGTTTTCTTTCTTTCCATCAGATTCTTTTGGGGCCGTGCACTCATGGTGGCTGTTCCAGGGAGACGCCACTCCTGCAACCCGGCCTCTGCCTCTTCCCTTCCCTCTGCTGCTGGTGACTGTCTGGGTGGAGAATCCCCCACCCCCACCAGGGTGGGGATCATCTGGTGGCATCAAGATAGTGTGGTTTTCCCCTTCTCCTGACCCCTCTTCCTCCCTCTCTGTCAGTGCTGCCTTTGACTGATAGTGAAAAATCGAATCACCTGCCCTTACTTTGTGAGCACACTACTGCCCTTAGAACTGGGCAAGAGGCCCTTCCTCTCACCTTCCTATTCCTTGTTCTCCCCCCATCCCCACCCAGCCCCTAAGGGCAAGGGCAAGGGCAAGGGCAAGGTAAAGGAGTGAACAGGGCCAAGCAGTACCTGCATGTGGAGCCTGTCCCTTGCCTTCTGGAACACCCTCTGGGTACTTTATGGAGTGGATTTGTGTCTCAAAACTTCAAGAATGCTTCCAGGGTCTGCTTGGGCCTCTTTGTGGGTTGTCCCTATAAAGGACAGATGGGATGCGTAGCCAGTGTCCAAACCTTTAGGCCCAAGGAGTATCTCAGAGGCAGTTATTTGCAGGAAATGTGAACAGAGTTTGATGAGCTGGCTCAGGTGCCCACAAGTCAGCACAGGCACGGTGCCTGGTCGTGCTACACGGGGCTGGGGGTAGAAAGAGAGGGGCACCTTGGACCTTTGGCATCCTATGTTGTGGCTAGAATTCTCAGTTCAGACTTGGACTTTCTGGCCATCGTGAGGGTCAAGGTAGGAGAATAAAACATATTTGTTAGCTTAATTTATAGCCTTTAGATATCTAGACATGTGGAGGTGAGCCTCCATTTGTACTCTTGCCTTGAACCTTGCAGATTTTAGCGGTGGAACTGCATGCAGGCTCCCCCCCCCCCCCGCCCCGCCCCCCTGCCTGCTGGTGTTGGGAGGATCAAGACTGGGAGAGCATGCCTCTCCCACCCAACAGAAGCTCCCTCGGTAGGGACCATCATTGCTTCTGCTCTCTATTGTTTCTTAGAACAATGCCTGATACACACTTATTGAATGAAAGAAAGAATAGCCGTGGATCTGAGCAGCAGTGGGAGGGAGGGAGTGATTCAGCAGTTGTGGGAAAGAGCGAAGGTACGTGCCCTTAGCAACCCCACTGGGGCGCAGTTATGTGTAACTAAGAGTCAGCTGTTTCAGGGTGTGCTCCCATATACATTTTCCTCTTCGGTCCTATGGACTTTGACAATTCTTGTGTCACTTAGGGACCCTCAGATGTGTGAATTTGATACTATGGTTTTTTTTGACTTTGTAGCATGCTTTCTCTCTGAGGGAAGGATACTCCACAATAACGTCTTGATTCACATTTTCACCACAAATATCCATTATAGGATGGCATATAATTCAATTAGGTTGAAAGAAAGAAAAACACTAAGAAAGAAAAAAAGACCAAAGCAAAACAAGCCCTGGGTTACCAGAGTCGGCTAAATGATGATGGACATGTAAGTAGGAAATCAGGGTGAAAACCACTGTGGCTGTTACTGGTCACTGAAACTAAATTTTTAAACGAAGTGGGAATATTATGTTTTCTGCTTGTTTTTTTCATATATGTCCTCGCACTATTTTGAAAGGATTGCCAAAATAAACAAAACTGTCTAACAGAGTTTGAGTCAAAGAAAGTCAAGGTTTTCACAGTGAAACAAGCTGAACTCACTGTGACTGATGTCCTTCAGTTAGCATGTAATCCAGGTGATTTGTGAGGGCAGGGCTTACTAGAAGAAAATGTGGAGTGGGATTCATCCTGTGTCGTGGTGCTGTTTTTGGACAACACACCGTAGCTGAAGCGTAGGAGAATGTTATATGCTGATCTTGTTTCTGGCTTTGGAAAGTTAGGCAACCTTTCCTTTCCAATGCTCAAGAGCAGTCTAAGCGTTCATATTTCCAAACCAGAAGACATCGTTTTTCTCTGCTATTTAATTAAGAAGTGAGCCTAAGTCACTTAATGTTTTGAGCTATAATAGGACTTGTGGGCTTAGGTATTGAGTCTTTTGCAATTTAAAGGAGTACTTTAAAAACCATGACTATAACTGTAAAACACATGGAGGACTTAGCCTGTTAGTGCTAATTTGAGAATTGGTATGTTTGTTCCTAAAAACATTCCCTTTTTTGTCAGTTTCTGTGACTATGGGATCTCTTGCAACTGTCTCTTTACTAGCATGCAAAATCTGAGAGTTTTACAGTAAAGAAAACATTTAAAAATTAGTCACCTTTTATAACTTACCATTTTTAAAGGTTATTTTCATATTTTATGGTTTCATAAGAGAAAGGCAAAAAAATGAGTTTCTGCCTCTACTAGTAGATTTTTTTTATTATATGGACATTCTGTGTATTATTTATTACTTAACTTCTGAAAAGAACCAACTTCTAAACAGGATGAAGTAGGTAGTTTCATTACATTATTATTGGTACTCATTTTAGTTTTCCTCCTTCTCTCTCTCTCTACTGTTACATTCCAAAGAGAAAAATCTTTACTTTAGGCAGTGATTTCAACCTAGCTAACTAGGGAAAAAAATAAGGACATCCTCACTGCCGGGAATTGCCCTCCACCTGTGGGTGTTGTGTCCCACAAGCCACTCCTGCCTTGACCTTGGGTTCTGAAGGCTTGAATTTTGGGTTGGAAAATTTCTCTGCCAATAGGGTGGAAGACAAAAAGAAATAGCAGTGGGGGAAATGTGGACAAGAAATGGCAGTGTGGAGGGGCAGTGGTTGTCCTTAAATTCATACCATCCAGGTAAGTCATTTCCAGTGCTGTTCCAAGAGAGTGTTTTTGTGAGTTTTGAAAAACATGGATGATATACTGCATTTTCATTAGTGCTGAGGTTATTCAATTTAAGGAATTAAATGTTAAAGTGGTAACATGATGTTAATTGTGATGGTGTTTCATTCCCTTAAATATCTTTGTTTGACAGAATAAAAAAGTTAGTTACAATGATTAAAATAAAATTTAAAAAAAAGTTAGTTACTCTGTGTTAGCCCATGAAATGTTTTTGGAGTTTCACTGTTCTGAGAAACCCCAGAGTCTACCATTCACTCCTTTGTGGCTAATGACAATGATGTTATCAGCCTTTGGTCTTTTCTGCAGCAGTAGGAATTGTTTCTAGGAAAATTAGTTGAAATGCTGACATCTTTTAATAGTGGAAGATTTAATGCAGGGGTGCACATATGTGTTTTATGTGTTCTTGTATTAAGGGTGTCAGCCTGGTGCTGATCTTGTGTTTCCTTTAGGTCGTGAGAGGGGGAACCGGGCTTGAATCTGAGTTTGCTCTGTCTTGAGTTATAGCAAGTTGTATGCTGGTCTTCCTTTTTTCTAAAAGTGGATATTTCAGAGTGCTAGGTCTTTGTCAAAAAATTTGAAGACAGGAAGTTCTATAGTTCTTTAGTGTTTTCACATATTATCTCATTTAATTTTTACAACTTGGAATCATAGAGATAGCATTATTCATTTGAGAATTTCAATGATGAGCAAGAAGTTTACCAGGTCTTTTTTTTTTTTTTTTTTTTTTTTTTTTTTTTGAGGAGGTCCAGTTTTCGAGATGCTTAACGTTGGAACAAAGTACATAGAACTTGAAATAAAATTGAATCTTAGACTCATTATTTCCACTGTTCTCATATGCTTATAGCAAGAAAAGAGTAGAAATGCAATACAGAAATTAACTTTGTTGTAGCAGAATCAGGTCTCTGTCTGAAAGGCATGCAAGGTAATCCTCAACTCAGAATGACTAAAGACAATGAAGTTAAAATAAATACATGAGGAAAAGAACTGCTTGGGAGTCCTTGAGCTCTTCAGGGAGGGGTTGGGGGTTTGGTCAACATCTATGTTTAATGTATGTTAAATACTTTTTAAAATTAATTTTTGTTCCTTCAAAAATAAGCATACATTTTAATATGTTGTCAAGTCCAAGCAAGTCCCAGAATTAAATGTAATTGAACACTTTCAATGTTAAGGACTCTAAATTTGCCTTTAAGCAGGTAAAGATAAAAGATGTCAGAAACTGTCTGTGCATTCTAATAAATCCAGCATCATTCTCCAAGTTAAGCCCCTATCTAAATAGGTTATTTTATTATGCATTCTCATGTCTTTTTAGTGTTCCCTTACTTTGAAACTGTTAAATGCAAAGAGTGTTATTTGCATTTATTTGTCAAATGTATTTAAGTTAGCAAACTAGCTAACTTGATATAAGAATTCTTAATGCCGGCGAAAGTCCAATGAAACTAGCACTCTTATATCCTGGAGTTGGAATGAATTTAAGCTTAGTACAGCATATGAACTTTAAATGTGTGACCTTTAAAAATCCTACTTCTGTATTCCTCTTATAAGAAATAATCAGAAATATATACAAACTTTTATGTGCAAAGATATTCACCATACTATTATTCATAAAAATAAAAAAATGACCTTTGGGTGATTTCCTGTAAATAGGAATGGTTAGGAAATTATATAGTCATGCAGTATTTATATAGCTTCTAAAATGACACGTGCTCAGAATTTTTAATAAGAGAACACTTATGTTAGAATGTTGTGGGAAAAAAACAGGTTGTTAGACTCATACAACTTTCTATAATTAGGAGTGACAGTGGCTCTTGAAATTCCAAGATGCTTTAACTTTTCTAATGAGTTAGTGCAGTATCATTGCAGAAGAGTGGCTTTGCAATTCATTCAGCCAAGTCTACAACCGCTCATTTCCCCTTTATTGTGCCAGATACTAAGCTAGGCCCCGAGATACAAAGATGGAAAGCCTACAGTCTCCAGTATCTGAATGCAACCTTGATGTTTACTCATAAGTATTCAATAGTAAGCAGTGGAGTTCTAATTAAATGTCACAGCCTGGATTTCTTTCCTGTGCGGGAGGCCTTCTTTGCTTTAGGAATCAAGGTGGGACAAACCAAAGCATAGAAAAGAAGCTAGGAAATCCAATTAACCTTAGGAAATTCAATGTGGACAGTTTGGTCTGAATATTTTCAGTATGTATATTTGGGGGGGAAATCTGTAGATTCTAGAGTTGGAAGTAAGATGTGATATACTTTTTGATGTTGCATTCACATTTCTCCCTCCTTTGGGCTCTGGCCAAAGGTTAAGTGTGAGCCTGTGCTATCAGCTGGAAAGGGTCCCTTCTTCTCGACTTAACTGAGAATTCCTAAAAGGCAGGTTCAAGTACTGAGACTCAGTTCATTGTATCTGACAAGTGGTAGGCACTCAATATTACATGCTTGGAAAAGGAGTTACTGATATATTCATAGTTAACAACTGCTGTGACATAGAATAGATGGATGGAGAAAACCAGGCTGGCATTTGAGTTGTATATTGGGTTGACAAAAAGTTCATTTGTTTTTTTTCTGTAAGATGGTTCCAGTTGTGCTTAGTTGCCAGCCTGGAATAATTTCATTCCAGACAATTTTGTAAGATTGTATTGTGACAACTGTCATATCAGTGTACATTTGGAAAAAAACCTTAACTGGCCCTGGCTGGTGTGGCTCAGTGGATTGAACACAGGCCTGCGAACCAAAGGGTCACCAGTTCATTTCCCAGTCAGGGTACATGCCTGGGTTGCGGACCAGGTTCCCAGTAGAAGGCACTAAGAGAGGCAACCATACATTGATGTTTCCCTCCCTCTCTTTCTCCTTTCCTTCCCCTCTCCCTAAAAATAAATAAATAAAAATATTTAAAAAGGAAAACATTGAAAAAACTTAATTGAATTGGTAAATTTTTGTGTAGCTCCTTTATATTGAAGATGGAAGAAAATATGCAACAATTGCAGCATATTATGCTTTATTATTTCAAGAAAGGTAAGGATGTCACTGAAACACAGAAAAGATTTGTGCAGTATTTGGAGAAGGTGCTGTGACTGATCAAACATGTCAAAAGTGGTTTTGAAGTTTTGTGTTAGTGGCTTTTCATTGGACAGTGTCCCACAGTTGGGTAGACCAGTTGAAGTTGACAGTGATCAAATTGAGACATTAATTGAGAACAATCAATATTATACCATATGGGAGATAGCCGACATACTCAAAATATCCAAATCAATAAAGTTATTAGTGAAAATGAAGAATGTCTTTTATTTTACAGAAAAAACCATACAGACTTTTTAGCCAAGTCAAGACAAAAAAAATCTGGCCTCCTCAGTGCCATCATTCTTCAGGGGTGAACTTTTAGGAAGAATATTTACTCTGTTTTATAGGCCAGTTAGGTTATATAGTATTTCATACCTACTCTGTCACGAGGACTTAACAAATTTGAGACTAATTATAAAGCAACCTAAGCTCTTTGGAAGAAAAGTGTTAAGCAAATCTGAACTGGAAATTTGATATTTTTAACTCCAGTGGGAGTTCATTGGCAAATGAAGAGTGAAAAAGGGCTCGGAAGAAAACATGCTGTAAAAAGAATATGAGAGTGACAATTATAAAAAATGCTTGAGATTAGTCATACTGATAGAATATAAATGTATGAGAATAGATATATGTACATGTATACAAGTATATGTATTATACATGTGTATATGGAAAAGTTAATTTTTCCGTATCAGGACAAGTATATTATATTTGTGATTAATGAAAAGAAAAACCATGAAAAGCATCAGTAAAGATTCTTTGAGTCTTATGTTTCATATACTTGCACTAGTCTCTGAGGCTACCATGGTCCAAGTATTTTGTATTTTTATAGTGAAACAGGGCACGTACACAATATAAGTTAAAAAATAATATGCGAAAGTATGTGCTGTGGGAATTTCAGCCTTTTTTTTTAGCAGATCTAGAATTTTCAATCTTTATATGTTGTTATCGAAAACGTGTGTATAGTCAAGCGTGGGATGGGAAGCAGATCATTTTGAAAAGTTTCATCTCGGTAAATAAAAACCCTGACATTTGGAAGGGTAAAGGATATGCATCAGTGGCATTTCTTGCCTGCAGCAGTAAGTCCAGAATTCTCTCTCACTTTTTAACGCCAACTGCGCAACATCATGAATTATACACTGCAGCCACATCAGCCTTCTCTCAATTTCCTGCCTCTTCCTTTCTGCTCAGTATGATGTTAGCTGCATGTGTCCTGTGCTACGAATCTGACATATTTTATCTCATAAAATCCTAATGGATACTGAAGGGTAGTTGCTATAATTCACTTTTGGGTTCATTAATTTGTCCAAAGCCACATAGCTAGTAAGTGTCAGAGCCGTAACATAAACCAGGTTCTGTGACTCTAAGTTGGTGCTTGTGCCGCCCTGCCTTCCCCCACCTCGTCGCCTGCCCCTTTGTCCATCTCTGCGTGGCTCCATCCTCCCCATTCTCCAGGCCCAGCTTCTGTGAGAGCTCTTTCCTAAATCTTTTCTGTAGGGGGCTTCTCCCTCCTTTGACCACCCGTGGCTCTTTATATCTCTTTAGAAGCACCCACCATCTTTTACAGTATATTACAGTATTTTTGTTACATATCTCCTCTTTTCGATGTTCTATTGACTTTTATGGATCACCTACAATGTGCCTAGTATCATGCTATGCCTTTCTGGCCAGTTGCTTAAGCCTTTCAAGCAGTGCTGGGTGGAAGAAATCGTCTGCATGTTACAGAAGGTCAGAGTGGGCAAGTGCTGGAGATTGCAGGGCAGGTGCAAAGCCAATATGTGTAATCTGAGTATTGACTCAGAATCTAGAGCTGTTTCCGTCCCATAAGAAACCTTATCGAGCCCTCAGTGGGATGCTGTACATCTGGGAAGCATGCAGTAAAATCTGTCAAATGAATAAACATGAAGGAACATGTCACCTACAGAGAGTTCTGCATTAGACTGCCCTGGGAAGTTGTAGTAGTCTGAAACTTTTGGATTCATATATTCAGTTGTTACCAGACAATCTGGAGCATCGTGAAGTATCTTGGACTCAATGACCCCCACCTCAGTTGGCATGCCCTTCCCTCTGTTTTTGTTCGTGGCCGTGCCATCTACCCACAGGCCCAAGAGATCTGCTAATCTTCTTAAACGTGTCCCTTCTGTAACTGCCCTTCTTCCCTCCTCCTTCTAACTGAGTATTGAGTTCCAGAAATTCTGCTTCTTCAATATCGCTGAATCTGTATCGTCCTCCATGTGGGGTCAGTGCAGTTGCCTTCAGGTTTTCTTCTCTCAGAACCACCTTCCACATACATGGATAACTGACCATCTCACTTTCTGGCTGAAGATTTCTTTTTTGGTGGCCCCCCACTACCAATTTGTCACCATGGCACATGTGTCCCTTTATGCTCTGGATTCTGATTTTCTGTCTGGCCTCAGCTCCCACGGCTACCCTCTTGGCAGCAACACAGGCCATTTTCCTGAACAAGTCCTGATTCGCAATGTCACTGCCTTTGAGCTGGGGATCCCTCTTTCTTGGAATGCCTCTCTCTACCTGGAGAATTCCTAGTCGTCCCTCAAGACGGAACTCAAAAGCCATGACTTCCATGAGACATCACTGACACCCTGGGTTGGGAGCGGGGTGGTTAGTCTTGCTCTCCTGTGTGTTTCCAGCTTGATTTGTATTGTACATAGAGTTGAACTGTAGTGTAGCTGCTTACATGACAGTTTCCCCTCTTAGATTATGAGCAACTTGTCTTTGTAGCCTCGTGTCAGGCATGCAACCTCCGAAAGCCACTCAGGGTGTAGAGGGAAGCCAATTCTGAAGAGTAAGGGAATAGTCTTCTTTCTCCCTCACCTTCCCCCACTGAAGAGCTAATGTTGAACTGCTGTACACATATGATTATTAGCTTTCTGATGCCTTACTCAAAATTTGCATTTTGAAAAGCAGTCAAAGCAACTGGGAAATACTCTTTCTCTTCTAGCATAAATTATGGTCAATTAGCCCTTTGACAGACAAAAGAAACATACACTTTTTTAAAAAGAGAGGGGCAATGTTAATAAGCTCGTGTCTTTAATTTGCTCTTTGAAAGATAATCCAATTGAGAATTCAGATACCCAGAAAATCAACGTTTTTAAAAAACATTTCCATTAGTAGTAAAGATGTATCTGAATTTCTGTGTATTATCTTATCTAATTCTGACTTTATTAGAAACATTCAGGCAGATTTTTCTGAAATATCCTGAATGTGCTTATTCTGTTCCCCCTGTGACTTTATAACAGGGCTGCTGTCTTTTTTCTTTTTTCTTTAAGATCTTCGTTGAAGTTACATCTCTGCTGTCGAACATCACAAACTTGAAAAGCCTTTGTTGTTTTTGTCAGTAAAAGCAGCCTCTTGCATTTTGTTTATGGAATTTTTGTTAAGGGGCTGTTTCTCCGGCAACTTCAAAGGTGTGTGATAAGAGTAGAGATGATGAGGACAGCCAAGGGTGTCCACACTTACTCGCTGCTGCTGATGGTAATCTCCTTTGAGCTCATTTTTTTTCTACCCAAATTTTCTTTTAAATTTCAGGAAAGGTGATACTTTGGTAATAACAGTGGCACCCTTGAATAAGTGCCTCAGAAAGAAAAATGAATTTCTTCTTGGTCCCCCTGTTACAGGGTGCAGCCAAGAGGTGGGGGGGGCCCAAATAGGCATTTGAAATAGGGCCCAGAACTTAAGGTGTCTAGGAGATTTTGGGATGCCTCCATCCACCCCCCGCCCCCAGGGTGTGGGTTGGGGGAAGGGACAAATGGAGCAGAGCCATTGAGAGCTGTTTAGCATAGCAAAAGCCTTGCAGCTAAGCGTGGTCGTTTGGCATATCTATAGCCTTTGACTGGTTGCATAGATATGTTAAGTAGCTGTGATCAGCTCTAAGCCAGGGGAATGGAAGTAACTTCCCCACCCAGATGTAACTGGGGGGGTGGGTCCCCTGAGTTACAGCACCTGCGTGGGAGCTCAGAGAGGATTGGCTCCAGGACATGGGGCCACACCTGCCCAGACTCATGATGGCAGCCCAGTAAAGCTGGAACGATACGAGTTGTGGCATGTGAAGCCGAGTGTGGGAGGAGTCAGAAATGAGGCTGTAGAGGAAGATTGGCCGCGGGGATTTAAAACCCAGATTTGGCGGCCATTGAGGAGAAGCACACGGACTTGAGGAAGTGGAGACTCCTGCAGCCCTGAGGAGAGAACCATGCGTCTTTAGCAGAGTGGAGACTCCCGCATCCCAGAGAGAGGGAACCACGCGGCCTGCCAGAGTGGGGACCCCCACAGCTTTAGAAGGGGGAACCACTACCTGGTTTTAGCAGAGATCCCGGTGACTCAGCCGAGGGTGCCGGGAACCCAGGGAGGTCTCCCAGTCGAGATGGAGTACTAACTGGGAAGAACCAGAGGACTGCCTGAGCCATGGACTTCTATTTCCTTTCCTGAGATACGGTACTCTGGACTGGGCAAAGGGGGAAGGAAGGAAGGACTGTGTCTGTTTGTGGGTGTTTTTAGGGACTTTGGGATTTTGGTGAAGACATTAGGTCACTACTTTAAGTCTGTATAGCATTAAATAAACGTTTCCTTTCCTTTTCACAAATCTCTGGCATTGAGAGACGTCTTTCCTCTGGCGGCGGACATAACGGACCTGGGGCCTTCTTTCAATAATAGTATATCATCCCAGGCCCCCCCCCTTGTGTTCTGTAACACCCCCTACTTTCACCCCCAGTGCTTTGGCATCTGACTGGGAATGAATTTCCTGGAGAGTTTAATAATTTCAGTTTGGTAATCTAGTCTTCCACAGGCCCGACACTTTATGGGCTGTATAATTTTTTTCCCTATTTAGTCTTTAGTAAGTTGCTTGTGGGTTTGTCCATTCCACATGGTCCTGAACATCTCCCCCAGTGGTTTGTGGGAGTAATTTACTTTGGGGATTTTTAGTGAGGGACCAGAAAGTCACCATAACTCTGTCTAGTGGCCTGGCATAATGGGAACTCATAGTCTAGAAAGTCCAGCCTATATGACGCCTGTCAGGTTACAAGCGGACACTCAGGCTGGCTGACCCTGGTGTACTATAGTCTCTGGAACATTCTGTGATGATCTGCATTCTTTGAACTAAGGAATGTTGTTCTCAAACATAAACATGTGCTTTGCTCTATTTACTATGTAACATTTTTGACTATATTAGTTTTTAAGAGACTTGTACTAAAATCAAGAGACTATTTTAAAATCAGGGTTTTATTTTAGTCTTGAAAGTTTAAATTTCCACCTAGATTCAGAGAATTTCCCCACCCGTTTGAAAAAAATCTTCATGAAAATTTTTCCTAGCACTGTTATAATCACCTCAAGTGATGTCTTAGGAGAGTTCATCTGGAATAATAGTACATTTATTTCTTATAATTATTATCTTTACCCTACAAGTCAATTGTTTACTTGTAGTAAAAATGAGACCTGTCCAGAAAAAGTCCAGCCATTGTTAATATAACAAGGATGGTTTGCGTGACATCGTTGCAACCTGGCAGCCAAGGAGAGTGGACTCTAATGTACATGCATGAACAATGACGACTTCACTGTACTGGTCAGTGAGGACGGCAGACGCGCTGAGTGAGCATGTGTGGCTATTACATTAAAAAATGACTGAGCAAATAGAACAAGAAATCTGCATCAGATTTTGCGTTAAGCTTGAACATTACCCCATGGAAACTATTAGAATGATTCAGAAGGCTGTAGCTATGGGCAACTGGTGATTGTCAGCTTCATCATGACAACACACCAGCTCTTGTATCACATCTCGTGCAGAGTTTTTTCGTGAAACATCAATCACCCTGGTAATCCCTACAACCCAGTTTTGGCACCCTGTGACTTCTGACTTTTGCCAAAACTAAATTCACCTTTGTAAGGGAAGAGATTTCAGACTGTCGATGACATTCAGTAAAATATGACAGGGCAGCTGATGGCAGTTGGGAGAACTGTGTGAGGTTCCAATGTATCTACTTTGAAGGGGACTGAGGCATCATTGTCCTATGTATAGTGTTTCTTATATCTTGTATCTTCTTCAATAAATGTCTCTATATTCCATATTATATGACTGGATACTTTCTGGACAGGCTTCTTATGTTTTAATTATTATATCAGTATTTAGATAATTATAATACTAAAGAGTTAGGAATTGAGACCATCTTCAAATGATACCTTTACTATCAGTTGATGTAACTTTTAAGTTACATCAACTATCTGATAACATCTGAAACATGGGTTTTGATTGATTGTGGTTGGTTTTCTTTCATTATAGACCCAGGCTCTTGGTTAATAAATCAGTCAGAAGGCTGAATTTGAGTTGTTTTCCACTTTTTGGCTATTATGAATATGCTGCTGTGAACATTTGTGTACAAGTTTTTATGTGGACAGATGTTTTCATTTCTCTTGACTAGACACCTAAGTGATTGCTGGGTTGTATGGTAAATGTATGTTTAACTTCTTAAGAAAATACCTGTGTCTTCAGAGTGGCTGTGCCATCTGCATTCCTGCCAGCAGCATCTAAGTTTTTTGCTAGATTGTATTTTTCAAAGTGCTTGGAAGGTATTCTCTGGGTTGAATGAGAGCAGGTTTGTGAATGAATCTAGTTTGTGGATAAGTACATCTCCTGTCATTGTTGGTTAGATAAGAGATGGGGGGAATGTGTCCGCTTTTGCAAGAAGGATGGAACAGGAAAGGAAGAGAAAGTAAAGTGGAGGGTATCCTCCAGCCTCTGAGCAACCACTCTTTAATTTGGTTTGTTTAATTTGGTCTTGGTTGTAGTTTGTCAGTGCTTATCAAGAGTAGTTAAAGAAAGAAAGAAGGAACTCCTATCCTTCATGACAGCATGGATGGATCTGGAGAGCATTACGCTAAGTGAAATAAGCCAGGCAGCAAAAGACAAATACCATGTGATCTGACCTATAAGTGGAACCTAATCAACAAAACAAGCAAATGAACAAAATAGAACCAGAGACATGGAAATAAAGAACAAACTGACAGTAACCAGAGGGAAAGGGGAAGGGGCATACTGGGGTGGGGGTGGGGGAAGAAGGGGAAGGATCTAGTCAAAGAAAGTGTATAAAGGACTCATGGTAATAGATAACAGGTTGGGGACTGACTCGGGGAGTGGTGGGGAGGGGCTGAAACAGGGGAGAGCAACAGGGGCGGAGAACTGGGATAACTGTAATTTAACAACAGTAAAAAAAAGGTAGTTAAATAAAGTCTGTTCCAAGGAGGGCCCAGCCCTGGCAGTGAATAGAATGTCCCAGGCAGTTGGTCACCTCTGTCTTTTTTGGCATGTGCCCCAGTGGGCTGAGTGTGCGAAAGCAGGGCTTCTGACATCTCTTGCTCTGCCATGGTCTAGTGGAGGGTGATGCTACCGGGTGTGGAAGAAAGAGCTCCCACGCAGAATCAGACAGACTTGGTTTTGAATGTGCCTCTGCTTTTACTGGTGAACCTGTTCAAGTCCCCTTGCTCTCCTAACTCTGTTACCTCATTCCCCTTAGTTACCTGGCTCTGCCCTTTGTAGCTTCTGTGCAGAGGAGCCTCGGATATAATCATAGGGTTTAAGTATCTTCCAACAAATAGAAGAAAATAGGGGACACTGCATTGCTATTCTTTATCTTTTGCTGTGGCATCTTGCCAGTGTTCCTTTGGGTTATTTCCTAGTGAACAAGACCCACTTGCCAAGGCTGGAGGCCAAGTGCACGGGCTATCCTGGACTGTTGCATGGCAGTGTCAGACTCGAGGGTGTGAAGAGCAAGCATTTGAGACAGGCTTTGTGGTCTGCTCCTACATGTTCCCAGGGCTATTTTCTTTTAGAATTTTTTAGTCTAATGCTTTGAAGGAAAGGATTTGGGTTGAGTATTTGACTTGACAGGACTTTCATTACTGTGTGGGTCCATGCTGTGGGTTCTTTTGATCTTTCTCTTGGTCACTCATTAGTCCCTGTTGAAGTTAGCTGTGCTCCTCTGACACACCACTGAATTAAAACAGTGTTTTTGAGAATAAATAGCTTTGAGGGCCTTGGAAGAAAAACAGTACTTTGTTATGGAAAATGACAGCTTCCTTATGATGGGGTGATTATACCTCCCTCTTCGAGTCCTTGAAAATCCTTCTTGTAGTTTCTAGCAAACTATACAAACAAAGCATCATTTTAAAAAGTATGTGCTGTATACCCTTCTATAAGCATAGTAATTTTTAACATTATACTATCTTTTGATTAACTAAATGATACCAGCAATTCACTGACTCCATGAATTCCATGTTTCAAGAGGTCATCCACTTGTATAAGTAAGTATACATTAGAAGAGAAATTTAAGATTACAAGATAAAAGATATTAACTTCTCCTGAATTACTCCAAAATCTCTCAGATTTATTTCAATCAATATACAATTTTTAATACAATGTACTCTGTGTAGGTAATATTTTATCCTTTTAATTTACTTTGTATGTATGTGTTTTATGCATTGAATTTGTAAACTGCGTATTGAATAAGCATTCAATAAACATGTGTAGGGGCTGAATTTTGTGCTATAAGCGAGTATCATCTCATTTAATTTCCACACTGTCCTACATGAGGTGAGATGCTATTTTGACTTTAAAAGTCACGGTTATGGTAGAAAAATAGGAAAATTCTGAAAGGCAAAAAAAAACCCAACCCTAGAAATCCATCCATTATAGAAACTTCTTAGAGAAATTACTTTTATCCCTTCCTCCCTAGTTTTTATGAATGCAGGTGTGTTTTGTGGTGCGTGTGTGTCTGTGTGTAAATGTATATTCTTTGTGATAAAATTAGGACCTTAATGTATATGTTGTCTTGAAATGCGCTTTTTATTATTGTAACAATGTATAGTGGAATGAACACTCCTGTATGCCATTACATATTCTTTTGTAACACCGTTTAAATAATTTTCCCTGCGTATTTATTATAAGCGGAATAAAGCTCAGTGTCATTCAGTGAGTCATTTCAGAAATGTAAAGAAGAAATGGAATTGCAGTTTTGTGTCTGTGCTGGGAGACACTTTCCTATTCTCCGTCTCCTTTAAAAGAGCTCTTTACATGTGGGTGGAAATATTTGTCAGGCTTACGAGCTGACGTGCTGCGACTCTTACTGGTGTTTATTACAAGAATGGAGTTGGGTATTTTGTTCTGTTTCTTGCACTATGTCTTTGAGAAATGGGATTGTGAGAGACGCCCTGGAAGAGATGAGTGGACTGACTTACATGCGTGTAGACTGCTGCTCAATGTGATGATGATGGTCTCGTTGAATACCTCTAATCATATAACATGCGTGTGCACCTTCCTGTTTTTAAACTGAAATAGAATAAGTGGGGTTTCAAAAGCATCATGGTGTTTGGAACTATCCTATTGGTTACTTTGTAGCTCTAGGACGATATCCCCAGTTAACCTAAGAACACAGCGTCCCCACCGAAGGATTCCTGTTAAAGCTGGTACATTTGGCAGAGTTGCCACCAATGCTATGCTCCTGGGAATACCTCCCAGTAATGCAGTGATCTAGTAAAATCACTGTTTTTATGTGAAAATTTTATCCTAGAACAATGTCAAAATGGTTGAGCCACATGCATTGATGGTCAGTACTACAGTTTTGAGAGGATTAAATTCATCCAATATATGGCTCCTTAGAAGACATCTGTGTCAAAGTCAAGTTGTCTGTCGAGGCACACCTGCTGTGGCACGCACGCACTTTAAGGCAGTCATCTGTGGACCTCCTCTGCAGGTGCAGTCAAGGAACTGACCAACTTATTTTTCTGGGGAGCGGGGCGTGGTTCCACTTGGGAGCTAAGGTCCTAACAGCAGCATGTTGGAGCATTGGTAAGCAAGGTCTAGGCAGGGTTAAGTTTTTCCAGGAATAAATAGGGGCCCTCCTTTGTGAGCTAGCCTGAGCATTATCGCCCAGAGATCAGTGAGGTAGTGATAATCACCCATCGTTCACGGTGACCCTTTGACAATAAGAGTAGTTTTTAAAAATCCTCTGTTTGAGGATTTAATATTAAGCCTACTTGCCTAATGAGGAAATGAGTAGGGCTGAACTTGCTTAAATTTCTCTGAACTTATATTTGGAGTCACATGGGTAAGAGTTGGACACTGAGCATTTCTGTTCTTGTCCGATAGTTCCTCTGGCTGCGGGTCCCAGTCTGTATCACGTTAAAATATTCCATTCATTAAGCCTCTCCAAAAATAGGGCAGAGAACACAGTAATAATGAAGGGTGCTTCAGCCCACGTGTCTTCTTCCCATTTCTGTCCCTTCCAGGGAAAGGCTGCCACCCACACCCTGAGCCCTGAGAGGATGCTCAGTGTTACCCCTGATTTTATTTTTTTCTGTTAGGAGCCCTGTGTGTGTAATGCTGGCGGAGCACGGGCTTGAGGGTTTTCCAAAACTGCAGTGTTTCCCAGAGCAGAGGACTGCATCTGCAGCATGTGATGGATTGGAGCTTGGTCACACCCTTGCTGTACTCTGACTTGGTGAGAAGCTCTGTCTGGCTGCTCTGTGCCGCCCGCCAGCATGAAAGTTGGGAAACATGCAGGCAGCTTAGTGGGGAGGCTGTGGGGAGCTATGAAAATGCCATCTAGTTTACTTACAGAAATGTGTGGTCCTTTGTGACGTCTTGTTCTGTGGCTATGAGAGCACACATTTTCTCACTTTCTGAATTGTTCTTTGCCCTTCTGTTAAGTCAGTTCCTTCTTCTCCCCTCCCTCCCTCCCTTCCTCCTCCCTCCTTCCCTCCCTCCCTTCCTTCCTTCCTTCCTTCCTTCCCTCCTTCCTTCCCTTCCTAAAACATAACAAAAGGCTGTGGTAACTGATGCCTGGGCTGGATTCTGCCCTCAAAAGGAAGTCAGTCCTGGCTGATGTGGCTCAGTTGAGCATTGTCCTGTAGACTGAAAGGTAGTGGGTTGAAATCCCCAACAGGGCACACACCCAGGTTGCCAGTTCCATCCCCGGTTGGGGCATATGCGAGACGGCAACCAATCTATATTTTTCTCCTACGTCAATGTTTTTCTCTTTGTCTCTCTAAAAGCAATGAAAAAATGTCCTTGGGTGAGAGGAAACAAATAAATAAAAAGGAAGTCAACTGTCACAGGAACCATGGTGCTGGCGCCTGGATCTAGCATACCACCACACTCTTTACAAAGCGCACAAGAATCCCCATGTTCCTGACACTGTTTCTGTTGATGTGGGTGTGGAAATTAGAGACGCTATATTTGGGATTGGTAAGAGACAGGACTAATGTGTTATGAAGAAAGACAGCTAGTTCTGAATTGATGCAGGAATTTATTTTTCTATGTATTGAGAATTTCTGCTTTCTACTTATTTTACTCATCTTTCACTTTCTCCTTCATTTTTCTAAGTATCTTCCTCCCTCACACTCATGATCACCTTGTTTTCCTAAAACCCATTTTCTGTTTTTTTATTAATTAGTTTTCAAACCTTGGCTTTTACGGTGACAATATCTCCTTGTTTTCCTCATTGTCTCTGGCCAGGTCCCTTCCCAGTCTCCTTCCCAGGCTCGCCTTCCTCAGCCCCCTGTTTCGTACTGATGTTCTCTGCTCTTCTGCCCTTTACCTGATCCTTTTCTCTTCCCGGTTTCAACGCTGCTCTCCTCCCAACTCAGTGTCTCTCTCTAAGCAACGCCTATGGGAGATCTCCACTTCGATGCTAGAATAAGATACCTCCCAGTCAACACGCCCTGTATGGAACGCATCAGTTTCTTACATTTTTCTATTCTCCACTTGCTCTCTGTCTTGTGATTCTGCTCTTCAGAAAACTGAGAATTGTCTGGACTCTTCCTCTTTTTAGTAATCACACCCATTTAATCATTCCCAAACCTCGTTGGTTTTCCATCCTAAGTAACTGATACCTCTCTCCTCCCCGCCCCCTGCCCCACCTCACTGCCCTTGTGCTGAGTCAGACCTGCGTCACTTTTGACTGAGAATCCTGCAGTAGAATCTGTAGTGGCTTCCAGTGTTGTCACCCGCCCAAAGTACAGCCAGGGGACTGTTGACCACATTGAATATGTAACTTTTAGGTCCTGGCCAGGTAGCTTGGTTTGAGCATTGTCCCAACATGCCAGGGTCAAGGGTTTGATACCTGGTCAGACATACAAGAATTTATGAACGCATAAATAAGTGGAGCAACAAATCGATGTCTGCTTCTCTCAAATCAATAAATAAAAATCTAAAAACATGTATATAAGTAAAATAACATTGGCCATGGTTAGCTACCATAAATTGATAACTAAAAAAAGGAATATGTAACTTTTGTGCTTGAAGCCCTCAATCCCTTTCATAGTTCAAGACAAAGTTGAAACTCTTGAGGGTGCATTCAAAGCCCTCTATGATTTGGCTTCTTTATATCTCGTTAGCCTCCTGGTTGCTCTTTGTCACACATGGCCCCCATCTTCAAAACACACTCACACGTGCGCATACATGTGCACACTCACAGATGCACAGACCCACTCGCACTGTTGCCCTGAATAGGGATAGAATCCCTATTCTATCTTACTCTTTTGTTTTTGTTTGTTGATTTGATTTTGGCTATAATTTGCTCTTTCTGTTTGCTATCCATTTGCTTTTTTTCTTGGTTGTCTTCTTGTGGCCTCCTTTAAGATTGAGAGTAGGCAGCGTATTTCCTGAAGAAAGTGACCTAACATTTTGAGTATGTGTTTGTGCATCGGTGCTCCTATCACTGTGGGTATAGCTTTGTTGTGACTTTTATTGTTCTGTCCTGTAGGGAAACTTGTACTTGTTTGCTCCTCAACTGGTCTGACCATAAATTCACTGAGGTCACAGGCCTCTTCATTCATTCATTCACTCACTCACTCATTCATTCATTCATCAAGTGTTTGAGTGCCTTCTACATGTCAGGCACTGGTCTACATGCTGTTTTGTTTGTATCTTCAGGCCCTGCACCTAAAGTGTAGTGGCTGGAAAACAGTAAGATATCTATTAATGTTTGTCAGATTACAATCTGGGAAAATATTTTCATCCTCAGAAGAGAAAATGTTCTGGAGATAAATATCAAGCTGTTAACAGTGGTTATCTTTGGCTGTGCAATTACTGGTTACTTATACTTTTTCTTTTCTTAATTTTTTTAAATCCTTACCCAAGTATATTTTTATTATTGATTTTAGAGAGAGAGGAAAGGGGGAGAAGAGAGGTGGGGGGAGGGGGAGAGAGAGAGAGGGAGAGAGTGTAAGATGTGAGAGAGTAAGATGTGAGAGAGAAACATTGATTGGTTGCCTCCTGTACACATCCCAACGAGGGATCGAACCCACAACCTAGACCTGTGCCCTGAGTGGAAATTGAACCTGCAGCTTTTGATATACGGGACAGTGTTCCAACCAAGTGAGCCACCAGCCAGGGCTGCTTAGCTTAAAAAAAAGAATTCTACAGAAGTACTTGTTGATATCAGAAAAGGCATTAATAGCATTCTGTCATTTTGCTTCTAGAATAGGTAATTACGAAGGGGTTTGTAACAGAAACTGAAGAGCTTTTTGTAATGGACTCTTGATTTGCACGCCAGGCCTGTTTTGTGAAGCTGAGCATCTGACTGAATGCTGAACTGGCACGAACCTTTATAAATGTAATGAATATCTATTTAATATTTGCTAAATGGCAGGTACACTTTGCATGTGCTATTTCATTTGAACATCATAAAGACCGAGTGCTGTGGGTACATTTACCACTATTTGGGTAATGAGAAAGCCGAGAGGCTCAGAGTAGTTAAAGGCTTTGCCCAGAGTCACAGAGCTGAAAAATTGCAGAGCTGGGACCCGCTCAAACCAGGGCTGTCAGGTTCAAAGCACAGGCTTTTAACCACTACATTGGATTGCAATTTGACATATATTTATATACTAAGAAGGCCTTGAGTTTGGAAATGGAGAACAAAATTGTAAGTAAGTTGGGTCTCTTCCTTTTTGAAGGCAGTGGTATAATTTTTATAATGCTAAAGTTGGAAATAATTAAAAAAACGGCCATGACCCTTTGACTACAATGGCCTTTGAATGTCTTTTTAATTGCTAGGATTTTACAAAAATTAAGATCTAGTGAATTTACAGGATTAATATTTGCCTGTTGATAAGAGAATTGGGCAGATTATTTCCTTAAAAGCACCTCACTGGCCCTGTGGCCAATGGTCTGACAGCGTCTCTGTGAGGCGCAGAGTATGCCCTGGACCCACTGTCGCCAGCTGTAAAATGGGGTTGTTTCACTTCCATCCCAGGCTGTTGTGAGGGTGCAGGCGGTTAGTGCCTGAGAGCCCTGGGGCAGTGCTGGGTGCAGAGTTCCCACTCAGAACGCATCAGCTGTTAGAGAACATGGAGAATACGAAGGCCTTGTGGATGTCCAGAGTCCACGCATTTAAATAAAAGCACATGCATTGGGGCCGAAGGTGATGGTTAGACCTGATCGAGTGGTATCAATAAGTTTAAGAACAGGTATGACAGATTTAGTTATCTAGCTTCTCATTGCGGAGCAGATGGAGATAGCACACTTAGGAAAGGATGCAGCTGGTTGGCTGCCTAGAAAGCAGATCAGAGGCAGCAGATCCTGAAAAACAAAAAAGGTGCAGGAACTCTAGAACCAATCAATTTGAGGTCATTGAATGTAGGGACAGGCAATTCTGGAAATAGGCCTCTTAGAAAGTAGAGGTGTTACACATGCTGCAGTCTGAGGATCGTATTTCAGGTAGAATGTTTCTGGATCGATAACTTGGGAAAGGCTAGAGATATGAGGAATTGGTTTGTCTGAGTTCCTTGTAACATGCTCAGGTGTGTAGGAAAGGAGAGGAGAAAAAGTCTTGTTTGTTGTTATTTAAAGTGGTGATATTTTCTTCTGATTGCAAGATAATTGTTAATTGTAGAAAAGCACAGAGGATAATAAACTAACCTAGCCTCTCAGCACTCGTCTGATGAGCAGAAAAGCAGTCCTTTTTTAGAAACACAGGTACACACACACATTCTCTCTCTCTGTGCATATATCTAATATCTATTTCTGTATATACACACACAAATAAATATATACACATAGAGAATATACATTTAAAAATTTTAGTGATTGATTTGAGAGCAGGAAAAGAGAAAAAGAGAGAGAGAGAAACATTGATTTGTTCCACTTATTTATGCATTCATTGGTTGATTCTTGTGTGTGCCCTGATGGAGGATTGAACCCTGCAACCTTGGCTGCCTGCAGGATGCTCTAAACCAACCAGCTACTCAGCCAGTGCCAGAATAGACATTTTTAAAGGATATATATGTAAAGCATATATATAAAGTATATATATTGTACATAAAGTAATATGTATTTTATGTATATAAAATATATAATGTATATCTACCTACTTTTTTAGCAATATATGTGCATGTGTTTATGAAATACATTTTTAGCAATATATACACATACATAATATATAAACATAATACACAAGATATTTTATGGAATATATATGTATGTTTTGTATAAATATATATAATATATACATTTTGAAGGAATAAATGTCTAGTGTGTATATGTACACATAAAGGAGCCGTTGAAGATTAAGTCAAAGCACTCACAAAAACACCCTTTGCATCAGTCATAAAAGAGAGATAGAAATAACATGTCTGTCACATGGGACAGTTTTTTATGTGCATTGAAGCTGGAGGGCCTCCGAGCTAGATGAAAGGGAGGAACAAAGCGAAGGCCTGTGTGTATCGGCCGTGGTGTCTGGGTCATCTGTGCATCAGAAGAACTTCAAATCAAAGTGGAGAATTCCAAGATTTTCCAGCTGACCTCCAGGCTTACTCATTTTTGTTTTAATATCAAGCTTACAATTTTTAATAGAGTTATTGTTGTGTGTAATTTCATCCAAAGCAAGGGTTGTATTCTAAAAATCAGGCATAAGTAAAAATGTGTACTTGAAAAAAACTCAATGTAGTTAAAAACAGTGGGGTCATGTTGTAGGAGTGTTTGGGACATTTTAGATGTTTTAAACTTCGCAATAGTTTAAACATTAACTATATTAATAAATATTTTTAGTGGGTACTTACTATTGTCTTTTGAATGTGTCATAATTTCTTTAACCAACAGCCTTGGGTGTGAAGGTTGTTTGTAGATTTTGATATTATAAATCATCTGATGAATATGATTTTTATGCACATCTTTGGGGAAAATTCCTGGTCATAGAACTATAGGTCAAAAAGCATGTAATTTTTAAAGGCAAATAATTTGTTTAGTGCTTCATTTATTACATGTATTATCAAGTTGCCTTTCAGAAATGTACTATTTTCCTTCCCATCACTCCTATTATTACTGACACTTTAAAAGTAATTAAATCATTGTTCTTACACAATTAATTTAAGTTCTGGGCAGGCTTATTAAATAATGAAATAATTAAATTTTCCTTCTGAGTCCTGCAATTAATACAGCTCATGGAGGATCAAAGGGAACCAGGAAAACCGACTATGGGGCTGTGAGACTAGGAGGGTGATGGTCAGCTCCCTAGCGTGGTGTTTGTGATCTGGGTAGTCTGGGAATGCAGTGCTTGCTGACGTGACTCTCCTTAGGTCCTGGAAATGGATGCTTGGGAGAAGATAGTTGCAGGTCCAAGTGACAGCCTACTTTCTAAGGAGAGGGAAATAACACAATCTTGATTTAATGTATGGAAAACCTACTTGAGCTTTCTTTCAGGCAGTGCTTGGGTCGATTTAAATTCTCTTTGTTCAGTTCTGCTCATTGGCATCATTGCAGTTAAACCAAGTGAGCTTCCAGGCAGGAGACAGACCCTGCCGGCGCTGCAGCTGGGGTGAAGGTCGCCCACTCTGGGTGCACTTCAGAGGCTTGAGGACACAGCTGTGGAGAGCCACGCTAGCTTTGCTCCTTCCCCTGCGTTTTCCATTTAACCCGTTTCCCACTCCGCTTTTCAGTGTGGTGCCATGATTTATCAGTCATGGTTCTTCAGATTTGACGTCTACTAGATTTCTGTTCTTTGATTACTGCATATGTGTAACTGACTCATGAAAGATGATGAAAAGTTAAGTATTAGTGACATATTATACCAGTGAGATGTATAAAGTATGAGTGAGCTCCTGGCTCACTGGCTGAATTTGTCTCCTCAAAATTCCTATGCGGGAGTCCTGACCCTCAATATCTCAGAATGGGCTTTGTTTGGAAATGGGGTCATTAAGGAGATAAGGTAAAATGAGGTGCTAGGCTGCACCTTCATCTATATGAGGAGGAGATTAGGACACAAATATACAGAGACAAGATCACGTGAAAACACAGGGAGAAGATGAAGGCATCTGTAAGCCAGGAAATTGGCTTTAAAATATACCAACCCTGGTCATACCTCAATCTTGGACTATGAGAAAATAAATTTGCGTTTTTTAAGTCACCTAATCTGTGATGCTTTGTTAATGGCAGACCTTGAAAACTAACACAGTTGCCATAAACATATATTGAGTCATATATAATGATTGCCTTTTGAATTTTCCTGCGGACTCTTAAAAGTTGTAATTGGTTTTGAATGACTTTAACTAGATTGTGGTATTTTCTCTGTTAAAAATCTTTTACTTATTCACTTTTTTAGATAGGGGAAGGGAGGGAGAAAAGAGGGAGAGAAACATCAATGTGTGGTTGCCTCTCATGTGTCCCCTACTGGGGACCTGGCTTGCAACCCAGGCATATGTCCTGATTGGGAATTGAACCAGAGACCCCTTGGTTCACAGGCTGGCACTCAATCAATTAACTGAGCCATACCAGCCAGGGCTTGTCGTATTTTCTTAATGAAAGTTCTTGATATAGTGAGACAATCACCTTGCTTTTTCTAGAAGGGCATATATAAGCCTTGAAATGGGGATCTAATTTTTATATTTCATTTCAACAAATATATATTGAGTATTTACTGTGTGCATTGTTTGATACCAGCCAGTTTTTTCAGGGCTGAGGTTATAAAGAGAACCTCACTTTCTGTCCTGGAGGAGTTTATAGTCCAGTGATATCAAATAAATACCACTGCTTAGGCCCAAAATGGTAAAAGGTAGCACGGGGCCCAGTACCAGGCAGATTCTCAGTAAGTGTTAATCCTTCCTTCAGGACTTCCTTTGGAAGGTCGGATTAGGCATAGGCTGGCTGGCATTCAGGGCAGGGGCAGGCAGTCTTCTTCTATAAAGGGCTAGATTGGCTAGATTATAAGTTAGGATACGCTTTGTTGGCCAAATTGTCTGTGTTGCATCCCTGAACTCTGGTGTTGTAATGCGAATGCATCCTATATAAATGAATGTGTGTGGCTGTGTTTCAGTAAAACTTCATTTACTAAAAAAACAAACAAACAAAACCAAAACAAAACACGTGGCTAAGAGACAACGGAGGTACCTGACTCTGTTCAGACTGGAATGAAAATGTAGAGGCCTATGGGTAATCTGGGTACTGACCATGGACCTCCATGAACTTTGTTTGTAAGATGTCAGCTCATAAAAACATGCCTGCAAAATGAAGGAGTTCTGTTTTTGAAAAAAGTCAAATGTGTTAGCCTGCATGGATTGAGACAAAACTGGGATGTTCGGGAGGTGAGGGTGGCAAGAAGGGGGTACCACACAGAGGGGGGGTGTAGAGTCCACCATAAAAGCATGTTGGGGCGCTTTGTGTGAAGGCCTTAAGGAAGGGAGTGAGGTGGTCAGAATAATAGATGTCAGTTTCAAGCACACGTAGAGGTTGGTGTGAAGGTGAAATGAGTCGAAATGGCCACCCAACGATTGAATAAAGGTCATAGATTCATAGATGTTGGATTCCAAAAGGCCCTTAGAGACTGGGTAGTCCAGTCTTCTCATTTCAGCGATAAAGAAATTGAGGCCCAAAGAGGGGCAGTGACTTGATCAAGTTTGAGCCTCTCTTTAGTGGGTGGCTGGCTCTTCAACCCGAGTGTCTGTATTTCCTATCCACCACATCCCTCAGCGGTGTGAAGCCAGGTACTCTAGGGAAGACCGAAACTAGCATCCGACTCCCACTGCTGGGTCACTACCTCTTTATGCTGTGGTTGTCCTCCCATTTCCAGTAGAGCAGTTTGATGGCTACTGAGGAGGTCCCATGCCACGCTGAGGTTGAGTTTCCATTGAGACCATCCGTTTGCCTGTAGTCCAGCTTGGGCAGATTTTTGCGGGTGTTCCTAACCAACACTTGCCTTTGTGTGGCATGGCCGTTGGATTGGAACTCGTCATGGGGTTTCCAGGACAGGTGAACCTGTGGGCCCCAAACCGGTTCCAGCTGGTAGGATGCTGAGCTGAAGTCCTGCGTATGTGCAAGCTGCGATTTTGTGATTTTATTTATAAATATTGATTTCTTTTTTTTTTCTCAGTTCAGTTTCCTGGAAACATTTCTCTCTCTAGGTATATTTTTATAGCCTGGGCTGCATTTCAAGATGCCAGTTGAAGGTGGGTCAGCCTCCAACAAAAGTGGTTGATTACTCAATTGTATACTTAAATTTCAGAGAACAGGGGCAACAAAGAAAAAGGACTAAAAGAGTGTTTCAGTTCAGCTAAGGGAATCTCACCTTTGCGTGAAATGGTCTCCAAAGCCCAGACAAAGCATCATCTGTAACAGAATTCCGACTTAAATGAGTGGATTCAGCAGATATTGGACTGGCTACCATGAACAAACCAGGATGCTAGAATAAATGTCCATACTCAGCATTTACAGTGCACTGAGCCCTATGCTAGTAAATCGTTAACATAAACATTGTTACTGTTGTTTCACAAGATGTTAGACTTATACCCTGTGATTCTTGTATGCACAATTTACATGTCTACAAGGCATCTAGTACATGAGTTACAACGTTAGAATTTATAGTAGCATGAGTAGTCACTGTGGTACAGTATTCGATTCAGTAGTCGTGAAGCATTTTTGGTGAGTGGTTACTGTGAAAATGGTGATTATGAGTACTGCTGCTTGAGACACATCACGGCCTCTGCATCTGGGAGTTTTATCTCTTATTTTAAAAATTATACCTTTAGAGCTGGAAGGGCTTTCAGAGATTTTGTGTTCCAACAGCCTCACATTACAGATGAAGAAGCTGGGGCCTGGAGAGGTTAAATTATTCACCAGGAGTCCTGTAGAGTCGTATGTAATATAACTATGACAGACAGCCCAGGTCTGTTCTTAAGAAGTCAGGAATAATTATATATTTTTTCTTTTGGGATAGGGGCAGATATTAAGAACACTATCATCTTCTCTACACTAGTTTCCCCAAGTCAGTTTTGTACTCTGTTTTCACTGGGCCGGGACATGTAAACCTAAACCTGCCTTGTGTCCGCTCCTAAGCATTATAAAAATTCAGCAAGGATTTCTGTAGTGCCTAAATATGCAGAGCACCAAGGAGGTAGCCTTGGAGGAGTTAGGAGTCAGAAAAGTGAAGGTTGTGCCTGAAGATTTCCCAAGAGCCCCTACCCTTGTCTACCCTGAAGTGGATAAAGGGTCAGGGTAGCTGCAGACGGTGGGAACTTTTGAACTTGGCAGGTGCCTCCTAAGGCCTGAAGGCCATGAGCAGCAACAAATGGCGAATACTGTTTGTGGAATCCGAGGACACGCAGCACAAACCTGGAGTGGAAGAAGCAGAAACTCGCAACTGCCACGGTTGAGGAAGGGAGGCTGGGTCCTGCTTGGGTGAGTTAGGGCGTGAATGTGTGACCTGAACGAGGCTTCACCCAAAGGGATTTTCCAGAGGAGATGAATCAGAACCCTTTCCAGGACCGTCCTTACTTCCTGGGACTATACTGTTCAAGTCCAGAGGCACTAAAAGGAGAGGGCCTTGTGAATTCAGCAGCTGGGAAGGGAGATATGGAATAGAGAGACCACACGGGGGAGGACTGCAGGTGTGAATGGTGAACAACCCTTAGGCAGTATCCTGGGGCAGGGTGTGGGTGTGTGTGGGCGGGGGGGGGGCTTTGAGAGAGTGAGGCAGCTTAAAGAAACCAGGCTGGTGCAAGCAACTTCAGAAAGATTGTGGTGGAAGTAATTTTGAACAAGAATTTTGAAGGAAAAAGTTTCAGTTACTTAAGAAGTATGTGTATATGGAAGATGCAATAGGAGTAACCTCGTTCAGTTATTAGAGTAATTGGGCTGAGGAACATCAGTAACCAGGTGTTTTAAGTCCCTTATCACTTTCATGGTAATAAACAGGGGACGGATGTTTATTGTGGACCGGCACCTTTTCATGCTACACCTCCTAATCCTCCAACAACTTAATGAAGTGGCTGCCCTTATTATTTCCTGTTTTGGAATTGAGGACATGGAGCTATTGGATCTTAAAGTTTTTTTGCCCAGTCTCAGAAGAGATATTTAAAACTAGCAAATATCCCAAAGCTTGGACCCTTAACCATTATGCTCTCTGTCTTTTTAACCATGACTACAGTGCCATTATCCCATCTAAAACGTTAACAATTCCTTTATTGCTTGAAATATCTCAGTCTCGTAAATGCCATAATGGTTTCTTCCCCCACACAGACGCAAAAGCGCCTATGCAAGGCCCACACGTTACATTTGGTTGATAAGACTTTAAGTCTCTCTTAACCTAATGAGTGTTCCTCCACCTATTTTCTTCATGCAATTTAATTTTTAAAGGAACTGAGTTGTTTGTCCTATTAGTGTTTCCCAACAGTCTGGATGTTGTTGAATGCGCCCCTTGTGTTTAGGTTAATGAGTTTGCCTGCCCTTATATTTCTTGTAAATTGGTCATTGTGTCTGGAGGCTTGAGTAGATTTGGTTTGATATTTTTTTTTTTTTTTTGGCAAGAATGCTTCATACTTCAGAGGTGGTGGTGTGTTCTCACATAGATTCTGAAAGTTTGTAGGAAAAGGAGCTTGTAAGTTCAAGGTCTATTAGTTTTCTTGGGGAAAATGCTCCCACTATTTAATGGCAAAGGGGTGGAGAGCCTTCACGCCAACCCGCCCCTCTAGCCAGGCACCCTTCCTTTGGGCTTCAGAGCAGACAATTCCATCGCGCTGATCCAGCCAAACGACCCACTTCACTGACCATCTTCTCCATTTCAGTATGCACTCTTTGAGGGATCATATAATACTTGATTTTTGTAACATAAAGCTTAGCACGTTGCCTCGCATGTAGGCACGTAAGATGTATTAAATCCATTGAATAAATAAATCCATGAAGATGCTCTCTTGAGGCATGTTTCAACCCATCGTTATTGTTGTGCTTGGCCGGCTATTTATGCTGTCAGTGTTTGGGGGCGGTAGTAAGGCTTGGAAATGAGGTAAATAAGAATGCTTCTTTTAGTTCAGTTATGAAATCAGTCCACAGTGTGGAAGTTGCTTAGCCTGTAAAGTACCAGTCTCAAAAATAATTGGTTAGTTAAAGGGGAACTATAATTTTACTGAGGTAAGCTATCAAGTTGTAGCTGTAGGCAAAATTGGACTGTATTTGTCTGTGGAAGCTGTGGTGCACCCAGGGACATTTAGAACAAAACAAACAGAAGAGAGGCAAGGCTGGCCTCATGGGTGTGTGACTTGTATAGTCACACAGGACGCCCCACTCAGAAGGGCTCTGTACTTGCTCAGTGGTCACTGTCTTGAAATTACTGATAATTTTATCTTTGAATTTGTGTTTTAGTAAGTGAAGTATGGTAGGACAATGGAGAACATCCAGGAGCATGGAGCCCTACTTTTCCAGGACAGATGCTGCTGACCCAACCCCTGGGGCCTGGTCCCGCTCAGCTTGTCCCTGTCCCCACCATCAAGCAACCACTGTCAATATCTCTCCTGGTGGGAGTCTGGGTGCAGGAAGGGTCAGGGTCCACTGCGGCTCCCGTGGTGTCTCATTGGAAGGAATGGTGCTGGTCGTGCCTACCTGGGGCTGGCAGCATCATACTGCTTTCAGAAGTGACTCAGAGGCCCTTGTCCATTCCCAATTCAGGAACTGAATGTGTCCCAAGGTAGAGGTGGCACTCCCTGTGGGTGGTCTGTCACTGTGAGCTGGTGGGCATCATGCCCTGTTATTGCAAGGGGAGATACCTGGCCTGACTTGACTGCTCCTGGCCCAGACTCCCTCAGTCCACCGGCTGGTGAGCAGGGGAACCACTGGCATGGCAGGCGGGCTGTACGCTATGCCAAGTCATGGGACAGCGCCCCCCAGGTGCCTGGGAAGGTCTGAACTGGACTGGCATTTCTTTACTTAAGGGAGTGTGATATTAAGCAATAAATAAAGAATAACATGCTCAGTTGGCACAGAGAGACCATGGATGAAAGGGAAAATTTTATATTTTAGTATCTTTAGTGGCACTTTTTGAACAAGGAGCCCCACATGTTTATTTTGGATTGGGCAAATTCTGTAGCTGGCCCTGAGTAGAATGCAGCTTTGGAAGGTGAATGGAAGAGGGGGGCTTGATCACTGTGCATGTAGCTGTCTCCCTGCGGAGGGACTGCAGCCAGTGTCCTTGGATTCTTATAGGACCAACATCTCCTTAGCTGTCCTGTCTGACATACACTTTGTAAGGACGTTTGATTCCCCTTTTTTTTGATTTCACTGTTCACCAAAATAATCTTATGATTATGATTTGTCTCTCGTGAACTTAGCTGTGGGAGAGAGAATATAGTCATGTTATCTGGTGAACTTTAAATTTTCTAATACTTAATACCCCAGAGTTTTCCAATACCTAATGACTAATAAAAGGTAGTTATGTTTTATTATAAACTAATTGGCATTGTGATTTTCTGTATTGGTCTGTAAGCTTGTTTTATGGGAGTTCCCCTTTGAAGATGCATTCAGCTTGGTGGGATGCCATGGGTAGGTTTTTGAGCTAGCAAGCTTGGGGGTTGGAACTGGCACTTGAGGGTCAGTTAGTTAGTCCCAGAAAGGAGCAGTACCCCCTGAGGTCTGCTGGGAGAGGGTCTGTACCCCTTTTGGTGGGACCTACTAAGCCTGTGGCTTCCAATCAGATGAAATTAACGTGTCATTGAAAGGTCAGGGAAGCCAAGCTCAAAGTGAGACATTCTACCTACTTTTGGACATGAGAAGCAAGTTTGTGGTCTTCAGAAGATCTTTTAAAAAATATTTGCTGCCAAACACCTGCTTTGCCATATGCCACTAGTACTTAAGTAATCCTAAAGCAGGATGGTTTTCACAGAAGCACGAATGCAAAATCTTCCCCAGCTTCCTAATGAAAGCTTTTCAGTGTCTACTGATCACAAGTGATAAGGTGATGGCTAGAAAGATTGCCAAGGGCTAAAAATAAATCCTTTATTTCCTCCCAATTAAAATGTTTATTTTCAAATTCATGTCAAAAATGTTTCTTGAGGCCAAGTACTTAATAAATGCAATGGACATATGTGCCTTTGTACATGTGTGTAACGTGGTGACCCAGTGGAGGTAAGCATAGAAGGGAAATGGAACTAAGTCAGATAACTTACTGAGGCAGCCTGTGGACAATAGGAAGGGTGTTTTAGGTAGGTCTCTATGGTTGTGAGGTTCCTCAAACTTGCTCATTCCTCATTAGGTATTGGAAAACTCTGGGGTATTAAGTATTAGAAAATTTAAAGTTCACAAGATAAGCAGGAAAAGAAGTTCTTTTACTTATGTAACTGAAAGCTCTAGGGCTAGGACTAGAAATCAGTTTTGTGTGCAGCGTTGCAGACATTGGAGTGGTCTTCCTCTTTCAGCTCCGTGTCCTGCAGCCCATCTAGCTTTCCATCCTCTTGGTTAAATGCTTTCCTCAACCTGAATTCTGACCAAGCTCACTCTGCTGCCTCCACTTGTGTAATGTGCACAACCAGAGCCTGTCACTGTGCCCAGGGGGGCAGAGGGTGCTGCCTGCCTGAGCCGGGAATCCTCTGTTCCACCCGTGGGGCCTTGGAGGAGGCCTCATCTATTCTAAGGGACTGAGAATGGGCGGAGTGGGGCCCCAAACAGAGATCAGGCTTTTATCATGTATGGAACAACCCAAGTATGGCATGTTTTCCCCTACAATGGATAAGGGAGTGCAAAACAATGTATATTAGGATAATAAAGTACAGAGTACTGCGTGTGTGTGTGTGTGTGTGTGTGTGAGAGAGAGAGAGAGAGAGAGAGAGAGGATGAAAGGAGAAAGAAATCTTAAGTTGGGGAAGTTGGAAAAGGTTTATGAGTGGGACCTCCCAAATTGATGTGATTTGACTAGAAATGTGGAAAGGAAGACATTTCAGGCAGAGATATTTTTTTAATTGAGAGAAATGGGGAACGCGTACCTGTCTGACATGGGAACCAGGTTGTAGAAGAATATACAGGTTGGAGAATAGGTATTTTAGGGGGAGTAATGTTGGTGTGTTGGGAAAAAACCTTTGAGGTTGTATTGTGAACAGTCTCAAATGCTAGATGAAAGTATTTAATTTAGTAGGCAGTAGAGAGTGCTTGAAATATTTCTAAGCAAGAGTGACATACAAATAGAGCTGTGATTAATATTGCATTTAGGAGGTGATTCAGGTTGCACTTAAGCCGGGAGACCAGTTCAGAGACTACCTTAGCCCTTCAGGCCGGGGGATAGCAGCAGGAATGGGAAGGGAGAGCAAGATGGAAAAGATGGGCGTGGGAGGAAGACTCAAAGATCACTCAAAGCTCTTGAGGCGGGTTTCTATTTATAGGATGAAGGAAGTCTGGAGAGGGAGCTGCTGTTGGAGGAAGAGGAGAGAGATTCTGTGTTTGCCCTCCGAAGTTCTGAGCGCTGTTAACACGGGGTAATTCCGTTAAGCATTGATTGGAGACTTAGGCAATGCAACAGAGTAGCTGTGACTCAGTGACCCTGTGCTTTTCAAATCAGAGGCAGTTCAGGTAAGGCGTTGGGGCAATTTTGACTTTGATTGTGCTACTGGCATTTAATGGTCGTTGCCCTGCAATGTGCTTTAGACAGCCCTGGCTTAGGGGTGAGCTGGGTGACCCGGGTGTCAGTTGTACTTCCTGTGCATAAGATTGAGCACTCCAAACAATGGCGGTCAAAGAACATGCAGTCTTGTTGGCAAACATAAAATCGTACTCGTTTTTATATCTCTAAGGGAGTGATGAATATTGTACCAAGGGCTGCAAGTACTTTTAGGGTTTTACTCACAATTTCCTTTGAGAGAGATGGAGAAGATGTATGGCTCAAATGTATGGCCCTTTGAGGTAGAGCTCAAAGGGTTATGAAAGGCCCCAAGTTCATTTCCTTATTCTGCCACCAGTTCGTATGTGCTCACAGTGGTCAATTTTCTGCACAGTTGCTTCCTTACCCATTACATAGGGAAAGGAGGGGGTGGCTTTGCACTTGAGTAGTAACATCTTAGCGGAATGAGTTTATGCTCTATATATTCTGGCTCATTGTCAGGCTAAGTTATGTACCCTTCTCCTTGGCTCTGAAATTGACTGTTACTTCTCCCTAAGTGGGATCCAATGGGTGCTCTAAAAGGTATTGCTTGACCCCATCTTTCTCTTGGGATGAAATCCAAGAATCATCATGTTTGTTATAAGATGGCCCCTCTTCTATGCACCACAGTTTAGAGGCTGCTGCCTGTTCTTACAGATGCTGTGAACGAGTTTCTCAGCAAATCAGCACAGCATTTCCTGTGAATTGAGAAAGTGGCGCTGAAGACCACTCTCTAGTGTCTTAGACCACCCTGTTCTCCATTGCAGGCCTGGGTTGCTGCTTCTGGTACAAGCTGGGATATCTTCTGGTGCTTCTGTCATGTTTTTTTCTGATACCATTCCCTCTGAAAATGTTTGTGGGGATTAGGTAAAAAGTAGCTGTTGAGAGTAAAGTTATAGTAACTAGTAACGACAACAGTGACTCCCCCTAAACATACCTTTTTAACCCATTCTAGTTATGAGGTGTAAGCAGTGGAATGTTCAAACTTAGAAACTATACAGTCAAACCACAGTGACTGCACAGTTACTGGACAACGTAAAACCTGCTTTTCACATTACTGAACAGCAGGAAAAGTAATGGCATTGTGTTCCAGCAGCCAGGAGACATGTCTGTGGAAATATCCCTGTTTCCACAAGCACCATTGTGAGTTAACACAGGGATTGTGGTGGTGTGTTTTCTCCTCTTCATTCTGCCTGTCTAAATCATACTACTCTTCCGAGCCTAGGTCAAGTCTCCCCGTTGCCCGGAGCCACTCCTGACGTTTTGACTTCCTGCTGTTTCTGTTTCTCACCAACCAGTGTCCGTTTCACTGGAGACTTGTTTCATCAGTAGGACCAGTGTCCTCTGTGAAGTGCTCAGCTCCTGCAGACATGGGTGGTCTTTAGCACATCATCCCTTTACGCCATCAGCCGCACCGTGGGGCTTAATATCTTCCTGTCAGTTTTACTCAGATTTCACTTAAGTATGAACTATTCCTTCAGATTTTTTTGACAACAAGCATTTGAAAAGAATTAAAGGAAAATTAATTAATAGCATACACTTTTTATTAAATTATGGCACTATTGAAAATGAAATCCCCTGGGACATTTGAAGGGGTTTTGAAGATAAATGAATTCTGCATCCCATTTAGAATTTTCCTCCCAAAACGAAAAAGTTGGAAGCTGAGAAAGCAGAACTGTTTTCTTGATTTTGTAAAAGCACGCTAAGTTTCCTATAACTGGTTTATTAACTCTTAACTTTAAAAAGGAAATTTAGAGTTTGATTTTTTAAAAGGTTTTATTTATTTATTTTTAGGGAGAAGGGAAGTGAGGGAGAAAGAGAGGGAGAGAAACATCAATGTGTGGTTGCTCTCACTCACCCTGTACTGGGGACCTGGCCTGCAACTCAGATATGTGCCCTGACTGGGAATCGAACCATCAACCCTTGGATTTGTAGGCCAATGCTCAATACATTGTGCCATACCAGCCAGGACTAGAGTTTGATTTTTATTTTTTTAATGGCAGCAATTTGATGAATAGACCAAAATTCTTACTAGGCAACTGCTGTAAAAATATTCATTACAACTTTCTTTCACACATTAAATATAGGCTAATTTCTCCTTTTCTTACATTCAATTAGCTTTTGCTTTTTAAAAAAATCCTCACCTGAGGATATGTTTATTGATTTTAGAGAGAGAGGAAAGGGTTGGGGAGAGAGAGAGAGGAAGAGACAGAGAGAGAAACATTGATGCGAGAGAGAAACATCAGTTGGCCTCCCATCTGTGCCCTGACCAGGGATTGAACCCACATTCTAGGTATGTTCCCTGACCTGGGTCAAACCCTAGGCCTTTTTGGTGCATGGGATGATGCTCTAACCAGTTGAGCCACCCAGCCAGGGTAGCTTTTGCTTTTAATACTTTGAGGAAATGATATTATTCCTATCTAGATTTTTTTGCGTTCTCTTCAGAGGAAAGAAACTCACTCCTTTATAGTTCAGAATTCCACTTTTCTATGTACTCCAAATTTCACACCCTACGTCCTTCTTTACTGACCACAGTGATTGGTTGGGGGGATGGGTAGATAACCCACAGGAGGCCAATTAGAACTGGTTAATTTTCATTCTGGAAAATTCACTGGAACTCCTTACAAAGAGATGCTTTCTCTTTTACTGGACTTAAAGCTTGGGAGACATAAGCCTGAAGCTATTGACAAGCAGATGTCTGGCCACTATTTGGGCAGAGCCTTGCTAGAAAATGAGGATCATATAGAGAAAAGCAGGTGAGAGGAAAGGGGAAAAGGAAACCAAGTTCTGATGGTATCTCCTGGACCCAGCTGTGTCTGAAGAAGATACGTAACATGAGAGATCTACCCTTACAGTTTTCATTTTATGAGCCCCATTTTCCCCCTTCCCCTCGTCTCCCCTCTTCTCTTCTGCCCCTGTACTCCTCCCCCCACCCTCCCCTCCCCTCCCTTCTGAAAGTTCTAGCACAAAAGGTGACTAAATATAGGAACTGTCCAACTTGGGCAGCTCCCCATGTCTCCCTCTAGTCTGAAGGAGGAACTGGTCAACTGCATCAAAACTAGGTGGGTGGGAGCTGTGCTGTGGGGGCAACTTTTGAGCCTCTCTAAGCCTTTTTGAGAAAATCATTAAGAAGAAACTTTGGTCCTTGATGGGACCGTGGACCAAACCACTGTTGTGCACCAGAGAAATTTGTTAGCTGTGGAGACCGATCTGTGCCAAGTGCCTTCTCCCTACATCCAAAGGGGTGAGTCTATGGATGGGAGCATGTTACATATCATGCATACTGTGCTTTCTGTATTGACCGTATCCTAATAAGTGGTCCTGTGCTTGGAGACTGTGGCTGTTAGAGAGATTCATTTGCTTTGCCTCATCCACTTGGGGGAAGAAATTAGTAATTTTAGTGAATGTTTTCATCAAAAACGTGTGCATCCTGGGATGACCTATTCCATCCCATAATGTACCTTGTAGGAATTAATCTTAAACAAGTAGTCATCAGTGGAGACGCGGTGCAAATTGTTTGATAAATCTTTCCATTATCAGACATGAAATGGCAGGTAGCTTTCTATCGAAGCTTTGCACTTTTTGCAGAGATGTGTAGCTCCCTTAGAGTAAGTCACAAAATACATGTCTGAATGGATTGGTGCTACTAAAGATGTTTCATGATATTTTTCTGAGCTGGTATCCAAAGGAATGTTTCTGAAGGATTCTTTGAGAAGGCTTTCTTTTGTCTGGTATAAGAATATTACTATTAGAGTAAAATGCACACTCTCTTAGAAATATATTAATTTCCCTCAATTTATGACTAATGGTATTTGTAGTAGCCACCCACTGCTGTGTCTGCTTCTGCCCAAGTGCAAGCCTGTGTAGTAGCAGGCTGATGTGCACTTTCTTACATTGTCTGCTCACCGTTATGTTAATAAACGATACATGTGGGTAAATAGTCATCTTGTTTTCACTAAAAGGTATATTTAGTTTTTATGATACATTTAATAAAACTATACTCTTTTCATTATGATGCAGTCAGCAGTAATCAAGATCACTAGTTTAAGTGCCAAGGATTTTATTTTGAAATGCAGCTTCTTTGAACAGTTATTTATAATATGATGATACTACTCGATTTTATGTAGTTTATTTCTAATCTAAAGAGTTTTTGCCACAGATTTTCTTTTTTTGACTCATGGAGTTGATTCTGGAAGGATTCTAGCTGCACTGTAATAGGCAAAATCCCACACCCTCACCCACATTTTCTGGAGATGTGCCGTTTTCTAAATATATCCTGCCAGTTCCAAAATGACTATCAATAACTGGAAGCAGTTGGAGAATGTTAATTTAGCTCTTGTGTTGCAGAGTAGCACTCAGCTTCCTAGACTGTATTCTGATCCTGCATTGGTTTTCTGAATAGTTCCTTTTCTTTATTTTTCTTTTCCCATCTTCTTAAACAAAACATTTAATGCTAATACATCCCAACCTAGTGCTGCACTGGTTGGCATTCTTATCAGCCTTTACCTTGAAGCATGATAAAAATTTGATCTGTAGAAAGTTGAGAGACAGTCTGTTCTCAGACTAGGTTTTAATCATCTGGTTCAAGATTATTTTCACTTATAAGTTCTCTCTTGAAAATCCAGTCCTCCTCTAAAACTTCTGTTTTTAACCCCCAGGGTTTGGATACAGGTGACTTGGATGGGTGGTTATTAAAATCATTTAGTGGTTTTCTTGAACAGTGGTTCCTAGACTTTTCTGGTATTGCACCCACCAGTACACATTTATTTATAAATGAGGTACACTCCCCCCTGGGAGAGAATGTATTATCAATTATGCTATATAAATTAATATAAATAATTTATACTTGTGTCGATTGTATATATTATATAGCAGATAAAACCTAGCAATCAAAAGGATTTTATGAAAAAATTCTAATATTTTCTTCTTGAGCCCAATGTACTTCACTTCAGAGACCATTGATTTAGAAAGCAAAAGATTATTCAGTGTACCCAATAATTCTTTTAAAGTTTTTAAGTACCACCAATCCCCATTGGATGTTTGTGAAGGGTTATGTTTTTAATAAACCTCAGAATGAATGTAACCTGAGTAAAACTTCTGGTCACAATTAATTGCTATGAGTTCTCTATTAAGGGAGTGGGGTTACCAATTCACCAAGATCAAGATAAGGTCTGAAAATTTTATCATGGCACATTTAAGACATAGGAAATGTGTACAAAGTAGAACATTACCTTCCTCCTGCAGAGGGATCCTCTCATCTGAATTTGCTTTTTTCTCATCCCGTGCAATTACAGACCTACATTTGGCTCTGAAACAATGTACTGTGTTTTACATTTTTTAAATTTTATGAAAAACTTGCATGCAATGTACAGTATGTGTTTGTCTGCAACTCCCCTCTCCCCAGGCACGTGTTGTTTACGGGCAACTCTACCTCATTCTCACGGCTATATAATATTGTGAAGTTTGAAAATGGCACAGTTTAAGTGACATTTAACTTATATCTTAAAATTTTTTTTCTATTACAAATAATTTTGGAAGGATTTTAAAAGTGAAAATTTGTTAAGATTTTCCTAGGATGTACATAGGACTGGCGTTGCTGAATCGTGGAGTGTGTATCTCTTCATGTTTATGAGAAACTCCCCTCCTATGTGGTATGAGTCCTGCTGGCCCTTCCTCATTAACATGTGCTAACATCAGACTACTTAATTTTTTGCCAGTTTGGTGGATGTGAAGTAATATCCCATGGTGGCTTTAATTTATCCTTTCATAATATGTTTATGTGCTATTTAGGTTTCATTTCTTATAAGGTGTTTCCTCATATACAGGGATCGGCAAAAGTAGGCTTATAGTTGCAATGCAAATAAATGAAATAATTAATAAATAATACAAAAATAAACTATTTGCATACTCACAACTGTAAACCTACTTTTGCACACCCCTCTATTGTGCTCAGTTTTCAATGTTTTTCTTCTTAAAAATTTTCTGTTGGTCTCACAGATTTACATGCACACAGTGATTCAGAGACCTTAATAGAAAATAAACCAGTCTTCGTTTTTCTTCTCACACCTGGCCCTGAAATGATATGGATATCACACCCCTTCCCTTGAAAAAATGTCTTTGCTTCTCCTGTAAGGGAGCATTACATTGTAAGTGAGCTGTTGTTAGCTTGCTAAAAGTCACTTTGCAACCTAAAGGCAGCCTCTAGGAACACGAGGCAGATACATGTAGGAAAAAAGCAACACTGGATTTTCTGTAGTTCTCTCCTGAGCACCTGCAGGCATGGCTCAGACTGTGTGTGTTGATATGTGTGCGTCACCTGCCCTTCGTGTCCTTCCTCTCCCAGTTCCGTTTCCAGTGGCACGGATCTGCCTGCCCTCGAGTTATTTTGAAGAAAGACTTTGCACCCTTATACATTTAGCAAATCTGTAGTGCAGAAGGGAGGTATTAACAACAAGCAGTAAATGGAGTGACTTCCAGCAGTGCTACTTGATGTGGGGTCGACAGACAGGCACGGTGGCTGCCACTTGTTAGTTTGTTAGAAAGTCAAAGTCTCGGCTCCGCCCCAGACCTACTAAATCAGGGGCTTTGTTTTCACAAGAGAAGTTTGAGAAGTTTGGGGTATTGACGGTGCTGTACCTGTACCGTAACAGCTTGAGGTTCTACCAATGAGAGGTTCATTTTAGTTTATTTAACTAACCTAGACACTCTTTTTTTAAACAACTAAGAAACAACTAAGAGCATGAAGGGGTTACTTGTATTTTGTATGTTGTTGATTATTAGACTCTGTTGCTATCTGCTCTTTTATAAAGAAATGGCAGTTTTTAGCAAGAGGAGGTGATTTTGTAACATGGATCACTCAGGAAGCAGGCCAGCCTGGATTGGAGGGGCCTGGAAGGAAAGTCTAGAGAAGCATGAAGTTCACTTAGCAAGAAGAAGAAAGAGGAGGTGGGATGAAGGAGGATTGGGGATTTTTCTCAGAAATGAGAACGTTTTCCCTTTTCTTGCTTCTGTATTACGATGATTTATAGTGCCAAGACCCAGTATTATTATTTTAACCTTTCAAATTTAACCTGGAAAGTTAATTATCATTTCTGACATTGTTTCTGTTCAACCATTTTATTTTTTTAAATTGTGGACATACAGCCCACTGGGGTTATATAAATTAAATATCTAACATAGCCATTTCCTGCACCTGGGGCCCACAGAGCCTAGGAGGAGAGGCAGACATTGAGATGAAAGTTACAAGCATGGGACGTGCAATAGTACAAGTATTTAACTGAGCCTCAGTGTCTCCCTGTCCATACAGGGTTACTGTGCAGATTTAATGGGAACTGCAGAAAGGTCTAGGGAACGTTCTCAAGAAATAGCAGCCACTCCTCCCCCTGTCTGCACCCCCCAACCCCGGCCTGCCCAATTGCATTCCAAACAGTTTGATTCCAGAGTTTACAGAAATTAGTACAAAGAGGTTAGTACTAAGAACTGTAGTAGTGGTGGAAGTATTTATAAGGTGCAAAGGTAAGGAGGAAGTGATTGCTATGGGAAAAGACATTTGGGGTTCCCAGCAAATGATTTAAGAATACTTATGCATAGTTTTTTTAAATGTTGAAGATGAGGATCACCTTCACTTAAATTCCAATATTTTACAACTTGCTGAAGTGTAGGCCGTAATTTATTTTATAACGTTTTGGGGGAACCTCTAATGTGACCTTTATGAGACGAAGCTGCTGTTAACTTGTTATGTCCCAGCAGGAGGCTCAGGGCTGGTCACTCGGTGACGGGCCAGCATGCTGGTACTAGTGCAAGTTCTAGTCTAATGAGCCTGCAAACCAGGGAGTTTGGGGTTGTCAGAAAGACAACCTGATCTTTACCTAAAGATCAGGAAAAGGAGGGGTTGAGCTATTGGAACGAATATTCCTAAAGACTTTTTTATTGCCCTCCTTAGAGCTTTAGTAGCCCCCTCTGCTTGCCTGGCTTTCTGGGCACCCCCTGCAGGCTTGAAGTCCATTTCCGACTCACTTTATTTTGTACTTCTCTTCCTCTGCCTGTTCAGTAATCCCACCAGGGATGGCTGTTTCCACTCATGCCAGCGGACCCAGATCATAACCATCAATTGAGATCTGCTTCAAATCCCACTTCCCTTTCCTCTCTGAGCTCTTCCAGACAGCTTCAAATGACTGATACCTGCCGTCCTTTCCTCCTGCCAACTTCAGAAGTGTTTTCTGCACCTGCCCTTTACTGCATTGCCTATGTCTTGTCCCTGCGGATGCTTTGGAAGTTTCCTGAGGTCCGAGGATCTTATAATTTTTGGTTCTCACAGGTTCTGGTTTCTTACTGTAAAAGATAATCTTGCTAGCTAAACGCTTAGCATCTGAACCCAGAAACAGAATAGATTTGGATAACTTTTTGAAGAGGAGAAATTTGGAAGAAAGTGTAAATATTTCTCTTATGGCCTATCTGAAGGTGTTAATCTGAGGTCTCTGAAGCTTTCGAAGGGATGAGCACAGTTGCCCCCTGGCCAGTGGGAGAGCGCTGGCCCCAGCATACTGCTTCAGGGATCCCCCACTCCTGACTCCATATCCTGATCCCAGCAACCGAGTAACAGGTTTGAATAACGTGATTTCCCTCGCTGGGGGTGATGCATTGGTCCTTAATCATTGGATTCTTCTAGTAGGTGGGTGTGGTGAAGAGAATTCTCAGCCTTTAGGCTAATTTTCTAGTTTCTAAAAAAATATTTTTCCAGCCCTGGCTGGCATAGCTTAGCTCAGTGGATTGAGCTCGGGCTGCGAACCAAAGCATCGCAGGTTCGATTCCCAGTCAGGGCACATGCCTGGGTTGCAGGCCATGGTCCCCAGCAACCGCACATTGATGTTTCTCTCTTTCTCCCTCCCTTCTCTCTCTAAAAATAAATAAATAAAATCTTTTAAAAAATATATTTTTCCAGGCTTCTAAATTAGAGAGGAATTAAGAGGCTATAGGATTGGATTAGGGCAAAGACTTATAAGCCATTTATTTGGACAACCTATGAAAGCAATTCTTTGAAGGACTCTGGGTATAGCAGATATTCAATAAATATTGACCAGATGATTGATTTTAGGAAAGAGCCAAAGATAGAAGAATAATTCCTTTGTATATTCAGTGGAATTACACGAGGCTAAAGTAGTGTAAACCAAGAAACTGGAAAGCTTCATTTTTATTTAACGTCCTTTTGGATCAATGGTCAACCAGAATGGCCAAAGATTTGCCTGGCGCAATTAGGAAACATGAGTTTGAGCTTAATGTAAACTTAGGTCTTTCTAGACAAAGCGTACTATTAAGCTTTGTGATGGACAAAGTAAAAGACAGGGCAGGTTCTCTAAGGTAAAATTAGGTATAAAAGCAGTCGAAGAAATGGTGAATATAGAGCATCCTAAAAATCACTGTGTAGGTTGGGCCCATATTGTCCTAGGCACATGGATATTTTAAAATCTATTATTCTTGTCTTGGAAGAGTAAAGTCACTGAATCCAGCATTTTCTTTTAGATTATTTGAATTCAAATTCCTAATTAAAGCTAACTACTGCTTCATAGATAATCTAGATAAGAAAGTTAAAGCCTGTTGCCTTTAATAAACACAGCTGAATTTGGAAGAAGATTACATTAGCCAAAGTCTTATTTTATATCTTGAAATTCTAAAAAGCAATGGAAAATCATCCTCATAACATTTCCCAGAATATTTCAATCCATATGCTTAAAAATTACTGCCAAATACTTCAATTTGTTAGTAAGGAACAAAATACATTCTCTTAAAGCTGTGCGGGGTCCTTTCTCCTCCACTGAGGTGCATATGGAACCACGTGTCCAGGAGGGTGCTAGGACTATAAGCAAATGTTTTATAGACGTGTTATCTACCTGCTTGGGAGGTTTATCATCCTCTCCCCTAACATGTGCATGAGAAATTGTCAAGGCAGTAGCCTTTTGCCCTCCCTGAATTCTTGTGGGTTTGAGCATAGCCATCGAGATAAGTACAGGCCGTCTCTGCCTCTGGTTTGTAAAATCCTGGGAATTACCCTTCCAGTTTTCCTTTGAAGTGTTCCTTTTCTTGATAGTTTCTTAATGGAAAGAGGACTGAATATCTGAGCTCAGTCATCAAAAACCTGTCATGTGCTATTGTGAAAGGAAACAGGGTCTGTTTTCGTTTTAGTGCAGCCTTCGTGATTAGTAAAAGAGAACACAACACGACACGACACAACACAACACAACAAAAACAGTGATAATACTTAGGCTGTGATTCTAACTCCCAACCATACCATTTGGCCCTGGATCCACACTGGATTTTTTCCCTCCCATATGAAGTATGCAGTTTGGCAGGTGGGAATTCCAGGGGGTACTTGAAGGCCCTAAAATGAGAGCTAAGATGAGGCCATAACAGCTGGTGATGAAGTGGCATCATCATCTTTTTTAGGTGCCATTTTCTTAATTGAACTGTTGGAAGATCCAAAATGAAATCAGAGGCAAACAGTGGGTGGCAATTTTAATGTATCTCTCTTCAGAAGTATTGGTAAAATAAAAGGACTTAACTCCTCATAGGTGGAGGATGGGGAAGTAGCTTAAAATAGTACTTACTCTCAGTGTTTTCCTATGAAGCTTGTAGCACAATTTGATTTTACTTCTTGTGTCACAGTGAAGCTCAGATAATGAATGGTGCTGATGAGTCAGTTGTCACTGTGGGCTTTAAGGGTCAGAGTCCCCAGACAGCGCCGCCGCCGGGCTGTAGCTGTGTAAAACGTGGAAGGTCTCCTGGAGAGGAGGGCTGCGGCCAGCAACCCTTCTGTCTAAAAGAATTCAAAGAACAAAGAGAACAGGTAGTTAAGTTAAATCACCTTGGAAAGGGCCTCACATTATAATATAAAGTAGGAATTATAAATGCAAGTTTTAAATGATGATATCAGCTATCTCTCTGCAATCACTACTGCTATAGTCATAATAAAACTGATGCCAGTCTCTATTAGTATTTAAAGAAGCCCAGCTCCATGGTTTGAATTTTCATTTCTATTAAAATTCCCACTTTGCAGTTACAATGAAAATTTTAAAATACTTTTTTTTTTTGCAGGGTTGAGTGGTAGTGTTGGTATATATCTTGATTTGCATGATGAATCTGCTTTCAATTTATTCCCAAACATTCCAGGCATATTTCTCTCTCTCTCTGTCTCTCTCTGTCTGTCTCTCGCTCTCTCATGCATCTCAAGCTCAGTAACCCATGCTAATGATTACGATCACTAGAACCAATGCCTGTTAATATAATTACTGTAGCTTTTCTTTTGCTCGAATCTCCCGGAAGAGGTAAGACACCCTTTCTCCACCCACGGGGCCTTTTGTGCTGTCACTGGTGATGTGATCACTAGGGAAGACAGAATTAGGTCATTACATATACCTGTGACTGACTACCTGCTGATAGCGACTACAGAACTTCTAAGTTAAACTTCTATCAGGACTGAAAGCCCCAGCATTAGCACCACGGGGGAGTTGCAGAATTGGCCATTTCTTTCACTGCTGGTGAGCGTCCAGAGGCATCTCTCTCTTGATTGGAGGTCTTCCTGGAGCAGGGGGCAATGAACAGGTGAGAGGGGCTTGCTTCCCACTTGTTTCAGCCTCAGAGGCCACACCCTTAAGGCTTTCCCTTTTATTTTCTAGTCTTTCCTCTGGCTCACCACTGAGCCTCCTTAGATTATACATTTCTAATGATATTGAGATAAAAGAACACAGTTGTTCTTTTGACCTGATTTATGTCCAGTAATACTCATTAAAGGATGACAAAAGATCATTTCATTTTTTTCAGTGTCTTTTGTGTGTGTGTATGGTCTTGGTGGTAAGGGATTGCTACATAGAGTTACAAAGTTATCATTTACTAAAAATTCAAAACTGCTTATAAATAAATGGCCTCAAAATAAGGCCTATTAATAAAAAGGAAACCTGTTTTGGTTATATTTCTGAGAAGTGATTATATTGTTTCGAGATTCCATTTTGCTTAAACCTGATTAAAGCGTAACCGGGAACTGGCCTTCAGGAAAGCACTCTTCATGGGTCCAGACATGACACTGTAATCTTGAATCCTGTAATAGAATTTTCACTGAAGATAAATAAGGTGGGTTGAATAGAATCCAAGTCAATGAAAAAGTCTGCTCTCCCTAATTCTATTCTTTTTGGGGGGCCAATTTATTTTGCATGTCATTTCCAATCAGCAATAATTTCTCTATTACTTATGTGTAGAATTTTACATTTAATTTTTATAGTCCTGTGCTGGTTCGTTTTTGTATGTCTTCCCACTGGACTGTAAGATTCTAGAGAACATAAACTAAGTCCTTTTCCTATTGCTATATATTCTTCAGTGCCTCACATGATCCTGTGCACAAAATAAATGCATAATTTATTTTAGAACACCTAGTATGTAGTCAACTGGACATATGGTTATCAGGTCAGTGTGTTTACATTTTTATTTTCATCTTCTGCTTTCATAGTTTTTGCTCTGGCACATTATGGAGCCTTGTATTGTTTTCTTCAGTCAGTACCTAGAAGATTGCCAAGTCACCAACCTTCACCCGCTGGGAGAGGCTTGGGGTGTAACAGGTAAAGCCAGGTACTCCCAGCATAAACTCTGACCTTTCACTGTCAGAGTTTGGGGAAGTCAGGAAAGAATATAAAAGTGGTAGAGATCACAGGAGAGGGAAACAGTTCCCAGCACACTAGACCATGGTTGCTTTAAAGAATTGTGGGTACTCTCCTTTTTGGTTCTGTGGATCAAATACCATATTGATGAGCATTGCCATATTTTGGCATGTCTCCTAAGTATAGACTGCTTCTGTACATGGCCTTTTCACGTGTTGTGGTAGTAGCGAGTTTTTAAAAGTTCGTTGTGAGGGAAAGGATGACAGAGGTAGGAAGCATGATTATTCTGATATGTAAATGAATCACAGACTTACAAATTTGTAGAGCTGGAGCATGTCTTGGAGGTTATATAGCCCTATGCTTTCATTTCTATAGGTATGAAAATTGAGGACCAGTGTGGTTTAGTGACTTAGGTAAGGTGACAGTTAATAGAAGTCTGGAATAGGACAATACTGAAAGCCAATTTCTGTTATATCTGGATTCTTTGACTCCATTTGTAGAAAGTGTTATTCTGTGGATAGATTATCTGAGAAGCTCACATGTTCTTAAACAGTATGGTATTTTAAAAAGAAAGGCTCTGAAAAGATCGTTCATATGCCAATGTGTTGAGCAACTCTGCAGGATGACCTCGCGTGGAACACAGTTGCCAGGTGCCAGTCCCGTGTAGTGAGGAGTGTGGATGAGAAATCTGGCTCCCAATTCCAGGTCTATTAATTCCAAACTGTGGGACCTTGAAGCAGAAGTCATGTGGCTCTCAGAAAGTCAGTTGGTGTTGTTATTCAAAAATGAAAGAATTAGGGGAGATTCTCTCTGAGAGCCCCTTTAGTTCTAAAATTCTGTGCTGAAATGAAAAATGGCAAATCCTTGGAACTAGGCTTGATCAAAGCTTTGTGAAATCAGAGTAGAGACAGATGTATGTAGTGTTTGACCCAATGTGTCAGCAGCTGTATCTCTTCATTAGGCTCTACTGATGCTTTTCCAGATGACTTCCACTTCTCAGGCTTAATTTGGGCATCTCTTCTCTGCTTATAGCTTATTGAAGGAATATGAATACTAGGAATAGACAGATGCATCTGAACCAGTAAACTTACTATGCAGGGATCTCTCGGCTCTACCAAATGAACAGTCCATACATGTGGTGGATGAGTTGGTGCATTAAGGAATAAAGAACATTAGGTTGTTTAAATTTGAAGCATCTTTTGTTGAAAAGCACTATGACTGCTCTGTTGGGTAGTTTTGTTAAATTAGTGTCTTTTGTCTGATAGCTTCCCTTATTTTACATTCTGTAGATAATTAAATCCAGAATTTCTTAGCCATGCTCACTCTTATTCCAGGAAAGTGTCTTGGGGGGCCATCTGGTCATACTTAAGTGTCATTTTACCTTGTCCTGTACGCTGGGATAAGATTACCCTTATTTGCTGATTGCCGTGGTCTCCAGTCATCAGTCTCTCACCAGCAAAGCTCAAACTATGTCTGCAGTGCCTGCGGCCCTGAAATTTGCCCCATCTGTCTTCAGAGGGCAGCTGCACAGCCACGACTCCAAGGAACCATGTGCAGTCTGTTTATAGGGCACTTTTGGAAGACTCTGTGGAGCAAAGGCAATGTGCGGCCAGTGGGGCGGCGATATTTTCCTTGTTGGGGTGAAGTCAATTGGTGTTGGGAGATAATGTATATTGCACAAGCTCATAGCATAGTATCTGGCACATTTTAAGTCCTTAGTGAGCATGTTAGTATTCTGCTTTATAATTTTGCCTCTAGGTTTGTAGGTTTCAGGCAATCAGCAGACAATCTTATGTATTTTGTTAAGAGTTGGACAAGATCCTCCAGAATATGTGATTCAGTGTAAGAGTTTTAGGATAGTGTCCTTTCTGTTGTTTAACTGGAAAAAAAGAAGCTAACCTGTTCTGTGAGTAGGATATCTCTCATTTTGTGGGTTAGCAATTAGGGGCTTAATTTGTACTGAAGGCTTTTATACCTAGAAATTATTCAGGCTCCTTTTCAGAGTGTGGGAGTTTGGGAGTGTGACTTGTGAAAATTTGAGTCTTTCTTTCAAAATTTATATGCTGTTGTAGGGTGAAAACACAGAGTAAAAAATGCTAAATTAAAATGCAGCTGTTTAAAATTAAAGGGCTAGATATAGTTGATGGCAAATGGTAGTTTAAAATTTTTCTGTTATTTATGCTCTTTAAAAATAATTGACTTTAGTTCATTGGAGAAACAACATAATTGTCTTTTGAATTTCTTTTGCTAATTCATTTGAGTAGTACACTAATTCTTTTACAAATTAATTTGAGTAGTACACTAATTTTTATTCTATGCTTCATGTTTCCAGTGTTAAATATTACTATGGTCTTTCTTTAAGGTGTATGCAAATTTAGTTAATGAAGTTATAGTTAATTATTATTTTACTTTAAAATATCAAAGATGACTTTTCCCCCCAAAATGCCAAAATTTAGAAACAATGTAGAATTTGTATTTCCAGAATACTTAGTAAGAAAAATGTGTAGAAACAGTTGTCTATAACATCACATTTTATAATTTTGAATTTTCAAATCCTTTAAAAATGTTTTTATTACTACAGAGTCATGAATGAGATAAGGATATTTATGACCACTAATATCATTTAACTTTATTTTAGTAATTCTAACCAATGCAATTATCCTCTGAAAATAAATCTGGAAGATAGAGAAATAACCATTTTTTTTAAAAGATATGCTTGACTACTTAAAAAAATAGGCCAAGGAATGAAAATATTAGTAAAATTAAATAAAAGGGCCTATGTATAATCCCAATAAGATTCAAAAATGCAAATTAAACAATAACCAAGATTTGTTTTTACCTTTCAGATGGCATTATCTAATATAATAAGAGAAAATATTTATTGAGTACTTACTGCATATCAGGGTCATTGTAATTCACTTAATCATTAAAAATAACCATTTGAAGCAGGTATAAAGCTGTAATCTCTGTTATACAAAAGTCTGCAGTAATGTTGAGTAACTTTCCAATGGTCATAGAGCTAGTCCGTGGCAGAGCTGGGATTTGAAACGAGCTGTAGAATTCTAGTTCTAGGACCCATTCTCTTACCCACTAAATTGCCCACTAAGGTTGATAGCGTTCAGTGGTGGTGAAGGCATCTGGAAGGAAATAGCCATCTCCCCTGCACTGAAGGTGTGGGGAATGTTTATCACACGTCCTTCCTAAAAGGTGTTGTGGTAACACTCTCTAACACCTTACGATCCAGCAGTTTCACTTCTAAGGAATCAATCAGGCAAGGGCAATAATGAATTTGTGAGTATGTGTTTATGATATGGTTTATAGCAATAGTCTAAATGACCATTTTGAGGGAGTTTAACTAAATTATGGTACATCATAAATAGAATGTCACCTGACTGTTTAAAAGGATGATATAATGCAATGTTTATTAATATAAATGCCTACGTTATGTTTTATGTGAAAAAGAGCAGGTTACAAAACAGTTTGTACCCTGTGGTATGATGTCATCTGTACATCTAAATAGCTATGTGTGTATTTATAGGCCAAAATGCAGTGGGCTGGCATCTCTGGGTGATGGCATTATGTATGATATTTATCTTCTTTACCTTTTCTCACTATTTTTGAAATTTTATGGTGGGCATGTGTTGCTTTTATAATTGGAAAAAGCTCTAAAATTATTTCTTTTTCTTATTCCCTTAACTCATTTTTTTGTGGTAAAATTAGGTTGGCATGTTTTACCTTGGTTTCATGCTTTCTAAATGCAAGGTAATCTTTTATATGGAGCTTTTCATGAAGCTCCATATCAGGCTTTTTTTTGAAGTTGCCACTTGCTAAGCTATTTATTCCTTATACCAAAACCACTCCAGCAATCTGGGTGTGCTGTCATTAGGTGGGGCTAATGAGCTTTGGATGGGTGCTTAACGGTGGAGTCCACCCTGGTTGGCTTGAACTTCCTGATTTAAATACGACTTTTTTCCATAACATAATTTATGTAAAGGTAGAATTCTATTAAAGTAACTGAATATAAGCTATCCCGGAAAATTAATGCATCTGATATCTAAAGGGACATTTAAAATCAATGAATGCCATTAATAATCAGAAATTGTCAAACAGTCAGATTTTTTCTTTTTGTCATCATCTATGCAGATTCTAATTAGAATCTCTTCTTAAATCTTTGTTTGATGTGAACCCTCTAAAGCTTGTGTTCCACTGCACACCCGCCCTGGGTTTGGGCTTGGCTGGTATTGCAGCACTTTGGGAGTGTTTATTTTTTACTTGGACCTCGAGTACGTGTACTTAGAGCTAATGTAGTTGGCTACATGCTTTCAAAGTCGTCTTTAGGAATAATTAATTGTCTGACAGACTGTAACGTCGACCTAGTCAGAGAGCCTACATTTTTATGATGTAAAAGAAGAGTCGGGACTACTTTCTTGCAGGGAACCCCAAACCCTTAGTGATTAGGTTCTTTCAATCATAAAAGTCTGTTTTCTTAAAGAGGACTGGAGCCTACCTCGTCCTCTCTGAGTGGATTAACGTGCTTACATGGTTTCTGTGGGTGGAATGAATGCGTATAAAGGTGTTGCTGAGTTCCCTAAACATATTACTTAGGACAAGCCAATTACCATTAAGAGCAAGTTTACCAGAAAATAAGCTGCTTTTCATTGGGAGCCATAATTTCAGCTTGGATTCTTGTTAGGTTTTGTGAAATGGGCTTAGTTTTGGTTGGTTTTATATTCCCATCCCTGGAATTGATCTGCTGAAATCATAGGACTGTCTCATTGGACAGTGGCCCATTAATAGCCCTTTTTTGAAAATAAACCAGGCTATGTGTATTGGGCCCATGTTCTTCCCTGAGAGCTTTGGGGTCCATCACTCTTTAGCCATGCATAGACAAGGCCCAGAATTGTTTTCTGAGGAAGACCTTGCCCAGCCTCCATGCAGAAGAGTGGCCTTTTGTGTAAGCCCATGTTCTGGTCTGTTTCCTTCATGTTCAAAGACCCTTCCCAGTGTCATATATTCAAGGTCAGATTTCTCTTAATGTACAGTATCTTGAAACTTTTCTTGTCAAATTCTTATGAGAAACTCATTTATTAAAAATACCAAGAATTGCACCCTGGCTGGCGTAGCTCAGTGGATTGAGCGCGGGCTGGGAACCAAAGTGTCCCAGGTTCGATTCCCAGTCAGGGTACATTCCTAGGTTGCAGGCCATAACCCCCAGCAACCACACATTGATGTTTCTCTCTCTCTCTCTCTCTCTCCCCCTCCCTCCCTTCCCTCTCTAAAAAAAAATAAATCAATAAAATATTAAAAAAAAAATACCAAGAATTGCTTTAAAAGTATGAAGTCCAACCATTGCTTTAAGGTCTAAAATTTAAGTCTAAATTTCATCCTTGAATTAAGCTGGAGTGTAGCTGCCGGACCAGCACTGTTCCTGGAGGTATAGTGTGCCAAATGGTAATTTTTTTAGTAGCTCATTGAAAAAGGTAAAAAGAAGAGGTGAGATTAATTTTAACTATCTGTTTTACTTAACATGCTAACATTTCAGTGTGTGATCAGTAGAAAACTTAGTGAGATATTTTACTTTTTTTGTAGTAATTCTTTAAAATCTGGTGTGTATTTTGTCCTCACAGCATATCTCAGTTTGGACTGGCCACATTTCAGATGCTGAATAGCCCCTGTGGCTGGTCGCTCTGGTGGTGCACCGTACACTGTAAATCAGTGTAGAAACATGTGTGAATGTGCCTGCACTGGCGCTGTCTGTACCAAGCCAGTGAGATGTCTTGACGACGGAGACGCAACAGTACTGTGTACGTGATGTAGATAGGAGGATGCTGGCTAATTCTTCATACATCGTAAAGATTAATAGGAGAGAATTTTCTCAGTTCTCACCACCAGGACACCATGTGTGTTTATCTTGTGGATATGTGGACTAGGCCTATGATTTCTGTAACTCTTCAGTTGGGATGCTAAAAAGTTCGGAGACAAATTAAGGGCCTCTTTCTAGTATTTGAGCAGCACTGAGTAGTGTGAGTTCTGGGCATAAACCTGACTTCTGGCTTGCTTCCCCTTGCTTTCCTCACTGACTTCTTTTCATTTTATTGAATGTCAGACTGTAGCATGCCATTTTACTGAATAAAGATGGTATAGATTAAATCTTATGTTATTTAAATTTTTATTAAGTTTAAATAATTGTTACTTTAAATTTTATGGGAAGTAGAATTGAAAATATTTTAGAATGATTCAAGTGCCTCAGTTGACTTTTGGCTCACTTAAAATTAGTTTCATGAACTTTAATATAGTTGGGAATACACTAAGGTATTTGGTCTAACTTGGGACTATGTAGAGATATTAGCTGGTGATGTGTCATAGTCAACTGGGGAGCATGTTAAAAATCTGATGCCTACTACCACCCCCCTCCATCATCCATGGGTAAGGTGGGTAAGGATCAGTAGACTTGAGATTGGGTCCAGAAAGTAGTAGATCACCAGGCTCTCTTGGTTGTCATGTCCCTGGTAGCTGCTGCTTCTAAATCCAGTCTCCCAGAAAAAAAATGCTTCATTGCTGATTTGGTATTTCCCCCCACAAATATTTTGAGGCCCAAGAATGAGGCACAAGTAGGTGTACAGCATTAGTACCTGAAACACAGTTTATTCTTATATTATTATTTATTGTATTATTTTTAAAATTATATCTTATCGATTATGCTATAATCAATTACAGTTGTTCAAGTGTTTCCCCCCCACCTGTCTCCACCCAGCATCCCCCACTCCCTCAGGCAATCCCCCCACCATTGTTCATGTCCGTGGGTCATGTGTATGAGTTCTTTGGCTGCTCCATTTCCTATATTGTCCTTTACATCCCCATGGCTTTTCTGTAACTACCTATTTGTACTTCTTTTCTTTGCCAAACTTTTTATTTTACTTCTTTTTTTTTGCCAAACTTTTTAATTTAATTTTATTTATTTAATTTTAGAGAGGGGAAAGGAAGGAGAAAGAGAGGGAGAGAAACATCAGTGTGTGGTTGTCTCTTGCGCACCACCTACTTGGGACCTGGCCTGCCACCCAGGCATGTGCCCTGACTGGGAATAGAACCAGAGACCCTTTGGTTCACAGGCCAGCACTCAATCCACTGAGCCACACCTGCCAGAACCCTATTTGTACTTCTTAACCCCTCACCTTTTCACTCATTCCCCCATACCCCCTCCCATCTGGCAACCATCAAAATATTCTTCATATCTGTGGTCCTGACTTTGTTCTTCTTGTTTGATTAGTTTGTTCTTTAGATTCAATTGTTGGTAGATAATGTATTTATTGCCATTATATTGTTCATAGTTTTAATATTCTTTTTCTTAAAAAAAATCCCTTTAACATTTCATATAATAATGGCTCAGTGATGATGAACTCCTTTAATTTTTTCTTGTCTGGGAAGCTCTTTATCTGCCCTTTGATTCTAAATGGTATCTTTGCTGTGTAGAGCAATCTTGGCCGTGGATTCCTACTTTTCATGACTTTGAATATTTCTTGGCAATCCTTTCTAGCTTGCAGAGTTTCTTTTGAGAAATCAGCTGATGGTCTTATGGGAACTTCCCTGAAGGTAACTAATTGCTTTTCCTTTCCTGCTTTTAAGATTCTCTCCTTATCTTTAACCTTTGGCATTTTAATTATGATGTGTTTGGAGTGGGCCTCTTTGCATCCATCTTGTTTGGGACTCTGTGCTTCCTGGACTTGCATATCTATTTCCTTCACCAAATTAGGGAATTTTTCTTTCATTATTTTTTCAAATAGGTTTCCAATTTCTTCTTGCTCTTTCTCTTCTCCTTCTGGGACCCTTATAATGTGAATGTTGGAATACTTGAAATTGTTCCAGAGGCTGCTTATACTATCCTCATTTTTTTTTCTTATTCTTTTTTCTTCTTGTTTTTCTGATTGGTTGTTCTTTTTTTCCCTTATGTTCCAAATCATTGATTTGATTCTTGGCTTCATCCATTCTACTGCTGTTTCCCTATAAATTGTTCTTTATTTCAATTATTGAATCCTTTATTTCTGACTGGATCTTTTTTATGCTGCTGAGGTCCTCAATAAGTTCTTTGAGCATCCTTATAACTGGTGTTTTGAACTCTGCATCTGATAGATTGCTTATCTCTATTTTGTTTAGCTCTTTTCCTGGAGTTTTGATCTGTTCTTTTATTTGGGCCATGTTTCTTGGTCTCCTCATTTTGGCAGCCTCCCTGTGTTTGTTTCTAAGTATTAGGTAGAGCTGCTGTGACTCCCTGTTATGGTAGCATGGCCTAATATAGCACATGGCCTATGGGGTCCAGTGACAGAGCTTCCCATGTCACCCAAGCTGGGTACTAGAGGTGCGCCCTTTGTGTGTGCTGAGTATATCCTTCTCTTGTAATTGAACCTTAATTGCTGTTGACAGACCAATGGGAGGGATTTACCTAGGCCAGTCAGTTGCAAGGACTAGTTATGACCACTGACCACCAACCTCTGCCCTCCTGGAGGTTCAACCATGCAGGGGCAGGGTGGTGGTGCTCTGATCTGATCTGTAGCTGTCCACTGATTGTACAGCCTCTGGGGTTTCCTGGGTGGTACAGGACAAGGTTGGCTCCACCTGTGTTCTGCATGGGACTACCCTGCATGAGCTATGAAGCAATCTGAGATTGCCATCTCAGATTGTACTGGGCTTGGAGATCCCCAGGCAAAGCCAAACTGTGAATCTAAGCTGGCTGCTGCTAGTGCCAGGCCTGGGATCACTTAGCAAGAGGTATGGGGTCTGGGGGCTTACTGATGTCTGTTGTTGCTTGTTTGACAGGATTTAGGAAATATGAACCAAGACCTCCCATTCATATTGAAAAGTCATGTTAACAGTTTGGGTGGGTCCATCAGTTGGGTGGGATGGAGCCTCAGGGGATCTCCAGGGTGGTGCAAACAGTGTTAGCCAAGTTGATGGAGTCTCAGATAGGCATCTTCCTTCTGGCTCTGTGGTTCTGTGGCTCTGGGTATGGAGGGCTCAGTAAAGGGACATTGGCCTCTGTCCACCTTTCTGTCTGGAAGGAAGCTGTCATCTATCTTTCACCTTAATGCCAGACTGTTCACTTCCTCCCTGTATGCCCCTGGTACCTTTCAAGCTGCTACCCCATTGCTGGAGCTCAGGGGGAGTGAGTCTGAATAAGTCTGTATGTGGGTTCTTTAAAGGGAACTGCTTGGGACTCCAAAATTTCTTCTAACAACTCAATCACCTTGGTTTTTGCAGCAAGAAGCTATGGGAACGTATCTTCCTGTCACTGGAACCCTGGGCTGAGGGGTCTGGTGTGGGGCTGGGATTCCTTATTCCCAAGATATCCCTCCCAAATTTGTATCCACCACACATGGATGTGGGACCAGCCCATTCCACCTCTTTGCCCCTCCTGCCAGTGTGGATGGATGTGGTTCCTTTAGTTCCGTATTTGTCAGACTTCCATTCAACTTGATTTCTGGCAGTTCTGAGTGATGGTTGCTCTATAATGTAGCTGTAGTTTTAATGTGGTTGTGCATAGAGGCAAGCCATGTTTACCTATGCTGTCATCTCAACTGGAAGTCCTGTATTATTTTCTGTATAAATAACTGTACACCTACTTTTGCCCACTCCTGTGTAATTGACGTATAACTTTGTGTTAGTGTAAGGTGTGCAGTCTGGTGATTTGACACACTTATATATTGCAAATGATTGCCGCTATAGTTGGCTAATACTTTTGTAACTTTAATAACGTGGCATTCATAAGAAAAAAAATCACATCACTTAATTATCATTTCTTTTTTTGTGGTGAGAACATATAAGGGCTACTCTTAGCAACTTTTGAGCCTATAAAACAGTATTATTAACTACAACACAAATTAGATTCCCCTGAATTTGTTGGTCTGATAACTGGAAGTTCATACTCTCTGATCTACATCTCCCTGCCCCCGACCTTCCCACAGTCTTATCTTTATTCCTGGCCCCTCTCCGGTTAAGCATGCTTTGTAGGTCAACTCATATTCTTCGGGATTTTCAGATTTTGCCTCCCAGCTTCTCCTATTGTCTAGGTGCTGTATACTAAACAGTGGGAGGTATCTAGGATATTACCTGGGATTCTTGAAGTGTGTGACAGAAACGCAAGTGAACTTGCTTAACCAAAAGGAGAAAAAAAAGGCAGGAGATCCCAGGAACGGGCCTTGTGTCAGGAACCCTGGTCTGAGCCTGCAGCCGTGTACAACCCTCTCTCTGGTTCTCAGCCTGGCTGGTCACGCAGGCCCTCAGACCTCCAGAAGGCCAGCAGGGGGGCCCTTTCCCCTTCCAGGGCAGAGAGAAGAGATATACTTGTACTTACAATTCCAGATCTCTTTTTGTATTCTAGTTACTCAGATCAAGATAGAAGGACTTATTATTGCAAACAGTGGGTTTTTGGTTTCCACTGGGATCCCTCTTTTAAAAATAATTAGATTAATGGGGTAATAGATAAGTGCATGGTGTTCTGACATTTTCCCCAATTACAATCAGTTATAATTGATTTGCTTTAATTTGTTTGAAACTATTATTTAAAGCCATATTATCATTCTAAATTTAATAATGTAGCATTCTAGTAAAAATACTTAATTTTATTTATAAAATGAATGGATTTATTTATTTGAATAGATATTAATCAGTTAGTTAAAATGCTTTTTCTCATAGTATATTGAATTTGGGGCAGAAATCCCATTTCTATAAATTTAGTAAGTTAGAATAATTTGATTCTTTGAAACAAATGAAATTTTTTCCAGCATCTTTAGAAGGAAATTTGCAACTTAACTGTCATATAACTTTAACTGATATATAACCTAATTAAAATAGGTCTATCATGATTTTGTAAGAATTATCTGTTCTCTAGAAATCATTCCACCAGACTTGAAACATTGCTTCATCCATAAGGTCTCATTTGTTCCACTTTCAGTAGTTTTTGTGTCTCTGCTACTGCAGTAGACACCTGTCCAAAATGGGGTGGTGGGGGGTGGGGGAAAGAGCCAGGAGACCAAACTGCTTTGTGTGAGAACTTATAACACATGGTTCTCAAGTCAGCCAGGGGAGCCTTCAGGGAACCCGGGAACTATTATAGTTGTATGCATTGATGCGTTTGGGTGAGAGGAAACTGGTGCTTTAGGCAGGCCAGCTGACCCTACTGGGCACCACCAGTTTCCTCCTCCTCCTCATAGCTCTAGGCTAAGAAGCCCTCGCTGTCTTCCTTTCCACACACACTCACATGCCATGGAGCGCGGCCTCAGCATTAGCACAGGAGGCCGAACTTCACTTCTCAGCTTACCGCAGGGTTTCTACGTACAAACGTTTGTGTGTTTGCTCAGGCAATCTTTTAAATATGTATTCATTACCCTTTACAAGTGGGTGGGTGGGAAGAGAAAGGCAAACGAGACGTGGTTTTTATCGTCTCACTCTGGAAGGGCTGCCATCGGCAATGCCACTCTTCCAGGGCTCCTTATTGTGCCTGCTCAGTGCAGTTGCCGGAGCCATGGAGGCTGCCTTGAAAGAGGGAAATTGCTGCTTCTTGACAACATTATGGGCTTGTAAAGTTGACTTACAATGAATCTCTGTGTCATAACAAATAAGTAAATGATGCCTCCCTGAGACTGCAAAGCTTACAGTCGGTGGGCCAAGATGAGAACGAGGAGAGGTGGGAAAAAGCCAGGCCAGTCAGTTAACTCAGGAGTTCTGCTTTGGCCGTGGGAGGCTGCTTGGCACCTGCATTTAAGGCACCGGGTTTAAACCCTGTAAGCAGATGGTTTCTTCTTTCCCCCCAGTTTTGTGGGTAACCCTAGGTGCCACACGATGTGGCCCTGTTATAGAAGCCACAAGGAACTGCGGCATATGGGGAGAGAAGCAGGCCTTACAGGTCTCAGTGTGGGTCTCAGCTGAGTCACCCATTAGCTTGGTGGCCTCATCTGGAAATCAAATGTAGAGTTAGCTGCTCCATCATAGGGTAGCTGTAGAGAGAACATGGGGGTGAGGGTGAGAGTGAAGGCAGGAGATACCAGAAAACACCCCTCGCTTTGGGAAACCGAATTTCAGAGTGAGTGGGGCAAAGGGTTTGATCTTGACACACAGAAGTTCAGCTTGTGGGAATCAGGTTATCTGACAACAAAGCTTAGATTATAATCACAAGTATGGCTTAATTTAGAAGGGAAAAAGAACAAATGAAGTGCTAAAATTTTTAGAGGGTTTGGGGGTAATTTTTTCAAGGAAATTGTGTGATATAGCACAGTGTGATCTTTCTCTTACCACAACCGTGAGAGTCATGTCATAAAAACTGAGCCGGGACTCTGTCAGCCTTCCCACGGCCTCTCTTTTACTCCTGCGACACTCAAATTGCTCTTGGTTGTCTTCTGCTTTGGTTGTCGCTTCTTCCAGCTCTGCCAGACCCTTATTAATCAGTGGTTCTGCACATGATTCAAGTAGTTTTTAAAAGCCCCTTTCATTAACTTTTATGAATTCCTGAGTCTTTTATTAGTAGCTCATGCAATTTCTCTTTGCATTGATGTTATTGTTGGAACGTCTGAAACTCAGTGAGTGAGTGACTGATGCACATGTGGCTGGTGGGGATCGACTTCACTGCATGGGTTGAATAGGGACTGATTTAAAAAGTCTTCAGTTCATTATTTTGTGATTTTTGTTTTTTGCCTTCTTCTTCAGCTCTTTAACAGAGTGGAGCTGCATAATGAATACCTACCTAAAAAAGATCTCATCTTTGTCAAAAATATTTGAAAATTAATAGTGCTGTGGAAATGTAGATGTTCCTTTTGGGAAGTTTTCTAACATTTTTTTTATCCTAATACTTGAATTGAGTTTAAAGCTGGTGTCGTCAATAAGAGGATCATGATACTGGAAGAACTCCTTCCTTATTCACATTTTGTATATTGATGTTCATTTAATTTTTTTGGTTCTTCCAGATGATCCTCTGTACTGCTAGAATTGGGTGATTTATTCATTATTGTTAAAAAAATTGTTTTTGAGTCTTAAGACTGTAAGTTCCCTGAGAATGGCATCTATTTTATTTGTGGTACCCTGGAGCTGGAAGACCACCTTACACAGGGTAGGCATTGAGAACTGTTAATTTGTATGAGCAGGAAGGTATGTTTGGCATCTGTGTTCATGACTTATGTGGTACTCCCTTAAATACCATGATTAGTCCTTTTGATTGATTTCATCCTGTGTTCCTTTTTCTGTTCCAATGCACCTTTTTTTTGACCTCTGTAATAGCGATAAGCATCTGTTCGTAATCTCAGACTGTGAAATTTAACCTGCATGCTTGCAACTTCTGCCAGTGAAGTGACTTCAGTTCTTACTGTGGTGGCAAGTCACTTTTAATGTCAAAACCAATAACTGATCATTTAATTGAGTGGACATTGTTCTAGGTGCTCTGCCAAGAAAATCACCTAAATATAGTTGAAAATCATCATCAGTTAGAAGTGACCATCAGTCTGTCATTTCCAGCTCTTCTTGAAGCATACATTCAAGTGGAACGAGACACTAGACACTAGAGAGACACTGTCTGTTAGAATGTGGAAAGTTCTATGGAGGAAAAATAAAGCAGGGAAGGAGTATAGGTAGTGTTGGGGCTGTTGAAATTTTACACAGGGTGGTCAGGAAAGGTCTTCCTGAGAGTGTGGCATTTGGTAATGTGAAGGGGTAACAAAATGGCAGTGTAGATATTGAAGAGAAACTCTTCTGTGGCAGAGGAAATAGCAGATACAAAGGCTCTGTGGTTGGTGTGGCTGGTGCCTTCTAGGAGCACAGTGAGACTATGGTAGCGTGAGTGTGGGTGGCCTTAGTGGTAGATGAGGTCAGAGAGGACCAGGGGCCAGATCATGTGGGGCCTGTAGACCATTCTGAGGGTTTTGACTTTTACTCTGAGTGAAGTGGTGGCCAATGGAGGGTTTTGGGTAGGGAGAAAATGATCTGACTGACATTTGAAGGGAATTACTCTGGTTGCTGTGTTGAGAATAGATAGCAAGAAATCAAGGATGGCAATCAGGGAAAGAGGCAATTGTTCATCCAGAGGACCAATGAGAGTGGTTTGGACCAGCGTGAGGTCAGTGAAAGCTAATTCCTATCTTTTCTTACTTTTTCATTGTATCCTTTCTTTGGGCTAGACTTTGTGCCATATTCCCCTGGCCTTTTCGTATTTTTCAAGGTCCAGCCTCATTTTTCTCATTTGGCTTTTCTTAAACACTATAGCCCCTGCTGATCATTTTCTGTGGTGAACTCTTACTGACTTTTGCACTTACGCCTTATAATATAGGAGCCCGTTGATTGTTCTCACTTTCTTTCATGTAGGTGGACTTTTATTTTTTTCTATGCTATAGCAAGGGCCTTATTTTATACTTTTCATCACATAGTAGACACCTGACTCCATAAATCCTGTTTGGATGGCTAGTTAAGTCTAAAAAAGTCAACATGTATTCATCCCATTGATTTGATTTTTTTACATTCTTCTTTTCTCATGAGTAGCAGTTAACGTCACCCATTCATTCATTTGAGAAATATTTACTAATCACTTACTGTTTTGTGGAGGATATAACATGTAAGAGAAGTAGTACTTGTCCTCAAAGAGTTTGTAGTCTGGCAAGAGAAGACGTGCATGTTCATAGGTGATGAGGCATTGTGCAGTACAGTTGATATGAATGATGTGAAAAGGCCACTGGAGTTCAGTGACAGGAATGTGGGCTGTGTCTGGGTGTTCTGCAAAAGGAGAGTGGTCCTTAGACCTTGAAGGTGGAGAACGGTGCAGAAAGTAGAGGGAATGGTGTGGGCAGGGCTGGATGTGCTTAATGTTTCCATGGGTAGTGGAGTAGGTAAGCTTGTGTGGAAGATTTATATGGAACTTCAGGTTTCTTTAAGAAGTATAAAGATATACATTCAAAAATTCACCGTTTCCTCTCTACCCGGACCCCTAGAGCCACCGTTCAGATTCATGCCATCCTCACCTCACCTGGACTATATAATGACCTGCTGAATTTATGTCTCAGCTTCACCAGCTTAAATGTCACTGCCTGTGAGAAGCCTGCCCTGCTCACTCTGCTAAAACGTGGTCCCATCCCTGCCCCTTTGTTTATTTCCATCTTGGCCCCTTAATTATGTTATTTAGTTGTTTGGGAATATTGTCAAAAAGAGCTTCAGGGACTGAGTAGATGGATTGTCTGGGGAAAATACAAAGATCAGAGAGGCCTGCTGAGAAGTGATGGTCTAGATACATGATGTGAACTTGGCTCAGTACTATGGTGACAGTGGGAAAGGAAAGAGAGAGGCATGAAGGTTAAAACACGTGTTCTATGTGGACTCCACTCCAGGAAGTCAAACAACCCAATTATAAAATGGGCAAAGGACCTGAACAGACACTTTGCAAAGGATAACATACGGAAGGCCCAGAGACATAGGAAAGGATGCTAAGCATCACTAGCCATCAGAGAGATGCAAATTAAAACCACAATGAGTTATCACCTCACACCTGTCAGAATGGCCCTCATAAACAAATCAACAAAGAGCGAGTGCTGGCGAGGTTGTGGAGAAAAGGAAACCCTAGTACACTGTTGGTGGAATTGCAGACTGGTGCAGCCACTGTGGAAAACAGTAGGGAATATCTTCATAAAACTAAAAATGGAACTGCCTTTTGACCCAGCAATTCCACTGCTGGGATTATACCCTAAGAATCTTGAAACACCAACTCTAAAGAACCTATGCACCCCACTGTTCATTTCATATCAACATTATTTACAATAGCCAAGTGCTGGAAGCAACCTAAGTGCCCATCAGTAAATGAGTGGGTCAAAAAACTGGTACAGTTACACAATGGAATACTATACAGCAGGAGCTGTATACATACTATACTATATTATAGTATGTATACAGCATATACTATACAGCATGGATGGAACTAGAGAGCATTATGCTAAGTGAAATAAACCAGTCCATGAATGACAAATACCATATGATCTCACCTATAAGTGGAACCTAATCAACAAAACAAACAAGCAAGCTGAATAGAACCAGAGACATTCAAATAAAGAACAAACTGACAGTGATAGGGGAGGAGGAGGGGATAATGGGGGAAAAAGGGGGACAGGCTATGAAGGAACAGGTATAAAAGACACATGGATGAAGCCTAAGGGGGTAGGATCGAGGGTGGGGTTGGGAATGGGTGGAGCAAGGGGGTGTTGTCGGGGGGGGAAATGGAGACAACTGTACTTGAACAACAATAAAAATAATAATGAAAATGTGTTCTGTATGGCAGAGAGTACATGCTGCAATTACTAGTGCTTATAGAGTTATGACCTCTGGTGTTTAATGGAATAAACTATTGTATTTAAATGCAGTTGGTTATCTTTTCTAGCAGTTTCTGACAATGAGTAACTAGGAGCTTATGTTTTGTCATTTCTCTTTGCAAAGAAAACTTTCCCACTAAATGTGTTTCAACCAACACAAAATAATGCATAATTCTTAAATATCTGAATACCTTTTACAAACAATTGGTAATTATTGGCAGCTTTAGCTGAAGATAATGTTTTGGGATTTATTCCATGCAAAAGAAAAAAGGCATTGTTCCCCCTAAGGATTTACAGGGAGTAAAAGCTTAATATCTTTCAAAAGAGATGACTCTAAAATGAGTTGATTCCATTTCCCCCACATAAAGCATCAATATTTGTAAGTAGACAAGCAAACCAACCACAGTACCTGATATAGAAGCAGAGTTTTTCTTTTCTTTTTTAATACCTAGATCGACCATGGAACTTCATCTGTGCTTACTGAAAAACAGATTGATTTTAGAAAATATATGAAGTTTTGGTCTCTGTTTTCCTAATCTGACATGACATTTAAAAATGATTCTTGAGATGAAGTTTTGCTCTTCTTAATTTAATAGCATTTAAAAAGAATAGTCAGTGTTTTAAAAAATTGGTGTCGATGCCAATGACTCTCATTCCAGTCAGGGCCTCGTGACAGTCTGTGCCCAGCTGCCACGGCAAATGAGTAAAGATGCTGCCTCGGTTCTTCCCACACTCGCCATCCTATATTCTCCTCTCACGGTATATTTAAGGGTCTGCCATTTGGGTGCTGACGTTTTGTTAGTGTTTTTCCTTTATTTTTGTCCAGCATTCATTTCCTTTTGTGCTAACAGCTCACTTCTCGAGGAATCACTTCTCCCCCACTGCCATGGGTTTTGGTAGAATTGCTGGTCTAGTTCTTCTCTTCTTCTCTAAGAGTCCACAGGATTGTCTTCCAGGACTCAGTCCTGAGCAACATGATGGTGGTGAGGGGACAGATGTCCGGGTGGCCTGATCCTGGTGGCCACTGTCATCCCAGAGCATCTTTGGCTCATTCTTTTTCTTCTTCTTTTTACTTTGTGAGCTACCTGTGTCTTTCCAGTAAGCTTCCTTTACGTTTCAGTTTATCAGAGGAGTTTCTGTCCCTTGCAACTGACGTGCCATATCAAAAGGGAAGGAAAATCATTTGTAATCCCACCATTTATAACTGCTGAACAAGTGTCTTTTTTTCTATATGTGTTTATTAACACAATTTAAGTACAGTGGACCCTGGAACAATGTGGGTTTAAACTGCTTAGGTCCACTTATATGTGGATTTTTTCAACAAACATATACAGTGCTGTAAACATGTTTTCTCTTCCCTATGATTTTCTTAATAACACCCTTTTCTCTAGCTTATTGTAAGAATACTGTGTCTAATAAATAATACATATAACATACAAAATATGTGCTAATTGACTGTTTATGGTATTAGTGAGGCTTTTGGTCAACATTAGGCTGTTAAGTAGTTAAGTTTTTTAGGGTGTCAGTAATCATATGTAGATTTTCAACTGAGCCAGGTGATCCGTATCCCTAACTTCCACATTGTTCAAGGGTCAATTGTATATTGTGTATATAACACTATTTGCTTTCAATTATTATATTAGAGTGAACAAGTTCCCAATTTAAATGTTAAAAAATATGCTTTTAAAGGCTCCATAGTAGTCTATAATGTAAATATCCCATAATTGAACTCTTCGTTATTGTTGAAAATTTATTTTGCTTTCAAGCTGTGTCCTGTTGTGAATAATGTTGTGGTAAGCATTTCTTTTCATAAATCTTTGCCAGTGTCTCTGCCCCTTTCCTTAGGCTGAGCCCCGGACGCATCACTGAGTCAGAGGCGTGAGCGAGCGAGTCCGAGCAAGCGCTGTAGAGCTGCTCCCCTCAGCAGCAGGCGGGTCTCTGCCTTTCCTTTTGCAGACTGTTGTTTCCCAACACTGACGTTTTAGGGGAGAAAAAAAATCACAGCTTATTTTTTACATTTATTTTTATATATAATTACTGATGATTTTTTCTTTTGTGAATTGTCTAATCACACCTACACAGAACAGTTTAATTAAATAATCGAATTAGAAACCTTATTGAGTTCAAAGAACTAAAAAGAGTTAAACCAAATCCTAATTATTTTCTCACCTAATTGCATATTTAGTGATTTAAACCTAAATCAACATCTTGAAAGCACTGTTGGACTCAGTTTTTAAAATCAACAGCTTTTGGAACTTAAAACAGTTTATTTCTGTTTGGGTACTTCCCTTTTCCAAATTTATAAGTGGGTTATTTTTATGTTGGGGGTCATGAGGTATCATTTGATAAAATTGCAGGGAGAAGAGCCTTTTCTTAAAGGGCAGCAGCCTGGAGGGAAAATTGCATTTTTGGAAACTTTCCACCTAGGAAGAAGTGAGGTGGGGCTGCATCACCCCAGGCTCTCCATCAGTGCCCAGGAGTGATGGGCAGTTAGTTGCAGGTGTACAGGAGAGAGGTTTCTGGCCTTAATCGTTTTACTAGCACTCTCTTGCCCAGTCAGCTGAGCTCTGGGTTCTAACTGTGTCTGATAAACACCGATAATGACTGGGAATGCTTTGTCTTAGCAGTGGACACAGTGGAAAATTGCTGGGAGGGATCCTTGGTTGAGAGTTTGCTGATGAATTTCTTCATCTCAGATGCCGCCTGGCATTGTTGGGTCTGATGGGTCTTTGTTTTCTCTTTCCAGACATCTCATATCTCTCCTTTTTGCAGACTAATGTTCTTTAGTGTCTCTTCACATAAATATAGTTTTATTCCTCTTTGTTTTCCTCACTTATGTGGTAAAACACACATGGCGTTTGAAGCATAGTATAAACAGGTATGGGTTTGTGTGGGTGTGTGGCACTTTGGGGAATTTTCAAGGGTTAAACAGAGACATTAGCTATTATTGCTTTTATTTATCAGTTTCCAGGGTAGGTGAAAATCATTTGCTAGTGCATGGGTTCCGTGATTACCCTTCAGGTGAGGTTAAGTAAACTGACATTCACCTCCAAATGCTCTAGCAAAAATATTTTAGATAAAAACAGTTGCTTAATTTATTTGTCATCTGCTCCTTTCTGTCTCTTCTAAACAAAATCTGCTGCTTTGGGGAATGAAGTTGTATACTAAGGTGTTTTGCAATGTGCTTAGTAATTACATCTCTCTTGACCTCTGGAAGAAAAGTGATTTTGTTTTGGGTTGTTTAAGCAGATGTCTGTTATCTGAGAGAGCAGCATAGTGCAGACCTAATCACAATGAGAAGAGGGAGGGTTTATTTAAGGAGTGCTACAGCCAGGTAAATCGCGTCCGTTGGGAATGGGACCCGGAGCAGCAGCAGAGGCTCACCGTGGGAGGGATTAGTGAAGGAGCTTTCAAGAACCTTCTTCCTGTTCATAACTATGGTGGAGGCTACGCAGCTTCCCTTACTATCAGCTTTATCTTCTAAAGCTTTTCAGAAGAGCGTGGGTAATATTCTGAAGAAAATTTGTCTTTCTCATTGCAGAGAGCATAGATGTGAAACCAAGAAGCCAATTAAGAATTCTTAGATTTCAGTAGCAGAAAATCAAAAGCAGTCATTCCTTATTGAGTAGCACTAGACTAAAACGTTTAACTATAAAATTTAGAGTGGTTTGATTTTTTCACCTTTATGCAACTTTGTAAATGTATTTTTTGAATGGTGTTTGATTCTATTCATTATAGAAATGTGAAATCTAAACATGTATTACTTTTCCTATAAGGGAAAAATGAAGTTTTCCACATCAGGTTTGGTAATAGCAGCTCGTTGTAATTGAAGCATTCTTACTCTTTTCCATTGATCTAAGTGATGTAAAGTAAAGCAAAGCATCTGAATGAGGTTTTTAAACACTGAACTGATAAGCTCTTAAGAAATACATTGGCACAGTCAATTTTAAATACTAAATACTAAGGGCACTATTAAGCAGAAACTATATTTGAATACTTGTTTTATCCCTGGCCTCATAATAATGAGCAACTCATGCCCACCCTCACAAGAGTCTTTAGGACATCGTGACATGGATATATGGCATTTACTTCACACTCACCCCAAATGGTATTGATTTGTCTCAGCCTTATCAAAAGTTTCTGGGATTCTGACAGTAACTAGAAGGGAGGGAGGAGAGCTATAATGGGGGAAAATAGTGGGAGGTCCATCAGGGAACGTGTATATACATAAAGGACACATGGACAAAGCCAAGGCTGGTAGGTTCGAGGGTGGGAGGCAGGGAAGGGTGGGGCGGAGGACCGTGGTGGGGTGAAACAACAATAAAAAAAAGTTTCTGGGATTCTGTTTTTGCTTAGATTGAAAATCCAGAATTTATTTCTAATTTCTTCATTTTTATCCCCTGTAGTCAATCTCTTGCCAAGTCTTTAGGCTTTTTTGTTTGTTTGTTTTGAAATATTTGTGATCTTTTTGTGTAACTAAAATCCATTTTTCAGTAGTCAGTGTGAGATGCCCTAACTAGCTGCTATCTGGTTTCCCACCTCTGTTTTCTTCCTCTGACGATCAGCCCTGCATAAGCTCTCATCCCATACTTACAGTTCATATTTTGACTCCTCTGCTCAGGACCCTGGAATGGCTCTATGCTCCTGATTCTTGGTGAGGTTCCAACGGAATTACTTCACATGCTGCACCCAAACTCTCCTAATCTTCTCTCTCTAATCTCACATCTCACTACGTGTAGTCACCAGTCTATGAGTGGTGAGCTTTAAAAGTTCTTTACAAGTGAGTTGTTTCAGAGTTGGAATTAAATTTTTATGTAGAAACAATTCTTGAAGAGCCATGTTCTTGAGTCGTGAGCTGTATAACTCAAAGACCTGTGTGTTCTAACATAGTTGACTTCCGAGCTCCGGGAACTGGAAGCCATGTTGAATAGGAAGGCAGGGCGAGGACGGACATTTTTTTCTTCCTTTTTACCTGAGTACAGGGTCACCCAGCACTAGGGAGACGGATAGTGATTTTTCATGTGTAAATGTGGTCTTTAGCATTCAATTTCTTTAATTCATTTTCGAGTCCTAGTGTTTCTCTTCCCAACTCTCAGCCACAGAGTAGTGATTTTCAACCTTTTTCATCTCAGGGCACACATAAACTAATTACTAAAATTCTGTGACACACCAAAAATATAGGATATTTTTTTACCGATCTGTCAAAAAAATAGGTATAATTTTGAATCATTCACACCAGATGGCGTTGGTTGTGTTGGCCACTGCCATTTTTTTATTTGACCGTCTAAGGGAAAAAGGATCAGTGTCCCTGACTGCACAGTCAGGTATCGCGTGTTCTAGAAGTTCTTGTGGTGCACAGGTTGAAAATTGCTGCCATAGGCATCAATTCAGTGACTATGATATTTCCCTATTAAAATAACAGAAGTTTTTAATAAATACTTATCGATACCTATCATGTCCCAGGCACTGTTGTTGACACTGGGGATAAAGTAGTCAACAAAACAGATGAAAATCTCTGCCTTTGTGCAGCTTACAGTCTTGCCTTCTTCCAACTTTACTGAGGTACAACTGGCAAATTATACTGTAAGATATTTAAAGTGTACATTGTGGTGATGTTTATGTATACATTGTTAGGGGATTTTCCCTTCTAGTTAATGGGCATATCCATTGTCTCACATATATTTCCCTTGGTGAGGACATTTAAGGTCTACTCTTTGACCAGATTTCAATGGTATCACACAGTATCATCAGCTGTAGTCACCATACTTTATGCTAGATCCTTAAACCTGGTACTACATGGCTGAAGTTTTGTGTCCTTTTACCAGCCTTTCCTTATTTGTCCCACATCTCAGCTCCTGGTAACCATTCTTCTACTCTCTGTTTCTAAGAATTTGACCTTTTTTCCTTTTTATTTTTTAGATTCCATATATAAGTGAGATAATATTTGTTTTTCTCTGGCTTATTTCACTTAGCATAATGCCCAAGGTCCATCTATATTGTCACAACTGGCAGGATTTCCTTCATTCTCACAGCTGAATCATATTTCATTATATATATAATGTGGAAACATATATAATATGATTTCAATATATATATATTGTGGAAACTTATTTCGTTGATTCAGAAGGACATAGCTATGGGTAACTGGTGATTGGCAGCTTCATTATGACAACGTGCCCACTCATGCATCACTTCTTGCGCAGAATCTTTTGGCAAAACAGGAAATCATCCAGGTGACTCAGCCCTGCTAAAGCCCAGATTTGGTACCCTGCAACTTCTAGCTTTTCCCAAAACTAACATCACCTTTGAAAGGGAAGAGATTTCAGACAGTCGATGAAATTCAGGAAAATATGATGGGGCAGTTGATTGCAAATGGGAGAACTGTGTGAGGTCCCAAGGTGCCTGCTTTGAAGGGGACTGAGGTGTCATTGTCCTATATACAGTGTTTCTTGTATCTTGTATCTTCTCCAATAAATGTCTCTATTTTTCATAGCACATGGCTGGATACCTTCTGGATGGACCTCCTATACCACCTCTTTATTCATTCATTTGTTGATGGATGCTTAGGTTGTCACTGTATCTTGACTACTATGAATACTACTGCAGTGAACATGGGGCTATAGAGAGCTCTTTGATCCTGTTTTTATTTCCTTTGGATAAATACCAGAAGTGGAATTGCTGGATCATAGACTAGTTCTATTTTTCATTTTTGTGGAACTGCCGTACTGGTTTTCATCATGACTGTATTACTAATTTACCTTCCCACTGACAGTGCCCAAGGGTTCCCTTTTCTCTACATCCTCACCACCACTTGTCTTCTTGATAATAGCCATTCTAACAGGTGTGACGTGATACCTCATTGTAGCTTTGATATGTATGTCCCTGATAATTAGTGATGTTTGAGCACTTTTTCATGTGTTTATTGGTTATTTGTATATCTTTTTTGGAGAAATGTACATTCAGTTCCTCTGTCCATTTTTAATTGTATTTTTTTGCTATTAAGTTGTATGATTTAAAAAAATTTGTTTTAGTTACAGTTTATATCCAATATTATTTTGTCTTAATTTCAGGTGTATACCATAGTGGTTAGATCATATACTTTAGTAATTGTTCCTCTGATATTCCTAGTACCCATCTGGCACTAGACTTGTATGATTTTTAAAAATTATATTTTGGATATGAACCCATTATTAGATTCATGATTTGCAAATACCTTCTGATATTCCATAGGTTGCCTTTGCATTTTGATAATTGCCTCCTTTGCTGTATGGAGCCTTTTTAGTTGGACCAGCCCCACTTCTTTATTTTTACTTTTGTTGCCTTTGTTTTTGGTGTCAAATCCAAACTACCATTGCCAAAACCGATGTCAGGGTGCTTGCTGCATGTATTTTCTAATAGGAGTTTTATGGTTTCAGCTCCATGTTCAAGTTTTAAATTTGGTTTTAGCTTACTGAAGAGACTATCTTTCCCTAAGTTTATATCCTTGTGGGGAAAGTACACGATAACCAATAAATAAGTGCGTGGTACTATGTGGTACTATGTGAATAGCATCATAAAAATTGTTATTGAAAGGAAAAGCAAACAAGAAAGGAGGGATAGGGCACACTTGGATGTTGTAATTTTAACCATGAGAGCCACTGCAGTTAAATGAGGAGCTCCTGAAAAAGACTTTAGTGAGTTACATTCCTATGCAAAAGAAATTGAGCAAATGAATTTGTCCTGAGTGGAATATTTCAACTGTGTTTTGCATGTGTCAAAATTTTTTGCCTTGCTATTTTAAAATGTAATGGCAGCAGCAAATAATTATGTGTGGGGGGATGAAAGAGAAGAGGGTGCCATTTCTGAAGGAAAAACGATAGACCTAAAAGGGATGGTAGAGGAATCCTTTTCTTCCTTACTTCCTAGGAGGAAGCTGTGCTGCGTGAAATCGAGGGCCACAGGCTTGTGATGGCCTTGGCCATTGTCTGACCTCAGTGGTTTCTGACATCAGCAGTTGACAGTAGAATAAGAAGTTTTATTTTGATAGTGAAAGATTATTGTATGGTCAGGCTTTAATAGACACTCCTCAAGGCTTTATGTCTGGGAGGCTTAAACCTAATTCCTCGTTTTGCAGCCCTAATGCTGTGTGCTTGTCTGGTCTTGCAGCTTTGTAGGAAGCCAACCTCAGAGAGGCAGACGGGATGGCCAGCTCAGCCCGGGAACACCTGCTCTTTGTGCGACGTCGAAATCCCCAGATGCGGTACACTCTGAGCCCCGAGAACCTCCAGAGCCTCGCCGCCCAGAGCTCCATGCCAGAGAACATGACCCTGCAGCGGGCCAACAGTGACACGGACCTGGTGACCTCTGAGAGCCGTTCCAGCCTGACTGCCAGCATGTATGAGTACACGCTGGGGCAAGCCCAGAATCTCATTATCTTCTGGGACATTAAAGAGGAGGTGGATCCCAGTGACTGGATTGGACTTTATCACATAGGTGAGTCAAATGCAATGGACTTGCTGTGTCTGCGAGCCTACATTTTACTTTGACTTTATACTGTCTGTATTTCTCCTGTAAAAAGAACTCATATGTATAACTAAAAACAGTAAGATTCTGGGAATTCTTTCTTTTTCTTTGGGTGGGGGAGGGACAGTTATAGATACCTTTGCTGATATGAATTCTGTGGTTATATCTCTACCCTAATTAAATGTCAGAACCTGCAGATTTCACAGTATTTTCTTTCTAAAACTTCACATTGCTCTTGAGAAATAGTTCCACATTGGAAAGGGATGGCTGTTGGCATTTATGAATGTTTTTTACACTGATGAAAAAGATTCCTAGATTTAGATAACTGATCTGAAAAAATGTCCTGTATTTTCTGAAGGTTGAATTTTATTAAGGACAACTTTCAGTCTGAAATATTATTTCAGAATCTTTGATGTGTCCTAGATCAATTAGGTGAAGAAAGTGTCATATTCTTCTAACACATGACTGAGAAATAGGTTGCTATTTGTTTTAATCAGTGTCCCAGCTCTCTTCAGTTAAGCTGTCTCCTTAGGTAGGTGAACGATGAATAATGTATCCCAGAAAATATAAGTCTGTTTTATTTGAAAGCAAAGGTCAACACTTATTAACTAACCACAATGAAAAAATGTAAATCAAACGACAATAAAATCTAACATTCCCCAAAGTTAGAGAACTTGTTCACTGAACGAAGGGAATTAAAAAAAGCTAACATCAGTTGTTTTATTAAAAAGACATTGTTGCTTGCAATGTAGATTATAAATCAAGTATGTTTCTTTGTTTTTAAATAAACAAGTTAGGGGGAAAAAGACCTGTTTAGGGCAGTGCTTTTCAGCCGGGGCGGTTTTTCTCCCTGCGGGACATTCGGCAATATCTGGAGACATGTCTGGTCTGCACGACTTTGTGGGGGGAAAGGGGGACCAGGGCTGCTGCTAAATATCCTGACATGCACAGGACAGCCCCTCACAACAAAGACTTATCTGTCCCCAAATGTCAACAGTGCCACAGTCGAGAAACCCTGGTTTGAGGCAAAGTAACATCCTTGCTGAGATTGTATTAGAATGTTAAACACATTGCACTTTATGTTGCTCTGCGACAAGGAATTTTATATTAATCGGTTTGTATTTGCTTTTATATCTCTTCATATTTAATCCAGCTAGATAGCAAGAAACCTAAAATGGCAAAGAGAACATCAGTGAAGTTTTTTTCTTCTGATGACAATAAAAGAGGGGAAGATCTTCAGAGTTCAGTATTTCCCCCAAATGTGTTTAAATATATATTCAAAGTGAGGAAGTCCCATGATTTAAAAATCATATTTTTATATCTGATATCTATTATGTTCACAAAATATCTCACTGTTCTGAAGGAACTCTTTTGGTTTTGATGTAGTTTCACCCTTTTGGATTTCATAAACTTTTTTCTTTTCACTTTTCTTACAATATTTTTTCCTTTCATCTCATTTTAGATTTTGTAATGCTTAATACGAGACTATAAAGAGCAGACTATGTTTTTCTTAAGTGCTTTTTGTGTGATATTTCTTTGGGACATAAACCATTTTATCTTTTCTGTATGGGACGATTTCTGTATGAATGACTTAGTCCGTAAGATGCTAGAGTCACTTCAGGCACTGACTCTTGTTACTTCACACTTCCCCTGCCTTTCTTTCTGCTGCCCCAACCCACTTGTATTTTCCTATCTAGAGTTAATCCAGAAGGAACTAAGGGATTCACAGCCAAGTTCATCCTATCTCTGAATGACCAAGGCCACAAAATCTTTCATGTTCTTATGTTTAATTTTCTGGAGGCAGAAATAAAGGTCAGAGTGCTAAATCTGGAATCAGTCTAAGGATTTGTCTAGGAAAGTAGAGTTAGGAAATAAATCTCTTGGAAAGTGCTCACTCTAACTCCTCTTCAGTTTATTTCAAGATGCTTCTGTGTGTTTCTTACATATCATCATTGTGTTTTTGCTCTCCTGTATTTAGTGACTTTTCCCCCCCTTTGGCTACTTTCAATGTTTTCTCTTTATCCTGGTTTTTAGCAGTTTGTCTACAATGTACCTAGGTGTGACTTAAAAAAAAATTTATTTATCCTCATTGGGATTCTCTGAGCTTTGTAAGTAAATGTTTTTGCTGCAAGTTGGGATATTTTGGCCATTGTTTCTTCAAATGTCTTCTTCTATGTTTTCACTTCTTTTTCTTGGACTTCAATGACACATATATTAAATCATTTCATGTAGTTCTACAAGGTTGTGGTCCCATTTTCTTGTTTCTTTGCATATCTAGCACAATTTTTGATTTTATAGTAGACATTGAGGATTCTATATTATAGAAAGCCTGAGTTCTGAGGAATGATTTTTGTTTTAATGCTAATTTTTATTCTAGTAGGCAGATTTATTTCCTTGAATTTGGTAGGTACGCTTTTATACTTTGTTAAGATGGACTAGTGGCGAGCCCACTGTGGTTCGCCAGCACTTCTAACTTGATGGCATTCAGCCTCTGGGTTTGCTGTCCTATGGATTTTGCTAGGGCTTGGTTTTGGGCTTTGTTAGGTGGGTCTACAGCAGGCCTGACTCTAAGACTGTGTACTTATCCCTAAGTAGGGGCATTTCTGATTTCTCAGCTGGATGCCTGTAACGCGAAGAAGGTCTCTTCGCTCTGACTGGGCTGTAATTGCAGTGTTCTCCAGCACTACTTGCCCTCTGCTATCTCCATTTTACTCTTAGCCCTGTAGCAGCCACTGTCTGGAAAGCCTTGGTAGTCTTACCCTGCACAGGTGTGGCCCATATTTTAGCCAAAGGCCTGTGGGGGATCCACATATGGGCTTTGGGCCTTCACTCCTCCATAACTCTTTCTTGCGCTCTGCCTGGAGACGGCTGCCTCCTCAGCTCATCAGAAGGGCCATGGACCCTCGTTCCCTGCACTGCACCCCTGGCCGAGATCTGAGTGGTCATAGAGTCACCTTGTAAGTTTCTCTTCTCCCTAGGATTTTGGTCTTACACCACCTGTGGGGCAATATCTAGAAACCACCACCTCTTCCTTTTATAGTTTCCATTAGGAAGGCTAATCTGGAACTGATGACTTCAGTATGGCCTGAAGCAGAAGTTCCGCCCATGCTTTTGACTTAGGGTAGGCAGTAAGAGGTTCCACTTAATTTCTCCATCGAGCTATTCCCAGAGAACTCTAAATAAATAATAAATGATACTTTGAGTCCTGTCTGTTCCTCTGTTCTTCTTAGTGTGTTTTCTAATAGTTTTTGATCCCTGGCAGGGGAGAGGGGTGAGGAACTGGCTCCCTCAGACCTCTCAAGGGGCTAGGACTGATACAGACTAGCATTTGCAAATAAAAATACCACACAGGTAGAATGAGGTACTTGGTGTTCTCAGGCATGATGTTGGTTTTAGTGGGCCTTCTATAATGAGTGGGTCTAAAAGGCATAAATGGGTCCCTGCATCTAAAATATTAACTGTGGCTCATTTATATAGTATCAGGGCCATGGCTGTGCTAAAAAGAAAGACTGGCTTGTCTGGGGACCTCAGCGTGAGTGAATTCAAGAGACCTGGCTTTGTGCAGAGATAGCCATTTCTCGCTTGAGGCCCTGGAAGGCTGTCCTGGAGACAGCCTCACTTCTGTGGGGACTCTGCCACCCCACTTGGAGAGAATGGGGAGCAGCAATGTGGTCTCTAACTGACATCCATTTCTTGATCCCTTTTTCCTGCTGGGGTCAAGATGTGGGCAACCAGCCCTTGACCTCGGGCAGGTAGGCCCTGCCCACATTCATGAAAGCTTTAACTCTGTATGGTAATCTGACTAGTGAGTTGTCTAGGAGTGGGCACGTGACCTAGTTCTGGCCAGTGAGAGAGATGTAAAGGGAAGACTTTGGTGAACTTCTTTCTACAATGAAAAGCCAGAGCTTCACGAAGAGGGAGTCTTTAAACTTCCCTTTCTCTTGTGCTTGAGACTCTGGTGGAAAGTTGTAATGTCTTGACTGCGTCTCTAAAGCCATCAAGAGGTGACAATCAGGAAGATTAAAAGCTGTGGATGATAAAAGAGAGAGTTAGAAGGAGCTGCTGGCACTTCAGAGTTCTTGCTACACATGTGAGAGTCCTCTACTCTTTGTTTATCTTCAGTGAGGCCTCCTTCTACCAGCAGTTCTTCCCTGCTGAGCTGCCAGGGTGGGTATGAAGAAAGATGAGGACGGGAAAAGAGGGACACCGGCTGCCTTTAAAGGCAGGATGAAGAGTGAGAGGGCTGCTTCGGTGGTTACTGCTTCAGGGAGGCTTTAACACAGCTGAAAACCACTAGGTTGTTTTGAAAAGAAATAAAAAAACTTGTTATTTGAGAACAGCAACTCCAAGTCATGTGGAAATGTTCAAGAGTGTAGTAGGACTAATAATGTAATGGAGGATCTTTCAGTGACTAATCAGTAACTTGGAAATATGTCAGTTTGTCATTTTTAAATGAAGATAGGTGAGATGATACATTTGGAGAAGACCTGAAAGAAAAGGAAAAAAATGCAAGGCTGGGATGGGGAAAAGAGTTTCAGGGTCATAGTTATGTCATAAATTGAAGGCTGTTCTTGCTAAATAGCTCCTGAGTTCTATGAAATAGAGGTGCTGAAAATGCAGGTTTCGTAACAGTAGCACGTGTGTCAGAAATAGCTTCAGATTTCTATACCTCTTGGTAGGAAGCAGCTGCTCCCCTTCAGTTGTGTCCTGAGAATCTGGGCTGTTTCCTAGCAACATCTAGTTTTATTTGTGGAACAGAGAAATGGTCTCAATAGAAATAAGTTCCAAAGGGGAAGGATTTGGGTGGAGCATCGGGCCAGCAAGGTGTAGTTTACTGGCAGACTCCACATTCTGATTGTGCTTCCCTTGGCTTGTATTTCCTGGCTGTCTATAAGTTTGAGGTTTTTTTGTTTTTGTTTTTGGTTTGCCTAATTGTTAATAATATTTTACACTGTATAACTCATTCCAGCTGACTATTCAGCATTCCTATTGTGGAGGGAAAATATACCCTCTTGGATCAGAAATACAAATCTTTCTCTTGCCATTTTAGGCAGTATATGGGTTTTGTTGGGAATACAAAGAAAAAAAGTCGAAACTATTAGGCCACCACTTGGGGAAAATGGGTGTAAACATGGTTCTCAAATCAAATGCTAATTACATTTTCTCACATGTACCCCGAGACTTCCAGACACGGTCATGGTGTGGCTGTAGCCCTGGATCTCCAAATTACAGCAATTAATGCCTTGCATATGGTTTGCAGAAACCACTAGGTTTATCATTTATTGGTTGGTCTCCAAAATTAGAATTGACCCCTCACAAGTTTCACGTTGCCTTTTCCCAAACTCACTAAATAAGAAGAGCCCAGTGTTTATTTTGTTGAGAAACACTTCGGATAGCAAACTCACACAGCTTTCCGTGAAAGATCAAGTGGGCACCCTTGAAACAGGAGGCAGGGCCTGTCACATTTGTTTCAGCCTCACACTGTAATTCCTCTTCATGTTTGGCCTTGTGCTTATTTTTATGACTATTCAAAAGAAAAACACTTCAAAAGGCTTGACTTGACATTTCTCATTTGCGGGCAGCTTTGGGCACCCGAGCAGAGTGAGGGAAATGCACATTGTGAAGCTGAGAAGTGTACACTGCGCTGTACACCTGTGCTGCTCAGAGTGCCGGGCGACCGTCGGTTTGGTGCTAGATGAGAAACTTCCGCCAGAATGTAAATCAGTGTAACTGCTTCCTTCATTTAGAAAGTCTCGCTATTAAAAATTATCTAAATTGAATAACGGGCTTCTTGATGTAGGTATTTCATATTCTGGTACCAGCTTCTTATCTTGTCATGGACCCAGTAATAGAGAGTTGACCAACATTTGTGCCATACGTTGAGTATACTTCTTCTTCTTTTTTTTTTTTTTTAGAAATTTATTTATTTTCAGAGAGGGATGGGAGGGAGAAAGAGAGAGAGAGAGAGAGAAACATCAATGTGCAGTTGCTGGGGGGCATGGCCTGAAACCTAGGCATGTGCCCTGACTGGGAATTGAACCTGTGACACTTTGGTTTACAGCCCACGCTCAATCCACTGAGCTATGCCAGCCAGGGCCTGAGTATACTTCTTAGTGTCCATATGTTGACTGAATCTTCAAAGATGAGTGACAGAACAATTGCATTTGACTCTGTCTTACAAAAATATCATAGCTTGTGTTTTATGACAGTTTTTCCTATTTCTTTGCATTTGGATAATAAAATAAAGTAAGGCCACAATAGTTAGCTAAGGCATTAAGGTCACATATTTTATTTTATTATTAATTAATTAATTAATTTATGTTAGATAAAGGGAGGGGAGCATGTATAGTTTAAAGGATATAAAAATGAAGGTGCCTCATATTTCAAAGGCATGTTCTAAGACCATATATTTTAGAGCTCTGAGACCTCAAAGTTTCAGCTAATAGTGTATAGAGAAAAACTAGGAGCCACAGCGGTGATGCCATGAAGCTAGCTGCATGCAGCCAAAGCTGGACCTTGCGTTCTGTGCTGCAGTCTTCATGTTCTCCCCTCCGTGTTGAAAAATGTAGCCCGTCATTTTCCAGCTTTTCATTACTTGCCTAGCACCTTCTTGATTTTTGAAATATTGAATTATCAATTGTACTGTTAACATTTTTTTAACCACCTGACTAAAACAAAACAAGTTGATTATCTACCCTGACCTTGTTCTAAGCAATAAGGTCTGGAAAAGGTTACCTGTGTTAGTTGCATTTCTTTCTAACAACATGAACTGTTTAAACATAACTTGTCTATAAACCACCCAGGATCACCCCATGCAGCACACTTTGAGAAGTTCTGGGGTTATCAGTCATAAGAGTCCAGGCTCTGAGGTCAGACTGACTGGTAATTCCAAACCACTTACTAGCTAGGGTGAAGTATGCAATATTTTTAAGCCTCTGTTTCTTAATCTATAAGAGAAAAAGGCAATGGTACCAATATCATGAAAGTTAACAAGATAATGTTATAAAGTGGTCAGGCTCGTTGTAAAGTATTGCTGATTGTAAACTCTCATCATTATTTTGGCTACTAGTTATAATAATAAAATCATTTCCTGGTAGTCTGAAGCTGAAGTACAAACTCACCCACAGAATGAATCCACAAGAAGAGATTTCCAGATTAAAGTGGCCACTTCTGCTTACAGAAAACAAAATCAATTCCTAGGAAGCAGAACAGTAAGAACTATATAAAGCTCTTAAAATATGAATGCTAAAGAGCACAGTATTTTAACTTGAGTCTTATGTAGGCTCTAAACCAACATGCTTTTCAGGGTGACGGGAAGGATGGAGTTGAATCTGAAATTCAGTCAAATGGAACAAAGAATGTATGTACTGGGCCTTTAGTTTTCAGAATAGCTATCAGAGGCAGTAGCGAGTGTCTGTTCTGAAGTTCTTTTGGTATTTTTACATGATTACTGCCAAAGAAAAGTTGTTTTAGGTCGTGTCTTTAAAGTTTAAAAACTCTTTTAGAAATAAGAGTTTGGTACATGAAATGGTTTCTGGAACAACTGAACTCTGAAATACTTTTTGCTACTGGTTGTACAGGGTGGGGCAAAAGTAGGTTTACAGTTATTCGTATGGAAAAATAATACAATAATTAATAAATAATATATAAGAATAAACTGTGTTTTTGTATTCACACTGTAAACCTACATTTGCTCCACCCTCTATGAGTCAGGATAGAGCAGCTTATGCTGTAGAAATGAGCTAACCCTGAAACCTCGATGGCTTAAGGAACAAAAGGTGATTTATTGCTGATGCTATGTGTCCAGCATGGGTTGGCAGGTCTTGCTTTGTGCTGCCATTTTGTGAAACAGGCTCACTACCCTCTTGATTTTTGCCACATTGGATTATTAAAGGCTCAACCATCTTGCCATTATACCATCTGGAACACAAAACCTCTCCAAAAAGGTGTCAAGGGAAGCAGAGAGAGCTGGGGAGTCTTACACCAGCTCTTACAAGCTTTGGCCCTAAGGTGACACCTTTTGCTCTTGCTCAGAGCCTGTCACTCACTGTTAGTTCCATGATCTGCCTGTCTGCAAGCAGACTGGGAGGCTAAGAGATGCCTTTGGCTACCTAGTGAGCAGTCAGTGTCTCTGCCATAGTAGACATCTGTGTCTTGCTAGCAGTCTGACGGGTTCTCTGGTCTGTTCCAAAGCCTAAGACATCCTTATATGGACGTTGCAAGAATGCATGCTGGGGTTAGAAAGTGTCGTACTCTGGATGGACTTTGCAAGGTGTTCAGGAGACTAAATGAGAGGACACACTCAGCGTAGACCAAGGACAGTGTCTGACATTATGGGGGCACAGTAGCAGTTAGTAGACTCTGCATTCACAGCATGGGATCGGTGTCTCAGACTGTCACAGGTCCTGCCTTTAATGCGCATGATGAAGATTTGGTTCACAGAGAAGCCCATGTGTTCAAAATAGTTACGGAAGACCTCCCTGGATGAGAGACTCTCAAAAATCGTATAGCTCAACATATCCAAAGAAGCTTTAGTGTGTTTTATTCCCTAACATACTGGTTGTATGAACTATTTGAAATAGGCATTCTCTCCATATATTGAGATGATTACTTTCTATCAAGTTATTCCATAAATGTTACCTGACAGGTTTTATCTCTCTCTCATGCTGTCTGTGCCGCATGCAGTCTAAAATAATTAAACAGTGAGTTTTAGGCTAGAGCAAATGAAGTAAAAGTAAATATTTTTTAATTGGAGATTATTTCATAGTATGTAGTTTTCTCCTAATGACTTATTTAGTGGATTAGTTTTGGCATTTATTCATTCATTTGTTCAACAATATTAGCAGTTTATATACCAGGCATTTGTAGGAATTTTTAAAATAGTTAAAGGGCTGGCCTTCTGAGGCTTTTTTTTAAAATTATTATACAGTGTATTAGCCTTTTGCTTCCTGTTTCCTTACCCATGGCTTCTGTCTTCAGTATGGAAATCACTGTATGTTTAAATTGACATAAATTGCCTGAATTTAGCATGTTTACTGCTTTATACCCTCATTTTTTGTGTCCTTTCTTGTTCTTTTGTTTCTGAAACCATGCCTCTGCTGCCCACGCCATCAGAGATGTGTTTCTGAAAGTTGCGTGTAGCTCAGCATGAAGGTTGTCTGTAGGTCTTTCTGACATTCTGAATCAAGTACTTATATATTTATAATGTAGCTGCTACACCTCTAGGACACATGAGCACTATTAAATTCTTGATGAACCAAGGAATTATCTTTTTACTCTATAGGAATGAGTACTACTTTTTGATGGTACTATAGTTAATAGCAATACATTATACTATTAGAAGCAAACATGTTATGGAAAGAGTAACCTCCATCCCCCTCCCCCCAAAAAAACCTTGAAATTTCTGACTAAGAATTTATATTATGTTAACTAATAGGTTTCTAAATATTTGCAAGATATCTTTTTATAGCATCCAAATGGATTTTTTTTCTTTAAGTGTGTGTCTGTAGCATAGTTTTGATATGATAAAACATTCCATGTGAAAAGGAAAGCCTTAGGAACTCAGTGAACATTTGGAGGAAGTTCAGTTTTTAGTTTCGGGTTGCATGACAGCCATTTTTTCTGTTTGCTTTACCTGCCAAAACTTGTCATCCCTGAGCCAGGTGAGGAGGTGAATGAGGTGAGTTGTGCTGTGTACATGACCCACGGCGACTGTGATGTGAGCAGGGTTACAGGTCAGCATGCGTCAGGTAACTTAGAATTTTCTGGTCTGTCATATGATTCATCTGTCTGAATGGAGTGTTATGCAACTAATGACATTTCTTTTAAAAAATCATTGTCATTACCTGTAAAAGTCTCTCTAACGACAGCAGTGCTGCTCACATAAGCAGCAACAGTATCTGTGCATTGTGCGATGCTGTGGATTGGAACTTCATTTTGCCTAAGTTTCAGCCGAATATAACAAAACCATATTAGTTATTTAAGGAAATTGAATGTTGGCAGTACAGGGGAAGTACTGTATTTTCATCATCTGGAATCATTAAACTATATTATTCTTCTGTTGACATTTATTGTAAACCTCAGAGCCACAGAGGTTTTAGATTTTGGAAGGGGATTAGTGATCATTTATTCCACCAGCCTCGTGCTACATGAGAACTAGGGGCCCAGGCAGATGCAATAATACGCCCGTGGGTGCTCACGACAGAGGCAGAGCACATGCAGTGTCTGATGGGGGTTTCCTCCACAGCGGAGCTGCTTTTGAAGAGCAGTTAGGTGTTGAAGGCCATTCCTGCAGGTGGTTTTTGAGCGTCGTTAAAATTGCCTTTCAGATCCTCTGTAGGAATGCAGTATGACTTAACAAGTTCCACAGAGCCAGCTTTTCTTCCAACGTTGGAACAGACTCCTGTCTCGGACTGAGTGCCAGAAAAGAGAAGTTGGGTTGTGTTAGGGGCTGTTTTTATACAAACCCCCGCTCTCATTTAAAACTAAAATTCCACTCAGCCTGGTGGGATTCTTAGAAGAACTGCACACTTCACGTTCCTTCTAGGGGTGCACACTCAGGGTCTGGAATGGTTCCCATGTTATTTTAGAGGGTTCTCTTTCCCCACGTCTCCTCCGGTGCCAGGTGAGCTTGCGTGGTTACGCCAGAGGTTGTTAAACGGGCACTTGCTATGCCCGCACTGGGCATCACTTCATCTTGAAGATTTAGTAGAGTGCAGTGAGTCAGTTCCTTTTGTGGAGGCTCATAAAGATTCATTTTATAAATAGTTTTTACAGCACTATCGAAAATATCCCTTCGGTACTTACTGTCCCTTTGTCTCAGCAACACGTCAGGGTGAGTTTTTTCTTGTAATGCAAGACACACAGCAATACATTGTGTGCTGTTATTTCTTCTGCTCCCCTCCCAGTGCAGTGCCCCTTGCCTTGGGGTTTGAAATCCCCAGGGCCGAGGGTGTGTGAAGACTCTGGGCATCGGAAAGGATGAGATGATCTGATACAGTGATTTTCAACCTCTTTCCTCTTGTGGCACACGTAACTAATTACTAAAATTCTGCAGCATACCCAAGAATATATTTTTTGGTCATTCTGACAAAAAATAGGTAGAATTTTGATTTATTCACATGGGATGACTGTTGTTGTGTGGGTGGTTGTCTTGTTTTAAATTTGGCAATCTAGAGGAAAAGAGGTCAGTGCCCCTGACTAAACAGTCAGGTGTTGCGTGTTTTAAAAGTCCTTGTGGCGCACCAGTGGAAAGTTGCTGGTCTAATATGATGGTTTAGTAAAGGCACAGAAATTCCTTTGTCATAAAAATGGCATCTTTCTTTAAACTCTCACTGATGTTACTTATTGTTTCCTAAAGGCAGATGTGGCCACTACTCGTAAGTGTACACGGGCTGAAATACTCTTTACGTAGTTGTATCTGTCAAAACTTCTTCACCATCTCTATTAAGAAAAAACTATAAAGAAGTAAGCAGTGGTTATGGAGAATTCTTATTTATAACGGGTCACAACAGGGCTCCTCTGCCCCTAGTATCTGCCAAAACCATGCTCCTGGAGGTCCACAGTGACTCGCAAACCAGACCCCCCATGTTGTCAGTCTCCACTGCCCCAGCCATTGATGTAGCCCCTTTCTTTTTAGGCTGCTTCTTCACTAGCAGTGATGCTGTCCTGGCTCCCCCAGTTTTCTGGCCACTCAGTCTTCTCCTCTTTACTGAAACTCCCTCCTTCCTTATCCTCTTACATCCTTTAGGTTTATTGCATGATTTCATTCACTCCCTGTCTCTAGCCAGTCTAAGCAGAAAGCTTCATTTCTTTTTCTTTTTTTTTTAAGATTTTATTTATTTATTTTTAGAGAGAGAGAGACAGACAGACAGACACATCAATGTGCAGTTGCTGGGGGCCATGGCCTGCAACCTAGGCATGTGCCCTGACTGGGAATCAAACCTGTGGTGCCTGGTTCGCAGCCTGAGCTCAATCCACTGAGCTACGCCAGCCAGGGCCAGAAAGCTTCATTTCTAACCAAGGGTGACTGCAGTCACCTTTTCCTGGCTCACGAGAGCCAAGCCTGCACCTCTCTGCCCCACTCTGCTTTCATCGCCCTCCCGTTGGCTGCACACAGTCCGCTGTGGCGAGAGCATGAGCATCACAGAGAGGGGTGAGCTCTGAGGACCAGGGCTTCCTCAGCCCTGCTAGTCACTAGCCAACCCCAGCCTCTGTCTGAAGCTCCCGAGATCGTTTCTCTCTGAGTATCCTACCTAGTCCTCAGCCTTTTCAAAACACATTGACTGACATGCCAAGCCGGTGTTTTTGATTTCTCTGTTTGTGTTAGTAGAAAGGCTGCTTTTCCAAATCAGGCTGGAAAACCTTCCCAGGGTTTTGACTCTCAGCCCACTCTCAGCCTGCACAACTAACTCGTTAGCTTCCTCAGTGATCTTGGTCCAGCGTACTCTAGTCTGATTCATGTCCACACTGCTGCTGAGCAGTAAATACAGATTTATTTTTATAGTCATTAACCTAAGTGCTTTACATATCTTATCTCATTTAACTCTTAAAGCAACCTATGGTAATGTATCAGGAGCTGTCAGTGACTAAAAAACAAGCAAACAAACAAACAAACAAAAGTGAGGAAATCTAGCCCTTCCCTGGACCAGTACCTGTGGCCAGGAGACTGGCATATGCAAATTATCCTCTAACCTCACCAGGGCCCACCTGGAGGTAGCTGGAGTAGGGGGGTGGGTAGTGTCGTATGAGCTACACTGCTGAGAGTGGGGAGAGAGGTGGCTGCTATGTAGCATGACCAATGTCTAATTTATGCAGTTAGGAGTATCCCCACTTTATAGACAGAGAAATGGACCAAGAGGTTAATTAACTTATCCAAGGTGTTTTTAGTTAGGATAAGGGGAAGTTGAAATTTTTCTGACTTTGGAGCTTATACTGTCCAGTATCCTGTGTCATAAACCTCCCAGCTTAACGGAGTAGAGGCTAGTGGTCAGGCGCTTCGGTTGTAAAGTTGGGTAGACCTGTGTTTAAATCTCCGATTTGCCACTTGCTTCCGGTATGACACTGGGTGAGTTACTCACCCTCCCTGGAAACAGCATCAGTCTCAGAGTAAAGGATAAAATCCTCAGTGGGATTTTTCCACGTACATATAAAGTGCTTGGCACAAAACTTCTTTAATAAATGTATGAGAAATGTCAATGGCGATGATGACGATGATGATCATGATGAAATTATATTTTAACAAGGCGAAGAAGATAATTTTCTATTTTTGCTTGCTATACTGGCAAAGTATATCTTATGCTTATAGATAAACTATTTGTTGAGTTAAAAATCCTAACATTATATGTAGGAAAATGTGATGAGTGAAAGCAGGCCTGAGGTAAGACTGAGGAGATGTCCTTAACTGACGTCTGGAGTTTTGACTATGATGCAGGACTGGGCATTTTCTTTACAGAAGTGAGCAGTTTGGTGGCTTGATGTGACCAGAGACTTTCTGTCATCTCAGGGTGACCAGGAAAGCCAAGGGCTCGCTCTCGTTTTGTGCATTGGTGAGCGAAGAACTGATTTCACAGAGCAGAGCAGAATGGGCAGCAGGGTACAGGAGAACATTGTTTTAAGTTGTACCCTGTGAGTGCTGGATGCCCAAGTATGAAATTCATGTGGGAGAATAGGGGCTAAATATTGTTTTTGGAGTTTGAAGTGGAAAAGATATGTTGGGATTTGTTTGGCCTGATTTTCAAGTTGCAGATTGAGACGTTACAGGACTGGGCCTGGTCATGGTTTCAGCCTTAGACTCAGGGATGCAAGTGAGCTGACTGGGACGGGCAAAGGGGACAGAAAACGTGCTGCTGGGGGAAATGTGGTCTTCCTCTGGTGTCGTGCTTCCAAGTCTTGCTGACTGACAGCTGCATTCAAGTCCGCTGGAGAAAAGCACTTTTGAAGAAATATATATGTGAGCCCTGGCTGGCGTAGCTCAGTGGATTGAGCGCGGGCTGGGAACCAAAGTGTCTCAGGTTCGATTCCCAGCCAGGGTACATTCCTGGGTTGCAGGGCATAACCCCCAGCAACCGCACATTAATGTTTCTCTCTCTCTCTCTCTCTCTCTCTCTCTCTCTCTCTCTCTCTCCCCCTCCCTTCCCTCTCTAAAAATAAATAAATAAAATCTTTAAAAAAAAGTTTGTTTAAAAAAAAAAGAAATATATATGTGGCATCAGGCTCTGAACTACTTACAGAAAAGCAAAACATTTCACTCAAAAGCAGCAAAGAAGAGAAAATCAGGAGACCGTGTTCTCTGCAGTGTGACAACATTGGTGGGGTGCAGCTGGGTGCGGGGTGCAGTGCAGAGTAGAGTAGGTCATCACCACCACCAGCAAACAGCAAGCTGAGGCCGGTCCTGCCTCGGTCCTTGCAGCTGACTCACAGGGTGATGGCAGTAAGGCCACCTGTCCCTGAGAATGGCCGTGGTGTTCCTGCAGAGACCAGCAAGAACCAGCAGGCTCAGAGAAATGAGGGATGGTGTGGTCAGGCAGTGTGGCTGTGGTGAACCGTAAAGGATAAAAGCAGGGCTCCAAGTCAGCGTGGAAAAGAAGGCAGAATTAAGGTTTTAAGATTTTGGACTTCTCTCCAGTTTTTTCATCGTAATGTGTTTATAGTGCTTTTGTATTGAGAGAGGTCTTTTCAGAAACAGCTCGTGTAATTCTTACAGCAGTGATTATAGCACCTGATAAATGACGCCCCTGATGATTGGTGCCGGACGAGGAAGCTAGACAGGTTCAGTTGCTCGCCCAGCGACGGACAAGTGGGGACAGAATTCGATCCCAGTTGTCTTACAATTTCCTAATTCAATGCACACGTGATATTTAGGCCACTAAAGACTTATCCCCAAAACACAGAACTTTTACTTTGATTACATCCTCTGAATGTTATTCTTGAGTTATCTCATGTGGCTAAGTCCCAACCTCACAATGAGATTATAAATTCTTTGTGCACAGGGACTCTGTCTTATAGAATGTAGATGTTACAGGTTGAATTGTGCCCAACCCCCCAAATTCGTATGTTGATGTCTGAACCCTGCTACTTTAGAATGTGACCCTACTAGGAGATGGGAGCTTTACAGAGGTAATCAAGTTAAAATGAGGCCATTAGGATGGGCCTTAACCCACATGACTGTTGTCCTTATGAAAATGGGGAATTTGGATGAAGACGTGCCATACGAACATGGCAATGAACCTGTAAGCCGAATGACCCTTTCATCACAGTGCTCAGATGGAAACAACTCTGCCGATGCCTAGATCGCAGATTTCTGGCCTCCAGAACTGTGAGATGGTACATTTCTGTTGTTGAAACCCCTCAGGGTGTGGGACTTTGTTCCAGCAGCCCTAGGAAATGAAAAAAATAGGTATTTCCTTAAATAATGGGAATGTAACTAAGTAAGAATTCTTAAGCTGAGTAACATGAGTTTCAATTTTAAAACACCTTGTGAGGAGCTGTCAGGCCTGCCAAGGCTGCCCTTCTCTCTCGTTCTACTTCAGTAAAGCTGCCAGCCCCACCCAGCATCGCTGTCCCCTGAGCGGGGCATCCTCTGGTGTGTCTCCTGTGTGCTGTGCCCTAGATATCTGGACTGTGCCACTCTGACCCACGTCAGAGGCTCTCCGCCTTTCTACAAGGCCTCAGTATGGAACCTGGATTGCTTTTTTAAAGCTTCCACTGTTTAGTGGGTTGTTTTTTGTTTGTTTGTTTGTTTGTTTGTTTTACTTCTTCTGACCAAAAATAAAATTGTCATCTTTAGAAGTGGTGGCACCCACTGGAAAGAAAGAGCACTGTGTGACCTGACCACAGAGCCTCACCGTTAATGAAAAGATGCTGTTACCCCCAGTTGAGCTGTTGCCCCGCATGGCATTTGGAGCTCAGAGCCTGTGTTTGTCTGGATGTGCTGTTGTTATTGTGGCTCTTAACACCCTCTGTCCTCCCACTGCATGCAGTGAGTGTACAGACTGGCCGTGTCTTCATTATGTTTGGATCCCCAGTGCCTAGTACCCAATTCATATTCAGTACAAGTTTGTTGAATCCGTGAGCATTTTAAAAGGAAAACCGAGACTCAGTGTCCTATAGGTTGTATTTGAATTTTACATGCAATTGAATTCTAGGATATATTGCACCTGAAATGTTCTAGTCTTTAGGTTCAGAACATCGTTGATTTGGAGAATGTTTTTAGTCCTCAACTGGATTCCTAAGATTTTGTGGGTCCTGTGTTCTTTGTAAATTGTAGGGATTGTTTTCAATGGTTTAGGTACTTCTGGTTAGAGCAGATGGATCTAAATAACTCCTCTCCCTTTTCCATAATCTCTCTCTCTCTCTTTTTAAAAGATTTTATTTATTTACTTTTGGGGAGAGGGGAAGGGAGGGAGAAAGAGGGGAATAGAAACATCAGTGTATGGTTGCCTCTCACGCTCCCCCTACTGGGGACCTGGTCTGCAATCCAGACATGTACCCTGACTGGGAATTGAACTGGTGACCCTTTGATTTGCAGGCTGGCACTCAGTCCACTGAGCCACACCAGCCAGGGTCTTTTCCATAATCTCTTAAAGATCAATGTCTGTGAATTAGAGTGGGCATATATGATCATTTTCTAGGATCCATTCTAAGTTTAAACTCTATTTTTAATTTCTACTCTCTGTGACTGAATTTTTTAAAGACTAGCTGTCAGCACACTGACAAATTGGTCCTCCTAGATGATATTCTACTTCTCATCACTTTTAGGATTATGTCCAAATGGACAGTTGCCATTTACCAATTAAATACTTCCTCCCAAATGTGTTATATGCATTTTTATTTTGAAGAGCAAGACAATGGAATAATGATGATATTACAAAGGCCTGCAGCAGAAACGAGAATACTTGGAAGAGCAACAAGAGCACTTAATCTTTTTGTGATCGCGCCCTGCGCGATGACACTGCCGTCTCCTGTTGCAGGGCAGATCTGTGCCAGCTTGTCAGCAGCCGCTATTCTGAGGAGTCCTTTGCCTCTCTGGAAGAAACATTTAACTACACGCTATTTGTTGCCTGCATACCAACCCCAGGTTGATGAACCCCCAAACTCTGCCAAACCAGGGAATTTACTTGAGCAAATCTTTTGTGCTTCTTGTGTCAGGTTTTGTGGGTAACACATAATTTCTAAGTTTAAGGGACATACTGTATAATGGGCTCAGGAGTTGGCTCAGGTTCAAGGCCGGAACACTGGGATTAGTGCATGTGCTACTCCTAAATCTCCCTCTGGCAGCATGGCACTTTTCATTCCTGCCCAGTGCCCAGAGGCTCCTGATGGAAGCTCACCACGGAAACAGGATACAGAGGTAGCCCAGGCTTGACAGGCATGGCCAGGAATGCTCTGTGGGCCTGTAGCCTAAGTTTAAAGGAAACTCTTGGATCAGCTAGAAGCTTTCTGGAACTTTTTTTTTTTTTTTTTGATGTAACTCAATAGTTAAGGGATCCTGGGAATTTAGAGCCATAGTCACATTCGAGCATGGCTGCTTGGCCAAGAGCATTAGACTTAAGTAGCACTGAGTGCTCACAAATGGGGAGAAGATTGATCTGTGTCTTTGGGCTGCTCAGTGTTTGCCTCACGGAGCATTTCCTGTGAGAAGACCTTAGGCATCAGGGTGGGTATGACCCAACAGAGAACCATACGATTCTAATTTTTAGGTCTGAAAGGGATCTTTGAGCTTACTTGTATAATTTCTATTACATTTCAGTCAACAGAACAGGTTCATAGACTCCATTTTCCGTGGTCGATTAGTGGGGATGTCTGGGGCTAGAATTCAGGTCTTGTCTTTGTTCTCTGCTGTTCTTCCATTGTTTGTTCTTCCCAGAACCTGTCTAGCCGTGAACTGCCTTCAGCGGGGTGTTGATAAAGTGGCTCTTTTCTTTTAAAAATACCTTCTGATTTGTAGTGTTTATAGATTTCCATGGTATAGTTTTCCATAGCCAGTTTCAAACTACCAACAATCTAACAACCAGCTTTCAAAATTCCAGACACTGTTAACAATTGGCTCTAGCACACCACTGGTGGTAGTCTCCTGCCTGTTCTTTTTGCCGTTGTTGGCAGCAGTATCAGTGACTAGTGCCTTGTGAAACTGGTAAGCCCCTTTCGGTGGTGGGAGATAAAACAAGGTGACTTAAAGAAGGGCCTGTGTCATTGACTAGCTCAGTTACAATGAGTCCAGTGTTCCATTGATGCTGATTTCTTTTTAAGACTCTGTAGTCTTCTTGAGTTAACATGTGATAGTAAATACTGGATGCCAAGAGGTGATGTTTCTTTTCATTCTAAAGCATCTTGAAATAGTCATATTGTGGGACTTAGAATTTGCTGTTCATAAAGATTTTGCATCTTGAGACAAAGTACAGCGGAGGGATGCAGAACATTCCCTCTATCAATCTATCTATCTATCTATCTATCTATCTATCTATCTTTGATTATTATTACTACACCAAAACCTAAGTATGCCATGCCTCTATGTAGCTATTTTGAGTTTAGAGACTGAAGGGGATAAGATACTGGGGATAATGTCCTCATAATCAGAACTTCTTACGGAATAACAGATTCTGGAGCTGAAAGGACCCTGAGGATAATTATCCTTCATACTGTAAGTGAGGAAACTGAGAGCCTCATGGAAACCTGCATGTAGCCACACAGCTGTTGGGAGTCACCATTTGGGATCATAACCTGTGATCCTGATTCCTCATTCAGTGTTCTTTTTATTATGCCATTATAACTATTTGTCTTTTTCTCCACATCAGAGCATGGGGGGTGAGGGTGGGGAGAAATGTAGCATATATCACGAGCCCCTGACTTGAGAATGAATAAATCTTAGAGTTTCTGCATGCTCTTTGTTCACATTAGGAAGTGGAATGTGTCTTTGGACAATGTGGCTGAGGTTGTTGGAGCATTGTTCCGTGGACTGAAGGGCTGCGGGTTTGATTGCTGGTCAGAGCACATGCTTGGTTGTGGATTCGGTCCCTGGTTGGGGCCTGTGCAAGAGGCAATCAGTCGATGTTTCTCTCTCACACAATATTTTTCTTTCTCCCTCCCTTCACCCCTAAGTATTTCCTCAGGGGAGGAAATGAGAAAAAAAGAAGTAGAAAGTGAATTGGAGTACTGATTTCAGAGAACTGCTTGGGCTTGTTTAACCTCCTACAACTTGTGGTACACAACTTGTCGGTGCGAACACTCACAAGGTGCTGGATGATGTGAAACTGGAGGCTTTTTCAAAGGAATCATTACAGGGTTTTTATATATTCAGTGTGAAATCTCCAGCATTGACATAGAGGATGACCCATCTGTTTTGCACTGAGGGGAAGGAAGACTGCTCCGATGTGAGGATTCAGGTGTATTCATCCAGCTTTTAAACACCTACAATGTCCCGGGCAGTGTGCTAGGCACTGGGAACACAGATGAATAAAACACCGGCTTTGTTTTGTAGGGACTTACAGCCTGTGAGAGAAGAGACGTGGGAACAGACAGCCAATATAATCTGAGCACTGCACGTGCACAGCACATGATGCAGAAGGGGCCAGTCCAGCGTATGTTTTCACGTGTCACCTTACGCTCAGTAGAAAGAGCACTGAGCAAGGCGCTTCGAGTCAGGTTTTGTCCCAGCGCTGCACTGCCCCGCCTGACTGTGCAACCTGGCATAAGCCATTCAGTATCTTCTGTGTTGGGGAAAGGATGAACCATGGCGAACTCCGACAAGGTTACTGGGCAGGTTAAACAAATGTCTGTGAAAGTGTTTTGAAAGTACTGTCTACCATATAAATTGAAGTATATTAGTCTCATTTTGAAAACAGGTGACCTTTTTTTGTACTAGCAAGCTCATATTCTTTGACTAAGCTCTCCATATAAGCATTCATGATCAAATACTTATTGAGTGCCAGCTTGATGTCAGACATCCTTCTAAACCCTGGAATAGAGCGGCGAATAAAACAGAGTGGGCCCCAGAGTGAGTCTTTTTTTTTTTGTGGTATTTATATTCTAAGGAAGAAAGGCAGAAAATAAACACATAAGCAATAAAGTATAGCTAGTATCCCGAGCAGTTACAATAGAGATAATAAAAACAAGGGAGCATGACAGGAGTGATCATGGAGACGTGTGTGGGGGATCAGGAAGGACCTCTCTGAAGGGTGACTTTTAAGCGGAGTGACTAGAAGGAACAAGCCAGAGGAAACAGGTCTAGCCTAAGCCTCAGGCAGGACAAGCTTGGCGGGTTTTGAGAGCAGAGAGAGGACCCCTGTGGCTGGAGCACAGTGGGTAAGGGGTAAATAGGACATACGAAGGTCAGGGGAGTGGACATGGGTTGGCTCACAGAGGACTTTGTAAGCAAGAATAACTAGTTTGGGTTTTATTCCAAGTACAAAGGAGACCAGTGAAGGCTTTCAAGCAACGGAGTAGAAAGGTGTCCTTTTTTAGAAGCTCACTTCGGCTGTTGGCAGAGACAGAATTGTAGGTCAAAGTCTTGTGGCAGTGAGGTTGAGAGAGAATGTGGGTTTATAACAGAAGAGTTGATGCAAATAGAATGTACATTTATAGGATATTATTGAAGATGGTATCAGTGAAATCCTCACGGCTCAGGTATTGGGTGCTGTGAGAAGGAGAAGAATCAGGGATGGCTCCTTGACTTTTCACCAGAGTAGTCCAATTTCTTGAGTGAAGAATAATTGAGGGGACTAAGGGTGAAGGGGAGAGGCAGTTAAGAATTGTTTTGGCCATGTCAAATTGTCATGCCTATGACATGCCCCATGCCTGGGGTTAGAGATGCTGATAGAGGTGTGAAGAAGGAAGTTGAGCGTGTGCCTCTGGAGTCCAGGAATGATTGACAGAGATGGAGCTGGGGGAGGTTACCTCGAGAGAGTGTGTCTGCACAGAGAGGAGAAGGAGGTTCAGGATGGAGGCTGAGCAGAGGGGAGAGGGAGGAGGTTAAGGATGGAGGCTGAGCAGAGGGGAGAAGGAATCTCAGGAGTCTGAGAAAGAGGGACCAGGAAAGAAAACTGCAAGACTGAGGTGTCCTTGAGGTAGGTTTCAGTCAAGTGGGAGAGAGTAACCAGCGTTGCTAGTTAGAGCCGAGGGGTTGGGTACTATAAGAGCAGAGAAGTGACTACTGGACTTGGCAACATGGCCTGGGGATCCCTGGTGTCTTGACAAGATTGATGGGGAAGGAAGTTGGGATGAAGTGAATTGAGGAGAAAAATGTAAAGTGAGGCAGTGGCAGATCAGTCCCTCAAGACATTTTCTGTGAAGGGGGTAAAGCAATGGGTAGTGCCTAGAGGGGCATTCAGAATAAAGCAAAGGCATCTATAGCTTCCATTAATGGATATGATCTAGTAGACATTGTCTAGATGGCATTGACGATGCAGGATAATTGCAGCGGGCAGATCCTTGAGAAGATGACAGCAGATGAGATTTACAGCACAGGTCAGAGGCTTAGACTTCACGAGAGCAGGGGGCACTTCATCCAGAACAGAAAGGGACGTAGAGAAGACGTGTCTAGACGCAGATGAGTTTCAGATCCGGCAAAGAAAAGATGAGTCTGACTGTTTCTGTTTTTATGCGTTTGAATCTTTTTTTTTCTTTTGAGTGTGGTAGAGAGGTGGAAGGGAGAGACAAACATGTGACACAGTCACCTAGGGAAGTACCAGAGGACATATATTAGAGCAATGCAGCAAGGTTGTCTGGCGGTACTGAGTCCCCTGCAAGATTTGTGGTCACGAGTCTAAAGTAAAACAAGCGAGCAAGCATCCTTGTGATTGGTTTTGTTTTATTTTGTCCTGCAGCTGGGCTGCAGGTGTCATCTACTCGGGCAGCTAGGTTTAACTACTGTTGAGCTTTGCTATGGGGTACAGCAGAAGCAGAGAAGGAGGATGGGGTTAGAGGGTGATCGTGGAAATGGATCAAGGACTCTAGCAGGATAAGGAGGATATTGATGACTTGGGAATGACTGACAGAAAACATGAGTTGGTGGCTTGCCGTGGAAGGATCTATGGAGTGGGAGCACTGGAGCTGGTGAGCCTGAAAGTCGGGAAGTGTTCAAACCCAGAAATACAGTGGTCCTCCCTTATCCATGGTTTTGCTTTCCAAGGGTTTAGTCAGCTGCTGTCTGAAAATATTAAATGGAAAATTCCAGCAATAAACAATTCATAAATTTTAAGTTGTGTGCCATTCTGAGTAATGTGATGAAATCTCCCACGGTCCTGCCGTGTCCTCCCTGGGACGTGAATCACCCCTGGTCCTGTGCATTCGTGCTGTGTGTGCTGCCTGCCCCTTGGTCACATAGCAGCTGCCTTGGCTCTCAGATCAACTGTTGTGCCACCCCAGTGCTTGTGTTCCAGTCACCCTCAGTTTGCTCAATGATGCCATAGTCACATAACTTGTATTATAGTATATTGTCGTAACAGTATACAGTTATAAATGTTCTCTTTTATTAGTTACTGTTGTTAATCTGTTACTATGCCAAATCTAGAAACTAAACTTCATCATCAGTATATACGGGGGAAGGGGAGAGAAGGTTTACTGTTGTGAATACACAAAACACAGAGTTTATTCTTGTATTACTATTTACTGATTATTTTATTATTTGTATTACAGCTGTGCACCTGCTTTTGCCTATCCCTGTGTGTTTGGGAAACAGCATAGCACAGGCAGGGCTCAGTACTGCCATGGGTTCAGACATCCACTGGGGGTCTTGGAGCATCTCCCCTGCCCATAAGGGGAGACTGCTGTGTGCCAAGATGGGAAATGTGAAAATCTCAGGAATGAAAGTCTTGTTGGAATTTATTCTGAGTATTTTGAGAGGTTCTCCACAGTGAAAAAGAGCCATTACATTCTCAAGTTACAAACTTTGGAATAGAAAGATGTCAGAGGACCCTCTGGACCTTTCTGGCTGTTCAGAACAGGCTTTTCGAGTGTTGGGAAGTGTGAACACCATTTTTTTCTACCAGAAGATCTGGGAAGAGATACCACTTAAGCATCAATCTCAGGCGACTATGAGGTCTAAATCACATTTATGTAACGTGATTTTGAAATAAAGTCTGGAATTTATAGGAAACATTGGCAGTGTGGTGCTGAAGTCAGACAATATGCTTAATTGCCCAACCTGAGTGAAAAGTTGAACAAAAAATTGTCTGCTTTACAATCTGGCTGCACATATTAAGCTAGGAGACAGGCGTTTCTGTGCTTCTTTGTTTATTTTTTAATTCTCTTGAAAAGATCTAAGGCCCTCTTACATTTTGTTATGCTTCTTTCCTGTGTATTTCCTTACACCTTCTGGTCTTATAGTCATGGTTATCTTATCTTCCCTGAAGAGTGTGAATTTTCCAGAATGTTTTGGTTCATTTCCTTGAGAGCTTTTAGCTTTAGAATTTTTTTTTTTTTCACTGACAAAAGATAGCTGTAAAACTTTAGGGAAGTGACTCAGTCTCCTAAAATATATTATGTCAGTTGCTGAGAACTTTGTAATCAAGTCACATTTTGCAGAAATGAGCTGCAGAGTATAAATGTCTTTTTGAAAGGACATTTAAAAATTTATGGCATCTTGAAAATCTGAAGATTTTCACTCACTGAATCCTTCATATGATGAGATGGATTTTTAATGGTGGAGTATACCTTCCCCTGGAAGTTGTTTTAGTAGTCTACATGCATTACCCAGGTGTATGTGAAAAGCCAAAACATTTAGTGATCTGCTGCTATATTAGTATAATCACGTTCCTTAAACTATATGTATTATCTCAACACTTTCTTGCACACCACATCCGTTGTCAGAGGGAGAATCACAACATTTAAAGGGGTGTCGTTTTGGTAGTCTGTGGCTGTTTGGCACTTCCTAGCCCTCTCTTTGTCCAGCTTTTGCCCTATGCCACACAGTGAAAAGTGGTCATGGGGGGGAAGAGCCACAGAAGAATAAAAGCCCCCAAAGCAAAGGAATCTATTTGTTAACTCCTTATTTCGTTTACAAATATTTAAGTTTCCTCTACAAGTACATATTTGGCCTTCCAAATTAAATTGTTGACTGTAGAAATTTTGTTTGCTCTGTTATGGTGTTTTTTTGTTGGGGGTGAGGGGGATTCCGGGCCATCATCAAAGGTACACTAGGTAATTTGTATTAGGTACCATAAAAATATGTCCTTCAATATAGCACATTATTCACTCTGGGAAAAAGCCGTTAAATGAAAGACAGAGGAACATTATGGGGCATAATATTTCTCAGGGCACTGAACAGTCAAAGCACAAGTAGGTGAAGTAGCCCACGGTGTGGAGGAACACCACGTGGATTCATGGCTGAAAGTTTTTCATTGGAATTTCATGTTGGACAGCAGATCCAAAGTTTCTCTGACTGCCCAGGGACCACCCCCACCCAAGTAAATCCAAGGTCTGTTACATGGCCAGGTCCTATATAGCTGCTTGGTTATTGATTTTCTGACCACAGCTTGCCTTTTCTATAAGCCTGGTGTATTGCTGGTATTCTTTCCATCCTGTAAGTGGTAACCATCCCCTGATTCAGTGTTTTAACTTATACCGGGAACTTTGTTTTTCATTTGAAATCATATTGACGAAGAAAGTACTGCAATTAATAAAACACTTCCTCTAAAATTACAAATGGAGGCCCTTTAAATGTTCATATTTCATATGAAAACATTTGTGAATGTATATTTGCATCTATGTGTATAAAATATCTGAGAAAGTTGTGTTGTTACCTGATACAATATTTTGAAGCTTTTGGTAAGAAGAAGGAGTGATCCATATTTTTAGAGGTAGAGTTTTAAAAGGGAAGGGTTTTCAGGAACAACTATAAAGGACACATAGATAAAATGAAGGGGGGTGGAGTCAGGGGAGGGAGGTGCGTTTGGCTGGGGGTGGGGGTAGTGGTGGGGGATAAATGCAGACAACTGTGCTTGAACAACAATAAAATAATTTTTTGAAAATTTACTTAAAAGTTGCTATAAGAGTATTATATTTTTGGTAAAATATTGAACAATAACAATTGTTTCTCTTTCTCCACCAACTGTAAAAAGTGTTAATGATGGATTATATACATAATAAGGCACACATGAACACTCGTGTATATGTACAAATAAACTTTTTTCCTTTTATTTATTTTTATTGTTGTTCAAGTACAGTTGTCTCAATTTTCCCCTTCCATGCCCCCGCCCCACTCATCGATCCTGTCCCCCTCTGACTTTGTCCATGTGTCCTTTATACGTGTTCTTTGATGGCCCTTCCCCTATTTCCCCCCATTATCCCCACAAATAAACTTTTAAACAAAAAAAAAATATCATGCTAAATGTTTTCTGTAAATTGCTTTTTTCATTTTGCAGTGTGTCTTGAACACCTATCCATCTCAATATTCATAATACCTTTTTATAATAATTTTTAAAAATATATTTTATTTATTTATTTTTAGACAGAGGGGAAGGGTGGGAGAAAGAGAGGAATAGAAACATCAGTGTGTGGTTGCCTATCGTGTGCCCCCTACTGGGGACCTGGCCTGCAACCCAGACATGTGCCCTGACTGGGAATTGAACTAGCCACCCTTTGGTTCGCAGGCCAGCACTCAATCCACTGAGCCACACCAGCCAGGGTTTATAATACTTTCATACATTTTTATAATACTCCCTAGTATGCTTGTACCATAATTTATTTAGCTGTTACCATATTGACGTTCATTTGGGTTGGTACCAAAATTGATATAAGAAATGCTGCAGCAATAAATATTTTCATGCTTATATTTTTGAGTATTTGTATCAGTATTTCCAAACAATAATAATTTCTAGTCATGGAACTGCTGAGGCAAAGAAAATGCACATTTAATTTGAGGGATACTGCTAAATATCCCTCCAGAAACATTGCATCAATCTAATAAAGCCCATTTTAAAGCATGAAATTAAATGAGAAATTGCTCAAATGATATGGGTCACAAGTGTCCTGCATGATTAGGGCATCCATCACAGATGAAGTTGTATACCTTTTCATGAAAATTTAAAATTTGTATTTTAAGTAGATACCGGTTGATAATAAAATAGGAAATTATTTTTAACTTTGTATTTTGAATTTTCTGAGAGTACAAGTTAGTGGCTGAAAGAGAGGGCATTTGATCTTGGAAACAAGGGTGAATAAAGAACATCTTTATAGGAACGAAATGGTATTTAATCAGGTTTTCATGATTTTTAAGTAAACTAACTAAAACTGGGATTTGGTCCAAAAGGCCTTTGTGTTAGGACAATACAGATCTTTAGGCTGTGGAATAGGAATAGAATAACAAAATTTCCTGTGCATATTTGGTTTATAAAAATAACCGCTTTGAAAGTACATTTTCAAGTTTTAAGTATCCCGTGCTTCTGAACTATTTCTAGGCTATCCTGTTTCAGTTAAAGGGCTCGACTTTAATACAATACACAAGCTTATCTTTTCACTCATGAGCGAAAATGCTGTATCTTTTCCAGACGTATGCAGCCATTAGTCATATACCCTACTCTCCTTCCCTCAACACAAAACCCTTCCGCTGTCTGTCCCACTTCCTCGCTGATGTATATGCGACAGGAGTGATGCAATCTCTCTGCAATGTTGGCAGTTATACTTAGGCTCGCCCCTTTGCAAACGCTTCAGGAATCCTATAGTGGATTTTACAGAGGCACCAAACACTATTCACTGTGATTGGAAAAACTGTTGAAAATGTGAAACTTGGTTCTTAGACTTATGAAAAAATTCCTTTAAAACTGACCTGAGGGTGCAACCCAGTTAAAATTTTCATAAGACAAACTCTGGTGCTTCTAGATTGTAGCATGTTTTATTATTCTAGTGGATTCCCAATTATTAATTACTGTTATAATGCAAATATGATTGTTGGTTATCTAGGACCTTCTCCTGGAGTTTGTTTAAATCGGAGGACCCTTCTTGTGCTGAAAAGTTGGCAGCATCTAGAATCATTATTCTCTTGCCTAGAAAGTGTTAGTAGACATGGCAGTGAAAGGCTATTGAACTATTTTTTCCAAGATGTGCTCATAGTTAAAGTATTCTCTTGAATACTAGTTAGGCCTACAAGTGCGAGCCTCTGTCAGACTCACCTGGGAGTCTGAGTGGGTTTGATTCCACCTTTGTCATCTACTAGTGGCTTCAACTCAGGCAGATTATGTAAATTTGCAGTTTTTTAAAGATGTTATGCATTTATTTTTAGAGAGAGGGGAAGGAAGAGGGAAGGAGAGGGAAAAAACATCAATATATGGTTGCCTCTCACATGCCCACCACTGGGGGCCTGGCTTGCAACCCAGGCATGTGCCCTGACTGGGAATCAAGCCAGTGACCCTTTGGTTCATGGGCCGGTGCTGAAACCACTGAGCCACACCTGCCAGGGCTACAGTTTTCTTGTCTGTCAGACGGACACCATAACCCTGTGCACTGTAGAAAGAAAGGAATAAAGTTTGTGGAGAGCATAGCACCGTGTTTGACTTGGAGAAAGAGCCTGATCTTGAGTTGTATCTCCATTCTCAGTTTTGTGTAAACCTGAAATTGTTCTCCCCAGAACTGTGCACCAGAGTATTCCTACTGCACTGGTCCCTGGACGTGTAGCCCACGGTAGCCTGCTACCAGGGAGGAATTATTTTACCTTGACCTCTGTGTAATGGACATATCCTTGCATAGAGAAATGCTTTTTTAAAAAATTAATAATTAAATTACTTAATGTATCTTGATGCTTCCCCTTCTTCAAATCTCTGAAATAAATTAGCCTCCAAAAGATCTGGTGAATGTTCATAGTGTGACTGGGGACCCCAGCACACAGTGTTCTCCTAGGCGTGAGGACCCTTGCCCGAGAGGAGCTCGAGAACTGTCAAGGCCTGTACGCAGTTGTCATTTTGACTCTAAGAATGGATTTTTTTTTTTTAGCCAAAACATAGTCACTACTTGAAGCAAATCATGTGATAACATTGGATTGTAAACATACGTTGGTTTGGAAGGCATACTTCTATCTCTATTTTTAAAATTCAGTTCTATTCAGAGTTAGCGAGTGCCCACATCTGTAGAATACCATGAACCCTTTACTCTCACTGCAGAGACACATCAGCAGGAGGTGGAGCTTTTAAGAAGGCTGGTGGTTTGGGGCCAGCAAAGGGGAGGGAAGGAAGTATGAGGGGGGAAAAAGCAGGAGTGGGCCACAGGGAAAGAAGAGGATAAAGCAGCCTGGGGAGCCAGCGTGTGCCCACGTGAGGCACAAGAGAGGACCCTTGGCCTGGAAATAATCTAGGCTGCATGAGAAGGACTCAGACTGTGATGAGGAAGGTGAATGGTCAGGGGTTTTAAAGACAAGACAACGTGGCCAAGTCAGTGGAGGGGTGGGGGGATCTCTTGGTAATGCATGGGGAGAAACAGAGACTTCTAGCACAATGGGATAGTTTTAAATAAACACATCTAACAACATCATCTGGGGGGCCTATTATGTCATTACTATAGGGCTTTGTGAAACCAAAAGATCTTGTTATAGGTTTCAATAAATTGAGAGTTTTAGTGTCTGGTATAGGGGATGTCGGAGTTACGACAGAAACATCTGGTGGATCTGAGAAAAGAAGAAATGCCCCCAAAATGCCTTCTTGTCCAGCCAGTGCAATCCCACTGGTTCTTTAAGCTCTAATCCAGTCCCCTATGAACTTCTATGAAATCAGCTCTGGGTTTCGGTCCAAACTATAATCTCTCTCTCTTCCATGTCATTTACTCTCCACACCACCCATTCTTCAGGTATTAGTTCAGCCAAACTATGTAAATGGCTCCCATTCTTCCATATGTAGATGACTTCACAAAGGCAATTTTTGTGTCTTGGGCTTTGAATTGGAACATATGAGAACCTGGGCCTATTGTATCGCAAGACAGCAATTAGCAGGGATGTTGCCACAGTCCCCACCAGTGCTTCTCACTCCTTCTTGTTCCTTTCCTTGCCTCTGTAAACATTGCTTCAGGGTCACCACCATGCAAGGAATGCCTCTGGGCAAGGTTCTAGGTATCTGAGGGCATTCATTTGTGGCATACTTCTCCAATAGGAGAAATAATAGGGATACTTATTTAGCTTATGTTGAACATTTAAAAATTATCCTTTAGAAGACTGAGACAATCTTATATGTTATAACCAGAGGTATATAGGAATGCCTGTTTTTACATATTTATTTTTATCTCCTTTTCTAGATATTCAGTGAATCTTTAAAAATGGCCTTTCTGAACTCTTCTCTCTGTGATAATTTATTTATTCTGGTTCTGTGTATATAGTCTTTTATCACTCGGTAAAGAGACCCTGGGAATTTACTATATGTGTTTATCTAAAAACTATCTTTGTGGTATGAGTTATAAACTTCTCATTTTATGCTATTGCTTTTCTGTGTGTGTGTAGTGTGTGTGTGTATACACACACACACTACACACACACATTTTTTATTGCATTTAGACATGCGAACTTCCCCTCCTCATTCTCTCCTTCTCCTAACCCCTAACCCTTGGCAACTAACCATTCTGCTTTCTGTCTCTATGAATTTGACTACTTTAGGTAGTCAAGTAAGTGGACTCTTACAAACTTTTCCTCAGGGTGTATCCATGCTATAGCACGTGTCATAATTTTCTTTCCTTTTAAGAGTGAGCAGTAGTCCATTGTAGGCATAGATCACGTTTTGCTCATCCATCCCCCATCGGTGGACGCTGGGTCCCCTGCTGCTGTGAATGAAGCTGCTGCGAACACAGGTGTACAAGTGTCTGTTCAAACCCCCTTTCAGTTCTTTGGGTACATACCCAGAAGTGAAATTGCAGAATCATGTGGTAATTTGATGTTTAACTTTTGGAGGAAATGTCATATCATCCTCCACAATAGCTGTATTAACTTTCATTCCCACGAGCAATGCACAATATTTCTAGTATCTCCCCATCCCCATCAACACATATTTATTTTAAAAAATTTATAATAACCATTATAATGAGTGTGAAGTGGTGTCTCACTGTGGCATTTGATTGGCATTTCCCCAGTGATTAGTGATGTTATGCATCTTTTCATTTGCTTATTGCCTGTTTGTGTATCTTTGATAGAAAAATGTCTGTTCAAGTCCTTTGTCCATTTTTACCCAGGTTGTCTTTTTGATGCTGAGTTGTAAGAGTTCTTTATATCATCTGGATATCAATTCCTTAACAAATATATGATTTGCAAATATTTTCTTCCATTCTCAGTTTTTTCACTCTGTTAATAGTGTTCTTAAATGCATAAAAGTTTTTAGTTTTGATGAAATCCAGCTTATCTATTTTTCTTTTGTTGCCTTTGTTTTTGGTGTTATATCAAAGAAATTATTGCCAAATTCAATGTCAGAAAATTTTGCCCTGAGTTTCTCCTAAAAATGTTTATAGTTTTAGCTCTTTTATTGACATCTTGATCCTTTCTGAGTTATTTTTTGTATATGGTGTAAGGTGAAGATCCAACTTCATTCTCTTCACTGTGGATATATATTTTTTCTAATACTTTTTCAAAAGACTGTCTTTCTCTTTTGAATGGTAAACATTAAAAAATAGTATTTGTAAGGTAATTTTTCTTTCTTTCAGAAAAGCATTGTAGCATAATGTGTTTTAGAATCATACAAACCTTAGTTTAACTCTAGGTCTGCTTCGGGGAAGTCAACTGACCATCCGAGCAAGGCTATTGGGTGGATCATCCATTTCTCTGGCTCCTGTAGCTACTTGGATGTCTGAACTCTGTGGTAGACTAGAGTGGTGTTGTTTATTTTCTTGCTGAAATTACACCACCAACCCCAAGTTCAAGCCAAAAGATGGAGGAAATATGTTATTCTCAAAGTCAAGATACAGTAGAATTTAATTTCCCTTTATCGATTTGATTTATCTTGTACCATGGAATGAGAAAATAGAATACAAATTCTGCTCTGTTTTCACTGTTATTATCTAATATTTTTTTCTGGCGTATTTTTCTAGGTATATAAAAGTTTCATGTGCAAAGAGTAATATTAGTTTTCTTTCTCTCTCTTTCTTTCTTGTTATTTATTTCAGTGTTGATTTCCATTGCGTTGTATTTCTACAGTGTTTTCCAGCAATATTTGTGAATCATGGTGGTGGCATTCAATATTTTTGTATTTTATATTTTAAGGGGAATGATTCATGCTTTTCCATTACCTCGCCTACTTCTGTGATTTATAAACTATCATTTTGTTGTTTTAGAAGATGGAATATGTTGTGGTACATTGCTGACAAAACACTGACAAATACATCTCTCTCCTAAGTTCTTGACTTGAACATTTACTATAAAAAATAACTTTCTTTTGTATATCACATTTCTTTAAGCTTTTTTTTTTAAAGATTTTATTTATTTATTTTTAGAGAGGGAAGGGGGAGAGAGAGAGAGAGAAGGGGAGAGAGAGAGAGAGAGAGAGAGAGAGAGAAACATCAATGTGTGGTTGCTGGGGGTTATGGCCTGCAACCCAGTCATGTACCCTGGCTGGGAATTGAACCTGGGACACTTTGGTTCCCAGCCCATGCTCCATCCACTGAGCTACGCCAGCCAGGGCACATTTCTTTAAGCTTTTGTACATAGTATTATAATTCATGAGCATAAAACTTAAAAACAAAGAACTAGAAGGATACTTAGGAAATACAGAACCCTGGCAGAGAAAATAGGTCTCAGCTGAGCTGAGCAGTAGATGCTGCATGGAGTACTGTGTTCAGTAAGATTGAGGCTTTCCTCTGGAAAGAGTTGTGTGATCAACTAGTGGTATTTGGCATGGGTAGGAGATGGAGAGCAATATCATTCAATTTTATTTTATTCTATTACCAATCTTAATATAATCTATTTTATTGATTTAAGAAACTGCATCCAGAAAGTAAAATAATTTGCGAAGTTCAAGTCAGAAAATCCTCTAGTCGAAATAGCTCATTCATCACAAATAAAAAATACATGTTTACCCTGTGTGAAGTCTTAATCTACTTATCTTCAAGTATCTTGTTTCTTACAGTGACAGGTTTTGTAAAAATGTGTATTTGTTTCCAGAATGGTGAATGCATTGGCCACAACAGGCATTAAGTATGTTTTTTAAATAAGACACAAGGTTATAGATGGCATTATTTCCCCCAGGAGGCTGAAAGTACATTCACGGCGCTTTCCCTGTCATGTTATGAATTGATGGAAGAGTAATTTCTGTTCTGCAGATGAGAAAATCAAGGCACAGAAAAGATTAGTAACCTCAGGGTCATTTCTAGTGTGTTTGGTATTTCATGCAGCAACTTCTGTCACCCAGTTGGAGAAGTGATCCAGTGACTGCTGTGAAGACGTATGTGATTTGGCGAGTACAAGGAGTGCTTGCATGAATGTAAAAAATAATTCCCCCTGAGAATTAAACTGAAAAATTGACATATTGACTGTGCCATGTATCCTTAAAGAACTTGCAAGGTTCTCGTCTTTGAATGACTAAAGCAGTTGGTGAAGAGTGTATACAATTCCAAGAACGGGTGGCCCAGATTTAAATTTTAGTTTCCTTGAGCCTCAGGTACCCCTTGAATAAAATGGATATTGTAATGGGGTCTTCCTCATGGAGTTGTAGAGAAAATTAGAAGAGCTAATGAATGGAAAATACCTCATACAATACCTGACTAACATCAAGAAGATACTGAATAAATAGCTATTATTATTCTAAGCCCAAGTTGTGACAGACCCAAGGTTTTGAAATATTCCAACAAGTTATAAAAAAAATCAATCAGAAGGGGCCTTGGATAGCTGTAGAAACTTAGAGTAAACAGTGTGGCCCTTGTCAGCGTCCATGTGATCCCTGTCCAGGGAGAGGATGTGCTGGCCCAGGGATGAGGTCTGCGTGGTCCGGAGGGCCAGAAATGTGCGTGTGATGTGGGATTAGCCAGAGATCTGTAAACATCTGAAGTTGCTCCCTGCTTTAGAACTCTCGCTACCAAGCAAACTTATGATGATAACTTGGCTTCCTACATAGTTTTCCTAGAGGGCCAGAGCACGTAAGAATTAGACCTCCTTCAAAGTTAAATTTCTTTTATTTTTCTATTTTGCTTGTTAGCTTATTTTTCTCATTAGATTCCAATGTAAATAAAATCAGATGATACTTGTCTTTTCTCTGACTGGCTTATTCCACTTAGCATAATGTTCTCCAGATCCATCCATGCTGTTGCAAAGGGTAGGAATTCCTTCTTTTTTATGGCCAAGTAATATTCCACTGTGTAAATGTACCATAGGTTTTTTTTTTTTATCTACTCATCTACTGATAGACATTTGGGCTGTTTCCAAACCTTGGCTATTGTAAATACTGCTGCAGTGAGCACAGGGGTGCATATATTCCTTCTGATTAATGTTTTGGGTTTCTTTGGATATATTCCCAGGATTGGAATCACTGGGTCATAGGCAGTTCCACTTTAATTTTTTTGCCATAATTGCATAGTGTTTGCCACAGTGGCAGCACCAATATGCATTCCCACCAACAGTACACTAGGTTACATTTCTTATAGTCTGCCTCGATGATTCTGACCAATTCTAGGGGCCTGATAAGATCAAAGCTCTTGCTGACCCAGCAGGAAAATTTAGAATGGTGGGGATTTCACCAAGTCACTGTCTTTCAAAGTACATTGTTCAGGCTGTTTGCAGGTGTTATGTGATAAAGGTTCTCTGACCATAGAAGTCAGAAGGCTCCTGGAACCTTTTATGTTTGCTAATGAATGTTGTGACCCTCTAAAGGGTGGGATTTAGTGTCCACAGCATTCTACTCTGATTTGACAAGGAGCCCTCTTTACTAGTATGTAACTTCTCAAAGCACTAAGGTTTCTCCAAATGCATTTTAGAAAAGTCTTCACTCCTAAGGAAATATCTCTCTGTAAGGCTTCTTGGTAGCACATGCACTTGCTGGCAACAGAAAATTTTGTAATATGACAGTTAATTTCATGCATTGAATATTCTTCAATTACTGGCGTGAGGTTGCTGTGCTACATGGAAGGAGAAATCAGATGTGTGAAAAATTTGTCCTGAATGGTCCATAAAGGGACTAATCTGCAACAGATTGCACTGCAGTCACAGTTTATAATGTACCAATCCATGCTTCAGATTCCAGAACTGCTGCTTTTCTGTTGTCTGTTGAGGCTGTCCTGCAGAGAGGTTTCTACCTCTGTTAGTTTGTCACATCACAGGGATGCTCCTTGTGGTGGCAGTGGCCATGCCCCCGGTGCCAGCCCTCCTGCCTACAGAAGTTAACTTACGCAGTAATCAAAAGGTGGCTCTGCGGACTGTGACTCTTGTATCTGACTGAGCAGTAGGTCAGTAGCATCCAGGAACTCTAAACTTTTTTCTTCTGCAAAACTGCCACTGTATTTTGGTTTTGGTACCTAGAAAAATCCACCCCTTATTTCATGTTTATGGATTTCCAGTCTTATACTTTGAAAACCATACACATGATTAAATGCTGTAAACACATTAAGGAAGAAGTTAATAGGCATATGTTGAAAGCCCACAAGGAAATACAGGGTTATCGTAGTGTGGTAAACTCATGTACATATTTTTTAAAAATTGAAACACTGTTTAACATTTTATTTTTTAAAACTGAAAAAGTTTTCTTTAAATTATTTTTTATTTTTCAATTACTCACTGAGTAAGTAAGTAAGCTCAGTGAGTAAGCTTAGGGACTGAGAAACAAGATACCTGCATTGAGTCCTGGTTCTGCCACTAATCAGCTGTGTGCCTGTGGGCATGTTACATAGCCCTTCTGTGCCTCAATTTCACCATCTATCACAGAACAATGATAATAATGGCATCTAAACCATGGGGTTGCTGTTAGGATTAGTTTAATATATTTTATAAAACAGTAAGAGTCCATGAAAGATAATATGTGTATAAATCCATACACATGAAAGTCATGAAAAAGCAAAAAAAATCAGTCTTTAGAAAATGACATTTTTTATACAATTGGAATAACAAAATTGTATTTTAAGAAATGTTTCTTAACATCCAGTACTTATAAGACCTATTTAGTTTAATTAAGGCATCGAGGGCTTTGAATTTGATTAAAAATTATCTACTACTGTTACTCTTCAGTGAGATAAGGACGTTGCTCAGTGGTATTCTCAAGGTCATAGCAAGGGGACAAGTCCTCTAATTTGGCATGTTATTCTTTTACTTACATCACACACCACGCACACCTCAAGTGGTCTCTTTCCTCTGCATATTAACTTTAGGCTGAAAAGGAGCCACAAGATCCTGAACACTGGGGACATGCAAGCATGTTCTCAGGGGTGTATTTTTTACAAGAAGTTTTACATTTCATGTTTTTGTTTTAGCAGGGGACAAACCACCCAAAGTAGTTAAGCATATTCTGACTCATTTGGATCATTCATTTATAGCATTTGTGCTTATATTATTGTCACCAAGTAATGCTGCTTTGTCTGACCCAATGAGAAAAGATAAAAGGTAGGGTTACTACATAAATGATATCTTCGTACCAGGTAAGGACCAAAAACAGAGGTTTCACAGCAGTTTTAATAGAGAAAACGGAGAAGAGCTGAGTCATCATCCAGTATCACCCATGCTTTCCGTGTAAACTCAGAAAACCTCTGCTGTTAGTGTTACAGTCTCGTTATGGTTCCCTCGGTCACAGTGAGTGAGCATTGTTAATAAGAATTTTGTTTGTTTTCTGATTGGGTGTTTTCTGCTACCTTGTCTACCAAATCGCTGACTTGATATTCTGCTTTAACTACTCTACTGTTGATTACCTGTAGTGTATTCTTCATTGCAATTATTATTGATACATTGTTCATTTCTGACTGGTTCTTTATTGTGTTGCCTATGTATTTGTTGACATTCTTGATAAATTCATGTACCCTTCTTAGTTCATCAGGTATCTTTATAACCAGTGTGATGAACTCTGCTTCTGGTAGATTGTGTGTCTCCGTTTTATTTAGTTCTTTTTCTGGAGTTTTGTTCTTTCATTTCATTTGGGCCATCTTTCTTTGTTTCCTCATTTTGGTAGCCTCCCTGTGTGTGTTTCTGTGTATTTGGTAGAGCTGCTATGTCTACCAGTCTTGGTAGAGTGGCCTAGTGTAGTAGGTGTCCTGGAGGGTCCAGTGGCACAGCCTCCTGGTCACCTGAGCTGGGCCCTTCAGGTGCACCCTTGGATGGGCTGTGCACACCCTCCTATTGTAGTTGTGTCCTGATTGCTGTGGGTTTGTCAGCAGGAGGGATTTACCCCCAGGTTGATCACTTTTGAGGACTGACTGTGACCACCACAGTGGAGGAACTGATGTGTAGGGGTCAACCCCATAGAACAGGACTCACTTCAGGGGGGCTCTGGTGCCCGATGAGTCCATTTCTTGAGTGTGCTACTTAGGGAGGTGGTTCAGTCATGCTCAGTTGTGGTCGGATGCTGTCCACAAGGAGTGCTGGTTCTTGGGCTTCCTGGGATGTTCAGGCCAAGATCAACTGCCACTGTGCCCTGCCCAAGGCCACTTGGCATGAGCTACAGAGCAATCTGCAGATAGCTGCTACATGTGCTAGGCTTGAGGTACCCGAGAGAGGCCAAGCTCAGAACTGAGGCCAGTTGCTGCTAGTGCTGGGCCTGGGGCCACATAGCAAGAGGTATAGGGCATGCCAAGGTCTGAAGCTTTGAGAGATTTTAGGAAAGTCTGCAGCATGAGCCAAGAGAGGCCTCTTGTGTGGAAAAGTCACTGGAAATAGCTTAGGTGGGCCTACAAGTTGGATGGGTGGGGTCTCAGGGAATGACAGAGGTGCAGGTGTGGGGGCAAGGACAGTGTTAGCTAGGTTGATGGAGACTCAGATGTAGTGCCCATCTGCCTGCTCTGTCAGGGGAGGGCTCAGAAAAGGACCAGTGGCCTCTGCCAGCATATCTGCCTGGGTGAAAGCTGCCCCTCCAACCCTTGCTCCAAAGCCAGATTGTTCAGTCCCTCCTCGTTTGTCCCTGGAACCTTTCAAGCTGCTGCCCAGCATTGGAGCTCAGAGTGAGTTCAAGTAAGTTTACGTGGGTTCTTTAAGAGATATACCTTGGACTCCAGAAGCCCTTGTCTCACTCAGCCACAATCCCTGCTGGTTTTCACAGCCAGAAGTCAGGGGGACTTACCTTCCCAGCACTGGAACCCTGGGCTGGGGACCTGCTGTAGGATTGGGGCTCCTTTCTTCTCAGGTGGGACCTCCACAGCTGAGATGTCCCTCCTGTTTGTTTAACTGCCACAGGAAGGTGTGGGATCAGCTCCTTCCACATCTTCACCCCTCCTACCAGTCTTGACGTGGCTCTTTATATTCTTAGTTATAGGACTTGTCTGTTCAGTGAGATGTCAGGTGGTTCTGAATGATGCTTGTTCTGTAGTTTTGATGTGGTTGTGGGAGGAGGCGAGTACCTACTCATGTTTACCTACTCCGCCATCTTAACCAGAAGCTTCCCTTGTATGTTCTCTTTAACAGTGTGACTAGGCTGAACAAGGTATTTTCCGTCTTCCTTCACTGAAGTTCTAGAGAATTTGAAGAACTAGCCCCAGGATACAAAAATGATCTAATACCTGCAATCTAGGTCTTTATAGATCTGCCTTCGTGAGCAGAGTGGTATTTTATCGCAGGTTAGGTTATCGGATTGCAGGGTTACCGGTGGACAGGGATGACCAAGGATGCAGGATCTCAGGAAGGCATTAGGTAGGATGAAACATTAATTTCCCTCTGCTGAGGTCTTATTAATAGATTTGCTTTAATATTCCCATTTCAGTGGTTTATTGAATACTTTTCATTAAATAACTATAGCTTTTATACTCTGATCAAATAAGTGAGCTATTGTTTGTAAGGCTGAGAAGGCTTTTTTTCATAATGAGATTACATTGTGATTTATTTCATATGGGATATGGAAAAAAAACATTCAACTCTGGAGATTTGTTGTTAATGTCATAAAGTTATTAAGAAATACAGAGTAGAATAAAATAGATTAAATATAGGTATTTATTAGAACAAGTGATTTATAAGGCATCAAAGGAAATTAGTGCTTGGTTTGGTAGCACATGTGCTCAAATTGGAGTGAAACAGAGATTATTAGCATGGCCCCTGCATAAGGATGAGACACAAATTTGTGAAGCATTCCATATTTTTTTTATGGTCAACTAATATTTGACGAAGGGGCAGAAGAATAAAATGGGGTAAAAATAGCCTCTTCAACAAATGGTGTTGGGAGACCTGGACAAGTACATGTTAAAACAATGAAACTAGACCACCAACTTATACCATGTACCAGAATAAATTCAAGATGGATAAAAGACTTAAATATAAGTTGTGACACCATAAAAGTCTTAGTTTCAGATATTCCATGCAGCAATATTTTTGCTGATATAGGGCAAGGGGCAAGGGGAATAAAGAAAAAATAAACAAATGGGACTACATCAAATTAAAAAACTTGTGCATGGCTAAAGAAAACACCATCAAAATGAAAAGGGAACCAATTTTATGGGAAAACATATTTGCCAATAGTACCTTGGACAAGGGTTTGATCTCTAAAATATATAAAGAACTCATGTGACTCAATACCAGCAAGACCAATAAATAATCCAATTATAAAATGGGCAAAGGACCTGAACACACTTCTCCCAGGAGGACATACAGAGGGCCCAGAGACATAAGAAAAAATGCTCAGCATCACTAGCCACCAGAGACATGCAGAATAAAACCACAATGAGATACCACCTCACACCAGTTAGAATGACCATCATTAAAAAATCAACAAACAACAAGTGCTGACTAGGTTGTGGAGAAAAGGGGACCCTAGTGCACTGTTGGTATAAATGCAGACTGGTGCAGCCACTGTGGAAGACAGTATGGAATTTTCTCAGAAAACTAAAGATGGAACTGCCATTTGATCCAGTGATGGATCAAACTAGGAATATACTAGTTTGTATATACCTAGGAATATACCCTAAGAATCCTGAAACACCAGTTCAAAGAAACCTATGCACCTCTGTGTTCATAGCAGTGTTATTTACAATAGCCAAGTGCTGGAAGCAGCCTAAGTGCCCATCATTAAAATTAGTGGATCAAAAAACTGTGGCAAATTTACATAATAGAATACTATGCAGCAGAAAGAAGGAAGGAACTCCCACCCTTCAGGACAGCATGGATGGAGCTGGAGAATATTATGTTAAGTGAAATAAGCCAGGCAGTGAGGGACAAATACCACATGATCTCACCTATAAGTGGAACCTAATGAACGAAACGAATGAGCAAAATAGAACCAGAGGTATGGAAACAAGGAACAGACTGACAGGGACCAGAGGGGAGGGGGGAGGGGGATAACGGGGGAAGAAGGGGAAGGGTCAAATCAAGGAATGTGTATAAAGGACCCATGGACATGGACAACAGGGTGGGGATTGACTGTGGGAGTGGGGGTGAGGTGGTGGGTGGAGCAGGGGAGAGCCTGGGGGATAAATTGGGGCAACTGTAATAGAACAACAATAAAATAAAAGAAGTTAATCAACTGGCAGCTTAGCATTTTGGTTTTTTAAAATTAACTTAGGCTATTGAAATGAAGGCCTAAAAGGTACTAGGGAGAGTTATTACAGGTGTTGTTTTGATCATTTCACTGGGTAAATACTTACACATTTGCATTCTCTTCTTGTCCACAACCCTCAGAAGTAACCCTTATAATAACTGCATTATTTTACGTGATACATTGTAATTTAAAAAAAATGTAGCCATTGCCTCCTCTGCCTGTGCGAGTTGGGAACAAACCTTAATCCTTCCTGTGTCCCCAGGATCCAACACAGTTCTGGCCCATGAAGGATGCTCAGTGAGTGTTCCCTGTCACATGAATAAGTAAACTTAATGAGCAGTGCAGAATGAGGTTGTTATTTTAAATACCAGACCTTCAATTGGGGGTATCCAGATTTCATTGCTGTTTGGTTTTTATACAAATGGAAGAATTAGGAAACGTAATATGTGAACTTTGAGGGGCAGATACTTAGCTAGTTGTTTTGCATGCATTACCTCATCTAAGTCTCAACGAGTCTGCGGAGGTTGTACAATTCCCATTCCCTTTTTACAGATGAAGACTGTGGAGCACAGCGGTGTGAAATCATTTGTTTCAAGTCCCACAAGCAATGAGTGATGGAAACATAGTTGAACAGAGGGAATGTATTTACTCACTGTACACAGCAAAACTGCTGAACCAGTTTGCCTTGGAGTAAAAAATAATATAGTTTCCATTTTCACTTATTAAAAATTAAAAATGAATGGTGTCTATATTGTATGAGGCTATTGATTTCATTTTATTGGTTGTAATATTCACCCCTCATTTTACTCCTCAACTCACATCAGTCTAGCTTCCAAGATTTGACTTTCTGCCCCTACCGAGGTCACTGGAGACCTCATTATTGCCAAATGCACCAGACACTTTTCAGGCTTCATTCTTTAATCTTTGCAGGATTTGATGATGGTTTCACATTTTCCTTCTGGAAAATGTGTATTCTTTTGGCTTACATAAGACCTTTTTCTTTTAGTTACTTCTCCACCTTTCTTTCTGTTTTGTCCTTTACTGTCTCTTCTTTCGCCTTAAATGCTGGTGTTTCCCAGGCTTCTATTCTGGGCCATTTTCTTCTCATTTTGTTCTTGGCACCCTGAGCAATTGCATCCATCCCTACGGCTCCAGCTAACACTCCTACACTTCAGCCTCCAAACTTTCCGCTTCTGAGTGCCATTATTGTATTTCCAGTGCTGATTTGACATATTTACCTGGGTGGGGGCTAGACTCCTGAAACTCACCGTAGCGCGAATGGAATTTGCTCACACCCTCTTTCCCGTAACCAGCCCACCCCTTCTCTTCCCTAACATTGCTGGTGGCAGCTCCCCAACTCAGAAATTGGAGACATCTTTTTATTTCTTTTTTAACTTTCATCCAGTTGGCCTGGGTCAGTTCACCTTTTCAACTTACCTATTTCTAACCCTGCTCCCCACCCCTGCTTTTATTTAGATTCTTGTCACCTGTCCCCTTATTTGGGGGCACATTTCTGCCATTTCTGCTACCAGTCTCTTCCTGCTGCATTTCATCCTCCATACTGCCATGAGAATCATCAGTTTTATAAAAGAAAACAGTTTAATCCCTGATGAAGATAAGCTCAGTGGAAAACTTGGCAAGCACAGGGAATGGAGTAAAGTAAGAACTATTTGTAGTCCTGCTACCATTTCCAATCTAATTTTTAACTAATATTGAAGTGCATTAAACTTTAAAAATGCAGTGTGATCGCGCCAGCTGCCCTGGTTGAGAACCATCACTGTGAAGCAGGATGGAAGTGCCGGTCCCATTTGAGTCAGTGGCGGTGGGCACCTTGTTAGAGCCATGTCACCCATAAATGACGATGGCCAAGTGGAGCATCTGTCACTGCCGGGGAGAGGACACAGTCGCCTGCCACCTTGTACAGACTCTCACTCTACTCTTTCGGGGTTTCACCAACTTTCTCCTGCCTGCATTGATTTTCAAAATTTGAAAATATCTGTAGTCTCTAATTGGACTTGAAATAGTTGTGCTATAATTATTTTATTGTAGAGGCTTTTTTGTCCTATTTGAATAACCATATCCCTCGCTCGTTCCTGACCTTAGGGAGAAGGCGTTCAGTGTTTCACCGTGTTAGCTGAGGGTTTCTTATCAGTGCTCCGCTACTCCTACTTGGTTAAGTATTTTTATCATAAGGGTGTTGGATTGTTTCCAATGTTTATTTTTTTCTGCATCGATTGAAATAATCGTGCAGTTTGGTGCCCCTTCATACTATTACTGTGGTATGTTACACTGATTGAATTTTGTATGTTATGCCATCTTAGCATTCCCCGAGTAAGTCTCACTTGATCCGTGCTGTATCATCCTTTTACTACGCTGCTGGGTGTAACTGCTCTGCAGTTGGTGATGTCTTTACTCTTTTGGCACATATAATCAGTTAATCATTGGAGAATGTGATGAATGCCATGGGACCTCTTCACAGAAGGAAAAAATCTATATATCTACAAACGATTCTGCCTGCCATTCAATTTTGGCATCCTCAGAACTCTGCCTTTAAGGATCTAAGGACTTGAGATTAAGAAGGGCTCCTTTAAAGTTATACAGCGAGGTTGCTCCTAATCATAAAAGGGAATATTCATCCACCTACCTCTTTTTAATGCTAACTTTTAAGGGACTTTATTATTTTGTCTTATTTGGTATTGTGTTTAATTTTATTTCGGTTTTAAGTAGTTGAAGAACTGTTGTCAGCCACGCCCTGTGTTGGGTGGTTCACTCCTGGCAGTCTCAGGAAGCTCCCTTGTTTACATCACACTGAGCTTCCAGACCGTGGTCCACACAGAGCCTCTGCACGAGGGTGCTGCCTTCCCACAAGCCTCTCACCCTCCGCTAGGGCTAGTTCCTGGGAAACTCTCACCCCCCCTGGTAGGTTAGTGTCTGCTTCCTGACTTCTCAGAAGTTCTTCTGTGTTTTCATTTATTCTCATGTAAGGAGCATTTCCTGCCTGTTTGTACACCGGAACCTGCCTTTTTATAATCCCTTGCATATGAGAACCAGTGACCACCTTGAACATTCCATTATTGATTCATTTTCAGAGAGAATTTTGTATGGACATTTATTTTACTTCATTTTTCTATACTGATTTACCACCTGTTAACAGCCAACGTGGCAAAGCCTTAGGATATGAAGATTAAACCTTAACAGAAACTGCTGCCATAGCTTATGTGGTCAGTAGGGCATGTTGCACTGCATTGTTTTTTTAATAGGAAGGATGACTTTGTGCTGAACTGATCGTTGGAATCAGTGACCTGATAACCATGTGGGGTTATCAGTGAAGTTTGTGGTCAGAGCATAGTGTCCATGAAGGACTTTTGACTTCCCTGAGTATCATGCTTTAAGCAATGGTGCTTGGCAGACACGGCAGCTGGTAGAACTGAGAAATCCAATAGGAAAAGCCCTCATCTAACCTTCAGTGGATGACTATGAGGAGAAGCATTTCTGATGGCAGAGTAGAGACCTCCAAAAGCCTCATCCTCTAAAAAGCCATGAATGCGCCAGAGAAATTTTTTTAAATCAACTCTTTTAGATTTTGGAAATCAACCAAAGCTTTTAAACACAAGAGGGACATTTATTCAAGAAACAGGATGAATCTCCATTAGAACAATAACATCAGCTTTGTGGTGTTTTAGCCTGCCTGTTTCCTATACCCTTCCCCACCGCTCCACAGCAGCTTTGAAAACCAACGCCTTGTGACCGTGGCAGCCGAGACAACCAGCAGCTTAAGGGCCGCTAACAAGGGCATAATGGGTTTTCAGCTCCCCCAAAAGCCTTGTCCCTAGAGGGTTGCTGCCACTTGATATGTCTGTCAGCCTTTGAAAACACCCCGTTCATGGGACTAATCCCTATTTGAGTTGGCACACAGCTTATTCAGGGCAGACAGCCCTACCTCCAGCACATCTGTCAAAAACCATCACTGACAGTTGTTTCACTTCACACCTGCCTGAGGTGGATAACACCCGGGGCACAGAAAGGGCTGCCCAAATAGTATAAAAGGACAAAATGGAGAACGAGAAGTCCATAGGGGGCGTTGAAAAACTTTGGTATGTTTCTGGGAATCTATTAATAGAAGGCCACACACGTAGGCAGGGCTGGGTTGTTATGCCCTGGAAACTCCCCAAAAGGCCCTCATTTCTCTTCTCTTGCCGGCCTTGAGCTCTGTGCAGGCAGGCAGTAAAGGCTATGGTGTTGAAGGTGTGCGATCCATCGCACACACAGAGGTCATTAGCCAAGACTGGGAGACTCACTGGGTCAGGGCATTGACGGAGATCCCTGTACGATTGTTATCTTGCCCCTGAGCTAACTGAACGTGGACTGCAGTGGTCCATGACATGTGACAACTGTTGCACCCCTAAAATTTTTAATAAATATTGATGTTGTCTTATACAAATATAAGGTCTTTCTTACACTTAATGTAATACAGGAATTATCCAGCATTAAAATTGCACTGTTTCTGAAAAACCAGATGGTTTGCTTAAATAAAATCTAGTAAACAACTTTCTATGTCATGTTTGATGTAGAATAGTACTTCTTCCTTTTATCTTTTTTTAAATTGGAGAATAATATACATACTGAAAATTAATATAGCCATAAGTCTGCAGCTTAATTAATTGGTAACTGTGCTCGTAGATCAAGAAACAACATTTCTAGCGCTTTGGAGTCCTTCTCCTGCCTTTTCCAATCACACCCCTCTTAAAGGAAACCCGACACTAGGCATGCCTCTTATTATACATGGGAAAGTCCTTTAAGATGCCTTGATCTTGAATGGACAGCATGATGAATTTCTGCAGATGTGCACACCCTCTAGCCACCACCAAGATCAAGACACAGAGCATTCTCAGCACCCGGGAAGTCTCCCTCATGCTTCCTTCCAGTCACATTGCCCAAGGGTCAGCTTCTGAAACTGCTGGTAGTTTGCTTGTTGTTCTGTAAAAAACAATGACACCAAGTGTTTTTTGTCTGGTTTCTGTCACTATCTTTTCTCCTTTGTAATTTTCTCAGTGGCACTGACAACTGAATCAGTTATTCTGTCCCATAAGCTAGATTTGTCTTTTGCTCCTTGTTCATATCTTTTAACTTGGCCCACTATCCCCCATATTTCTTGTAAATTTGAAGTTAACATAAAAGTCTTGACCAGGATCAGTTTTATTTTTCCCCCAACGATGCACCAGTGCTGGTGCTGTGTACTCCACATGGCATTCATTCGAAAGATACATGAAACACTTAACATCCGCTGTCCAAATCTTTGTGATGCTAAGAGGTAGCAGATTGGGACACCCCAAAGTCCTCATTGGAAAGTTTCCCATCCATTTTTCAGAGAACGTTTTCAATTATGTTATTCTTTTAGGTGTTAAAAAATTGTGAACTTTCTCATTCTTTCATTCCTTCCACATTTATTTCTTGGAAGTCTTGTGTAGAAAGCACTTCCCCTCATCAGCTACATCTCCTTAATTACCCTGAAATATAATTCACACTGAAAAGGAAGGTAAATGCCTAATTCTTTAATTTTCACTGACAATTTGTTTCCGGTGTACATAGGCGTTGGTGCCCTGGTTGTTGCCTGTTGTGACTAAAGAGGTTTGCTTCTTTCTGGTGAGTGGCTATGTGTATGTTAATACTCTTCTGAACTTGTGTGTTTAAAAGAGCTTCATGTGTTTTAATGAGCTGCAGGTTTTTAAAAAAGTACCTAAATTGTATTATTTGTGCCAATGAAAAAGCTGCTAGAAGGTGTTTTCAGAGCAGTTTTATATTTTATTCCTGATGTCTCCACAGTGCACCCTCATTCTCTGTAGGTAACCATCAGTGATGGCTTTATCATTCCCATGTTTTTTCATAAGTAAAAGCAAATTTTGTGTGTGTGTGTGTGTGTGCTTGCGCATGTGCAGTATATCACAGCATTATATAGACTCTTTCGGCAGTTACAGTGCTGTGGCCAAGACGGCAAAAAGATGGCATGTGGGGTTTAGATTTAAACCCAGGAATGAAACTCCTAAGTTGGGCTCTTTGTGGCTCTGCTGTCCTTACGGCAGCCTCATGGCCACACAACCCAAATCAGGCCAAAGAGGAGGCATCTAAGATTTTGCTCCTCTCAGAGTAACCAGTGGAAAGGTAATCTGAACACAGAATTAGCAATGGAACCTAGTTTTCAGAGAATTATAAAAATACTATGTGAGAATGCATCAGAGTAAACTTGTGCCAAGAAAAAATATGTGTTTTCTCTTAATTTTTAAAAAATTTTGTTTGGTGCACAGTTTCTACTTTTGATCAAGCAGTATTGATTTAATCTGTTGGTAGGAAATGGGAGAAAAGCTTGTTCCGAGCCCTTTGATGTGTGCGATTGTCACTGCGTGATCAACAGTGAAATGAAAGTGTTGCCTTCTTTGTACATTAATTAATCTGAGGCCTTTTCAGGAAAATTGCACCAAGATAATTTTAGTACCTTAGATCAAGAGTACAATTCTAAGTAGATAAGCTTATGCTGATAAAGAATTAATGGTGGCCATAATATAATTTGCCTGTTAGGTTGTATTTGAGACTCTTTTACCTCCCTTTTTAGGAGTCTATGAATTAACTCCTTATTTTATCACTAAAAGTCCAAGATACTTTTCCTTGGCACTAACTAGTGTACAGCTTCAACCAACTTGGTTTTCCATTGATTGAGGGACTAAATCATTGAAACATCTTTTGCCTGCTTGTGAAATTTGAGCATCATCAAAGAGTAGTTTTTACAGAGTTTGTAACTCTCTTCTGTTTTCTCCCCTGGAGAATGAAAACCTGTTTTGTTATCAGATCCTCTTTAATATCTCAGTATAATGATGTCGTTTAGGTGTGGCTTTGTGTCTGCTCCATCCTTAGTATCGCTTCAGATTTTTGCTTTAACAGTTGCTCCTAAGTACATCAATTTGGAGACCAGTAAGTTAGGAGGTGCCTCACATTTGTGTCTGAGACAAACTTTGAGGGAAATAAAGTCTAAAATAGAGAATCAGTTCTTACTCATTTAATGTGAAGTATGTATCAGATGTTTCCCAGATTGTTCAGTTGTTAGGAGTCTAAAGATGAATAAAATATGGTTCTTATTTCAAAGGACACAGATTACTAGAGGGGACTAGACATGACAGTGTGTCCCCAGGGGCCCGCATTTTCTAACACTGATGTAAGAAGACAAGGTTTAAAAAGAGCACATGGCAGTACTTCGAATACGAGCTAATATATAATGCCATATAAATGTTTTTCAGTAAAAATTGTTTTCCTAGTAGGATTTATTCCAGTTTCTTTAAAGAACAACTGGAAGTGTTATCTGTGACCAAGAATGCTCGTAGCGGCATTGTGATTTGTGTGTGTGCACTTTGTGTGTGCACACGTGTCAGTTTCAGAAGGAGCTGGAGAAGCCCTGATGTAGCCCGGGACTCTGAATTCTTTCAATATTTGTGTTGGATTTAAATGGACATCATCATTTCATTTGGAGCAGGCATCTCTGGAAGTGCTTCAAGTTTTGAATGTAATTTTAAACATACTCGGATTCAAACTAGTTTTCATGGGACATCTTTTGCTTCCAAAAATTTTTTTTTCTTACTGAACCCTTACCAGATATATCCCGAATCTGTTTTGTCCTCTAGAGGTACCCTTAGGATGGATGATATTTGTTTTTTTTTTTTCGTATCTTGAGACAATATGTGGTTAGCTGCAAGGTCACTTTTAGGGGTAACTCCTCTTTATAAATAAAAACTCTATGAATTGAGTTCTTCATAAATCCACAATGTAAGTAATATTTTCAAATGTCAGAATACTGGATGATTAAAGATAGATTTGCAAGGGAAACATAGAGGATATAGTAAGGTAGAGAAGAGATGTCAAACTTTATTTTTTCTGTATTACTGTTTTTACATTTCTTTGTCAACTAAGCAGATTGAAGCCTCTCTTTTTTTTTTTTTTTTTTAAGATTTTATTTATTTATTTTTAGAGAGAAGGGAAGGAAGGAAGAGAAGGAGAGAAAGAGCAATGTGCAATTGCCTCTCACGTGCCCCTAACTGGGGACCTGGCTCACAATCCAGGCACGTGCCCTGATGGGGAATCAGACTGGCAACCCTTTGGTTCACAGGCCAGTGCTCAATCCACTGAGCCACACCAGCCAGGGCTTGTAGTCTCTCTTTTCTGATATCAAAGTAATGCAAGTTCATTGTCAACAAGTTTGAAAACATGGAATACTCAAAGGAACATTTAAATCTCCCTTCCAAGCAGTATTTACTGTGAACATTTTGGCATATTTCTCTTACAACTTTATTTTAATAAATAGTATATGCATTTTGACCCAATTAAGTTATTGTACATAAAGCCCTGACATTTGTTTTTCCACTTATTATATCATGGGTATTTATTTGGAAAGAAAAATAATTTACTTGGGAACATTGTGTGATGTCTACATAATATCCTGTAATATGGCTGTGCCATAATTTATTTGTGCATTTATTTTTGGATACTTACACAGTTTATAATTATTACAGATGGTGGCACAGCGACCACTGAATTTATATAATCTTTGATGGCATATGTTTTGTAAACACTCATTTAATTTGCTTATTAAGCCATGGCAGATCATTTTTTTCATGTGTAAAATCATCCTTGCTTTTCTGGTGTTTCTGTCCCCACCCCCTCTTTTACTATTATACTTTTACTGCAGGAAGTTTTTGAATTAAAAAAAAACAATAGGTTTTTTTAAGTTTGACTGGGATGTTTATGTTTAAACTATAAAACAGATTAGAAGGTAAAATTACAAATCCTGATGAGAGCGGTTTATAGTGGAAATGCTTACAGACCCTTAAATAGAGCTCGGCAGGGAGGGGCGGGAGTGGACCCAGTTGTCACGGCTTGTTCCAGGAAGGACGTTTTGGATGAACGCCATCTATTTTTCCAAGATATCTTGTGATTTTGGTTTTATCTGCTTCACTTAACTTTTCCCAAAGTGATTGCTGAAACAAATGTGTGGAGTCCAATGAAAGGAATTAACATAGTTATGATTCCTTAGGTTCTGTTGAAGAAGGACAGTTTTTTTCCACCAAAGACATGACTTAAATATTACTAAAAGTACTGAAGTTAAGACCGGTTTAATCCTGTCAGATAATCTAGATCCGGGTGACCCCAGAGGTCAGCTCATCTAGCCAGCTGCCTTCCTGATGGACTGTCATTAATCTACTTAGTGTGTTTGTCACATAAATAAAATTCTGAAAACCTCTCACGGTAGTTCAACAATTTAGAGTCTTCCCTGCTGAGAACAATAACACCGGTATCCGAGAGTCTACTGGCTGTATGCGCTGTGCCAGGCACTGTCTGCTGCTGTGTGTAGTTCACAGCCCTCTCGTAACTGTGCTGGCTGTTCAGTGTCATCCCCGTTTGTACAGGAGGGAACTGAAGCCTAGGATTAATCGCTTTGTCAAGGTCACACAGCTAACGGGTGTCCGTTTTAGCTGCAAATCCAGTGCTATTCTATGTTGTCTACAAGTTGTTAGAGAGCTCTCAGTCAAATAATTAACTGACTAAATTCAAAAATGCCTTCAACTGGATTTTAAAATGTTAAGAAGACAATGAACACATTTAGTGTATGACAATTTACAACTTGGATATTTAAATTTTGACGTTTTTTCTCCTTTAGAAAGGGGACCCAATAATGTAGGGGGAAAATCCTCACTTTCTTCCATCCTGGCTACAGGGCTTGGCAGCTAGGAGGGCAGTTGCTGTTACTGTGCCTTTGTCTGTTGTGTGCACAGGTGCATGCCCCCAGGTTCTCTGCCCTCACCTTTATAAACACCGTATCGCTTGGAAGGAGAAAAGTTATTCTCGGCAGCACTCACAGAGCAAAAGTTGCAACTGCTAGCCCCTGCCAAGGGGTATGATAACCTGACACAGGAATTGTAAGAGTATGTCTAGAATTTAACTTTAATACTGTTTCAAATGCAGGTTTTAAATAAGAGACAGTTATTATTTAGAGTTTACAGGGAGGCAGGAAAACTGCAAAATGAGACCTGTGTCCCATATACTTCTGACTAGAATAATTTATTTTTCCTACTGTTGTCTTTGCCAGATATCATGAAAAGCATTGATAGCTGGTAGGGACCCAGCACTAAGATGGCCATTAACTGCCTGCTTTTAAAAAATATTTATTTATTTTCAGAGAGATGGAGGTAAGGGGAGGGATAAAGAGAAGAGGGGAAAATTGATTGATTGCCTCTCACACATACCCAAACTGGGGACGGGTCCACACTCCAAACATGTGCCCTGACTGGGAATCAAATTGGCAACCTTTTATTTGTGAGCCAAGGCTCAACCAACTGAGCCACACTGATCAGGGCTAAAATAACTGCTTTTCTGAGAACAGCCTGAAATAAGTTTCATGTCAGCAAAGATTCACAGGTAAGGGATAGATACTTTGTGTACCCTACAGTGATAAGGTTCGTCACTGAATCCTTGAATATTAAAACTCCAGTGTCTCTGAAAGTTGAAAGACACTCATTTATAATGAGTGAAACAAGTGCTTTTTAAAGGTGTTGAAAGTAAACTCAGGAAATTGTACTAAAATGTTATTCTAAAAGGTGGTACAGCTACAAAAAAGTTAGTTGATTCACACACACATAAAAATAGATTGGTACGTTGCTGAGAGATTCAGGCTGAGTTCCTGTGAGAAGTGAAGTATGTTTGTTCGGACATTCATTCAATAAATCCTTTATGGCCCCTGACCTTTGGGATGAAATCCCAGAAAGCCGGGTTTGTCCCTCCCTTAGGCGAGGAGGCTCACTGGACCGGACCAAGCACAGCTAGATTCTCCGGCTGGCGTCCACCCATGCACCTCGAATTACCATTCAGATCCATCACAGACACTGATCCTTTGTGAAACAGTATGCAAATCCATATTATTAGAAGAGTTAAATGCAATAAAAAACAATATCTATAAGATAGAAGCGTACATTTTTGTTACTAGTTTGAACAGATTATTTAAAATTACTCTGACAAATGTCTGTACGAGTCTCCAAAGGCTTCTGCTCAGTTTCCGTCCTTGTCTCAGTCAGTCCCAGCCCAGCATGGGTCCGTGGCCCATGTGTGAGGAACACTGTTCTAGACTTAAACACAGAAGAAAACTTTTTTCTCATGTGAGTGTCCCTTCCCGTCTTCATTTGCCATGTGTAATACTTGCTTGTCTTTCTGTTATACTCTTTTTTTCTAATGGGTTGGAAATCATCATCATGAGAATTGTTAGGATAGGGAATGCCGCAAAGGTGCAAAGCTGCATGCCCCTTTTTGAGTTTTCTGATAAAGCAAATTTGCAAAATCGTATGTGACATTCACATCCACACGTACGTTCATGTATGGCCTATCAGGTTTTGCACCTCCAGGCCAGTGTCTCTTGTAGTGTGGTATAAGGACCACCTAGATCAGAATGAGCTGGGGTAAATGTTTAAAAATGCAGACTTCTCAGACCCGTCCTGTCCCTGCTGAATCAAAATTGCTGTGGTTTGCTTTATGGAGTCAAAATTTGAAATGTGAGTCTCACTGGGTGATTCTAATGCACACATTTGAGAACCCTTCCTTCATTCAGGTTTGGGAATCCGTGTATTTGATCCTGCATCATATACTACAGTAGTTATGTCATAAATGCTGATTCAGTCCACTCATGTGAATATATTGGAGTCTCTGTACGTGCGTCAGCAGAGACTCCCAGATATGGGGCCATTGCTGTCTCAGCCGTATGCAAAGCATTGTTGGTAAAAGGTAATGCTCTCATTTTACAGGCAGAAACAAAGACTACACATAACCAAATAATGGGATTTTACATCTTTCTTTATTGGTTTCCTTTTATTTCCAGAGCTTTACATGTTTAAAATCTATTCCTGAAGTCACCCTGCTTTATAATAATATACTTTTGTCATAAAAAATGATATAGCTACAGAACCCATTAACCATGCAGTTAAACAGTTATGAATTGAGTGATTGAGCTGGGATTGTATATAAACCTCTTTAATATTTCATTTAAAAGCTCTTGTCTTTACACTAATATGGGATTGACACGAAACTTATCGGTAAGGAAAAATATTACATTCTTCCATGTTAATAGGAAATTCACACATCAGGAAAAACATTATATTCTTAGAGCTTCAATGCACATGTTAGTCAAAGAAAGGAGATACTGCTGTAGGTGGGTCTTCAGTTCTGCAGTGGGAATTCCTGAAAGAAAAAGAACCACATTTACACCTATTCATGTACACCTTGCAGAGTTTTGGCACCTTGCATCTGCTTGTGTGATTCGGTCTGTTAGATATAGAAAAGGAAGTGTCATTTATTCTTGAAATAAATGAAAGCAGTGGATCACAATCCCGATATTTTGGCTTGAGTGGACATTAATAAAGGGATTTCCTTATCCACTGAAGATGAGAAAATCAGTTCTCTGGGGACTTGACTCTCTTCCAAAGCATAATGAAAACGTCCCGGATAAAACTGCAAAAGTCTAACAAAGCAACATGTCCATATTTACTGAACTCAGACTTCCACAAAAACGTCACTGCTGTAAAATTGTTGCAGGCTCCTGGCAGGTCTTCCTTTGCACTTTTCACCGTTGCCACTGTGTGCCCTCGAGCAGGGCATGAGACCGCTCCAAACTGCCTTCTCACCTTGGGGGTAACACCACCCTCAGCGTTGCTGGGGGGATTCTGTCAGTTAATGAGATACGGAGCACAGTTCTCGGCACTCGGTGAGTGGTAGGTAGTTATTGTTGGGGAAGTTGTACATCAGTGAGAAATGTACGGATGAGCTTGGATGTCATACAGACTCCAGATTTGAAATTCAGCGAGTTTCTTGCTGTGTTATCTTGTGTGAGCATGTCATTCACTCTTTGTATCCCCCAGCTTTCTTAATTTGTGAAGCAGGGATTGTAATAACTGTGCCAGAAGGTTACTTTGAGAATTAAATGAGAGAATGGGACTGCACACTTCCAGTGTCTGGAATGTAGTAAGTTTTTAATAGATAACAGATGATAGCCATTATTTTTTAATTTTATTTTTCTAATATTTTTTATTACCATTTATTCTCCCATATTCTCTTCCACCTCCACCCACACCCCTCCCCCCACAGACACCACACTGTTGTCTGTGTCCATGAGTTCTTTCTCCTTTTTTAAAAATTAAATTTGATCACCTACTACATTCTAAGTCAAATTTTTGAAAAACACATATTTCATGGGCACGTGTCTATTTGGTTTTAATTGGAGGTCCTCCCCTTGACCTTTTAGCAGCTGTCTCATTTTTGACATATTTTCAAAAACGCTTTCTGATTTATACACAGACCGATGTGCATTTCCATGGGGAGACTCTGGGAATCTGAAAGCGCAATGACCATGAGAGAGGAGCATTCGTCTAGCTTCTTTATGAACACGGTGTAGAAGGACAAGCAGCCCCAAAATATTGTAGCTGATAAGCAGACACTTGCTGCAGAACTTAAATAACGCACATGAGTGATGATGTCAGACTCAGAGGCTTGCAAAAGGCATCAACACAAAGGAAATTCACGATGTGCTTTTCAGGAAAAGGATTGTCCCTTCCTGATGTACTAACCTTGATTCTGTTTTGTGTTTTTGGTACCAGCATAAAGCGTTGAATTTTTCCATTGTCCATTTATATTGTAATCTAAGAATGATGGCTTTGCTCTTCTCTGCTTTCCTCTTAATAAATATTCTTTGAGCTTTGGGAATAAGCTACTTCAGTTAAGTGATGTCTTTAATTTTCTATGATTAATCCTTTTAGCACCCACAAATCACTTACAATCTGAGTATCCTGGCTAGATCAATAGCTTAGAATGTTGAGAACGGTGATCATCAGTTGGGCTTTCAGGAGACCTTATGGAGATGGGGAAAAGGAACAATTTCCATTCCCCTTTTTTAAGCTTCCCTTTCTCTCCCTGTTCATGGAGGCATAAAGTTTCTAGTTTGTTCTTTACCGGCCTCATCTCTCCATTGTCCTCTGTGCTCTAGTCACACTGGTCTTTGAAAGTGTCAGGTTGCGTCCCCCTGTGTGACCTCTGCACAGCTGTGGGATGGTCTCTCTCTCCTCTACCCTCCTCTCCCTACCCACCTCCTAGTCGAGTCGTCCTTCAGAGATTGGTCCACACACTGACTCCTTGAGGAAGCTTTCTCTTGTTCTCTGGCCTGGGTCATGCCAGCAGCTCATCCATTCCCTCACAACAGTCTCTTCTTCCTTCCTAGCCTGTATCATAATAGTAAGTAAAGAATTCGTTGTATATCTGTTGTTACTGAGTGTTTCTCTCTCTCTAAGATAGAAGTTCTGCAAGAAAGAGCAGGGGTCATGTCTGTGCTGTTCACAGTGATCTCCCAGGGCCTAACACCATGGGATGTCATAGTGAGTGAAATGCTATGGTGTTATATGAATTCAATATTAGTACTAATGGGCTTCCCCATTTTGTTTGATGTTGTTGATTTTCTTTTTGGCCTTTCTTCCCAGAGGGGTGTGGTTTTGGACAAAGGAAAAATAGCATATGGTAATATTGTAGTTGACACTATGTTTCTCTGGCCGTACCTTCTCAAGCCAATAGGTTCCTGTGATTGAGAGGGTCCTGGCTGAATGACTTGTGTTTAAGAAATATCGTCCCCATGGAAGGGTGTGTGCATGTGATGGCCTGAGTCTGAGTGCCAACATTTATCTAATCTAACTTCCTTTGCTTTACTCTATAAGTTTCTTTCTTGATCAACTTGGAAATCTCGTTCCATTATGACAATGGCTTGTGCTGTGGGAAGTAGGTTTCCTTTACATAGGAAAATAGCCTGTTTGTTATAGACTGTCACTTAAACATCAATGACAGGTGGGTGGACCAGACCCTAGAGTTCGGCTAAAGTGGCATATGTGGAAAATGTTACAATATTTGGAAGGGAAAGAATCGTGGCTTGAGGGGCCAGAGCAGTGGAAGCATCAGGTGGGGCCTGGGAACATGGAAATGAGGGGCACTAACAGCTGCACCATGACCAGAGTACGTGAGTCTCTCTTCAGCCCCACGGAGAGTCTGGTGGTCCATAAGCAGGAAGCAGGCAAGAGGTCAAGATTATACACTCTCTCTAAGGATGAAAACAGGGATGCTGACGTTATTGAGGTGTATGTTGTTCATGGGCTGTTGGTATCTTTAATGCCAGTGAACAATCCTTTCTAGATTATTTTTCCTAATGTCAGAATAGTGACTGAGGCCACAGTGGGCCCACTGGCCACCTGTGAGTTAGTGAGGTTGCTGTCATTTTCACAGTGTTATTTGAGGGAGGCAGCACATTGTAAATGAGCATGGGCTTGGGCATCATTCAGATCTAACTTTAAATGCTAGCTGCTGTCACTTCCTCATCTGTAACATGCGACTAATATCACTATTGACCTCAGCCTTAGAGCACAGTGACACTCATTAGGGTGTAAAGCATCTACTCTGTGTCCCTGGTACATAGTAGGCATTTTGTACATGCTTGCTATTACTGTTATTTGCTGGGACACTCCCAAAAATCTGCAGTGCTTTTTTCTAAGACTCAGTTGGGTTTGCATGTCCAAAAGAGGCCTGGCTGGAGGATGGAGCAGTTCTGGAGTTCTAGTCCATTCCAGAACCAGCCCAAAGCACTGTGGACCCTTGAAGCTTCATGGCAAACTATGTCTGGGGTTAAGGGAACCAGAGAGGAAACTGCAACCACCAAATGTAGTGTGGAGCTCAAATCAGTCTGCCTCTCTGCATGGCAGAAGCATGTGACAAATGAGGATGTTTCATGTTGCTTTCCTGGAAGTTTGCTAGAATGATAGGGTCTTACAGCTTTTGATTGCATTCGCCCTTATCCACCAGCACTGAAAAATTGTAATTACTGCCCTGGGTGAGGGTGAGTCCGCAGATTTAGGAGGCCCCTTTCTCCATTAAAGAACAATGCATCTGAACCATGAAGCAGCTCCCAACCTTTTCTCAACAAAAGATAAGAACACCAGCTAGATCAGTGATTGTATTTATATTTGCATTAAAAGTGAGATCTGCAAATAACTTTTGGGCTGATATGCACAATTTTGGCTTTTTATTAAAGCTATGTGATCACTGAAAAGGTTTTATTCATTTATTACAGTTGGAATCACAAGTTTGCAAGCCCCATTCCAGATTGGTTAGGGTACAGTAAGCCTATTTCAGTCACCTAAATGAATGTTATATCTGATTAATGGAACTAATAAATTGTTTTTTTCGAGTTCCCAGTCAGTGGCCACTCTCTTCTGAGTAAATCAAACAAAAAGTTCCCGTCTTTGTGGTAAGAGTTCGCTGGTTGACTTCAGCCCACTCTATGTGTGTGTGTACACACATATAACTCATTCTTTGGAATTCTCCCATGGAAAAGCAAAGGAAGGAAGCTGAGGGGAGGATGGGGTGATTGCATCCTGTACCCTTTACAGGGGTGTGGCCACAGCGGCCTCAGCTGAAGGGACACTGATAAGTTATGTTTTTTCACTTAGGATGCCTGAGCAATGATAAGTCTTGATGAAGGGCGGAAGTGACCCTCAGTGTTGTTCTTGGCGGGCCAGGAGTCTCCCGGTAGAGGTCTTCTCGAATCCCACTTAGTAGTTTATTTCTGGAGCTTTGGGGGAAGTGGAAGAGAAGCGGGAACATCAGTGACGTGGCCCTGACGAGCCTCAAAGGCATGTTAGGGCTCCAGACCACCTTCCCTTCAGTCGGGCCGCTCCTATGAATGAAATTGCCCGTGGGGAGGCCTGGGCCACGATTTTAAGGAGAATGAACCATGTTTCTTCATGCTGCTTCCCAAACCTGATTTGACATGATGGAGTCTACCCTGGCAGAGGCAGAGAGAAACTCTTTGGGATTATGTGAGGTAAGGTAACAGAAAGTTCTGTGAAATGAATTGCTGTCTCTTGATTTCTGTGTTCAACTGTTGGGGGTTTACAGTTCTCTCTGCTGTTCTCTTTGAAAAGTTCTTAAATGCGGTTCCCTCCCAGCTTGGTTTGGGACAGCTGTTAACTTACCATGCAGTGCATTTATCGGATTTAGTCACTTGACACTCTGACACAGGAGATCAGTGCAGGGATTCAAATACATAAAAATTGCACAAATAAATGTGTAATCCCCTCATTGTGAATTTCTAGAGTCCAACTGGTTTGAAAGGAATTGTTTTACTGTGCACAGATTCTGTAAGAATACTTTTGAAAATGGCATTTGATTGAGTCTAAATAGATGTGATGACAGGTTATCTGCTTCCAGAATAATGTTCTTGCCGGATTTTAAAACTCTTTCCTTGGGGAATGAGAAGTTAGAAGGAATTTATTTGTAATGTAATGTTTATGTGGACAGGTATTCATAGATAGCCACATTCTAGAGGCTGTTGATTTAACAATAATTTTACAAGAAAACTTTAACTCGAGAATAAAACCATGTCTTTTTTAAAAAGATTTTCTTGTGGCCACAATGGCAAACGGGCCCAGTTTTTTTATGGGCCCTCCAGACCTGGTTTAATTAGTTGTTTAAAAACTGGAATGAATGCAGGGCAAAACTTCACTTCTACTTTAACTCCATATGAATTAGTTTTTCAAATGAAAATTTTTATTTTTTGGCCATAAAATGCCAATCAAAGGTTCTCAAGGGGATTGGGAATTACGTTTAAATTGTCATGTAGGATGCAATGGCATTTAGTGCCCATGAACTAGGGATGCCACAGTGTCTGTAATGCACTGGACAGACCCTCACAAGAAATGACCTGCTAGAATGCCAGTAGTGCCTCATTGGGCAACATTGATACCTGCTCAGTTTAATGAGGAATGAGTTGAAGATTGAGTAAAGATTCAGGTGAGCAGTCTGATCTCTGGAAAGGTCATTCATCTTCTGATGAAACCATTTTGGGGAGGGACCCATAGAGAGTAGCCACTTCTGCAAAATTATTCTTTAGTATCAGGAACAATGAATGTTCCAGAAAGGCTGTTCTCACATACTTCTAATTAATATTTTCCAATCTAGTTGGGTTAGTTCCAACACAAAGTTAGCTATTGCAGCTCTCGGTCCTTATAGTATGAGTTTATTAAGACCAATGGGGTAATCTACCCCTAACCAAAGGATGTTTTTGAGCTAAGCATTATATTTTATAATGGTTGTGTATTCCTCAGAATCTTCCGTTGTCATATGTCATGTAAAAGTAACATCTTTGAAGGATCTAGTGGTTGCTTTTAAACTTCACTTAGTATTAAAAGGGATTATCTTTGAGTGAGGGCTTAGAGTATGTATGGTATTTTAATTAAAGAAAAGGAAGGAGGATATATAATCAAAACATGGTCATTCCTGGCAACTTTTTACACACATAGTGCTGAGACAGTTTCCCAAGTTAAAACACTGTGTCAAAGTCCCGGTTTCATTGTTCTGGGAGGTAAAGGCACTTCTGCCCGAGTCTTTGTCAGGCCAGGCTTAAAGCTCAGTGAAAGAATTTTAAGCTTTGAGTAATTTTCCACCCTGGCTGGTGTGGCTCAGTGGCCTGAGCTCTGGCCTGTGAACCAAAGGGTGGCCAGTTTGATTCTCAGTCAGGACACATGCCTGGGTTGCAGGCCGGGTCCCTGGTGTGGGTGTGCAAGAGGCAACCAGTCGATGTATCTCTCACACATCAATGTTTGCCTCCCTTTCTTCCCATCTCTCTAAAAATAAATAAATAAGATCTTTTTAAAATTATTTAAAAAAAAAAAGAAAAGCTTTGAGTAATTTACCATTCAAGAACTGTCTGAGAGAGGGAGCTGTGTGCTCAGTGGCATAGCGAACCAGTGCTGACTGTACATGAGCCTGCGCTGTTGTTGTCTGGTCATGTGGCACCTTTGTCTGAGAAAACCTGGACTCCAGAAACATATACATAAGCATGCTTTTGTTGTAATGTATGCATATTTATAACAAATTAGAACCAAATAAATTTATTTGAAATAGATTCAAAAGGTAAAAACTAACAAAATGAAGTTGAGGAATTTTGCTTTTGTGTATTAAAAAACTTAGCTCCCTTTGAAGAGAGGATGAAATGGAATGAACAATTAAAAAAACCCACATGGCTAGTTCCTATTATCTGCTAGTTCAACCCTGTACCCCATATTCCTCATGGCTTTCTGGGCTGGGGCTGTCATCATTCTGTGCAATAATGCAATGGAGAGTCTGCAGTTTGACTTGTCCAAGGTCATAAATCCAGTAATGAGAGAAATAGAGTTTAAACTTGGGTCTACTGTTTCTTGAAGTTCTGGAATCTTACCTAGCAGACAGCCTGGCAATATCATTTCCAAGCAGTGTCTTCCTTTCATAAAACCTATAATAAATGATACGTACTTTAAAACAAAAAGCATACTTCTTGGTGAATAGAGGGAGTTTGTGTGGATGAAATGCCAGTGATATATTAAATATGCTCCATTAAACATTTTATGGCATTAGATATGATGGAGAATTGGAGCATTGTATTTCGGCTGATTGAGGTTGAATGTGGGAAAGTTGGACTTTCAGGAATTGTTTGAAGAAAGAGAGAAGGGCCTGGTGGAATTAGAGAGGGAAATTACAGGATGGTGGTTTGACTGGAGAGAGCTTAGAGGTGGATGAGTCACCTCACAGGGTCACTGGACTGAAGGGCTGGAGTTGGTGTGCAGCCTTTTGCACTGAGGGCGGATATTTATAGGTGCCGCAGCCCTGTCTGTGCAGGAAAGGTGGATACGGGAGGCAGGTCATGTTTAGGTTATGCTCCTGCTCTTGGTGCTGGGCCTGAGCAAGAAGCATTGTGAGCTGTCCTCTCTTGTCCTTGTACAGTCTACTCTGCAGGCAGCAGCCAGAATGGTATTTTTAAAATGCAGATCCTGTCCCTCCCCTGCTTTAAATTCTTCAGTGACTTTCCATGGTGGTCAGAGTGGAATCTCTGCCCTTCTCCATGGTCTCCACAGACGGTGCGGTGCGATGCGGTGCTGAGGAGCACGGTTTCTGGAGCAGGGCAGCCTGTGCTCACTCTGCACACGCTAGTTGCAGGAACTCGGGCACATTTCTCAACTTCTCTGTGCCTTAGTTTCCCCATTGTTAAAAAATCTGATAGTAGTACCCAAAAGGATTGTTAGTGGTTCCAGTGTATAAATAATAGCAAAATGTGGTGAGCTCTACATTGTTTGATATTATTATTAAGGTCTCCAGGGTGGCCCTGCCCATCTCTGATCTCATGCTCTCCCCCCCTCTGCTGTGTTCACTCCGCTCTAGCTGCATCACTTTGTTCTGAAGAAAACAGTAGACTTGTTGCTGTTTTAGGGTCTTTGCATTTTTTGTTTTTGCCTTTTCCCGAGTTCCCCTGCAGAAAATGCTCTCAGTTCATTCAGGCCCCTGTCCAAATGTTTCCCTAACCAACCTGCGTGAAGTAGTACTCTTGTACCCACCTCTCTTCCAGCTCCCAACTCTCCTGGATGCCATTTTCAAGCCATGTTATCCGAACCTGACATTACATTATATTGACTATACCTCCTGATATATACATTATTTTGTGTGCTTATTGGTCGATTTCCCCACTGGACCAAAATCGCCGCAAGGACAGGGTCTTTGATTCTCTTATTCCCCCTGGAATCCCTGTCACTTAGAATATTAGAATAGTGCATGCTCAGTACATATTTTTTATTTAAAATATTTTATTTATTTATTTTTAGAGAGAGGGGAGTGGTCAGGGCAGGAAGAAAGAGAGGGAGAGGAACACCTATCCATTGCCTCACACATACACCCAACTGGAGACCTGGCCTGCAACTCAGGCATATGCCCTTACCGGGAATCAAACTGGAGACCTCTTTGTTCACAGGCCAATGCTCAATCCACTGAGCCACAGGAGCCAGGGCTCAATAAATATTTGTTGAATTAATTTTAATAAATTTCACTTTCTCCATCAGTTTTAGAATTGGTTTTCTTTCTGTCTTTAGGCCTTACACTGTTCTTTCTAATTCTTGTTAGCATGTCATCACCTTGCCCCAAATGATGGACCTTGAGAAAAAGATCATTAACTTTTCTCACGAAAGTTATTTAGCAATAAGAAGCCTCATTCTAACTTATCAGCCTTGGGACACAAGAAAGGATAGAAGCATTTTAGTGTCATTGTCATTGCTGATGGGCCTAATATTGGATCTTGTGCTGAGGTGTTTACCAAGCGACCGAATGCTGGCCATACTTGAATCTTTGAAAGATCTTGGATAGACATTCTCATCATAAAGGTGTAATTGCTGGAGGAGAATTGCCGTGCAAACCATGATGGGGAGAATTAGTACTGACAGCAATATGTACTTTAAAGAGACTGAAGAATTTTATAAAGAGCACGTAATTTGTGCCAATAGTTTTATCATGAAATCGGATAAAACAATTACAAATTGCATGTTCTGTTTTCACAATGATAGTTATTATAAATTATCACAATAACAGAATAAAAAATAGATTTCTTGTTTGATATAAGTAAGCCTTTAATAATTTAATCCATTTGAAGTATTATCAAGGAATTTGTATTTCCTATATTTTATGTAAGAAAACATTTAGTTGGGGAAAAAAAGAAATCTTAATTTAGAAATCCTCTGAAAGCCTTTGTCAGAAAAGAGTCTGTTTAAGATGCTTCAAAAGTCTTTACTGAAACAGGTCATGTGATCTTAGGTAAGCCAATTCATCTTTTTGTGCATTGGTATGACCGACTGTAAGATATAATCAGAGTTGATTGCCAGTTCAGCATAGCAGTGTGATTGAATGAAGTTAATTTGAAATTTTTGCCACAAAGACCAAGAGTTTAAATAAACAGCTTTTGTTAAATTAGCCTAATGAAGCTTACCATAAAATATGCAGTATTCCCCTTGTTTTTCTTTATTGTGAACAAGATGGGGATCTCTTAAAAGGCTTTATGCCTTCCTTGGCATGAACTTTATTTCTCTTTCGTATGTTTAAAAAACATAATACTAATATTCACATAAATGATTCAGTTAAATATTCAGTTAAAGTCACATAATCAAAAGGAGAATTTAGGATATCTTTCAGCCTAATCTGAGCTTCTGCTATGTACCTGATATTGTTCTAGTCACTTGAGATACATCAGCGCACAGAACAGACAAAATTCTTGACCTCTTGGAGCTTACATTTTAAAGAGAAAGACAGACAATGTACCAGAAGTGTACACATATAGTATGTTAGATGGTGAGAGGGTTATAGGAAAGAAATTGAGCAAAATAGGGTGGTCCAGGAATGCTGGAGTAGTTACAGTTTTAAGTGGGAGTGGTCAGGGTAGAGCTCGTTGAGAAGGTGTGCAGGCAAACAGGAAGAGCATCGGAGGAGAGGCCTGAGCCATAAGGATGTCATGGGGGAAGTACCAGACAAACAGACCTTGAGGCAGAATCTTGATCACATGTTGAGGACGTATAAAGGGGGAAAAAAACCTTTCCTCTGCGTCCTAGGGTCAGGGGCTGGGCCTGCAAATCAGACTGACAAGAAGAGACAGATTAACAGAAGAAAAAGCATAGAAATTTCATTAGATGTAAAATTTTAATTTCTGTGTGCATGGAAACCTTCGTGGAAATGAAACGAGGACTCAAAGAAGTGGTTAACCTCAGGAGCTCATACACCATTTAAACAAAAGACAATAAATTGTGGAGAAGTAATAGACAAAGGAAGGGGGTTTGGGCTTCTAGGGGTGGTAAATTGTGGGAAGGCACAAATGTCCCCACGGCCACACTTCCCAGACGTGTCACAAGCTCTTCTTAGCCTCTGTTGCTTTGCCTGTCCTGTATTGTGCTGGTGTCTTTTTCTCCCATCTCTGGCACATTGTAATCATCAAATTCCTTTGGTATCTATAAGAAAATTGCTCTTCCGGTGGCTCCGAAGTCGCAGTCACCAGTGGGTGTGCTCTCACCTAGTGGCGTGGTGCTGGGATTGTGATCTCCATACCAGTCCGGCACTCACACGGTCCATCCAGAGAGGGCTTCGCGGTATGGAACTGGATGTCTGGGCAGATCGGGTTAAAAACTAATGCCAAATTTTCAACTTCATTTAAAAGTTCGTCAGTGACTCTTACAGCACTGAGTAAGATTGGTGCTCCATTTGGTACTGTCACTGGTAAAGACTCACCCCTCCCCTGCAATGTAGTTCCCATCTCGAAGTCCCGGTCAGAGTTTTCTTCTCACATTGCAGTGGGATTCCATAACCTGCCTAGTACATGCTGGTAAATTTGCAAAGTTTTAACAGTGAGGTGGGCTCTGTGAAGGTGTGTACTTTGCTCAGGTGTAGAATGATAGAATGATCATTTTGATTCAAATCGTAGCTTAGAGTTAGTCTCCAAAACCCAAATCCCAGACAGGGCGCATAATTTCTGAGTGTAGCCAGAATAAAGCCAGGCTCCGTTATGATCCAATCTCAGAACATGGTTATATACAGTTTGTATCCAAAAAGTAATTTAAACTCAATTTAGAAGTTTATGTCATTTTGGAGAAAATGTAGAGAGGGATTGTTTTAAAGCAAAAGAAAATTTGTAGGCATTATTTTTTTATCCTCTTGCACAATCTGCCTCATGGCATCTTTCTCACAAAAGTTCTCATCTTTTTCCAGCTCCCTGGGTTATTGATAGAAGAGTAAGGGCTTTGAATACGTTTTTAAAAATTTCTATTTTATGTCTAGTACTGTATGAAGTTTTGGGAAATGTTAATATAGACTTTGAAACATCTCCAAATCCAAAATTTTTTGAATGTGTTTGTTATGTCTGGTCATGTCCCTTATATATTCTTTTATCTTAAAAGCCAATTTAAAAACATTTCCTTGAGTCTAAAAATCCCATACAAGAGAAAATTATTCTCTTAACGGTACCTTTCACACTGATTTTTATGTATGGAATATTATGGGAAAGGAAGAGTTTAAAAAAATTAAAAGAACTTTATGCTTACATTATTTTAGCTTTTGTGGCATTTAATAAAAAGAATTCATTTAGTTTTTTTTTTAATGATGGCTTATAATCACATTATAGGTTAATATAATTAATCCCATTTCTCCAAAGAAGAAAAGAGTTATATCCTGGGACCCAGGCAACAATAGAAACTTCTACCACCGAATTCAGCTCTGAATATGGCTACTTATTTGCTGCTTCTGATGACCTGATGACCATTCATGAAACCCCACCCCCCACCCCCCAAAAAAATGAACACTGGGAGGTAAACAAAATGTCTTAAGGAAGAGAGAAGCGAAGGGATGGATGGGACCTCTTACTGACTGGCTGACATGTGTAGATCTCCCAAAGGATATCTCCTTATGTATCTCCCAGAGAGGCTTCAAACTTGATTGATAGAGAGACGTTTTAATTACTCACGGTCATAGGGAGCACGAACCATTCTTCCTCTTTCCCCTTCAACACTTTGTAAGGTATGCACACCTCTATCATAGCACTTTTTACATTGCACTGCACCTTATGTGGCAGTCTTCCCCCTGCACTGTCAACTCCGTAGGGCAGGAAATGGGAGCTCTTGCTCTTCATAGTAGGAGGTCAGTAAATGCCTTTCAACTGAAGGAAGGGAGGGAGAGAGGGAGGGAGGGAAGAAGGAACGAACAGGCTAACAAATGAAAGGGATAGTAGTCAAAGAGATGCACATGGTCCAGAACATTGCTTAATTGCTCAATTTCCCTGGAAATAACCATGGACAGAATTTTTCCATGTGTGGTGTTTGTGGTACCTATATCAGAATCACCTGGTTGGGGTGCTAAAACTCAGATTCCTGCATGCTCACTCAAACCTACTGAATCAGTCTCTGGAAGAGCAGAACAGGACTCGGCATTTGGAAGAAGCCCCCAGGACATTCACTGTGAGCAATGGACTTGGGCTGTCATCATCCTGGAGGCTCAGTTAGCCAAAGGGTAAGCTAGCCAATGGTGCTGTGTGACCCCCTGAATGTGCAGGAGATGTTAAATCTGCTTACATAAAAATTTGTCTAAGACTCCATGGTGTTCCTCCTAAAAATCGTGTGGTTTTCATTAAGAAAAGGGGGTGTGTTCCTCATGTAATTAACAGGACCTGAGGAAATTCTCTGAGCCACTCTATAGTTAATAGAAGAGAGTTATTGTGTGTAGTGTAATCTTATATTTCTTCCCCTTTATTTCCTGGGTCCAAACACTATATTTGTTTCTCCCTTGGAGAAGCAGACTTAACACAAGTCACTTCAGTGTTAATAACAGAATTAATTAGAATAGCCCTAAAGAGTAATTTTTAAGCATAGCAAATGAAATCATTTTGGAAAATATCATGGATTGCTAAAATAAGGCAAGAGTAGAGATTTTCACAAATTTTCTTGATCATTTTCTCTTGCTAACCAAAATCTAATATATATGAAAATTGCCTTAGAAAAATTTTAGAGCTTTTTTGGTGTGTGCTTTATTTTTCTATTTTAGAGAAAATGTACTGCCAACTAGACTATAAAACAACAAAGAGCACATAGGAGACATCAGTGGACAAACTTTATATAAACCCTACCAAACAAAATTAGATTTAGAGAAGGGTTTAGGAACATGAATTAAACATCTTCAACGTTTCTTTTTGTGATTACATTTCAGCTAGAAAGTAACCTGAGTATCTAGAATATACACACCTATAATGTCGACTCTATTATAATTGTAAAGCAGACACTAATCCTAGTAGTAAGGGACATAAAGGAATGTAATGGTCAAAGAGCAAAAGCAAAGATAAAACCAGGAAAATGTGCCTCCTGGGAGCTGACCTGTTTCTAGGTTGAGAAGAAGAAGCTAAAGGTCAAGTGAGAGAAGGTGACTGACCGACGGAGGGGGTGGGGTCAAGGGCACCACCACCATAATGGGACCTGGGCAAAAGGGCAAGACGTCAGCATGGATACGGAAAAGATGGGAGGTGGTTGGGAGGTGGAGGAACTCAGGAGATGAGGCCTCATGCCTTCTGTGTTTGGGTGGTACCCTGTTCCACATGGGAGGGTGGAAATGAGGTAGGGGATGTGAGGGTGGTGCAGCAGATCAGCGTAGTTAAGGGAAATGGGGGGGAAATGACCAACTGTAAGTGGAACAATTGGTAATTGATTTTGAAGACTAATGATATTTCTTTGGTCGATGAGAAACTTTATTCAGTTAAAGGAAGAAATAGGTTTATAATTACATATATATTATCCTTCTAGGGGATTTATTTTTAAAAAGCTTTTTTTTATTGTTGTTCAAGTACAGTTGTCTCCATTTCTCCCCCACCCCCACCCCAGCCATCCCCACCTCCCACCTTCCATCCCACCCCGCTCTGGTTTGGTGCGTGTGTCCTTTATACATGTTCCTGGAACCCTTTCTTTGGTGCACATTTTATACTTAGTTATTTTTTCTTGTTTGGAGTAGGGACATTTTTAAAAGACTGACTTACCTAATGCAGGTGTTCACTAGGGATAGAGGAAAAACAACTCCTACAACCTGGGAAAAAACATTCTGTGCTAGAATATCTGCAAAAAAGTGATGATCTGAGCAGAGAAATGCTCTCACCGGAAGGGAGTTCCTGGGCCAGCCTAGAACTGACTGCAACCTAAATGAAGGCGTTAACCTATTTAAAGAACAAAGTTTTCATCCGAAGGACCAATTACAATTGGTCGTCTTCTCTGTCAGAAATCTCTAGGGAACTTGTAAAGGTTGAGTTGGGCCTCAGGCAGCATTTGTGTCTGGAGCTCAGTCTCCTCCTCCCCTCGCTCTAGTTCTGCTCCTCAGTGGCCCATCCTCCCAATGCAGTTACGTCAGAAGTGTGGACTTAGTTTCGCTTCATTGAGTGCTGGGGGCGGGGGCCGGGGAGAATTCAGTAATACCAGGAATGCAAACTGTTTTACAGTGAGGTCACCATTAACAAGTACAGTTTTGTTACTGTTAATTTTTATCATCATGATCTTAGTGCTTGCTCCTTAACACAAGAGTTGATGCTGCCTCTTCTTTCCTGAGGCCTCAAGAAGAAAATTCCCCATGTGCATAACCACATTTTTTTAAAGCATCTTGAGTAGCTGGACACCTTCTACTCATGTGCTTGTGTTCTCTTGCACTGTTCTCACCTCCCCTAATTTTCCCCCTTTTGCTTGGAACAGGGTACCATCCACTTATGCCCATGGGGTCCAGCTTTCCATGTCTTCCAAGTGACCAGCACCTAATAAAACACATTTATTTCTGAAAACTTAAGAGTCCCTCTCCCCACCTAAGTGAGAAGGATCTGCTCCAAGGAGCCACAAGACCAACAGCCACAGGACACCTTTCGAGTCCGGTTTTTGGCAGTTGCCTGTGTGCCGTCTAAATGGCTGTGTTGTGTCTGTTTCGGTGATGGTGGGGTTGTGCCCCGGTGTTGTTCGTTCAGGTGTGGAAGTGATGCCACAAATGGCTTATGCCTTTCCTTCTGTAATGAACAGAGGCTGCTGCTTGGACTTGCACAAAGAATCTTTGGCTTGTGCTGAATGCAAGTCATGTGAAAGGCCTGTTCCTGCCTAAGTTCTGTGGCTCATCCATGTGATGAAGCCTGTGGGCCACAGAGCAGCAGCAGATGGAAGTCCCTCAGGGCTGGGTTGTCTGCCCCCTCGGGTGTTTTTTCTTTTAATGCTCAAAACAGGAGAGGTTTTTCTTCTCAGACCTATTCCCCTGGGCTTGGGACCATTTCTTTGTCTTTCCTTTTTAGCATAGCTCTTGCTTTGCCCTCTCTGGTTGATTTCTGCTCTCAGTTCAAGTGTAACCCTAAGCTTTCCTCTTGGGATTTGGTGAAACAAATGAGGTGCATTCAACTTTAAGAGCCAGCGTCACTGTGCACATTTTTGTAAACCTATGAAACTCTGAATGGTCTCCTTTTCTTGTTTTCAGATTAACTGCCTATTCTAGGGCTCTAGGACAGAGGTTCAAACTAGCGAGATGTGAGCAAGATATACAGAATATGAATCCCCTCAGCCTTCAGGGTGGCAGGCAGAGCCTGGGCAACCAGAGCATCGCTGCCTGTCATCTGAAGTTGTGTGTCTTCCAATCATCCCAGTGTGCCCACTGATATCCCCACTTTCCGTGTGCCATCAGGTCAGACGGCTTGGAAAATGCTACTTTCAGGCCTATTCTTTGGATCCGTCCTTTCCATCCTTCTTCCATGCAGAAACGTAAATGCTGTCTCTTTCCTTTTCTTAAATCAGCTCAAGGCCTACTGCCTTTGGCAGCTGGACATTTTCCTGGCAGACCTGATGACCTGGGGCTCTGCTCATGGCGAACCTGGACCATGCCTTGACTCAGTTTTATAGCTTAATGTCCCTTTTCGTGCCCGATCTTCAGTTTTGTTATATTCTCCCAGCTCTGCTCTTCCTTTCCTTTTCATAAAGGGTCTTACACATAGGAGCTCAACACCTCTTTCCCAGATCAGCCCATCACTGAGGCTGCAGCAGCAGCATCCTTGGTTCCCTATAGTTTGTACTTTGGCAACAGGGAGCGACCTGGCCCAGCCGGAATATGCTGCCACCTCCCCCCTCCCCCGCACCCCTCCGCAGTCCTCCCTTACAATTGCAGGTGTAGAAGTCCAGGGTAATGATCTGCAAGGGGGGGGTAGTTATTACTAATAGTGTTCATTAATATTTCCCCTTTATCCTTTTTCTGTTTATCTTAGAATTTCTTTTAGTCTTTGGGCTAAGAAACAACAAAGAGGTTATAATTAAACTGAAAAGTGTTTCTTCATTTTTTTCAGACGAGAATTCTCCAGCCAACTTCTGGGATTCTAAAAACAGGGGTGTGACTGGCACACAAAAAGGGCAGATTGTGTGGAGAATTGAGCCTGGGCCCTATTTCATGGAACGTAAGTAATGGAGTGTGAAGTACAAGTTCATCACTCCCATTGTAGAAATGTGTGGGGATCTGTGGGGCTTCTTCGGAGTGTTATTTAAAAATTTTCAGCTCTGATTGATTTATGCCATATAAACCCAAAATGGAAAGTATATTGTTTTAGAAAATGCTCATTAGAGAATGTTCATGTATTTTGAAAAGCGTATGTGTGTGCGCACGTGTATCATGTGAATGTATGATACATAAACTGTGTGTGGCTATTTTAATGTTTCACATGTTTTATGTGCCCTTGTATCTACATTTGCATTAATATTTAATTACTAATATTTATTTTAGGGAGCAGAGAGAATAGTTCAAGATTTAAGTTAAATTTAAGAATTTAATTGAAAAATTTTGTTCACTAACTTCACCATTATTTTTCCCAGCAACAGAATAACTTTTGCATCTGGGCCCTAGTTTTCACAAGTGTAGGTACGACAGTCTGGGGCTGCTGGAGAAGCCAGTTTCCTAGGAATCAGAAACTGGCTGCAGGTAATCCACACATCACCCAGTTATCTGATGTTACAAATTCTTTTATACAGTACACGGTTCACAGAAATATCTCATCTCGTTTTATTCTGGATGAAAGGGAGTATTTAAATTCGACACTGATATTATTGAGAATATAGTAAATATGTTTTTGTCAAGTATCTGGAACATGAGTAAATAAGTAATTTACTGGTTGGTCCAGGTTAACTTCCACATTTACAGAATATTTCTTTCATGTAGAAATTTCTGCGATATTAATCTCTGTATAAGAATTAAGTTTTCTCTATGCAAGGGATTTAATGTAAGTGAGTGTGTGGATGCTAGCTACAAAGGTTGTACTATTACAGCTTAAAGTATAAAATAAGGTTTGATTCAATGGCAAACTGATGTAAGCACACTACTATTAAAGCATATGAAACTTCTGTAATATAAAAAGTTATTAGAAAGATTAACATTTATTCCTTTGAATTACCATTAAAGGCATCAGATTATTTCTTCCACATTTTTACTGGTAGGTCCGCATTCTGGAGCTTTCTCTAATCCTGTTTCTGCCCCCTAAGGAATGTCTTCTTTTCAGTTCAGTTTCTGGCCAGCTTGTCTCTTTAAACCCTAAGTGGAATGCAATTTTTAAGGGAAAATGCTCATGATGTGAGTGAGGGGGAACAGGCAGAGACTTACGGCACAATCCCAACTCTGAGTGCGGCGAGTAGGAAAAAAGTCTGGGAGGGTATTTGCCAAAATGGGAGCGGGGCTGTTTCCGTGAGGTGAGATTCTGGGTGATTTGTTTTTCTTGGCCATTCCTACTTTACTTTACAACACTGGCCCAGATGGCATTAGTACATAAGTAACCAGAAAAATAAGTGATGAAAGGACATGGGGAAATGGAATGGGAAACACCAAGCTCACTCTCATTGTGATTCCTCCTTTGAAAGGGTCCCAGGGTTTAGCTGAGAAATACTGCCAACTGGACTTCAGGGGAAATAAGAAGGCTGGTAAAACAGCCTTCACACAGCTCCCAAATGCTGAAGACTGCTAGGAATGATTGCCCCTTGAGGGAGTGCGCAGGTTCACATCATGGGCTCATGGGAACGCCTGGGAAGAAGGCAGCATTGCGTGCTGCTCTGATTCGGAACACCGTGTGTGGGGGTGGGGAGCCCGTTTACAGAGCACCTCGTTTTCTGTGCTCGGTGTTCTCTCTCCCTCCTCCCTCCAGAAGTGTTGGAGGTTCGTGATGCCCTGGCTGAGGAGGGTATAGTAAATATTTCTGTCTCAACAAAGGTTTTTCTTTACCTGTCACTTTAGTATTTGATAGAAATGGGCTTGACGTTGAAGGTAGGAATTGGAAACGAAGAAAATAGTAGGGTTTCTTCTTTTTCTCCTCTAATTTAGCATTTCCACCTCAATTCTTCCTACACAACGTTGAGGTTATTGTGCTGTATGAGTGTAAACCTGGAAATATTCAGTAATGTATTTTTTAAGGACTGAGAAAAGTTGCGTAAGTTGACGTCCTGGACCGTATACAGGAATTATGGACCAGTTTGGCTCTATAAGCTCATCTTCGTTAATCAGATGAGGCCTCCCCCAACACACATCTCTGTCCTTCCAATATCCATCCAATGTAAAGACCTCAGCTGACGTGTGTGTCACTGCTTAGAAGTATGGTTCGTGTCTTTTAGACACTTTTTACCCCATGTCTGAGGAGAGCAGACCTCGGGACTTCACAGCATAGTGAAGTTTTGCTTGAATTTCTGAGCACATGGTGTGTAACTTAAGAATCAGGGGGTAGGGGGTTGCTGGGTGTGTTAGACAGCTCCTGTGTTTTCCACCTCTGATCTTGGAAACTTCTGACATTTAAAAATGTTTGCTTTCATCTTCAGACAGAAAATTTATCTTTAGCTCATCAGAAGTCCTGGCGAAGTAAAATTCTCTGAAAATTGACCTAAATTCATGGGTAAACCTAGATTTGAGCACTAAGCTATTTCTGAATGTAGAGATGGCTTCAGTGTGTCTGGATAAACCCCTAAAGGAGGGAGGCGGCCCAGACTTATGTTATTACAGGGCCTGCTTGAATGAATTTGAAGGACAGAGGTTGGTTTAATTTGGAGTGGGTGACCTTCCTAGACATTGGAGAGGAGAATCACTTTCATCTGCACTTGTCATAAGACTGGCAAATAGTCCTCAGATGAGCTGATGCTCGCAGAAACGAAATTGGTCATCTGTGCATTTTTGAGTGTTGAAATCTAAGAAGTTTCAAAAGTTGTCTCGGCATGCCAGGATGTCTATTTCTATAGTCTTCTATAGACTATAGTCATTCATTCATTCAGATCTGCTTTCTCTCTTTCTTTCATCCTTTCTTATGGTTCTGTCCATCTCTGTGTGGAGAGTTCATTCTTGGTTAGATGGGATCATTCATTGCTCCTTAGTCCATGTCCTCCATCTCCCCTGCCTGTGAACGTAGCTGGTCCTGTGAGCAGTGAGCTTCTCCCTTCTCTGATGCTCAGTCATCAGGCCTGCATTTGCTTTTACTGGTCCTTGTATCTGTTCCTCTTACAGTTAGAGGTTAAAATTGTAGCTAAAATAGAAGCATGGCCTCACGTTCCCTGTTCTGCCCTTTTGAGTATTCTTTCTAGTAGCCTTGTAGCTAAAATGTTGAAGAACATCAATCAAAATGCTACTTCTCTTTTACTTAGAGAGGATGTTGTTTCATTACACTTCTTTTAAATCTTGACTTATCTCCTAAAACACTAAATAATACTTGAAATGAAAGCTGCCACTGAACATGGGACAGTCCTGTATTTTAGGGGCAGGGACCTTTACTGGTATCCTGCTGACGGAGTGGTTGGTTTCAGTGCAGGTGCAGACAGCTGTCCTGTCTTTCTCTCTCTGGTGACCAGCCTGTGTGTTTGTGTTGGTAGTGGGTGATCTGCATAAAGCCCTCTGCTTTGCACCTAGCTGTAAGCCTGACGGAGCTGTGAGCTCTGCAGTGTTCTGGTGACTGGTCCACCCACAAAATCTGCTTTGTGCAATTCAGAGTAAACGTATTGTACAGTTTTCGAGATTCTAATGTATCACCAGAGTTAGAGATTTTTGTTATAACAAGAAATAAAATAACACCCTAATGGGTCAGCTAGCAAACTTGGCCCAGCTATCAATATCCTACAAATAAAAATAAGCAGTCACTTTTTTTTTAAACCTTATAGTCGGTTGCCTTGCTGGCTATTTAGAGGAGATGGTGCCCTACCTTGAGTTCGGGGAAGATGTCTTATAAAAATGCACTTGTCTTTATTGAGAAATGAGCTGCTCGCTTGCTAACCATCGATTCCATCTTTGAGGTACTGCTGCAGGGAGAGCCAGACTGCTGGTCGTTAGCATTTAGAGGGTGACACTAATGAGCTCGTGCCCGCAGAATTCAATACGTCACCGAGCTTATTCTCTGACAGTCCTATGCACTTTGCTTAGCTTTGTTCTTGCAGAATACATGCTATTGGTCTTGGAAGAAAGCACATGGGAGAGTAAGGTGTGCCCAGATCTGTATAGCTATTACTATTTCAGTAATAATCACAAGCCCGTGCTGGTGTTCAGGAAGATCATTTATGGCTGTTCCCAGGGAAGTGAAGTAATAATAAAGCCAGAATTCCTGCGATGGTCATCTTGCTGTTCCTCAAAGCCAGCATGCTCTTCTGCTTCCCCGCTTCGGCTGCTCCTCTCTCCTAGCCTTCTCTGTCCCCACTTTTCTCATCTGTAGGTTGGAGTCCTGACCTGTTTGTTCCGGGAGCCCTTCTGACTCCGCTGTGCCCTCACCACTCTTCTCCGTGGCCTCCACAGCCTTCTCCCCGGCAACTGTCCTTCTCACTGTTTGTCTTCTGTCTTTTGTCAGGCCTGTGCTTGTCATCCCAACAGCTACGCAGTAAATCACCTGCTAAACCAGAAGCCTTTTGTTGATGCTCTTGACTGTCTGGTGTAGAGCTGGGCCTGTGTTGTGATGGGCACATGGTCAAAATCTTTTGCTTGGCAGTGCTGACTACATTTTGAATCACTGCTTAGTGATCAGTGTTCATAGTGGAAAGACTCAGTATTTCACTTCATGACAGACTTTGATTTTAGTATTTCACCATGGATAGGAAATATGCAATAATATAAATCCCTAAAGGAGGATTTTTCTTTAATCATTATGTTTTTTTCTCTTAAAACAAGTGAACTGAGTACTCTGTAGGAGGTGATTTGATGCAGTCAGGGGAGTCCATGGAAGGTGAGCTTCCTTGGGAAAACACATCTAGTAGCCCCATTTGGGTAATCCAGGTGACTCCGTTGGGGAGCTCCACTCCTGTAGGCTGCCCCTGTACCTGGGGCCTGCCTATCAGTGTCATTGCCTATTTGAATGACACCTGGGGAAAAAGGCATTTGCATGATGCTGCAGTGACTCAGGTGCTCTGTATACAGAGAAATTCCAGTGTCTGTGTGACTTATCTTTGACATATTCTGACTTTATGGTCTTTGAAATTGTAGTTACTTTCTAAAACCAATAAATGGCATTTGTATTACTCTTTACCAAGTTCAAATTATATTTACATATAATATATAGCATATATTATATATAATTTCAAATTATATAATATATAGCAAGTTCATGCTAGATATAATATAGCAAATTATATATATAGCAAGTTCAAATTATATTTATATATAATTTATAGCATATGTTATATATAACTTGAACTTGATATATATAATATATATAAATACACACACACACTTGTGAATATATATCTCCGTATATATCTACATCTGTATCCGTATTTGTTTCTGTGTCTGTACCTGTATCTATCTATTCACACACTGGTATATATAAGAGGTCTCTCAGGAAAAGGTCCAGCCATTATTACTGTAATGAGGCCAGTTTGCATGACATTGATGTAACCTGGCAGTCAAGGAGAATGGACTGGAATGCACATGTGTGAACAATGATGACTTCACTGTACCAGTCAGTGGGGGCAGTAGATGCTGTGGAGAGAGCATGTGTACTGTGTGAGCATCACATTCAAAATGACTGAATGAGTAGAGCAATAAATCACATCACATTTTGTGTTAAGCTTGAACATTCTTCCATGGAAACTGTTCATGTGATTGAGGAGGCTTTCGGGAATGATACAATGAGTGCAGCAGAAATAAAAGTGAGACACAAATGCTTCAAAGATGGTTGAGAGTCTGTTGAAAGTGATCCATGTTCTGGAAAGCCTGCGAAGAAGCAGAACACCTGAGAATGTTGAACGTCTACAGGCTGCAGCCAACAAAGATTGGCAACTGACAGTGTGAGAACCAGAAGCTGATCTGGGAGTTACAAAAACTACTGCATCCGAGATTTTGATGCAGGCTCTTGACATGAGATATGTCATGGCAAAATTCCTTCAGCTGCCAGAGCAGAAGGAATATCATGCTACAGTTGCTAATGACTTGATTCAAGCCACTACCAGGGAACTAGATTTCCTCAAGAAAGCCAGGACTTCAAAGGGGACTGAGGCACCATTGTCCTATGTACAATGTTTCTTGTATCTTCTTCAATAAAGGCCTCTCTTTTTCATAGTACATGGCTGGATACTTTCTGGACAGACCCGTATATACCAGTGGTTACTAAATTTGATCCCTGTGCAGTAACTGTATGAAGATTCCCAGAATCTGTATAGTATACCACAGTATTTTTTCATACTTGTTAAACTATTTCCATGGAGAGCTGCAGTCAGTCTATATTGTAGAGGTTAGGAGTGAAGGCTTTGGTATCAGACAGATTGGTTTGAGTCCTGGCTCTGTCATTTCCTGTTTGTTTGACCCTTAGCACACCTCAGCACTTCACCTGCAACACGGGGACAGGAATGTCTGCCCTCCAAAGTTGACGCGAGGGTTAAATAACATGACCAGAGACACAGCACCATGTCTGGTACATTGTGGAGCGTGTCAATAAATGGTAGCTGGTGTTACTCTTATGTCTACACTACTTATATTTCGCCATGTTTGTGCATTATTTTTTAGTATATCTGACACTGTTGTTATGCGATTCCATAGAAGCACATGAAATGGTATGATCAATCTGTTGCCTCTAATTTGGAAAAGAAACCATTCTTTTTAGGGACCATTCAAACGCTCATGAGTAGGATTTTCTGAGAGGTGGCAGGGCGAATATCCTCAGCTGATTCCTAGATAACTTGTTTCAGTGTTTAAATTACTGTTTTTCTCTGATCAATTTGCAGCGGAGATAAAAATCTGTTTTAAATACTACCACGGCATCAGTGGAGCCCTGAGAGCCACCACCCCCTGCATCACCGTGAAGAACCCCGCTGTGATGGTGAGTGTCCCGCATTGCCAGCTTCCTCCTGCGGCCCCAGGGGCCTTGCTTCTATTTTTGCACGCCTGGCTCTGGCAGGGTTATGGGGAACAATGGAAAAGGAAACGCAGGACAGCGTGGGCTCCGTTTTAGTAAAGGAAATTACTCGCAGGCTGGTTTACCTGCATCCACAATACTAATCAGTGGAAAAATATGATTTGATTTATTACAGTTCTGTATAGCCAGCTCTTCATGAAGCAAATTAGTGAATGCCCCACTATGGAAGTGTTTTCCAACTTAATTTGGGTGGCAGAGTGGTAGTGAATGATGGCTTGCATCTTGTGTGAACTTTAATTTATAGGAGCTCCATGAGTAAAAGGGAGAACAGTAACTTTAAATAGTGTGAATCTACATGTCCATCAACGAACTTTCATCCCAAAGAGAGTGGGAGCTAAGGGACCACGAACCGCTTCTCCCTCAGGAGGTCTCAGTGCTGTGTCCCTCTGTGTACCGAGTTGGGGTCTAGTGCTTAAAGATGCCATACATATTTTTCATAAAGCATGGCCAGTCAGCGAAGGCCACACTCCTCACCAGGCCCTCCGGTGAAGGAAGAGACGTTTCATTTAGTTTTGGAGGACATTGGTTTTGTGGGACTTTTAAAGGAAAGTATGTCCATTTCCAGCATGGTACTTTCCAAAGGATTACTTTTCACAGTTTTAAAATTTTTCTTTCACTCCATCGACTAACTTTAGAATCTAACAACTTTACAAGATGCCATCCATTGTACACAGATAATGGGACTCTAGACAGTTTGGGGAAATTCTGAGAGTGTAAGATATATAAATTATTTCAGTTTTTATAAATTATTAATAAAAATCTGGTCATAAAAGCATAGAAGGAAAATATCGACTCCCATAATATAGAATCTTGATAACATTGTATGTGTATGTAGATTTATAGATGCATGAATTTTTGGATGTAGGCGGGGGACCAAGCTGACTCCTTGAAGTTCAGAAAGTAAACTTGCAGATGGCGTTTTGCAATTATCCAGACCCACCAATCCTGTATCAGCCAGTCATTTCCTTTATCCATTCATTCAAACAAATATTCATTGGGTGCCAGCTAAGTGCCAGGCATTGTACTCACCATTAGGGATGAAATGATAAACAAAACATAGTCTTTGTTCTCATTGGTCTTCTGGGGAAGGAGAGATATCAGTTAAATTATATTTATTTGAGTCATAATTACTATGAGGGGCTTTAAAATGGGGCCATGAAAGCACATACTGGTAGAATTTATCCTGATCAGAAAGGTGTTGGAAGGCTTTTCTGAAGAAGGCATGTTTGCAGGGCAATCTGAAGGATGAATAGGACTTGCTTAGGTGAAGAGAGGCAGGAAAGAGCATTTTAGGTAGAGGGAACAGTATGTGCAAAATCTAAGTACTCTGCTCACATTTGAATTATATTTGAATTCCCATTGTAGTGAACATAGTACAGAATATTAAAAAATAACCCACATTTACTATATAAGACTTAGAAATTCACAAGGAGAAAAACAATTGTCAACTACAGGTCACATAGTAAGCACTGGAACATGCTTTAATTAATATATAAAAAAGAAAAATTATGGAACTAGAAGTGTAGAGCTGTTTGTAATAAAAACCCTTTGAAAAATTAACTGTGTGTGAAATTAGACAATAGCTTCCAAACATGATTTTCTGAATTCTGATATTATTTTAGACTTGAGCAAATTCAATGATCAAATATCATCAAAGGCAGTGGGAGTTTACAGCTTGGTGAACATTAATCTCATTCACCTGATTTTTACATAGAGATTATTCTTTCAAATCCTGCGGATATTTTGGAGATAATTAATTTGCTTCAGACAGGTTTTAGAGCACCTTCAAGCCTCACTGATACAGCACTCGAGGTCAGAATGGACTGTGGTAGTTGAAAGGGTGTCTAATGGAACTATGTGGTGATCCATAGATTTCCGACCCAGCTTGAGATGGTTGGGTCTGCATCCAAAATCGAGAAGCTGCACCACATGGACACCTCACTGTGAGGGTGAGCGCCGTATTTGTACCACAGCGTGATGGTCATCCAGACCTATGGCCTGTGTTTAGTTATTGAGGCTGATTAACTGCATTGACATCCACAAAGCCTATTTAGTATGATTATTCCAGGACCAGCTGCAAACAGTAGTCCTGGAAGGAATAACAGAGAAACTCTATAGGGAAGGAAGTGAGCAGACATCTTAACCTCCTTTTGCACGTATCCTTTTGCAGTGAATCAAGGAGAAGAAAAAGTTGCGTCTTTTCTGTTGTTGGGACTTTGACGTCATTGTCATTCATCCAGAGTACACAGTGATATGTATTTCAGACACTTGGAACAGGAAATCCTTTGGCTTTGGGACAGATAAAGCCTACCATCACTCACCACCATGTATTGTTTCAATACTGGTTGACAGTGTTGCTTCTGGGTTTTCCTGGAATGAATCTAGAGAGTGAGTTTATTTAAAAACCTCTCTCCAAACAGGGAGTGCAGATGTGTTTATTATCACCGATATCCCTACTTCTAGTGGTAATGTTGGTCTTTCCTGGCTTTATTGTCATCGGTGACGAAACTGAATTCTTTGAGGACTGTTTCAGATGAGCATTTTGCACAGTTGTAGTAAAGGACACTTTCTCTGTGACTTCTGTGAAGATGGTTTTACACTAGCCTTTTGCCAGACAGTGAATTACATTTTAAAACCCAGAATTAAAGGACATTTTCTTTTGTTTCTATAATATCTTACAATATTTTAAATAGGTTTTAAGTAAACCTATTTAAGGTTTATTTTTAAAAGACTATGAATCTTTTCAGTTCCGTTTAACTCACTTTGCATGAGTAACCCTCAGCAGGAAGAGACATCACGTCTTCGCGGGTAGCGAGCACAACTCCCAGGGCCCTGTGGTCCACTGGAGGGAGGCCAGGGCCTATCGGCTGTCTGGCTCTGGAGGGACAGGTTGCTGAGTGTCTCAGATGTAGTGTGCACTGCCTTGCTGTTCATCACTCCACAGAGTAGTCCAGGGTTGTATGTGGTGAAAGCAGGAAGAGATAGTGACAGCGATGAGCTGTCTGGCCAGTTTGCTATTGTCCCTACTCCAGTTAACCTGGGGGTGATGAGTCCGAGGGGTGGCACACACTGCGATAGAGGGTAGGTACTCGTTGAGAACCAACCCAGTGTCATTGGGGAGTTGGTTTTAGGGATGGAATGACATAAAGGTACCTGGATGGGACCCTAGTGCATTGCAAATGACTAGGGAAACAGTCAGGAAGCAGTTAGGTGTCGCACAAATGAGTTTTAAGTTGCAGGAAATAGAGAAGAAAGTAGACGTTTATATTTAAACATTTGAATGGAACTTATTTTGAAATTTTTCGGCTTTTCTTGGATTAGTGAAAGTTTTATTTCTTGGTGGTGTATGATTTTTGAAAGGGGTGTGGGGAGTGCCACACAGATACGGTGAAAGGGTCCAATCTAAATTTTTGGGTTAAAATGCAGTTTCTATTTCCTGACTATTCAAAATACATTCTGTCTTGCATCCTATCTCTTACAGTATTGTGTAATTTTTTTTAGACAACCATGAAACTTTTTTCCTAGTTTGACATAAACTGAGCACTAATTGTACATAAATTGAGAGAAAGGCTAAATCTGCTGTGTGGTTGATAAACAACTGGTTTCAATGAGATATGTTGTACTCAAAGGCTTTTAGGGAAAGCTTCACAATCCAGTAATTGGTATAATAGCATTGTAAATTATTGTTACAGCTAATTATAATAGCACGTGCCATGTACCTGCAGCCCCTGGAGGGTGATGTGACATCCACGTGGACACGCAGAAATGTTTGGCAAGAGAGGATGATTCTACATATATATGAATGAGTCTGATGAAAATCATCCGTTTAGTTTATTCCAGGTTTTTCTAACAAATCTGAAGGAATTTGATGCTTGAATTTTTTTTTTAGCTGAAGGAATGTTTTCAATTCACTTCATTTAATATAAGCACATTTACTATGCATCAACTATATTCTTTTCAGAGAACTAAAAGGACATAAAATAAGTTGATTCATATCCCAGGGAATTTAGAAGCTCATATTGGTTTGGGTAAATATTAAGCTTGGGTATGATCCTTTCTCTCATCTCTGCAAGTCTGCATTTGTATCTCAATTCCAAGGTGTATAGCATATGAAAGCCATATACTAAATACATGTTTGGTACAAAAACATCATATTTGTAAATACATGTGATTCTCTAGGAAGGTTGAGCATTCTACTCCTGTGAAACTTCAGATGACATGCTTTTTGTCTGCAGATGGGGGCAGAAGGCATGGAAGGAGGCGCCGCAGGGACTCAGCATTCCCGGAAACTCGTCAGCTTCACGTTGTCCGGTAAGGCTGTCTTTACTTAAGTGTGACGTCCAGTTTGAAAGTGTGCCATTTTAAAGACATGAATATCACTTCTTTCTGCAGATTCTCACATATGATACGTGAACTAGTAATTTATTTATTTTGGATGTAATACTCCTGAAACTCAAGTATACCTTGAATTAGATAATTGATATAAACTCAAAAGTTATTTCTTCCACCAAGTTTTCTGCTGGTAAAAAGATTGTAAATTATGTATAGTTACTTTCAAAAAAATCTATGTTGTAGTGCGTCAACCCCATGCTAGGACTTTGGTTATTAAAACTTATTCATGTTGACCTCATGTAGAGAAAGGAAAAATGTGGGAACTTGGGGGGAAAGTCAAGGGGCTCTCCTATTTCTGTGGAGAAATCCACATAAAAATTGGAAAGTGCGTAAGACAATTTTCTTACTTTCTGGTTACTAAAATATTCTAATCACTTGTATGTTTATCATAAAATGAAAGCACTGGTTGTGAGTTGGAATTCATTTGTGATTTACAAGATGTATTTAGTCGAAAAGAAATGGGACTCATGGACATTGATAATGGTGTGGTGATTGCAGGGGGGAGGGAGGTGTAAGGGAACTAAATCGTAGTGGAAAAAATACAATATAAAGATTAAAATGAAATAAAATAAGTGGTGCCATGCTATTATAATTTGAAAACAGAGATTTATATAGTTGAAACTAACAATTAGCCCTGGCTGGTGTGGTTCAGTTGATTAGAGCATTGTCCCATAAACCAAAAGTTTGCAGGTTCGTTTCCTGATTGGGGCACAAGCCTAGGTAGCAGGTTTGAGTCCTGATCCCCTGTCCAGGTCCAGGTGCCTACCCCTACCACCCCTGGTCTGGACATGTGTGGGAGGCAACCAGTTGATGCTTCTCTCTCACATTGATGTTTCGTTCTCTCTCATCTTCTTTCTCTAAAAGCAATGAAAAATTGTCCTTGGGTGACAATGAAGAAAGAAAGAAACTGGCAGTTAAAAAAGGAGTAGAAAAAAGTTAGTTTACCACCAAAGGGAGATAGATTTTCATAGAACATCAGTTTATACAAACTGAAAAATTTCACTCAAGAAAATATACACACTTTTGTATGTGTATACTGGGTTTTAATGTAAAATCTTACTTTATATTTAGGTCACTGTCAAAAAAGTTTGAAAACCACTGATTTTTAAAAAATTAATTGGCGCCTGGCTGGCGTAGTTCAGTGGATTGAGCGCAGGCTGCGAACCAAAGTGTCGCAGGTTCGATTCCCAGTCAGGGCACATGCCTGGGTTGCAGGCCATGACCCCCAGCAACCGCACATTGATGTTTCTCTCTCTCTTTCTATCTCCCTCCCTTCCCTCTCTAAAAATAAAGAAATGAAATCTTAAAAAAATTAATTGGCAGTCAAAAAGTCAAGAATATGCTCAGAAAATCAGTATTTGAAATGGTCTTTTAAAACAGACAACTATGCTATAACACATACGAAATAAAATCTAACAGATGTCCTTGCTGTGAGATGTTTTCGTTTTTCCATCGGTACACTGCTTCTGAAATTTAAATTAGGCTCACTTGCTTGGATGTAAAAAAACATGAATGAAAGTAGATACTCTCAGAGTGAGCGTCAGAAGGCTGGTCTTGAAAACAGACACTGCGTGATGCACACTTGTGCACGTGACACAGGGGCCTGGTTAGCAGTTCGCTGCTGGCCGACGGCCTGCTGAGCATCCCTGTCTGTTCTCGCATGCTCCTCCTCCTCCCTGCATGAGGTTACTTACTATGAAAGCCTTCTTTGGTTTTGTTTTCTGGCAAATCTCAGAGATTGTAAACCGGTGACTTATGGCTCAAATTTGTCCAATAAATATGTTTTGGCAGGAACCCTCGGGGTTTAAATATATCTAAGTTTTTAGAAGGGCACTTAGAAGTGCCACTACCTGTGACACTCCCCTAACCCATTATCTGTCTCTTGAAAACATTTGAGTCGGCTGCCTGTACTTTAGACCTGCACAGGCCTAAGGGACCGCAGGTGCAGAAATGCTTCCTGGTAAGCAGGGAACTACTAGCCAGCCCGCATGGCTCAGGAAGTTTAGTTTGACCATACCATGGTTTTCTTAGTTTAGAGGCATTGCCTTATGCTTGCCAAGGCATTGCCAAGTGATCAGTATCATTCTAAATATGATACACACATACTGATTTTGACTTCAGAGGGGTGTTAATGAACTCACTCTGGGAGAATGACCACCTGGAAGATGAAAATCCCAGGACATTTTCCTAAAAAGTAGGACATAAGCTTTGGGGCACAGTCAAATGTTTGTTCTTTAAATACTTCTTCCAAAACATCCCATCTCAGTCCACATGGTGGCCAGCTAAAAATAGGCCTTGTTTCCTACCTTATAGTCAGACAATTGCAGATGTTATACAAAATGGCTAAAATGATAGAATATGAAAACAGTTCTATAATGCAGGTTCTAAAATATTAATCTGGTTGTGTGACAGTGAGCGATAATATTTATCCAAGAGCACGTAAGCTCTGTGGAATGCTCCCTGCAAATGTTCTGCTCCTGATTCTCTGTGGATGAGCGGGGCCACAAATCACGGAACTCTACAGCAGAAACAGAAACTGGGTTTTGATTGATATCTTAAACCTCTTCTCCAAATAAAACTTTAAACCACGATATTTAACATGTCATTCTTTTGTGACTTTGAGTCCTTCACTGGTCTATTAGGTGATTTGGATATTTATGGGCAATAAAAGAGAGAAAAAAGAGCAGAAATGAGAAGGCTAAAGGGAACTGAATGATGAGACTACACATAATTGGTAGTTGATTGCATTGCTTAATGAAGATTTATTTGTACATTGTCCCTAGTGGAAAAGTTTGGTATGAGGGTTAACAGTGACTTCTTTCATCACAGTGCTTAATCTTCTGATGGAATTCTTTGTGTTCAAAGGAATGTTTTGCATGAATAATTTAGCTCAGTCAGACTTTGTGGCAGCCATTTCCGTACATGTTATTCCTCATTTACTGCAAAGAAACCGCTTGTTTAGAAGTAGATTTAATATCTAAAGAATATAATTTTTCTGTGCTTGAGTCTGAGGTGAGCATAATCAAGAAAGTTAAGAAAATAAGTATGTAAATTGCATTTTTCTCTCAAGGCATTTTATGCTAAATAAAGCCAAGTGAAAACATGTAGCATTATTAAATTGATAATAAAATGCAAACACATTAGGAAGTGCCAGGGATGGGAACTGTAAGGCTAATGAGATTACAGCAGTTTCTCTGAAGTGTCTGTCTAATTATTTACTTGTCTTTCCCTCTCCCACCGGTTTTCAGATCAAAGATTTTGCTCCGTTTCATGCGTTCTTTCATGTGTTTCAAGTGTTCTTAACGTAACGTGCTCTTGGATGAATATTTTAATCTTCACCAACGTATCAGACTGCCTCCCTCTACTGCCCGTTGTGCATCATGAGACACTCCCGGTTTGTTTTCATTGCACAGATATCTAGGCCACAAGTAGCTCTCGTTGGCCTAGATAAGGAGGTGAACCTCCTCCAGGGAGCAGTCCCTAGAGATTATGGTTCTATGGGCAACCCCAGTCCAGTTCTATCCTTCTGAAAAGACTTGGTGTATCATAAATGAGATTAAGTAGGATGACCTTGCTGACCTCCTGTCATTTAGGGTCACTCTTCAGGGTCTCCTCCTCAGCTGATCTGGATAATCCAAAGGTCTTTGAAGGTTCATAGGCCACCTGCAGAATTTCTGTCTGAATCAGTGGTCAGGGCCTCCCTACACTGAACATAACTTCGTAGTTACAGAAACAGTCTATTCTTGCAGAAGCTTTCAAAAGCACTTAGCTTTCAGGCTGACCTTATTCAAACTGATATTCTCAGAAAAGTGTTAGGGACTCTGTCAAGCCAGCTTTATTTCCTGACATTTTTGTATCCCTTAGCTCGGCCATTGACAAAAAAAGTCAGTTTCTTCACTAATCAGACTTCAGCCAGAACTTTTAGTAGCTCATAGTGTGTGAAATAATAGCTGGTGAATCTAAGATGAATTATAGGACATTCATCAAATATTTAAGTTAATTAGGCAATTGAAAGCATAACCTCACAACCATTTAATACAGCAGGTAGCATTCAGATTTCAGAAACATCACTGGTCCCTGTTTCTTCCTAGTGTTCATGGCACTTGTGGAATAGATGTGGCACTTTAAATGGGGTGTAACTGGATGTGTGCTCTGAAGTGTCATCCCCAGTTAAACCTGGGTCAGTGTATTTCACATATGTCTGTAGAAGATTTGTTTTTCTCTCACGAAGGAAACTATTGGGTTTTTAAAAAATAAATTTTGACTAAGGATTTCTCTTAAGATACTGTTTGAAATGCTGGTTGCCAAACCACATGTGTGTTAGAATCAAAATGGTTCCCAAGTGTGTGTAGGTGTGTAAGATGTAAACATTGGGTTTCCTTTTTATAGCCTGTTAGGAAGCCCCTCTGCTGGAACTAGTCATAACCCATTTGTCCTCACTTATATAAGCAATTGTAGCATGAAAAACTTCGTTAGTGTTTTACCGAATAGCTTCTATTTAGAGCCTTCTGTATGATTATTTAAGAACAAATTGTTATTGAGTGGCTTGTCCTTCCATCCCTTCCTTTTCTCCCTCCTTTCTGCCTTTCTCCCTCTTTAAAGATCTAAGAGCTGTTGGGCTGAAGAAAGGGATGTTCTTCAATCCGGACCCTTACCTTAAGATGTCCATTCAGCCCGGCAAGAAGAGCAGTTTCCCCACGTGTGCCCACCACGGGCAGGAGAGAAGGTCTACTATCATCAGTAACACCACTAATCCAATTTGGCACCGCGAGGTAAGGTGATGCTCAGTGGTCTTGTATTTGACAGTTACTGCTGAGCTGAGTTTGGGTGTGGACGAGACGGGTGAGGTGTCTACGGGATCTCAGAGAAAGAGAGCACAGTGAGAATGAGGTACTCCCTTCCAGCCAGGGCTGGGTCTGGGATAAGGCATGTGAGGCACTCGGGTGCACAATTTCAAAGATGCCAAAAGATTCAAAAGTCAGATACAGGGTCTGGCAGAAATAGTGCCTGCTCGAGTGTGGTTGGTAGAGTAATAATATGGGTGTAATAATTTATAGTTTTAATTTGAACATTTCACCTAAAATGTCACATGGTATGCTTGAGTGTGATATTGTTATGTCACAGAATTACATGCTTATGACTTTGAAATAAAAGATTTTGCAATAAGAAAGGGGCATTATTTGTGCCGGACCCCTGCACTTTAATGCAATATATATATATATTTTTGTATGTTCTGCTGAAGTGAGTTCATGCAACATTTTTTAAGTCAAAATCAATGCAAAAAAAAGAGAACAAAGTATTAAATTTTGAAGTAAGGACGGGATCAGTAGCAATGCCTTTCAGAGTCATATTGGACCTTGAGGCAGAAGGAAAAGTCTGTGATGATGATTCCATTTTTATTTTAAATTTTGATTTTTTTGTAGCACATATTCAGTACAAATTAAAGGAATTTCTCTGCCTGCAAGCTTTGGTAAATGTTTTTTATATTTCTAGATTTCAGTAAGTTAAATGAGCCATTCCAAGAGTTGTCATCTCGAGTGAGGCCAGACTGTGTTGATGGTACTTCACACCTCCCCGCAGCTGCACTGTGTGACTAGTCAATTTAGGGCACCTGTCGGGGGAATCCGGCAAAGGGTTTTCTCACAGAGCTACGGAGAGTCAGAGGAGGAGCAAGGAGACATCATTTCCCATCTAGGGAGCAAAACTTGAGTTCTCCCGCCATTTCTTTGGGACCCAAGGCGCATATCAAATACTAGTTAGAGTGTTTATGGATAAACGTTTATTGGTATAAATAATTAAAATAATTAAATCATTCGCTAAATGTTTAATGATAATAACAATATTCTAATGACATTGTAGAAATATTTCCCTGGAGAGGGCAGTAGCTCAGGGACTCTAAAACCAATTGGAGAAAAGATATGGCTATTTGAGAACTTGCCAGCCCAAGCAAGATGTTTCTCTTGGGCAATTTTTATGGTTATTGAAATAGATAAATGCATGCTTTCTTATTACTGATTTAAAAAACTAGTATATACTTAGTATCTCCAAATAGAAAATCATTTTTAAAGACATACCACCTAATTTAACACATTAGAAAACATAACATTTATCTCAATAAGAGCTCTAGAAGGCAGAGTGGATCTAGTAATGACACTAGCAATAACTTCATTTTCCTCACATGTAATATTTACAAAACTCTTAATCACACTACCAATGTGCACCTGATAAGGGGTGGTTGGCACAGGAGGGAGGGTGTAAGGGATGAGATTATCATCTGTCTATTTTTGTGATTAAGAAACAGAAGCTTGAAGTGTTAATGTAACTATTTAGAAGCAGAAGTGATGCTTAAACTCAGCTCTTCTATTCTAAGCAAGTGCTTTTTTCATTAAGCCGCTCACTAAACTGCACGGCTCTTGGGAGGACTTTGTTAAGACTAGATAAACTCAGTGGTGCCCAGGTGTGATGCTGGCTAGCACTAGTCATGTCACTGTGGCTTCCTGGGTGCTGTCAGGGAAGATGTGAAGTGATTCAGGTGAGATTCCTGAGATCGTCATGTTAAAAAGAAAGTTTTACCATTGTAAAGATAAAATGAAGCTAGTGTATGTGATTTTCCAAAGGAGGAAATCTCTCTATATAATGATATTTTCTATGATTATTAATCTCTAATCTTATTTTCTCCAGCGATAGTCTTAAACAAAACAACAAAGCTTACCTTAACCTCATAATTTTATTTTTCTGTCCCAAAGGAAATGACCCTGTGTGCCTTTTAAATTAATTTCGACTTAAACATTGGTTTTATTTTCCCATTTACCAAGGAAGCCATAGTATTCTGTAGGTGTTCCTAAAACACTTTAACCATTAAGCAAAGTGGTGTTTTAACCTGTATTGTGCAACTTCTAAATAACATGGGGTAAGGAATTAAAATTGCCATTAACCAAATGTATTGGTTAATTCTAACCCATTCTATAACAGGGTATTAAGTGTCAAAGAATTCAGACAAACATGGTGAGTACTAGAATTATATTGTGCGCAGGTTAATATTCAATAGCATCTCCTAAAACTGTGGGACTGGGGAGGGGCTGATGACTGAGGGGCTGCCTTTGTCATGCAGATCCTTGGTGGCTGCTGCCTAATTGCTGTGCACGTTGGTGGTCGCGAGTGAGTGACAGACTACCCAGGGCTGCAGACATCCCCAGCCCTGCAGACTGTGTGTCCTTAGGGTTCAAGATACCATTTTCTGTCATATAAGGGATATGATTTCATGTTTGCCTTTTAAAAATCAACCTGTTATCTGTTTTCAGAAATATTCCTTTTTTGCACTTCTCACTGATGTCTTAGAAATCGAAATTAAAGACAAATTTGCCAAGAGCCGTCCTATCATCAAGCGGTTCCTGGGGAAACTGACCATCCCAGTCCAGAGGCTGCTGGAGCGGCAGGCCATCGGGTAACCAGCCCTCGCGCGTGGGGCCTCTGGGGGACTAGTCTGTGCGGAAGCAGCGGAAGTCATCCTCTTATTTTCAGCCCTCCGACTTTTCTTACCGATAAGAAGGGATGACATATTTCTTTTAAAAATGAAAATGTGTGTCCATTAAAATGGGTAGGACAAAAAACCAGTTTAATTATGTGCCATTTTTTTTGTGGGTATCTGTATTTTCCAAGATGTACCTACCGTTAGCATTGTGACATCTGATACCGTAGTGCTCAGTTGTTTTTGCTCCAAGTGCCTCTCACTAGATCAGAGCCCTGGTGTAGGGGGACACCTCCCTTATCCTGGTTGACCCCATCAGAGAACTTGTGGTTCCTGAGAAACAATAACCACCTTGTCTCAGGGCCACTTAAAACAAGACGTAAACTCTGAGGAGGTATTATGGTAGAAGTCCTAGATCTATACATTAGCTCAGACAACTAAAGTTTACTTTTGGTGTCTGTTTTCTGTCTGTGAGCCTTTTGTAAGTTGTGGAGAAAGTAGTTAAGAAATTATAATATGCCTCCATCTCTTATTATAAGCAGTCTATTTGTTTTTATATGGTAAGTACCAGAAAACGGTGGTTCTCTGAGGTAGCACGGGGGGCGGAGCTTTGGAATCTTTCTCGTTGTCAGAGAACATTAGAGCATGCGGTGGTGGTTGTGGTAGGAGGGGGAGGAGGAGTAGCGGCAGCAATAGCAGTAGTAGTCGTGATCATGGCAGCAGGATCAGTAATAACAGTCATTACGGTAGTTGTAGCGGTAGTAGTAAACAGAAAAGATGCTGAGAGCTTCCTCTGTGTCAGCGATTGAGTTCATTAAGCTCATTAGCTCATGTAATCTTTTCAACAACTCTGGAGGGTGAAGAAGGGAATTATACCAATTTCAGAGATGAGGGATTTGAGGCTAACCAGCAAGTGGTGGCACTGGGGCTGCAGTTCAGATCAGCCTGCTCTAGAACCTTGGCTTCTCAGCAACACCGTCAGGACTGGCAGAACGGGCAGATCGCTCTAGCTAACTGCGGAAGGGTGCTCACCTGTATTCACTCTGCAGCTGACCAACTCTGTCCACATGTCGTAGTTTCCTTGGGTGTTATTTTTCTCATCTGAAAAATAAAGCATTTAGACCAGATCATCTCTAAGACCCCTTAAAAATCTGAAACTGAGATTCTAATGGATTCTAACTCTCTGGCCATCAGAGGCAATGGAGTTTGTGGGTGAGTCAGCCCACATGAAGTATAAATATTAGACTGAAATTCCAGCAGCCTGGCTTATCTGATCTAAGCCGGGAAATCCAATTCTCTTTAAGCATAATAATTATTGCTTCTAGAGGAGATAATGTACTTTGGAAAGCTTTTAAAAATATTTTTAGGATTTATGGAAAGTGAAAGATTACAGAAAGTGAGAATTAACTATGGGAAATGTAGCTGCCATTTAATTTATGTAATAATTTACATAATAAAAAGTGACACTTGGCAGAAGTGTCAATTTATGTACACCAGTAAGAATGATCAAGGAAAAATAAAACCTTGTCAGTGTTTGAAATTGTTGTTCACTTGCAGGCTTTTTCATTTAGTCCTTTAAAGAACTGGATGCCCAGAGAACTGCCAGTGACTGCGCCCATGTGTACGGGAAAGAAGTCCAGCATAAATTCATAAAATATTACAGTAATGAAATAGTTCTGTGTATGTACATGAAAAGCATTGCCTGATACAGGTGCTTAGGGGGTTGCTTTATTAAAAATCATACATACTACATATCAGTAGATCAGATACCAGCATCAAAACATATATTTCTGACCTGATTATTGTATTCCATCTAGTAAGTGATACATCTTGAAAAATGCTGGGTTTTCATTCTTATGTGTTTGGTAGACTGAAAGTATCTGAAATAGCCGAGGTTTTCCAGGGTGAGCTAGAACTCCTTACTAATTACCGACTTTGAGAGCATTTGTGTGAGTCTGGCAGTTTTCAGACAGGCCCGCATTCTGTCCAGAAGCACCTCACTTTCCCATGCTTTGTTAATTGCTCTGATTATGTTAGTGAGAAATGTTTTAGTCAGATAGCAAGAGTTCTTTGGCACTTACTCTTTATAATTACATATCATAATAGTATATAATTTATTGTTCATAATAATGTATCACGTCAAGAGGCAGGATGAGTCAGATGAGACCTGGTAAGAACAAGAAGGCAAGTGAGCCCCTGACAGGCGCCCAGCACAGGATGAAACCCTTGACTCAGAATCTCTCAGTACAGAGGATTTCCTGTATTTGTAGGCTGAATAATTGAATTGAGTAACTTGTCAGATTGGCTAATAAACAACGCTGACACCTGTTAAAATTACTTTTTCCAAGTAAAGAGTCTCATTTGTTAATGAGTTTATTCAACAAATGTGTGTATGGGTGTATGTGTGCGTACATAAATAGTGCCTACTAAATGTTTAGCGCTGTTTGTTGGGTATTGTGGATATTACAGTGAGCAAAACAGATGGGTATAGTTCTTCCCTTATAATTCCTACTCAACATTGATTTTCTAGCTAAAATTCATCACTTTGTAAGTCTTCATCATCAACACTTTTATTGGCCAGAGGAGAGGAGTCCATTTAGTTTTAGCAGACACAGGGAGATTTTATTATTCCAGGACGGCGTGTCCTAAGAGATGGGTGAGGAACCACAATGCCGGAGCAGGGCCGTGTGACTTGCCACTGGGTGCGGGCATCAGTGGGTGGAGACGGAGTCCCAGGAAGTGTCAGGCTCTGTGTGAGTGCTGGGAAGACAGGGGTAAAGGCACCCCTGCTGTTAATGCAGGTTGCAGCCATTATATAATGCCATTTGAACACTCTAATGTAGAAGCATTTAACATACCTGTAATGTCTTCATAGTTACAAATGCCTGCATGTCCCTTTACAGAAAAAATTTTTAAATGCTACGTTAAGTAGGAAAAGCATGATGATGGCAGTCACATTGAGGTGAGCCAGGATTAAAAAGTGTCATTAAGATGCACGTTACTAGAAGCAGTGTAGAGTCACTGAGATGGTATATCCAATAAGACCGATATGGTGAGGTCAGAGCAGGGGCTTCTGTGTCAGAGGAACCCCTGTCCTAATGCTGGTCCTGTTACTGCGTAGTTGTCTGGCCTTGGGCAAGTCACCCATTCTTCCCGTGCCGCCAGCAGACAGGGCTCGCTGCCCACCTCCCTCTGGCTTGGCTTGGAGGATTCAAAGCGGTGATGTGTGAAAATTCCATAGCAGTTTGAATGACACACAGTGAACACTCCATTTGGGGAGACAAAAGTATTTTAAAAGCATCAATCCAGAAAAAACATTGTGATTTTTTCAGGGAAGGAAAACAAAACGGTAAAGGATGTAATTTCATTATTTTATGAAATTCTTGCTGTGAAGTCAAAGAAATTCGTAAGAGCTGAACTGGGATTTTACATTAGCATGCAATCTTTTAAACGAATGACATCTATTTAGAATTGAGGAGGTGGAGAAGCACAAATAGCTGTGCAGGTTAATACTAATCAGCTGACTAGAACCTCTAAACTCAACTGCGGTGCAAATAGGTGGAAGCATTATGTTCTCCTCCTGAAGCTACCACGAGAGGGCAGTGTGAGAGCAGAGATGGGGCAATGTGGTCCTCTGCCTTTGGTTATTGGCTTTAATTAAATGTAAATCACATTCAGAATGAAAGTTGCTTGCATACAAAGAAGTGATGTGATTGCATTTGTCTTTGATAAATAAACCCTGAATTGAAAAGATGGACAGCTTCATCCTTGAGAAGGCTGGTAGCATGGGCCAGGGGCCAAGGTGGGCAAGAAGTGGGCTGACCCACTTGAGGTCCCCTTTGGCAAGCCTCCAAGTGTGACAAGAGGCACCACAGTGGCACGTCTAGTTTCTCCAACTGTCCCATCAGTAACACTCACATGCCACCCTGAGAATGGGTGATGGCCAGGTGCTCCTACAGTGAGAGCCAACAGCTCCAGCCCCTTTACTTTCCTGGTGAAGAAGGGGAGGCTCAGCAGCCCCCTGCCCTTCGCACAGCTGGAGCAGCCGCTGGGGCCATCCTGGTCTGCTGTCTCCTAACTCTCTGCCCCCACTCTTCAGAATACACCAGCACGGGCCCTCTGTGGCAGCAAGTGACACCCTCACCTGGGTGGTCCTTCTAGAACCAGCTCCCTGTCGTGCTCATTGCTAAGAAACCAGGCCCACTATATTTCACCCTGAGTCCCAAAGCACCCACAGTTTTAGGCCTTTCACAGCTCCTTGATGACTTTCAGAATGTCCTTTCCCTGGTCACCCTTAGCAGTGAGAGAACAAATCAGTGCACTTTAAAAAATAACACTGTGTTTCATCTTCTGCTTTTACTAATAATTTCCCCCCGACAAGATTTCCTCTTATCCCTGGGTTTATGAATATGCACTTGTGTGAATGAATATTACATTGGACTGTAACATGCCTCTGAGCCTTTTCTTATGGGTCTGAAAGTTTTAAGGGAAATACATGGGACTCGAGGGGTGGTCTGTGGGAAGAAGACGAAGGCGGACACCAGTGTATAAGGATGAAAGAACCATTTCTCCTCTTGCAGTGATCAAATGCTCAGCTACAACCTTGGCAGGAGGCTCCCCGCTGACCATGTGAGTGGGTACCTGCAGTTTAAAGTAGAGGTTACATCTTCTGTGCATGAAGGTGAGATACTGGCATGAACATATCCCTGTAGGAAAAACCTGTTAAATCGTACTCGGTTTTCAGCCTGCATTTGAATAGAATCGAATTTGTGTCCTGATCTGAAAATAAAATAGCTATCAAATGGTTACCTGCTGAAGTTGTTCAAGCAGTGATGAAAGCCTGTTTATCAAAAATATCTCTTAGGTTCATACCTGCACTTGGAAACTGGGCTGTGGAATTTCCAGCCTCAGTGAGCACATATACCTCACGTGAGAGAGTGACCGGCAGTGTGTGTGTTAGTAGTGAGTAGTCGGTGAGACTGCAAAGAAACTCAGGGGGATGACTGAATTCTTTGAACTGACGGTGGCAAAGGAATGGGATGTTCGGAGTTCATTTGTTATAATACTGCTTCATTTTTGTAACTGCTGCTTTCTCCTTCAGATGCTTCTCCAGAAGCTGTTGGCACAATACTCGGGGTTCATTCCGTGAACGGAGACCTCGGAAGCCCTTCCGATGAGGAGGACCTGCCAGGGGGCCACCATGACAGCCCGGTGTGTTCCAATGGGCCAGTTTCGGAGGACAGTGCTGATGGGACCCCCAAGCATTCTTTCAGGACTAGCTCCACTCTGGAAATAGACACAGAGGATTTAGCCTCCACTTCTTCAAGGACCTCCCCTTCCAGAGGACGTCAGGATTCACTCAACGACTATTTAGATGCTATTGAACACAATGGTCATTCCAGGCCGAGCGCAGCTCCCTGCTCCGAGAGGTCCATGGGAGCCTCTCCGAAACTAAGGAGTAGCTTTCCCACCGACACAAGACTCAATGCAATGCTTCATATCGACTCAGATGAAGAAGACCACGAGCTGCAGCAGGACCTGGGTTACCCATCTTCTTTGGAGGAGGAAGGCGGGTTAGTCATGTTTAGCAGGGCATCACATCGAGACGACGTGAGCCTGACGTCTCAGACAAAGCCAGAAGACAACCCTTTGGAGATTGAAGAAGCCTCCACAAATGATGCTGCTTCCTTGGAGGAGAAGCCAGAGAATCTTCCAGAACTTGCAGAGAGCTCCTCCCTCTCCGGCCCTATCCCAGATGGAAGTGAAAATGGCCCAGAGTCTCAACCCATTGCTGACCAGGACAGCACAGAATTGTGTGGCTCTCAAGAGGTAGATCAGCCCGCAAGCGGGGCAGACACGGGAACCCCTGATGTATCAGGAGGAAGCCAGAGAGCCATCAGTGAGACTGAGTCCCTTGATCAGGCGTCTGAGCCTTCCCAGGTGTCCTCTGAAACAGAGCCCAGCGACCCTGCCAGGACAGAGAGCGTGAGTGAGGCCAGCACCAGGCCCGAGGGAGAGAGTGACCTGGAAGGCGCTGACAGCTCCTGCAACGAGAGCGTTACCACGCAGCTGTCCTCGGTGGAGACACGGTGCTCATCTCTCGAGAGTGCGCGGTTTCCCGAAACCCCAGCCTTTTCTTCTCAGGAGGAGGAAGATGCAGCCTGTGCAGCAGAACCCACCAGCAGTGGCCCGGCCGAAGGGTCACCAGATTCCATATGCACTCCTGGCTCTCTGCCTGTGGTGCAGGTGCCCGGTGGAGAGGAGGAAGGACCAGAGCCAGAATCGGCCACTTTACCTGACCAGGATGAGGTCGGGGAGGTCTGGCAGCGGAGGGGCAGCGTAGAGGGAGCTGCTGCTGCTTCTGCTGCTGAGAGCCAGCCCCCAGAAGAGGGTGATGCGGGGGATGCCCAGGGGGCTTGTGAAGGGGCCACTGCCCAGGAGGAGGGCGCTACTGGAGGTAGGATATAGAGGACAGCATGGCTCTTTGCTCAAGCATTCCTGCTCAAAGACAAGTCTTGTGGTTTTGTCCCTAATGCAAATTATACTGCAGGTCAACTGTTATTGAATTCTTCACCTTCGTGTCTTAGTGTCCAATGGTTAGTTTTTACTTTTATTTTTCAATGGATCTTCTTCTAATGCTGAGATAAGAGGCCTGCTGAGTAGGTCTTCAGACTTCAATAATGAATCTTAAGGCTCCGCATCAGGAATACAGTGTGGGGACCTGTGGCCCCCAAGAGGATGGCCTGTGGGATGGGGGTGGGGCCAGGGGTGGCACCCCTGTCCACACAGGCCTGGAGGGCCCAGATGCCCGAGGGCAGAGAAGCAGGAGAGAGCTGCGTGTGTGCCTGCCGAAGCAAGGCATCCTGGATTCCCGGGGCCAAAACACCCTTGCTTGGGCAGTGTGAAAACAAGAACAAACTTAAATAATGAATCACTAGTAGGACGTGGGTTTGTAGATACAAAAATCAGACAGGCCAGCAGCTTCAACATTAGTGTAATCTGCAGAGGTCACACCTTCTTTCATAAAACTTCCCAAAGAGAAAGTAGTAAGGCTTTGCATCAAAGGTACTATTTTTGCCTTCTGTTTGAATGTCTTAGGATGCAAACTTACATGAAAATTGTATTGTGTCTCAGTGAATGTGGCTTGGTAGAATGATTTCTTTAAAATGTTCTATTATGGATGCATGAAAAAGTGTAAGGATAATTTCATATGCCTAAATAGAACGGGCTTAGAAATGGTAATACTTTTCTTATTCTGTAACTTACTTTTCTACCTAAAGTATGCCCCTTCTTTTCTTCCTCCTTTGTTTTGTCTTGTTTCCTTCGTTATCTTGTGGCCACACGTAAAGTGACCCTAGAGCACTAGTGCAGGACCAGGACAGAAGCCAGGGAGGGAAAAGACTGGGGTGGGGGCGGATGGGTGTGGATGGAAATCTCTCCAGAAGCCCCTTTTCTGACTAAGCCTTCCTCTCCTGTTTTCTTTGGTTTCTGGGTCTTCATATGGGACATGAGACTGGAGAGAAAGGAGACTAGCCCCATGATTTATGTTAAGTTTTTTAAAAAGTTTGTGTTAAAGCATAGTTGGCATACAACAGTACAATGGTACATTAGTTTCGGGTGTGCGTGTTACTCTGTTGAAGACTGTTTGGACACTGAAGGGGAGGACAGTGCCTGGATGACGTTTCACCTTTAATCCTAGGTTCTCAAACCGACGGCCACCAGCCCCTGCGGTCGCTGCCTTCAGTGCGCCAGGACGTTAGCCGGTACCAGAGGGTGGACGAGGCTCTCCCACCAAGTGAGGACTTGTTCACTAAAGGGCTCGCCTTGATCAAAGGGTGCAAGGGTGACGGGACCCACGGGACCTAAAAGAGGGGTGCCAGTCCCCGAGAGGAAGGGATCTGGGGGCTGCCACCTGACCTAGCAGATGTAGTTGGGGAGTTATAGGCTGGTGACTCCTGTCTGGCCACGTCCCGTGGCATGGAAGGGCAGATGGGGGGCAAGTACACGCTGTGGTGCCGCGGAGTAAGTAGTGTCATCAGGGAAATAGACCCAGATATTATAGACAGTTGGGTGTAGAATAATTTTTCTAATGATTCCTAATGGTGGCATAAATTTTTAGTTAGTAGACAGATTGGTACAACCTCTTAGAAAAAGCCTTACTGTAGATAATATACTGCTTTTTATTCACTTACAACATTTTAAATCGTTAAGTATAGGTTCTGGGGTTTTTTTCTTATATAGAGAAGTGTTATTAATTAATAAGCATTTATTTGGGACATGACAGTTATTTGGGGACTTGGAAGATGTTTCACTTCTTTCACTTTCAAAAATCATGTAACACTCACAGGAGAGATGGATGAGGATTAGGGATGCTGGGAAGTAGTTACACCACCTGCGTGCGGAAGTCTGAGCGATGCCCTTGGCCAGTCATAATTCTAACACTATTCTAGCTTCTAGCTTCCCTGAAAACAACATTGTTCTGTGATAGCATTTTGATGAATACCGCTTTTAGGAACATATTGGGAAGTACATTTTTCTATCTTACTGCTTTCCCTTCTTACTTGCCCTCTCTTCACCCATCTTGTATGTGATCCTGGCAGGAGGCTGATGCCCTTGGCCTGCTGTATTTTTAAAATGGTGGGACGTAATGGGGTCAGGGGAGTATGCATTTAAAGGGCTGAAATGCTGAGTGGTGAGTGTGGGTGAGTGCCACACAGAAAAGCAGAATGGACGATTTGCCAAAATGTTGGCTCGGTCCTTTGGAAATTCTGTTGTGTGCACATCCCTTGTTCATGTATTGGGTAACTAAGGGCGGTTACTCAAGGAAACACATATTTTAAGCGTTTTTTTTTAAGATTTTATTTATTTAGTTTTAGAGAGGGAAGGGAGGGAGAAAGAGAGAGAGAGAGAAACATCAATGTGCGGTTGCTGGGGGTCATTGCTTGCAACTCAGGCATGTGCCCTGACTGGGAATCGAACCTGCGATGCTTTGGTTCGCAGCCCGCACTCAGTCCATTGAGCTACGCCAGCCAGGGCTTAAGCAGTTTTTCAAAATCAAGCAACAGCCCTGACTGGTGTAACTCAGCCTATTGGGTGTCATCCTGCAAAGCAAAAGGTCGCCAGTTCGATTCCCTGTCAGGGCACATGCCAGAGTTGTTGCTGGTCCTCATGGGAGGCACATGTGAGAGGCAGCTGATTGACTTTTCTCTCCCTCTCTTTCCCCATCCCTTCCTCTCTCTCTAAAAATAAATAAATCTTTTTAAAAAATCAACCAAGAGATTAATCATTGTGTTATTGTAAACAAGTATGAGAAAATAACTTCCTTATTGTTTACCCTTGGAGAAAAGATTAGAGACAGAAAAAAAATATTCCTGGGAGATATTTAGATATAATTGGAGAGAGATGCATTAGGAACAGGAGAAGAGAGTTCTGAGCGTTGTCTGCGTGCAGGTGTGGTGTGCTGATGAGGCAGCAGAGCTGTAGAGGGTGGAGCAGGGGCGGAGCATCTGCACGTGGAGAGATGACCTGCATGTGAAGAGATGACCTGCATGTGAAGAGATGACCTCCCCGGTGGCCTCCAATTGCTTGGACTTTTGTTGGACCGTGATTTTGGTTTCTAGGTTGTATTTTATAAAGACAGGTTCTTTCCTACTGAGATTACGACCACTGTTTGTGATATTTCAGTGCATTTGTTTAAACACTGGTATTTTCATCACAGAATACATCTCAGGATTTTAATAATATAAATAGTTGGTAATTCATTTTAATACACTGATATATTCAAAAGTAAAAAGACAATGTAATAGTATGCCCAATTTAATGAGTGATTATGAACAGGTGAAAAATTCTTTAAAAAATGTTTATTGATTTTAGAGAGAGATTGGTTGCCTTCCATACACGCCCCAACTGGGAAATGAACCTGCAACTTAGGTATGTGTCCTAACTGGGGATTGAACCCCCAGCCCTTTGGTGTATAGGACAATGCTCCAACCAACTGAACCACACCAGCCATGGCAGGAGGAAAATTCTTAAGAGTTGTTTCCTCTTATGCAACTTGCAGAAGTGAATGGGGGCGATTTATATTGTATTGGATAGGTTACAGGCATACCTGATTACTGCCCAACTCTCCCCACACTGCTTTGTTCCCTCCTATTCCCAGCCTGTCTCCTCCATCTGGTCATCTGTTTAACCTCTTGGCTGCCCCTGCTCACTGTCTGTCTCCGACACAGCTAGTCCTCTGCCTTTGTTTGCTCGCTGGGCAGCTCTGCCTCTGCCTCTGGCCATGCCTCTGACTCTGGGCCATGGCATTCCACATTCTGCACTGCCTTAAGCCTTCTGACTTCACACAGTATCTCCCAGGGGGCTCCTCTGAGAAGTGGCCGGTTGGAGTGTGCAGCTTGGTCCATCTCTTGAATGGCCCAGCTGAATTATTTTAAGGCTAACAGTCATACTTTTAACATTATTAATTATAATACCTCAAACTAGTACTTTTGTTTGCTTTAGTTTTTTTTCCTTCAAATTCTTTGTAACAGTTTGGTGAGGTAGGTCAAGCAGGTCTTATCTGTCATTCATAGACAAATGGGTATAAATCAGCTAATCTGATTCTGTCATGTTATAGACGGAGAAAGGGAAGCCCAGATAAATTAGTAACTTGTTCAGGATCCCTTACTAGTAAAAGTTGAGAAAGCATCTCACATTCTTTCTCCCCTCTCAAGTGTTCTGATCTAAGATCTGAAGAGAAGGGACTGTTGTAGCTGGTAGATGAGTATAAATTTTGAAAGTCTGGTCAGCGGCAGAGGTAGCTTCTATTATGGGACATTGTGCATTAGGTGCAAGCTACACCTCCAATCAGAGGCTTTGGGGATTTCACTGAAACTTTATTATACCGTAGTGTTTTGAGGTCAGACTCAAGAAGGTTGAAAAAGTACTTTCTCTTCATCTGCTTTAAATTTCCTCAGCAGACCCTTCCCCAGGAGTACCCTCAAGGGTAAGAGAAGTGGTCACAGTGAGAATATGAGTGACTGTCTCATGGCCCAGACAGGTTGCTATGCTAAGCACCTGTGTCATATTCAGAAGCACCTTTTCCTCTCTGCACAGGCCACTGTCTCCAGACCCACAGGACAGGTGACTGAAGCTTTGCACCTTGGCCTGTGACACCCTCCATTCTTGATTCTTTCTCCTTATTAGTATTGTTGTTCGTTTGCCTTATTTGGTGAGAAAACCCCAGCAAACTTAGGCTTCTCTCTGAAGATACACGATTCAGTTAACTGGGGTCTTTTGCCATGCGGTTTCACGCAAACAATTGATTGTGTACTAGTTTGCATAGCAGTGTTGCAACTTAGTCTCTGAATACCTGTTTGATCTCTTTTTATGTAAAGCAGTGTTCCTTGTTTCTTTGCTTCTTCTTCCCATCTTATTTCTCCTATCTTAGAATCAGGGAACAGATCTTGGACTTAGTACACAGGTCATTCAGCGGCGATGATGATCTCCTGCTTGGTTCTCAAAATCTTCCTCTTGCTTTAGGCTGCAGAACTTGTGCAGGGACCTTGTGGGCTGTGGAACTTCAGCCACTTGTTGAGAAACATTCTAATCATTTGTAGAAACAAAGAAAGCTCCAGGTCTTGAGAGCTGTGTGTCCCTGTTGAATACCTTCCAGGGAAGCAGCTGGAACTTGAAAATGCACTGAGTCCCTTAAGAATTTGCTGTTTCTTACTCGGCGGTGATGGAAGGCACTGGCAGCTGGAGGCATTCAGGGCTGTAGTCCGCCAGAATTCATCGGCATGACAGGTCTTGATCCTTTTAGCATTAAGATAAGTGCAAAAAGAATGGCCAGCTCAGTTCCTTCTGAAAAACTGTTATTTTTCTCTTATTGGCTCTAATGTAATTGTGACTTAACCTATTCCTGCACTGGAGACAATAGAGAATTGTCAAGTAAGTGTTTCCCCCCACCCCAAAAGGATAGGAATAGATTCAGGATGAACAGTGTGGATTAGTGGACACTTACAGAATCCCAGGGTTGCTACCATATTGTTAAGACAAGCGTATTACTTATGGATTCAAATGTGTAATTGTGGAAAAATGCAGGGCAACATTTATCATTCTTTGTGGTTGTACACTTCCATTTTAAAATCATCCTTTGAAATGAATGCCTAAAAGTAGGCAGTGAATCTGAAAAATAAAATTAATTTTAAAAGTTTCCACTGTGCTGAAGGGTAGGGACTCTTATTTTCTAGAGTTTAAAAGTTAGTTTTAAGAACAATTGATACCGTTCATCTAAAAAGCTACTTTCTTCAAGATTGAAGGTATTAGGTGCAGAACATACAGCGACTTGAGATTTTGTAAAACTTCTTATTCAAATACACGTGCAGAAAAGAGCATGGTCAGCCTGTGAATTCCCCCAAACTAAGTGCACCTGTGTGTCCGGTGCCGGTCCCTGGGCCCCTCCAGGCCTCTTGTACGCCTTCCCCTCACTAACCCCCACTCCTGAAGGGGCTGGGGGTGGGGGGGCTCCCCTCCTGGCTCTAAAATCAGGAAATTGTTCCATTTACTTTTGTACTTTATACAAATACCATCATACTTCCTTGAATATTAAAATAAGAAAATAATAATCTGTTAACACTGCTGTCTAGCATTTATCAAAAAGCTTCCCCCCCCCGTTAAAAGTACCTTTAGTTCCTTAAAACTTCATGTCGCCATTTTGATGAAGCTACCAAGGTTATTATAATCTTTGTAGTGGATTTATAAATACACAACATTCAGGTACTGAACTTTTCTAGATCCAGTTGTAACCAGTCCAAGCCCCCACGCATAGTGCCCTCACTCCTTTGAGTCCCGTAGGCAGACCCACGCTGGCCTCCTTCAATATGTAACTGACACTGTCTGGTCCCTGGCTCTGTTACTGACCTTCCTCCCAGTCTCAGCATTCACTCAGCTGTGTTCGCGTCCTTAACAGCTTACCCCTCGGGTAAAGAGTGGGTATGTAGTTGATGAATAAGTCAAAAGCATCGCAGTCTTTCCCAATCGAATGCCGAGAGTCTGCTTGAAACCAGTGTATAGCGCTTCTCTTAATGAGGACTTAAGTAATAACCTCAATTTAAAGATACAGTTTTGATAGTGATAGTCTTAATGTGCGTCTAAAGTTGCATGTTCTTAGCAAAATTTTGGAAGTTGTTTTCTTATTCTCCCCCACTGCACATAGAAATGTCTTGATAGAAATACAAATTAAAGCTATTCCTCATCTTTGCAGAAAGTGAATGCAAGAATCATTCTTTTTACGGCTGTGTGTTATTTAAATTCTTTATTCACCACATGCTGTGTGCATGGCAGCAGTGAACATTTTTGGAGATTCCCCACCTCTCTGCTCTTTTTACCCATGTGGCTGTCTTACAGGCCACGTGTCATGGGGTAAATTCTTATTTAGTGTGTTTAAGGAAAGAGTTCCACCTTTGAAGATAATTTTTTTTGCTTTCTTTTGTCAGAAAATGGAAAGTATGCAACAATGTGTTTTCTTTTCTGCTTTAACTGCCAGCAAATTTAGCCAAATTGTAGTTATAACCTTATCTTGGGAGTTTGGCAGCATCTCTCTCTCTCTCTGTGCTTCCTCCAAGTTGGTTTCTGTTCTGGTTTTTATCCCTAATTGACCCAGTCCACATTTTTTAAAAAACTGGAAGCTACTGTAAACATTCTTGGGGAAGGAATGGCCATTTGTTCTCATGTACATTTGATTTGATACATAGTGTGCACTTGAATTATCCTAGCTCTAATGAAAAAGGAATGAAATTGGAATAATTGGCTTTCAAAATCTTTGAGATGGGAAAGTATGCAAGCAACAGAGCAAAAACAATGGAATAGACCATGGGTTTTTGGAAAATGGTTCCTGAAAATGCTTTACTGTGGTTACTATTTATCAGCGTATGGCAGGTTGAGCATGAGCTCTTTTGGAAATGTCCTATTGATGGAATTGTAGCTGTGCCCAAAGAATTCTGACTTGGCAGGCTCGTTCATTGTACGTCTGTGTTACTTGGAGCTTGAGTGACGTTGTTTTTTGTCTGCATGGTGCTTTTCCTCAGTCCAATTTTTCTTTCTCTTGCCATTTGTCATAAATTACAATGTGCTGAGGTCAACAAAAGAAGACCTCAGCACACCCCACTGGCTGGGATCTAGCATGTAGGTCTTTCCAGTCCGAAGGACCTAGTTGGAGTACTTGGTCCTTTCACCGCCAGAGCAATGCTGTATGTGGTCAGGTGCAAACATGCCTTCCTCCTGACCTCCAGGGTTAGTTTAGGCCTGTGGTATCTGTTGACAAGCTATGTAATCACATGGAGAGTCTTGAAATAATCAAGCTGCTTAGGAGAAAGAGGCCTATTAATTTCAAAAAAATAATTTATATAGAAATACATAAGAACTTTCCTGGTTAAAGAATAGATCTCTGCTATTTTCATACATCCCTATATAAATTACTCTTCCCAACTGCAATCAGTTTTAAAATTTTGCCTTTTGAAAACATTAGCTCATGCTCTGAATGTTTTAATAGGGGAATAGCCTTTTATAGCATCACAGAGATGGGATTTTTGTCTCTGAGGACCAGTCTACTAGCTCTTTTTACTGACATGCATCTTCATATTTGTATACAAAGACTGCCGCACGTAATCAATGAGATTGCTTAAACACCAATTTAAATAATCTTTTAAGACATTGTATTTATTCGAGGTCGGAGGCAAGTAATTATCTTTGCTCCAAAAATGTATTTCTCTTTGGGCAAATGCAAATAGAAATGTGTAGATAATGATATTGTTTGATGACTATGCTTGCATTATTTTCTCCTGAAAACTATACTTACTGAAGTTGTATGTAAATGTACACTTGGATGTTTCCAGCTATGAGTTTTTCATGTAAGCTGGAAAAAACCCCCAGAAAACAAATCATGTTTTGGTGAAAACAAACATCAATACCAATTTTGGTGAGAATATCTAAACTATTACAATCCCAATTAATTGTATTTTTAAAATACTGGTGCTCATATATGAAGGATGAGCATTGTGGGCAGATCTGGAAGGACTCTATACATTCAGAGATTGTTTAAAGGGTTGGCATTATGCACCCCTGGGGGTATGTTTACTAACTGGTCGCAACAGATTCTGCAATGGACTGAGGGGAAGTGCCAGATTATGCAGGGATGTATATGTTATTAGCCCCAAATTATAGCACGTCAGAGAGGGAAAACATATGCTGAAGTTAATGAAACCACATGAGTGGCCCCAGCTCCTCGTCCTAATCCCTCTGGATGCATTACTACTGTTTAGACTGGGAGGCACGCATAGACAGCCACGGCAGGATCTTCTACGTGGATCATGTAAACAGAACCACGACGTGGCAGCGGCCAACAGCTCCCCCCGCCCCGCAGGTGCTACAGAGGTCCAACTCTATACAGCAAATGGAGCAGCTGAACCGGAGGTGAGGACGGGCATTTCTGCTGTCACTGTTCTGTTTTGTGGTTGGGCTAATTTTTACATGGCGCAAAGTAGAAAACACAGTTGTCTCTCTTTCATCTCTGTGTGTCCTGTCATTAAAGTGTAGCTGTTACCTCTTTTGATTCACAGGTTTTCATTGAACTTCTCTTGGTTAAATATAATAACAATAATAATAATAACCACATCCACACCCACATACACAGCTGGTTTGGAAATTGGAGATGAAATAAGCGATGACGACCCCTTTAATCAACCCAAGTCATTGATTTTTAGTAAAGCAGATGTATCCATTTATAATTTGAAGTCAATAATATTTTTAAATATCTCGAATCTTCATTCATGATGCATCTTTATTATCAACCTAAGCTTTTTAAGTACTAATTGCTGCAGAACAAAAAGTTGTTCTTTTCTTTAATAGTAGAGGGATTTAGTTTTCTTTGGGTAAGAGCCACAATTTAATTTTTTTATCAATTTGGTAGGAAAATGTCCATGAACAACAAACAGAAGAAGTGTAATTTACTTAAAATTACAGATGACCTGGCAGGTCGGGGGATGGGGGCTTGGGGACGAAATGGTTGAGGCTGAGAAGCTACGACTGGGCTCGGGGGCAGCAGTCGAGACCCAGATTTTAGAGGCTGCTGTGATTTGACTCAAAGCTCATGATTTCAGATACCAGAGCATCCGCAGAACCATGACCAACGAGAGGCCCGAGGAAAACACCAATGCTCTCGATGGGGCAGGGGAGGAAGCGGACTTTCACCAAGCCAGTGCAGGTAGGAGCCTTGGGGTCGGTTTGTTCTGTACTCTCACAAAAGTAGAAAAGAAATAAGTAAGGATTTCCGGGAAAGCAGGCTTTTCTTTTAGAGAACTTTTGATCTTCAATAAGATCTGGTAATCCAACTCAAAAAGTAGAATTTGCCAAAGACATCTTAATCCTTGACTTTATAATAGTACTGAGAAAAGACTCACAAAACCAAATAGAATAGAAATTACTTTAATCTCTACAATCTGTGGGATAGTGGAAAAAGATTGAGTCTGGTCACTCAAAACATCTAAGGATGCATTCAAATGTGTATAGTGGTTACAGATATTCAATTTCATTTTAGTGTAACTAAGAGCAGTCAGGTTTTATGCATGAATTTACATCAAAGATGGAAGTATTTGGGGGATAAAATAATGATGCAGGTGTGCACCGGTGGAAGGGAATGGGTTTGTTTCTGCCACCCAAAATGCTCTCCCTGCAGCCTCTGTGCTCTGCCCCTTCCAGATCTCCGCCGGGAGAGCGTCCTGCCCCACTCTACCTCCAGATCCAGGCTCACGTTGCTGTTACAGTCCCCGCCTGTGAAGTTCCTCATCAGCCCGGAGTTCTTCACCGTGCTGCATTCTAACCCCGTGAGTAGCAAGTCTGAAAAGGGTGTGATGAAAAAGCAACAGGCCCTAGGAAACCATCCTCACGGTGTAATAATGGTCAGAATGACAGCTAATGGGTAGCGTACTAAGTGTGTTCAAGGCACTGTGTTAGCACTATACATGTTTTGACCCATTTGTCCAAACAAACTTATGAATTGGGTAAAAATTCTATTTTTTTATAATTATGTTGCTTCTTGTAATTTTTTAAAAGATTTTGTTTATTTATTTATTTTTAGAGAGTGGGGAAGGAAGGGAGAAAGAGAGGGAGAGAGACATCAATGTGTGGTTGTCTCTCACTCACCCCCTACTGGGGACCTTGCCTACAATGCAGGTGTGTGCCCTGAATGGGAATCGAACTGAGGACGCTTTACTTCGCAGGCTGGCACTCAATCCACTGAGCCACACCAGCCAGGGCAAAATTCTATGGTTTTTTAGATGGAGAAATTAAGGCACAGAGAAATTAAATAATACCCCCAAGGTTATACAGCTACTCAGTGGTGTCATTGAGGTTAAAATGTCAGAGATATTGACTGCAGAGTCTGTGCTTTTAACGCCACCTTATTTTGCCTGTACAAAAATAATTAAGTATCTGAGCACCGACAGTAGAAGTGGTCAGATTGGACTTTGAGACTGTGGCACACGCTTCTCAAAAGGAAAAAAGAATACACAATTGATGTGTTGCTACAATCTGAATAATAAATTAATAGAGAAAGCAATATTTGAAAGATGTATGAAGTTTGCATGGAAGATCAGAGTTTTTTATTGTTTCTGAGGGGTGGGAGGAAAGACATAGCAATGTGATTAGGATGAAGTAGATTTAAATTTCCTTCCTTTTACTAATGTGCCTATTCTTTAAAAGGCCTTCTCATCTGTGATTTCACTGTTACAGGCCTGAAAATATTAGTCTGGGCTAAAAAAAATATTCTGTTAACCAGAAGATTATAAGAAACTTTAGCCTTTTAAACATTGTTCTCAACAGAGAGAAATTATTTCAACTCTCTTCTTTACGTATTTGCTTTCATTTTCTCTAGCTCTGACCTCTGACCAAAATTCTACCCTTTTCCTCATCTTGGTTCCTTAACCAAGAAACTCCTCACAACCTCCCCCCACCCCCACCATTAAATTCTCATGACAACCAGTTTTTCTAACTCTACTCATATGCCCACCTGTTCCCTACACTTATTTTGAAATCACGGGCTGGAGTGGGAAGTTTTTTTTTTCACTCAGGAAACGTTGACCTCCTGGAGGCAGCCGGGCCTGTGATGGCCCCCTGGGACCGTGAAAACTGGCGTGTGCCTGTTGTGCCAGGGTGCAGCATGCTAGTTAATGAAAACATTTCTAGAAAAAGAAAAAGAATGTTTTGAAAATATCTAATTTATGCTAACACTTTTGTAAAGAAAAAATTAGAGTGTGATCGAAAAAGTTCGCATTTCTTTGTGATGTGAGTCTTAAGTTCGCTCACGGAATAAATAGTGGGCGTTGGTTGCTAAAAGTGCAGTAGGAGGCTGTCCTAGGTGGAATAAATGCATGAGCAAAATAGAAGTGAAAAGTATGTTCCACGTGCATCATGAGTATTTCATTCATCCAATAAATATTACTGAGAATATGACTTTTACTAGGAACTATGGTAGATAGGGAATAAGATAAATTCTCTCTTACCCTAGCATAGAGAGAATAAAGACAACTTTGGAAAGGTGGTTATAGAATGCTTCTGGAAGAAATAGTTTTGAGTGGAAACGTAAAAGATGAGAAATCATCAGCCATGGGGAAAGGCAGGGGAAGCTCATTTCGAGCAACGGAAATAGCCAGGGCAGGGCGCCGAGACTCTGAAAAGAGCGGAGTGGCTGCTGTGTGTGATGGAAAACGGGGGGATGTGACATGGTACTAGGCTAAAAGTCAGCAAGACCCCGATCACAGATCTGGCTGTGGGGGGTGGCAAGGAAGTCGGATGTTATTCTGGGATCAGCAGGAAGCCACCATGCTTCAGTGTGGAATCTGGAGAAAGACGAGAGTGAAAGGAAGTGATGAAAATGAAGACTTCTCCTTGGCCCAGGGGAAGACCGTGATGACTGAACCATGATGTTGGCTTGGAGCTGAAGGGAAATGCGTGGATTTGAGAGCTATTTTGAAGGTAGAATCGGTAAGACTTGCTGAAAATTGATTGTTAGGGAAGAAATAAGAATGCTGTTAGTGCTTTGGTTTGACAGAAGATCTAATCTTGCTGGATGAATGGTGCTAATGTGGGGGTACATGGCTTTCAATGTGACTAAGTATGAGGGAGACCCAAAGAAAGAGGTTGAGTTTCTGGAAAGCGTTCTAGGCAGAACTCAGTGGGCAAAGGGGGATTACTCTACAAGTCTCTGAGGGCTGAGGGGGTCCCTTGCTGAACATAGTGATTAGAGCAAGGTTGTCTCAGCTGCACATGGAGTAGGGGAAACACTCGCCACGGAAGTCCACCCGTATATGATCCATTTATTGTGGCATGAGTTGACAAGAACCTGGGCTTGGAATTAAGGACATAGAGAAGAAGGGTTGAGTGGGAGAGGAATCCCAGGCAGTGAGCTGGCAAGATTTGGTGAGTAAATAGACTAGAAACTGAAGATGACTCTGAGTGTTAAAGGTAGTTGCAGGGAGCAGGGGGGTGAGTGGAGATAGAAGTTGGTATGGAGGAATAAGTGGTAATGGAAAAAATACAACAAAAATGAACTATTAAAATATAGAACTAATAATAATACATAATTCATGAATAATAAAAGGAAAATTGGAATGAGAAACTTGTTAGGGAATGGAAGAACATATTGAATTTAACAAAATGGATTACATGCCATAGGAAAAATAGAGTAGACTCTAGGGAAAAGTAGAAGTCAGTATAGGCCTATCACCAGGAGCTGTAGGTGAGGTTATTTGTGTGTACATATTTATTGATGTTAATGTATTCAGTCTTCTTTCATTGGCTTTGCTTTATAAGTATAGCATCTGTCTGGCTTTACTGCTCATTATTGCATGGTTTATAGGTTTAGCTTGGAACAGAGAAGACATGGGAGGAAGGTGAGCAATGAATAGCATAGTAGCTGTCCTCACATTCATGCAAGAGGATTAGAGTCACCATTGATTCCCTATTACATGCTAGGCACTGCGCAAAGCCCTTGAGAAGCAAAAACAATTGTGGGTCCTGGGATCCGAGGCTTGAAAACATTCCGGTGCGATGAGCAGTTACGACTACAGGATGGAAGGCTGTAGAAAATACCCTGCTGGAGTGAGTGACTAACTCCAGGAGGAAGGCTCATAGGAGAAGCTGTAGGTGGATTTGCATTTAAGATAGTTTTTAAAGGTTGATTAGGAACTTGACCTAGAAATTCAAAAGGCCAGGACATATTTGGTAGAAGGAGCATTTGCAAAGTGAGAGATTCATGAAATTGCATGGCTGTCTTAATAATTACTACAAAATAACTGAAACTGGGTTATTAGTATAGCAAGTTGGTGTTGCTGGTGTGTTGAAAGCATAGGACACTAGTGAAGGTCAGATTTGATCCTGGGAAGGCTATAGGCTTTGAAGCCAGGTTATAGGAACCTAGCCTCATGTGTGGGACAATTCTATGAGATGGTGGCTGACCCGCAAGGAAGAATGAGTTAACATTTAGAATTGTCACTCTGACAGAAAGTATCATGCTGCAGTAGAGAGAACTTTGTGCTGGCGGTCAGATAAAATGCATTTTCCTTTGTTGTTCGTCCATGTGTTCATTCAACCGGGATGTATTACACACCTGTGGCTTGCCTGGTGCAGTCTAGACTCTGTGGGTAGAGGGTAAACAAGACAGAGTGGGATAAAGGTGACAAAGCCGTGAACAAGAAGAGACAACTCAGACAGTTGCAATGTGGCACAGGGCAATTGGAACAGTATAGGTGACTAGGCTAGGGTGACTGGCAGACAAGTTACTGGAGGCAGTGGCTTTGGAGCGGGTGGATGGGAGCCATATTCAAGCTGTTGTAAAGTATCAAGAAGCCAGTAAGGTAAAGTCTGGAAGCAGAGCCTTCCTTGCCAAGGCAGAGCGAAGGCAAGGAGGCATGTGTGAGTTTGACGTGGTACATGGCAAGGTCAGAGACATGAGCTGGCTTCAGAATGCAAGGCTTGTATGTTCCGCAAGGGCTGTATTCCAAGTGGACTTGACTCTATAGGGACATCGTATAGGGATATAGTTGTGATTTTAAAAGCTTCTCCCAGCTGCTCTGTGGAGAATGGGGTTTAGATGGCGAGATTGGCATCAGGGAGACAAGTGGAAAGAGCCTGTGCATAGAAGGGGCTTGGACCGGTACAGGAGAAGCAGAGATGGTGACCACTGGATGGTTATAGGACATATTTTGAAGATAACACTGATGTTTTTGCTAATAGGTTAGAATATGGGGATGAGAAAGAGAAGGGCCTCAAGGAAGACCTACTGATTGGGTGGTAGTGTTCAGGGGTTTGCCACTAAATATTTAACTAACCTGCTCTCTGGGGGGAAAATGTGTGTGTGTGTGTGTATACACATATGCATGTATATATACTCATACATGTATAATATAAATTTACTGATGTAAAGGATGTGCAGCATACAGTTTACAACTAATGAAATATATACAGGATGCATTTGTTGATCTTTGCTGAACTCTCATATCAGCATTCCCTCTGCAGTTGTAACTGATGAATCCATGTACTTCCAACACAAATGTTGTCGTTTTTGCTAACAAGTGAGGCAACAGTGAAGCAAGGGAGGCAGTGTCAGAACTTTACATTCCTCTGTAAACAAGGCCAGCCCCTTCTCTGTTAAGCCAGATAATAGGTTTTAAATGCTGGACTTAGATTTCTTCATTTTGTGTGTGTATAGTATAATTGTTTTGGAACAGTATGACTTGAGGTTCAGTCTGTATTATTGGCATATTGTTTTCTCCACCAGCTTCTTAGCTTTAGACATTATGTACAGAAAAAGACAGTAAATTTCTTCTGTAAAGGGACAGTGAGTAAATATTCTCAGCTTTCAGGCCAAGAACATGTTAAATGAGTGGACGTGGCTGTACTCCAACGAAACTTTGCAAACAGAGCCAGCCTGTGCATGGGCCTAGACTTCAGCTACTCCTAGTCTAGAAACCCACAAGGTGATGTCAAGGCTTGGTTAGCATTTACTGATTGCTATAATGTTAATGCTCCTGCAGTGGCCAATTTCAAGCTACTAATACGACCTCACTAAGCACTGAGTTCTAAGCACTTCTCTATATGGGCTTTTCTGTACAAGTTCCTTACCACTTATACACATGTTTCGAGTAGAGGCCAGATGAATAGTCATTGACTTATGGTATAAGGCTGCCTTTTTTGCCATTGAATTTATTGGGGTGACATTGGTTAAGAAAATTATATAGATTTCAATTATATAGGTACCAATTCTATAATACATCATCTGTGTATTGTATTATGTATTCGTCACCCGAAGTCAGGTCTCTTTTGATTGTCTTTTTCCCCCTTTTACCCTCTTCTGCTTCCCCCACACCCCTTTTCCTCTGGGGAGCACCATACTGTTGTGATTTTTTTTGCTTAATCCCTTGACCTTTTTCACCCAGCTTCCTCTCCCTCTGACAGCTGTCAGTCTGTTCTCTGTGTCTATGAGTCTGTTTCTATGTTGTTTGCTAGTTTGTTTGGTTCATGAGACTCCACACATACAGGGGGAAACCCCCCCAAAAGGGAATTATCTTCTGGAGGGCAGGCCCCTTGTAGTACAGGCTTCCCTCACTAGGTGGGTGTTCTAGCAACCCATCTGTATCAGTGTACCAGCTGGCATTGTTGTGAGAGGCTGCGTTTAGCTTCAGTGAAATTTTTTTTAATACTTTCAACACATTAACCCATTTCATGATGGGGGGTCTATGAGTGCATCTGTCCACACCACGCTGAGTGTTCAGCAGTTTGGGACCAAAAACAGCATGGCCCTTATGCCATATTCACCCGATCTCACTCTGAAAGACTTTTTTTTTGTTTCTCTGGATTAAAAAAGCCCTCAAAGGGAAATGTTTTGCCGATGTGGAAAAGGTGAAACAAAAACCAGTAGAAGCACTAGAAGGCATTGAAAATGACGAGTTCAAAAACTGTTGAGCAGTGGAAAAAAGGTCTCAATAGGTGTGCTGCATCAAAAGGAGATTACTTTGTGAGTGACTGAAGTTTAAATGTAAGAATAAATACACAATTTTTTACAAATAAATTCTGTTTGTTGGGGGGGTCCCCACAAGTGAAATCATATAGTGTTTGCGTTTCACCGACTGGCTTATTTCCACTTGGCATAATATTCTCCACATCTATCCATGCTGCCACAAAAGGTAAGATTTCCTTCTTTTTTTTTTTTTTACAGCCAAGTAGTATTCCACTGTGTAAATGTACCACAGCTCATTATCCACTTGCCTACTGATGGGCACTTGGGCTGCCTCCGAATCCTGGTTATTGTAAAGAACACTGCAATGAACATAGGGTAGCATATATTCTTTTTGAATTAGTGTTTTGGGTTTCTTTGGATATATTCCCCAAAGTGGGGTCACTGGGTCAAAAGGCAGATCCATTTTTAATTTTTTAAGTTAACTCCATCCTGTTTTCCGCAGCGGCTACACTAGTCTGCATTGCCACCAACAATGCACGAGAGTTCCCTTTTCTCCACATCCCTGCCAATACTTGTTTGCTGATTTATTGGTAATAACCATTCTGACAAGTGTGAGGTGGTATCTCACTATGGTTTTAATTTGCATTTCTATGAGGATTAGTGACCTTGAACAGTTTTTCATATGTCCATTGGCCATTTGTATGTCCTCTTTGAAGAAGTGTCTATTCAGGTCCTTTGCTCATTTTTTTAAAGATTTTATTTATTTATTTTTAGAGAGTGGGGAAAGGGAAGAAGAAAGAAGGGGAGAGAAACATCAATGTGTGGTTGCTTCATGCACACCCTCTCCTGGGGACCTGACCTACAACCCAGGCATGTGCCCTAACAGAATCGAACCAACAACCCTTATGGTTCACAGGCCTGCACTTAGTCTACTGAGCTACACCAGCCAGGGCCCTTTGCTCATTTTTTAATTGGATTGTTTTTTTGTTGTTGAATTGTTTGAGTTCTTTATAAATTTTGGATATTAACACTTATCAGATGTATCGGTGAATATGTTCTCCTCCTCAGTGAGTTGTCTTCATTTTGTTGATGATTTCCTTTGCTTTTCAAAAACTTTTGAGTTTGATGTTGTCCCATTTGTTTGTTTTTTCTTTTGTTTTCCTAGTCCAAGGAGACAGATCCGAAAAAATATTGCAATGGGAACTGTCTGAGATTTTACTGATTATGTTTTCTTCTAGGACCTTTATGGTTTTGCAACTTATGTTTAAGTCTTTAATCCATTTTGAGTTTATTCTTGTGTATGGTTAAAGTTGGTCTACTTTCTCTTTTTTGCACATATCTTTCCAGTTTTTCCAACACTGTTTATTGAATAGACTATCTTTACTCAATTGTATGTTTTTGTCTTCTTTACCTAATAGTAATTGACCATAAAGTTGTGAGTTTATTTCTGGGCTCTCTATTCTGTTCCATTGATCTATGTGTTTGTTTTTATGCCCATACCTTGCTCTTTTGATTACTATGGCCTTGTAGTATAGCTTGGTACAAAGCGGCAGTTTTTAAATTTGGTAGACTTTTATAAATAAATGCAAATTTTTGGTTTCCAAACATTAGAGATTCTGGTGTGATAGGTGTGGAGTTTAGGTCCTAGCAGTCTTTCTTTCTTTTTTTAAGACCCTCTAAATGATTCTGATATAACTGGTGTGTGACCTATACTTTGGGATTTCCAAGTATGAAGAGATGTTTCAATAAACGGCCTCATTGCCTTTGTCATACCTGAATTCATCAGGACATTTGGCAGCTAACTTGCTTTAACAGTGTGAACAGACTCAGGAGCTCACAGGTTTGTTACCTGGCTTTCATGTTGTCTTTGGTTTTCCCTATTCTTTCCGTGGGCGTGATTTTAAAACTTCTTTTGCTGGGAAGCCCATCTTGATTTCAAATAATTCTTTTTTAAAGCATTTTAACTGTTTTCTTCTTTCTACCTGAACTGCATTCATTACTGACTTAAAAGTGACCCTAGCCATGCATCTCTGCATATCTTTAAGATTTAACTTCTGTTGGGTTTAAGAAGGCTTTTTTTTCCCTCATTTATGTATGGTAGGAATTACAGTAGCTGGACTTTTCTTTCCAATGGTCTCAAGATATAACTTTATGTGGATAAGTCAGCCAGTTTTTGGCAAAGGGCATTACTTCTTGGAATTTTTTTCCCTAGATTAGTGGGAAATATTACAAAACAAACTTTTATTTTGTCTCCTTATTTTAAGTTTATTTTTAAGCCCTTTTTTTTTGCTTGAGTTATTTATGACCTACATGTTCCAATAAATCCTGTATTTATGTTATTGAAAATATTCAGTATACAAAAGGAGTATATTAATTTAAAAACTTTCCTAATTTTTTTTATGATTTGAAGATATCAGTTTACGTTATAAGCTAGTCATAAAAGATTGATTTCATGTAGCAGTAGTTTACCTAATCATCTTTATTGGAAAGAACAAAATTAAGTAGATTATGTGGTTGTTATAACTCTAAAGGAAAACTTGAGAAACAATTTTCTTTTTCTGTTTTGCATTTTGGCTGCTTTAAGATATATTCTACTGCCCTCTGTTGGTTGTCTTCAGATTTCTTCCAAAACTGTCCTGATAAACCATTTCTCCTGAAAACTCAAGATTTAATTGTTAGTGCCATGTCTTTTATGCCTGTTTTTGTCTAATAATTGTCTTACATAAATGTGTTCATTATATGCAGCTGAATAATGTTCCTAACATACATGCCAAAGAATTATTACTCTGGCTTTTAAACAACTCTTGAAATATATTAATTCCATCATATAATCTTTTTAGTGCTTAATAAAGAAAGTATTGTTCCAAAATATAAATATATTTTTGCAAGTCAGGAATTCCTGCTATTAAAAACTAGATCAGTGGAGGATTTACAGTTAGTTTGGTCAATAAGTTAAATTTTCCCTCCATTTTACTTTTTAGCTAGATGAGAACAATGTCAAATCCCTGTATTAAAAATATAGACAAGCCACATAAGATAAAAATAAAGACAGGCTGTGTAAGAAAGAGCTGTTTTCATATCCTAGCACACAATGTTATTTGATTCTGTGTATAGTAAATTTCTTTAGTGAGTAATGTATGCAGTGCTCACATCTGTGTCCGCATGTGAGAGACATTTGCTGTAGATGCAGTGGTATTTTTCAAGTGTGAATTCAGAATACCTGTTCTTGATGAAGGATTTTTGAAATATGAAAGATAGGTTTTGCTTAGCAGTGATGTACTTACCTGTGTTATTGAACAGAACAGAATTAGATGGAATCAAGAGCAGGCCAGGTCATCCCTGACATACAGTCATCATAAAACAAACAAACAAACAAACAAACACCCCTACCACAGACTGTAGCCTGCCACACACTGCCACAGAAAGAATTGGCTTGATGAATAAGACCTGAATGTCTACATGTAATTTTCTTATTCTGCTGCCAAATGGCAATTATATTCCCCTCAGTTTCTTTCAATATTTTTCACTTCTACCATCTCAACCATTTAACTAAAAAAACACATTAAGCTCTAAGGCAGGGATATCCAACCTTTTGGCATCTCTGGGCCACACTGGAAGAAGAGGAGTTGCCTTGGGCCACGCTTTAAATACACTGTGACACATAATCACAAAAAAAACCCTCATAATATTTTAAGTAAATTTAAGATTTTGTGTTGGGTTGGTTACAGCCATCCTGGGCCGCATGCAGCCTGTGGGCTGCTGGTTGGACACCCTGCTAAGGAGTGTTATTTTAAGAAATCTTCACACACACACAAAAATTCAGGTGATCATTCACTCAGCCATCAAGCGTTTATTTCTTGCTAGGAAGGCAAGAATCAACCAAGAGGAGGGTTGGGAATGGGAGTTTGGGAATCGAGAAGGAATAACTAAAATCATGCTTTAAATCACATCAATGGAAAACAAAACTCATGCCATTTAAGGATCACTCAAGGGGCTCTGTCGACTGTTAATAGCTGCCAACTGGCCTTAGGTGCAGCCCCTTCCCAGTGAGATCATTCAATGCGTTTTCATGAGACTACGCTGAGAAACAAGTCCCGTTTGCCCTTCCCGAATCTACTTTTGTTTCAGGTTGAAAATCATATTCCTTTGCTACATCTTTTCCTATAAGAATAACCCCAACACAGAAAAGAATCCTCACCCAGTTAGAGCCACTAACCCCCAGAAAGAATAAATGCCTCTTCTCTCTTAACCCACAGCTGCGTCACTGTCAGCTTGCATGAAGACGGGGCTCTTTGAGCCGCTCCCACCTATTGAGTGTGTCTTGCTCTTTGGGCCCCTCTCACTCTTAGCTCTGCTAGTTCTGGCAGTGTGTTTTGGTATTTTCACTGCCCCTGTGGCCTTTGTTTTCCAAACTCCACTTTCTGCCTTCAGTGAACCTCTTCCTCCCACCTTCCCCTATAATTTTCCTTTCCTATCCTTTTGAGCGATCAGGCTGTGCTCACCTCTGTATCCTCAGGGTTTTTAGTTCAGGGCTTAACACATAATTAGTGAAAGGTTCTGAGACCCTTCTTCAGTTCATATAAAGTGGGATTCTGGCCCAAGATCTTCAAAGACCTTAAAGTAGAAAATAATTTTACTACTATCATTTATCTGTTAGAAGTATTGTGGGTATAATCCCTTATATATTTGTTTTCTAGCTTTGTATTTTTATAGCTATTTTTACCTCTTTGTAGATATTTTACATCCTTATTCCATTGGATTTGAATCCTACACACTTAAGAAGAAAGCAGGACAGTTGTTATTATCCCATCCTACAGCTGAGCAAATTGAGGCAGGGATTAAATGACCTTGTCCCTGTCCATGAGTGACAGGACTGTGACTAGTCTCTACACTGTAGTTCTGTACACTGTGGTTCTATGTTAGCTGGAGCATAGATGTCCTTTTAGAACCATATATAAAAAGATACACATGCAAATACTGAATAATATATGTAAAGTATATTAAAAATAAAAAAACATATACGTAAGTAAACATATATGTAGTTTCTTCATTAAAATGTAGCAGTCTGTGCTATGTTTCTGTTTGGCTTAAGTGTTTTATGAATGGGGACCCAAAACTCCCCAGAGTTTATTTATAAAAAGTTATATTTTTATTTTCACGAGTTTAAACTTCAGGCATTTTCTTTTTTTTTTTTAATATATTTTATTGATTATGCTATTACATTTGTCCCATTTCCCCCCTTCTCTCCCCTCCACCCTATACCCCCCTCCCACCCACATTTTCCCCTTTAGTTCATGTCCATGTGTCATACTTATGAGTTCTTTAGTTTCTACATTTCCCGTACTATTCTTGCCCTCCCCCTATCTATTTTCAACCTACATTCTATGCTACTTATTCTCTATACCTTTTCCCCCTCTCTCCTCCTCCCACCCCCCTGCTGCTAACCCTCCATGTGCCCTCCATTTCTGTGGTTCTGTTCCTATTCTAGTTGTTTACTTAGTTTCTTTTGGTTTTGCTTTAGGTGTGGTTGTTAATATTTGTGAGTTTGCTGTCCTTTTACTATACATGTCTTTTCTTTATCTTCTTTTCTTAGATAAGTCCCTTTAGCATTTCATAAAATAAGGGCTTGGTGATGATGAACTCCTTTAACTTGACCTTATCTGAGAAGCACTTTATCTGCCCTTCCATTCTAAATGAGAGCTTTGCTGGATAGAGCAATCTGGGATGTAGGTCCTTGTCTTTCATGACTTAGAATATTTCTTTCCAGCCCCTTCTTGCCTGTAAGGTCTCTTTGGAGAAATCAGCTGACAGTCTGATGGGAACTCCTTTGTAGGTGACTGTCCCCTTACCTCTTGCTGCTTCTAGGATTCTCTCCTTCATTTTTACCTTGGCTAATGTAATTATGATGTGCCTTGGTGTGTTTCTTCTTGGGTCCAACTTCTTTGGGGCTCTCTGAGCTTCTTGGATTTCTTGGAAGACTGTTCCCTTTGCCAGATTGGGGAAGTTCTCCTTTATTATTTGTTCAAATACGTGCTCAATCTGTTGCTTTTCCCCTTCCGATTCTGGTACCCCTATAATTCGGATATTGGAACGTTTAAAGGTGTCTTGGATACTCTTAATCTTTTCCTCAATTTTTTGAATTCTTATTTCATCATGCTTTCCTGCTTGGTTGATTCTATCTTCCTTCTGGTCCACTGTATTGTTTTGAGACTCATATTCCTTCCTTTCACTATTGGCTCTCCTCCGCGTGTCTTCCTGCATCTGTTTTATGGTAATCTGCATTCTTTCATCTAAATTTCGACCAAAATCAACCAGTTCTGTGAGCTTTCTGATCACCAGTGTTTTGAACTGCGCATCTGATAGATTGGCTAATTCTTGGTCGCTCAAAAGGATGAGTCCTGGGGGACTGATCTGCTCTGTTGAAAACATGGGTTTTTTTCCCCCTTGTCTCTCCTTTTTTTTTCCGGTCTGGTTGCTCTAGTTACGGTGGGGGGCGGAGCCTTAGGTGCTCACCGGGGCTGGGCACCCCAGTCGCTAGATTGTGACGTTATATGTGGGGCGGGGCGGGGCGGGGCGGGAGAAAACAATGGCGGTAGTTCCGTTCCTCTGGGCTCAGACCCTTGTCTGGGCTTCTGGGCCGCGAGCTCTGCCCTGGTCCACAATCGCTGCCCCTCTGGGTCTGCCAGCCGCAGCTTGCGTACTCAGGGATCACCGCTGCCTTCTTGCGCGCCGGATGGCTTTTGCGTCGATTTCGCGCCAAACCTTCCCCCGACCTCCGCGCGCCGCCGACCTGAGCCAGCCCCGCGCCTGCCAGGCTCGTCTTTTCCTACCAGTCCGGATGAACGCGTCTACTTCAGCTTCTTGGCTGCCCGACTTCCATTCAGATAAATCCTCTGCCGGATCTGGGTGTTATTCTGATAGTAAATTATTGTTGTAAATTATTGGTTTTCTAATCTTGGTTGTGCGAGGAGGTACGGTGCATCCACCTATTCCTCCATCTTGCCGGAAGTAAACTTCAGGCATTTTCAAAGTATTCTCCATTTGATGCAATACACCTATTGAGACTTCTTTTCACTGCTTAACAGTTTTTGAACTTGTCAATTTTGATGCCTTCTAATGCTTCTTTTGTTTTTGTTTCACCTCTTCCACGTTAGCAAAATGTTTCCCTTTGAGGATTTTTTCACTTGAGGCAACAACAAAATGTCTCCTGGGGTGAGACCAGGTGACTAGGAAGGGTGGAGCACTGGGGTCGAGCCATTTTTGGTCAAAATCAGTGTAGGGTGAGCCAGTGGGCTGGTAAATCACCCATCATGAAATGGACAAATGCGTTGAGTCTTTAAAAAAAATTCACTGAAGCTGAATGCAGCCTCTCACAACAATGCCAGCTGGTACACTGATCGGTTCTTAGATCACTCACTTAGCAGAGAAAGCCTGTACTATAAGAGGCCTACCCTCTAGAAGATAATTCTGGGGTTTTTTGGGGTCCCCCCTCATACACAGACTCTAAGAGTCATACATATATACAGACTTGTAAAACCAATGGTGCTAAACGTTGTTTGCTGGATACTAATGAAAGAAATCTTTCTTGCACTTAATTTGCTGTGGTAGATGCTTTTTGCAAAGATCAGTTGAACTTGGCACTATGTTACATGTCTCACTGAGTGGAGAGGAGAAAGATGAAAGGCCATAATTAGTTTTAAGACCAGTCTAAGACTCCTGTGCTTAAAGAGCTGTCCAACCCCAGGGAATTACTTCCAGCCTGAGGCTGGGACAGGTTCCTTCACCTAATTACTACTACTTCATGTCCTAATGAAGTTCTGCTTCTTTTCTTTAGCAGAGCATTTCTGATGCTCTAGATAAAGAATCAGGATGTGGCCAATTTAGTTACTTTAATGGGGGGGACAGAAATGAGAGGATCAAGGGATACACCTATGCAGAGCAACAGTTAATGTAATGTTTTATCCAACAGAGTTATCCCACCATAATTTGTCTCCAAAGAGACTTATTAGGTAATATGACTTGGAAGCTCATTACCATTGCCTCCAGACAAGTTAGTGTGGTCTCAGGCCTCTGAGCTTGCAATGGCTTATGTGAAAATATATCAGCAGCATGGAGCCAAATGCAGAAAACAGATGCCTTGCTGATTGCACATTAAACTTTCAAGGCAGGTCAGCCATAGGCTAACCTATTAATTAGCTAACGTTGGTCTCTGACAGCCTTTGACTTCTTTTATTAGCCTCCTTCTCTGCTTTCATGGGTTCACCTTCTTATTCTCTCATGCTCTCTAATTGCCCAAAGCCCCTGTGTAGGCCTGCCTATTTTGGCACTGCTCTGTGCTCTGAACCTCCCCAATTCTCACAGCCATGAAAACCTCCTCTCATTTAGACTGCCAAGATGAAATACGACTTCAAAATATCGTAGAGTCAGGGGTATTAAGGAACTGTAGCACACTAGTGCTTGTGAATGGTGCATTGTGGCCTTCCTTCCTTCCTCCTTTCCTTCCTTTCAGCTCCATAGGGAGAAAATATTTTAATGCAAAGTTAAAAAGTATGTAATGATGGTGAATCAATCAGAAATAACTATACAATAGTTATATCATATAGTTTAGGTTACATGTCCATAATGGCAAACAACACATCTCGGTGACTTAAGCTAACAAAGGTTTGGTTCTCAGTCCAAATTGGGTTGTCAGGGTTCTCCGATCCTGGCAAGTCACTCAGAGATCCAGGGCCCCAGACTGGGGAGCAGCCAATATTTCAGACATTGCCAGTTGCTTTATTAAAGAAAGAAAGCACTAGAGGGACTCATGTTGGCAATAAATGCTTTGACATTGACATGACACATCTGGAGGGACCCCGGAAAATTCAGAACAATGTTGATGGCTCTTGTGCTCATTCATTTTTTATCCTCAATAACTGCCACAGTACTGGACAGAGCAAAGACAGTGAATGTTTATTAAGATGAAATGATTTCCAGGGATTCTGATTTCTTTGGGGTTCACCTTAGTTCATCTTAAACTGAAATAAATAACAGAACCCACAAAGTAAAACCAATAGGTCCGCAGATTCAGGTAAGAGGGATTTCAAGCCCTTTGAAACTATCTGAGAAGAATGGAATTTAATTCCAGGATAGAGCTTCCATGGCCAGCTCAATTTCATGAGTATCATATTCCTTCTGATGATTAAAGGAAACCTTGGCACATGGTATTATATAGTGAATGTTTGTTGACTGACTCTTATGTGGACAACCCGTGGCTTATGGTCAGTTTTTAGAATATTCTTTAAGTATCTTAGGGATAAAGACTCTAGTGTTTTTTAAAATTGATTTTAGAGGTAGAGAAGAAGGGGAAGAAAGAGGAAAAAAACATCAATTTTTGTTTTTCCACTCATTTATGCATTCATTGGTTGATTCTTGCCTGTGTCTGGACCAGGGCTTGAACCCACAACCTTAGCATATCAGGACAGCACTCCAACCAATTGAACTACCCAGCCAGGGACTATAGTTTTTGACAAAACACTTTTTTTGTATGTGGTTGTAAAGTGGAATTTTATTAAGTGTGTATTTTCAATCATATAAATTCAGTCATCTATATACACACAAAAAAACAGAGAGAGACAAAATATATAGAGGTATACAGTCCAGGCTGTTTTATCTTGAATTCCATTCACTGAGCTTAGGTCTCAAAAAAGGTGTGAGATGAAACACCTCAATCTACCGTGGTCTCAGCTTTACAAAACTCAACTGTGAGAGCAACTCAGTCCCTTGCGTGTGCTTTTAATATCCCAATATATGACCAAGCACTTTTTCCCATAACTTGACTTCTAAATGGATGCCAACCGCTTCATGTGGCACTCACCCAGAGAACCAGGATCTGTTCCAGTGCTGAAGGAGACACTGGCTATACTGGGGCTCACTGGAAGGTGGTGTATTTGTCTCCAGCACAGTGTGATTTTGACTGTGTGTGGTTTTTTGTTTTTGTTTTTTCCTAAAACCAACTTTAGGACCTAACATCCCCGATAGAATGAGACTAGATGCATTCTTATCCATTCAGTACCTAGACATCGTCAGTAAAGATGACCTTACTTTCTGTAGTCTTTCCACATTATTTTGATCACCATATGTTGCTCTGTCTGTGCTTTCCATGTGTAGGTCTACAGTGATGTTGAAGCCTAGGTACCACCAGAAGACTGATATACCCATGTGTGTATGTTGCTTTTGCGCATCTCAAGTGAGTTAACATTGGGTCTCCATCCTTTTCTTCTCCAGAGTGCCTACCGCATGTTTACAAATAACACGTGTTTGAAGCACATGATCACCAAAGTCCGGCGGGACACCCACCACTTTGAACGCTACCAGCATAACCGGGACCTTGTGGGATTCCTCAACATGTTCGCAAACAAACAGCTGGAGCTGCCGAGGGGCTGGGAGATGAAGCATGATCACCAGGGCAAGGTAACCTGCTTGTGACCTTGGGGCTTGGCTCTGCCCTTCAAGTGAGAGCTGAGAACCCTAAGTGAGGTGCAGTGTTCCCCCTCCTGGCTCTAGGGAAACCTGGACATGCAGGTAGTTCCCACAAACAGTTCCCACACTCTTCTGAGGTCATGTATGCCGTGGACGGGTGTGAGGGCATTTGTTCTCGAATTACTCACTTTTGCCTGGATATTCTACCTGTCATCTCTCACCATTTTCCGCTGATGATAGAAAAGGTTTCTTAGGCAGTGACACTTCCTTCTCCCTAGTTAAACAGCTCGTGTTATGGGTAGTTGAATAAAAGTTGTATTGTTTGGAGGAGGTGGCTAGGAGGTTGCTAAGCAACTACACAAGGTGTGTCTTTGTGATGCCACCTGGGTTTGGGCCTCGGTCTTGTTGGTTCAGGACCCTGATTTTGTTAGCACATTAAACAAGAACACGGGCTGATTAATTTATGAGGCGAACAGCACAGCTGTGTCACACAGGCCTGTGTGACCGCATGTGCACTTCCTTTGGAGATGAATGATCCAGAAATCCGGGTTAGAACCGGGAGGTCATTACATGAGCACGAAGTTGGCATGAGAAACTTAGTAATTTTTACAAGGTGTCCCTCCGCTAAGATTTTATTATTTGACTCTCTTTTAGAGCCTACTGTGAGCCATGAAATGTTTAAGCTTCTGACAACAGCTCTGTAGACAGTGCTGTTATTATTATCGCTACCTAGAGCGAAGCAGCTGCAGCGACTCGCCCAGCACAGAGGCGGGCGGTGACCGAGCTGTGCTCGCACTGGGCAGCCTGGCTGAAGGGTCCGGGCTCTTAACCACGGTGCTATGCAGTAACCAACTTCAGGTTCCCTGTCGGTAAAGAGACTCTCCATCACTCGTAGGGTGGGGAGGGTTAAAACGAGATGACATTTAAATAGCTCTGCTTGGCTTATTCACTCAATAAATATTTATTGAGTACCTATGCAAGATAGAACAGCCAGCTACTTCATATGACTGCCATTCTCATGGAAAGAGATGGGCTGTAAACAAAGAAATAAATAGTAACATGCCAAGAGCCACGTCAGTCAAGACATATTAATGCTACCACTTAAAAGAAAGCAGGGGTCAGGTCTAGAGAAAGAAGGGGAGAATTTTCTTCTACAGGGTAGGCTGAGGAGCACCTCGCAGATGAGGCTATAGGGGAACAGAGACTCAAACATAGTGGGGAGAAACCGTATCAGGAGAAGAGCATTCAAGGGGAATGAAACTGTAAAGTACTCGGAAAATGCCACTCGTCCCCCAAGTATCCTCTAGCAATGATACCACAGTATCATCTTATTTATCCTGAGAACCTATAAGCAGTCAAAAGAGATCTTACAGAGTGCATGTATTTTAATGCGTGGGAGGGGCCCTCAGACTCTCGTTGAAACTATTGATTTCTGTAAACCTTTCCAATAAACCTCTAATTCCCAGCCTAGAAAGGATTAGAAGTGGCAAGCATGAAGGTCAGAATACATAGACGAGAACGGATTTGTCATTATGTCCCTGGAGCATGGGTTAAATAGCATTATGTCAGAGTCAGGTGGCAGGGAAGCCTTTCTGGAACACTGGGAAGCTGGAAGCAGGGACACCTACCACTTCCTGTGCTCTCTCCGTCCAGAGGAACTTGTCACATTGCTGGTGCCAAATTCGGTTCAATAGCCTGAGAGCCATGTGTTTGGAAGCATTTTACTGAATGGAAGGGCATTGATGGCCCAGGCAAGGACTTTGAAAAACGCTGGTGGTATTATACCTGGGTATGCAAGTACAGTAGCATACCTAGAATTCAGCTCTGTTCTCAACTCTGACAAGACATTTTCCTGGTGTCATGAAGAGCTGTACTCATCAGAGAACCACTGGTCCAGGAAAAACCCAAGTTGCAGTCATACTGCCATATATTTCTGCTGTGTGTAGAGACCTAACTCGCCACAAGGAACCAGGAACTTATCGTGCACACATGGGGGAGAAGGTCCCTTTCTGCCTGTCATAACTTGCCAGACACGCTTCAGGAGAGAGCTTCTTATTAATAATAACCCCTGGACCTTGAGAAAAGTTGAAGTTGTGTTTAGGATACTGTTGATGGTGAGTTACGATCGAGTGTTAAGAACAAGTTCTGTCTCATAGCTTTTATAAAAGTTTCGATGGTTAAACAGCAGTAAACATGATCTTGGCTATGTGAGTAACAGCTATTCATCTTATTGCCTGAGGGCCTTGGACTCATGTAGGGGTTTCAAGCGAAAGGCGTGGGCATTGTAAAGAACCCTGACTGTAGGCTGGAGGATAGCTGACCTCACAGTCTGCTGGTGGATTAGCTGTCAAATGCTTTTTCACATGGAAGATGCACAAGGACCCCTGCCTTGTGGACAAAACGGATTATCAGACAGGACTGAGAACCCATTACTTTAGCCAGATCTCTCTGCTTCCTGCATTAGGACTTGAACGAGATTTTTAACTAAGCTGGACACCTTAACTAAAGCTGTCACGCCTCTGTGATTCCTCTCTATCCTTCCTTTACAAATGACTGGCTTCCAATGAAGTAAAATAACTTAAAGGAACATGAGGAGAGGCTCATGCTATGTCCGTGTTTGGCTGTGCTGCTTTTTCACTGCACATTGGAAGCCATAGCCCCCATCCTCCAGGCAATTCAGTTGTAGTGCCCCTGGTGTTAATGAATTGCTTTGCTTCCAGGGCATTTAAAGGGCATTTACACTTTTTTCCATTTACTATAACATTAAAAGCTATTAATATTACAAAATTTATTTTCCTACCATGGTGAGTGATTTCTGGAATCGATGTGAAATAGGATGCCTGAATCCTCATCTATACAAAAGGGTTCTTAAGAGAACTGCTCTCACACTTAGCCCTTTCGGCTTATGATGCTTGACTCCATTTTCTCTTCTCCAGTGCAACCTTTTCCTTTCGAGTTTTCATTTAGTCATTCAATACACTTCTGAGTGCCCACTGTGTGCTGTGCCACTGTGATAACAGTGATAAATGCTAACACTTAATGTAGCACTATGTGCTATGCAACATTTACTACACGATGTTACGAGCACTCAGATTGCTTCCTTCCATGCTCACAGCAGCCTTGTAGATAGCTGCTCTGTATGCCCACATTTTACAGACAAGGAAACTGAGGCAAGCATGGCTAAGTGAATTGACCAAGGTCCCACAATTAGTAAGAGATGGAATTGAATTTGAACCTTGTCAGTCCAGTCCAGTGGCTGCTGGGCTCTTGTCCTGCCTCTCACTGTGAGCGGGGTCAGTTGTGGTGAAGGGAGTGTGGAGGAGGTGGGGGCTTGCAGACACGTCATCGAAGGGCAGCCCTGTGGGTGGGTTGCTGTTAGCTCCCTAGCCATAAGTGACCAGTCCTTTCCTGAGTTCCCTCACCACTTTGGTTGTATTGTTTCATAATGTCTATCCCCATTTTTCTCATGGTATACTTGTTAGCATGTTTTGTCTTCCCAGACGTCCCCTTTTTAAGAATTCTTTTATTTATATTTTAATTACTCCCTTTTCTACCCCAGTTCCTTTCACATAGAGGGCTCCCAAAACAAGTTTGATGAATGAATGACACTTATCACCTGTGGTTTCCTGGTTACTCAGTAATCTCAGCTCAGGACAAAGAAGCAGCTGGGAGGCTCTCTCCCCACCCCACCCCCTCCTCCTCCTGTGCTCTCACCAGAAGTGGCTCCTAGACTTACCCCATCTGACCTCTCTTAATGCATATGTTGCCTTGGATTTTTCACTTTACATGTTTAAACAAGGTAGTAATTATGCTTGTACTGCACTTCAGCTGTCTTCAATTTTGAAAGATTTTTTTTTAATTACTTAAGGCCAAGAGTTTCAATTGGGTGAGATTTCACAGGATTCTAGATCTGGCATGCTCTTGGGAGTTCTAGGGTGAAAAATGTCCTTGACTCACATGAAAGAAGTAAAATATTCTTTTAAAATTAGCTATTACAGAATAAGAACAGAATGATGAGGAGGATGACAATGATGATAATGATGGTACCTGCATTTGTTCAGCTCATACCATGTGCCAGGCACTGTAGTAGGTCCATTTCCATGGATTATCTCATTTATGCTTCATGGCAATTCATAAGTTGGGTATCTGTGGCAGGGGTGGGGGTTGCCTTTGGAAATGAGAAATACTTTATCATTCAAAGGAGGAAGAATTTCAGGCAAGATGCTAGAATACTGGTACCCTTCGAAGCATAGTCACACATAAGGGTCTTGATTTGATCACAGATGTTCTAGCCAAGGTCATACCAGCAGAAACACAGACATGGCTTCATGCTTAAATATCATAGAGTCCTTGCGGTATTCTTAACTATTAGAGACACATAGAATAAAGTAAGGGAATGGAGTTCACAAATACTGACAGCTTATTAGATGCCAGGTTCTATATTAGATGCAAGTCTCAATGCTAGAGATATTACATTAGTTCTTTTAATTTGTATAATATTTCTATGCAATAGGTTTTACTGTAGATGAAGAAACCAAGGCTCAAAGACGTTAAGGATGCAAGTAGATTCTTAGATACAAATTCATGTTTTTCTGTATTCAAAACCTATAATTATTTGTCTGTACAAGGTTAGTCTACTTCTCACTGACCACTAATCACCTAACTTGAAATAATATCTTATAAATTTATTGTCATATGATGTCAGAAATTTACTGTCATAATGTCATATAAATTTCCTTATTTCTACAAATGAGTAGGTTGATCATCCTTTTTTATATGCTTATTAGCCATTTGTATATCTTCTTTGGAAAGAATGTGTTTTATATTCTTTACCCATTTTAATTGGGTTATTTATTTGTTTTATTGAGTTGTAAGAGTTCTTTATATATCCTAAAAACTAGCCCTTTATTATATATATATATATATATATATATATATATACACACACACACACACACACACACACACACACTATGCAAATATTTTCTTCTGTGGATCATCTTTTCACTCTCTTGATATATTGTTTATAGCACAAAAATTTTAATTTTGATGGAGCCAAGTTTATTTGTATTTTCTTTTGTTGCTTGTGCTTTTCGTGTCATGCCCAAGTTTACAAAGATTTTCCTTTATATTTTCTCCTACAGTTTTATAGTTTTAGCCCTTATATTTAGATCTCAGGTTAATTTTTAGTTGTTTTATATGGTGTGAGAGAGGGGATTCATTTTTTTTTGCATGTAGTTATCAAGTTATCCCAGAACTGTTTGTTGAAAAGACTATTCATTCTTTTTTCTTAAAAAAACATATTCTTTTAAAATTTTCTATTGTTATTCTACTACAGTTGTCCCAATTTCTCCCCTCTGCCTTCCTCCATCCAGCTAACAACCCGCTGCCACAGACAATATCCACACTGTTGTCCATGTCCATGGGTCAATCATTCATGTTCTTTGAGTACTCCCTTCCCCTTCGTTTCACCGTTATCACCCTCCCCCTGGTCACTCTCAATCTGTTCCATGTTTGCATGCCTCTGGTTCTGTTTTGCTTGTTAGTTTATTTTTATTCATTAGCTTTTATAGGTGAGATCATTTGGTATTTGTCTTTCATTGACTGGCTTATTTCACTTAGCATAATGCTCTCCAGTTCCATCCATGCTGTTGTGAAAGGTAGGCATTCCTTCTTTGTTTCTCCTGCATAGTATTCCATTGTGTAAATGTACCACAGTTTTTGATCCACTCATCTACTGATGGGCACTTAGGCTGTTGCCAGTGCTTGGCTATTGTAAATAGTGCTGCTATGAACATAGGGGTGCATAGGTCCTTTTGAATTGATGTTTCAGGATTCTTAGGGTATAGTCCTAGCAGTGGAATTGCTGGGGCAAAAGGCAGTTCCCTTTTTTTTTTACATTTTTAGTTTTTTGAGCAAATTCCATACTGTTTTCCACAGTGGCTGTATCAGTCTGCATTCCCACCAACAGTGCACTAGGGTTCCCTTTTCTCCACAGCCTCACCAGCACTTGTTGTTTGTTGATTTATTAATGATGGCCATTCTGACCAGTGTGAGGTAATATCTCATTGTGGTTTTAATTTGCATCTCTGATGGCTAGTGATGTTGAGCATCTTTGCATTTGCCTATGGGCCCTCTGTATGTTCTTCTTGGACAAGTGTCTGTTCAGGTCCTTTGTCCACTTTTTTTTTAATTGGATTGTGTGTCTTCCTGGTGTTGAGTAATATGAGTTCTTTATATATTTTGGAGATCAAACCCTTGTCTGATGTATCATTGGCAAATATGTTCTCCTATATAGTTGGTTTCCTTTCATTCTGATGGTTTCTTTAGCTATGCAGAAACTTTTTAATTTGATGTAGTTTCATTTGTTTATTTTTTTCCTTGCCCTAGGAGATATATCATGAAAAATATTGCTACATGGGATATCTGAAACTTTGCCGTCTATGTTTTCCTCCAAGACGTTTATGGTGTCATGACTTATATTTGTCTTTTTATCCCTTTTGAGTTTATTCTGGTATATGGTGTAATTCAGTGGTCTAGTTTCTTTTTCTTTTCTTTTTTTTTTACATGTACCAGTCCATTTCTTCCAACACCATTTATTGAAAAGGCTGCTTTTACTCCATTGTATGTTTATGCCCCTTTTGTCAAATATTAGTTGACCATAGAGACATGGGTTTATTTCTGGGCTCTCTATTCTGTTCCATTGATAGATGTGTCTGTTCTTTTGCTAGTACCAGACTGTTTTGATTACAGTGGTCTTGTAGTATAGTTTGATAGCAGGTATTGTGATCCCTCCTACTTTGTTCTTCTTTCTCCAGATTGCTGAGGCTATTTGGGTTCTTTTTTTGGTTCCTTATAAATTTTTGAAATATTTGTTCTGGATCTGCTAAATATGCCACTGGTATTTTAATAAGAATTAAATCTATAGATTTCTTTGGGTAGTGAGCATATTTTAATTATGTTAATTCTTCCAATCCATAAATACAGTATATGCTTCCATTTATTTATCTTCCTTAATTTCTTTCTTCAGTGTTCTGTAGTTTTCTGAGTACAGGTCTTTTACTTCTTTGTTTCTTCCTAGGTTAAGGAAGTTAAGTTTAAGTTAAGTTTATTACTAGGTACTTTATTCTTCTTGTTACTGTAATAAATGGGATTTTTTGCCCTAGTTTCTCTTTCTGATACTTCATTGTTGGTGTACAAAAATGCCTTGATGTCTGACTTGACTTCGTATCCTGCTATTTTGCCAAACTCACTTATTAGGTCGAGTAGTTTTTTTGGTGGAGACTATGGAGTTTTCTATGTACACTATGTACACAGAAGACATGAGTCTTCTGTAAATAATGACACTGTTACTTCCTCCTTTCCAGTTTGGATGTCTTTTATTTCTTCTTCCTGTCTGATCACTGTGGCTAGGACCTCCAGTACTATGTTGAATAAAAGTAGTAAAACTGGACACCCTTGTCTTATCCCTGATGTTAACAGGAAAGCTTTTAGTTTTTGCCCATTGAGTATGATGTTGGTTGTAGATTTCTCATATATGGCCTAAGACTATTCTTTCCTTTTGGTATTATTAGTTGTTAGGAAAATGCAAATCAAAAGCATAATGAGACCCACTTGATTGGCCATAAAACAAAACAATACAAAACAAATCTAGAAATAGTAAATGTTTTCAAGGATGTGGAGGAATTAAAACCCTCATCTGTTGCTGGTAGGAATGTAAAACAGTGAAGCCACTTGGAAATGGTTTGACAGTTCTTTAAAAAATGTTATACAAAGAGTTTCCACGTGATCCAGCAATTCTACAACTAGGTATATACCCAGGAGAAATGAAAATATACTTTTCACACAGAAACTTGTACACAAATGTTCATAGTAGTATTCATTATTCCTAATAGCTAAAGTGTGGAAACAACCCAAATGCCCATTAACTGATAAATGGATAAATAAGTATGGTAGACCCAGACAATTGAATGTTATTTGACAGTATGAAGGAGTGACATACTGCTGCAACATGGATGAACCTTAAAAAATTATTGCTAAGTAAAAAAAACTATTACAAAGATCACCTATTGCATGATTCCATTTGTGTGATGTGTCTAGAATAGATAAATCTACAGACACACAAAGTAGATTTCTGGTTTCCTTGGGTTGCAGGTGGGAAGGGGAGTGAATGCTAATGGGTACATGGCTTCTTTTTCTGCAGTGGGGGAAAGGTATTCTAAAGCTAGGTTACACTGTTGGTTGCACAACGCTGTATATACTAAAAAAGCAATAAATTGTACACATTAAGTGGGTGACATATTATATCTGAATTATATAGCAATAAAGCTGTTTAAAAAATTAGTAAGTTCAATTAGAAGAAGGCCAAGATTCCCTTTTTAGCTCCTAGATTCTATAGAACCCTGACTCTTCAGTGTTGAAGGTTAGATGATGTGGTTCCAAACTGGTTTTGACATCAAATATGTAAGGTGGTTTTTTTTGGGGGGGGGGGGGCGGCGGGAGGCTTTTAATTGTATTTGAAAAGTCTCTTGTTCAACATTTCACAGTGTGTTTTATTCAGCACTCTGTGCTATTACTTGATTTCCTTAATTATTTTGATTCTCTAGTGGTGGGACTGGCAATTAAGCCAAGTTTTATTTTGTGCAGGGTTGTCCTTGGTTGACATCTGTGTGTTTGTTGGATCGAAGGCCCAGGATTTTCATCTAACGTAGAGACACATTTTGACTTGCCTCATTTTAAAACAAAACATATAAGGAAATGTTTTGCTTTCTCTTGTAGTAGGCTTAATTTTTAAAGAGCATTACAAAATTCTGCACATATCAGCAAATGCATGAGAGAATTTGCCTCTTCCTGTGAACCAAAACCATTTTTTACCTAGTTATGGTGCTTTGGGAAACTTAGAGGAATACAATGATTATATAAGCAAAAAAAAAAGTGGCCTTGTACAAAAAAAAATTCTGCTTGCTTCCTATTATCATAATTCTTAAATTTTTGTACACTCACAGGAGTCTGAAAATGAAGGGTAATTTGGGATCTTGGCTACAGTGTTGATCTAGACACTTCATATTTTTTGCCAAAAATATGCATCAATAGTATTAAAATGTGATTTGTTTTAAATGCTCTGGTTCTTGGCTGGGCTTGATCATTAGTATGTGCTCATGGGGGTAATATATGTATCTGGAAGACAAATAGTGGATTTAATAAAGAAAACCAAATATTATTTAACTTAGGAGTTCCCTCCTTCCCACACTCCCTCCCTTCAATGCCATTGTTAATTAATGAAATTAACTTGAGAAAGTGATGCTACAGTGGGGTCAGGATTTCTGGATCCAACACCATCTGATCTGACCTCCGTGAACCTCAGCTTTCTCTAAAGTGAGGGCTAGTAACCTGTCCTGTCCAGCTCCTTAGGCTGTGGCCAGCATCAACATAAATAATGAAGGGATTACAAATGGAAAAAATTAGGATTTATAATCACAATATATTCAGTAGTTGATGTAATATTACTTGACCTATGATGTAAAAGATAAAAGCTATATAATAAAAACCTCTACAAGTTTATGATTTAGTTTAGGGAAAGCAAAGATATGGAATATAAAAAATACCTACAAAGTAAAATGGACCATTTTATTTTATTGTCTTTATTTTTAGCCAGGAGTGCTGCTAACTTGGTCATTGCTACCCAACTCACCAAAACCTTGGTCTGAATGGTTGGGTAGAAGTAAGGATCTACATAGATCAATAACTGAAGAGTGTCATTAATTTTGAATTTTATAAAAATGGTAAAGATGTGTTGTTGATGGCTACATCCTTACTCTAATGGGAAGTACATGATGGTTTTATAAAGAAGAACTGTAGGGTTAATGAGTGTCCCATTCCATCTCTTACTGAACTGCTGATCACCCTTAACCATGGTGGTCCAACAGAACGGCTTTTGCAAGAAGGGTTCCTTTTGTTGTTCTTGGTCTTTGCTGTCCACATTGTTCACGACCATGGCAGAAGGGTCTGCCATCAGGTGTTTGCTCCTGCCTTAAAGCTGTATAACCACCTAGAGTGGCTTCTGTTTTCCTGCCATGAGTGCTCTGTTAATTGTGCTCATTCTGGTAGATTTGTTGTTCTGCTAAATCAGTGGCCTTCTGTTCTGCGGGTTACAATCTCAGTCAGCCATGGTCATGAAAGTAGAGTTTTTAAAATAAGTAACTTTCTCTTGAGAACTGAATCTGGAATCTCGAATCCACATTTGCACAGAATCATGCACTTCCTATGTAAAGCCACCAAACACCCCTCCCCCAGACTATTTACCCCTAAAGCGTCTCATCTGGGCTATGAAAGCATGTGCCCCATGTACTGGTATAGGATTTGCAAGGGTCCAATGCAGATTGACTTAGTTCTCGCATGGGATACCCAGGAAGTTTTCATAGCAAAGATCGGATTTGAACTGAACTTTGAAGGATGAGTAGGATTTTGATAAAAAGAGATTATGGAAAAACATCCAACAAAGAGGTGTGGCAATAGGAACACATCAGGTGGGTGTGTTTGATTCCCATGAAGAAGTTACGGGCAAATTTCAAGAGACTGTACTAGCTACACACACACCAGCTGATGGTATAACTTTTGATCCAAAGCAGGCAGGCTCCAGGCCCAAGAAGAAACCACGTTTCAGCCTGAGCCTGAATGTCACAAAACTGCAATGTCCCAATTCAAACATTTGGGCCAAAGGAGTTCCCTCTGCTCAGCCTTTTGGTTTTATTCAGGTCTTCAACTGATTGGATGAGGCCTATGCACATTAGGGAGGGCAGTTTGCTTAACTAGTCTACTGATTCAAATATTAATCCTAACCACCTATCACAGACACACCTAGAATCATGTTTGGCCAAGTGTCTGTTCACTCCATGGCCCAGGAAAGTTGGCACATAAAATTAATCATCACAGACCCATATCAATGAAATAAAATCAGTGGAATGTCCATTATAGAGAGTTATGGATAACCGAGAGAATGATGCAAAAATGGATCATTAGAAAAATACTATAAAGTTTATTTTTTTTAAGTTCACATAATGGGTTTATCATTTGGTTTAATTTTTTTAGAAAAAGTGTTATATTTTATTTCCCTTTTATTTCTTTTTAAAGACTTTATTTATTTATTTTTAGAGAGAGGGGAAGGGAGGGAGAGATGGAGAGAAACATCAATGTGTGGTTGCCTCTTGCATGCCCCCAACTGGGGACCTGGCCTGCAACCCAGGCATGTGCCCTAACAAGGAATTGAACCAGTGACCCTTTGGTTCTCAGGCCAATGTTCAATTTACTGAGCTACACCAGCCAGGGCTGATTTCCCTTTTAAATACAGATTAACTTTCCTTCTCTCCTGCCTCTTTGTTTTGTACTCACAAACAGATTAATACAAGGTATTTTTTCCCCAAATCATTCTACTTGGGCCTAAATTGAAATACTAAGAAACAGTGAGCTTAGAAATGATAAATATTATAGACTTCATGTTTTCTTTTTAAACAAAAATGTCAAATGGTAACCATCTTCTTTTAAAATGAAGTATCCTTTCCCATAGTTCCTTACGTTTTGACCCTACAAAAAAAATAATTCCAGCTAAATTGGCATCTGTATCTATGTCCAAGTGTTGTAACTCTAGGAGTTTGTGACTGGATATGTCAGAATGGTCCAAATACCAAACTCTGATGGACATGACAAGTAGCAGTTATGGTTATGCGGATAGATTTTTAGAAGAGAACAAATATTTGTACAGTGAAAGTGACCACAGTCTGAGCCTACGTGAGGATTCTTATTTTTCCAGACCCGAATAGCCCATGTGGCTGCACAAGTTGCCCCAGTGATGACATAGACTCTGGTTTCTCCCGCGTGAAGCTGATGGCCACAATTTAGTGAGTCAGGTTCATCTCCATGAGTAAAATGCCACTGAATATCATGAGGTCTCAAGTGAATACCCACAGTGTCAGCAGGATAAGTTCAGCTCTTAGAAAAATATGGTTGCTTTTTTTTTTTTGCAATTTAACCACTGTATTTGTTGTTTTTTGACACATCTCTTCAATTTCTTTGAAACAACCAATCTCTCTTTGTGATGGTTAACTGATTTAATCACCTCAAGTTACATGGGAACCCAGGTGTAGGTGGAATTAAACTCTAAATGTATACATAACACATGGTTTTTAGACAATCTCTTGCTCATTGTAAGGGACTAAAGGGGTGTTAAATAAATGATAACCCCCATAAATACACATAGAAGGCAAAGGAAAAGAATCTTCCAGGGCAGTGTACCTTTTTGATTGAGAGATTAGAGCAGAAATTGGTTTTGTAAATATATTTCTGAGTAAAATGCTAGACCTATAGAATGTTGAAGGAATTGCCCAAATATGGAGATGGCCTTTGCCTTTTATTTTTAAACAATTGTCGTCATGACTTGTAGTGGATCTTTTTCTTCATATAATATGCTATTTTAACATTTCATGGCAATGGCGTTCTTCTACTCTACCTAAAATGGGCTGATTTGGAGAACTCCATTGTTAGTCTTCTGTAATGATGTGCTGGTAAACATTTAACAGCCAGCTTTCCAGGGTAGGTGTGGAGGGCTAATCGCAGCATTTGCTATTTTCCCTGGTGTAAATTCTTCCACCACAGCCAGTTTCAGGCAGCCAACATCATTGTCAACCAGCCCACAGAATACCTTAAACTTGCTCACCAGCCTGTATAAGCTATCTCCAGCATATCTCTGGCTCTCCTGTAGTATTGCCAACACCTAAGCACCTCCACTCCCAACACATAAACTATCTCTCCTTTAGCTACCATTTTTTACCTCTCAAGTGTTGGTAGATAGTGCATGTATCAACATCTACTAAGCAACTGGCTGTTTCCAGAACCCTAGCTTAAGTGCCACGAATCCTGTTTTCTCTCCTAGCAACTTTAGCTCTCTGACCATAGCAGTGCCATAGCAACGTTCTTTAACTTTATTGTGACTGATTCAGATATCATGAAATATTTGGGACCACTTACTCTTCAAATGAACCAAGTGGTGGAAAATGTTAGTTAGCATGACTATTTTTTACTTATAATAAACTGTATGTATCATTAAGCCTTTTTCATCTCTATTATTGGTAATGGAGTTCTGTTTGGGATATCATACAGAGTATATAGTAGCATGTAATTCTTTATGCTTAGGGATACAGTTTGCAGAGATCCAGGAGCTGAGAAGAAACTTATATTTTGGAAGGGAGACAATGTGTGAGTAAATATGATGTTTATAAAAATTAGATTGCATTTAACTTTTTTTGAATGTTTCTAAGACTTTGTCAAGTTGAAATGCCACAAGTTAGAACAGATTCATTACTCAGTATTTCTAACTTAAAAGTTGTTGTTCTTTCATTGTCTCCATAGCTCTTTAGAGAAGGAAAGATAGAAGAACTGATGTTCAGTCCTTCTGTAGCATAGTTACAAGTGCTTTTTGTTTTATTTTGTTTACATGGTCTTTTATGATGGATTTCTGGTTTGGCAGAATGTTAACTGGAAAAAATTTCAAACTTCTGTAACTTAGATTTGTTGAGCTTGAGGCTGGTATTTCTTCACAAATATTGATGGGCTTTTTTTCTTTTCCTTAAAATAATAGAAGCTTTAAAAAAAAAAGAATTGTGTAAAGAGAGCCATGTATTTTGTTTGGCCTCACTAAAATACCACTTGGCTCCCACCAGCCTGTATTTCCTGACTGTGATCATGCCCGGAAGCAGTGAAAGGGTAGAAGTTTTTAAAATGAGATTTAAGTTTGTGTATTTGCATTCCTTTTAGTTTTTAACTGTGTCGTTAGTCTTAGTTGGTCCAGCACTGTGAAGCTTGAGTGGACTTCCTTAGTGAAAGTTTACAGTAGGGAATCTATGTTGTTCAGATTTTGAACAACAAAATTTGCTAGGGGCTAATCTGAAAAAGACTCTTTCTTTCCATACAGTCGGTTTTATTGTGAAAGTCTACATTCTCCACATGCTGTTATTAATACATGTTAGATACTTTCATAAATAAAGTCGGGCTATTAAATAATAGTGACATAGAATGTGACCCAAATTGGGGAAAGAAATAAAAAGGACGCGGCCAGCTTCGTTACTGGCTTGAACTAGTTAGAACATCCTGTGGGAAAGCGATCTACTTTCCCGATGTAATTGGTTTGTGTGTCAGAAATAGAAGTGGCAGGCCTAAAATTTGCACAGTAATTTCTCGATGGCTTTTCTCTCCACTTTAAAGTAGAATATATTTTCAACAACATATCGGTGACCTGAATAGTTCCCTTTATTTGGATGAAGCAGAGTGCCAAGGACACCTGTGTAAGGTCACACGGTGGGCGGAACAAAGCCAAAATGCTGGCCGAGGTGTTGCTCCTTTGCGCCGCATTCTGTTAGTTCTCTAGCTATGTGATTTTGATAGAGGTCTCAATCGAGACCTTTCTCCCAAGTACTTGGCAGACTTAACAAGCATGTGTCAACAATATACACATTCCACTTGACTCTGAGACTGACCCCCTCTGGGATACGAACGGCACCTACCCCCCACCCACAGCCATGCCTCCAGCAGGTTAGCAGCTGAATCGTGCGGAGTGGACACAGTTTGCTGTCTGGCTCAGTAGCAGCCTTTTCAGTGTTGAAACTGTAGTAAGGCCCAGTGCTGTGAGTGGCTCTTATTGTCTGCCTAATTCCAAAAATACTTCAGTGCTTTTCTAAAATGAAGTACTATGAGGTGTCAAGGGAGTAAGAGGAACATAAAAAAGAGAAGACGGAGGGTGGAAAGCAGAATGGAAAGAGAAGATACAAGAAAAGGAGAGAGAGGGGAAATAGGTGCAGCTCATTGGGCTTTGGAGTCAGACAGAAAGACGGGTTCAGATCCCAGCTATAGGTTCCCAAATATGCGTATCACCTAAATCTGGAGCTGTTACCGAACGGTGTTAAAAGTGAATAATAATGAGATAGCATCATTTATCAAATAATGGAAATCCTTACTTACTATGGTAGTTGCTGGCTTATGTGTTCTTCTATGCTTTCCGTTTTAGGAAGACCGCATTTCCTCTGCAGTGCTGAGGCTTCAGTGTATCAGTTAGGGTTTGGGTTGTAACAGAGACCCATATGAGGTTTAATACACAGGATTTTATTCTGTTGCATCCAGAAGTTCAGAGATAGAAAGCCTAGGACTTTTAAGGTGGTTCCTCGTGTAGTGAGAGCCCAGGCTCCTTCTAGATTTTTGCTCAGCCATGCTTCATCTTCATGGTTCAACCTGGCTGCTGGAGCACCGGCAATTACATCCTTGTTTCAGGGAGCAGAATGTATAAGGGACAGAAGCAGGACCTTATAAAATTGCCTTGAATAAGGGGGGTTTCTAGAATAACCATGTGACACTGTTTATATCTCATTACCCACAACCCCATCTGGGTAACACATACCTACAAGGAGCTTGGGAAGTCTAGTTTCACTGCTTCTTCATTTTTTTGAGCCTTCTATAAGGACTATAGCAAGAAACATGATCCTTAGAAAAATATCTTAAAAGTTAAAACTATTATTAGTAATAAAAATAGTAACTCACATTAGGGATTACAGGCAGTATCTTCAAAAGTGTATATGAACCATTTTATGTAACCTTTCTTTGATGTAGGTGTTTTTAATCCCCATATAACAGACAAGAAATTGCTGTTTAAAAAAAGTTAAGTTTTGCCTAAGGTTATACCTGTAAGTAAGGGGTGGAGCCAGAGCTCAGAAGCAGACTTGTCTTCCCAGAGCCCAAGCATTTAATCAGTACTTTGCTTTCCACGTCTCAGGTTTAAGCTTGGTAATTGATTCATGTCTGCAATGAGAGGTTGTAAAACCTTCTATCTCATTTGTGGTTTTATAGTCTTTAGCTCTTTACCCTTTTCACTCAGCACACACATACGCCCTCATGTATTTCTTTCAAACCGTCAAGTATCTTATACTTAGTAAAAGAACATGACTTTTAATACTTGATTGATTCAGTGTGAGTTGTCTTTCTGTATTTTGGTCAGGAGTCCACATATTAGAATTTTTTGGCAATTTATTATTTACTGAGCACTCTCTGAGATGCAGCCCTAAAAACTACTGGTGATAACAGAGTGAGTAAGAAAGAGTCCCTGCCCTCAAGGCATTTACAAGGCAATTCCTTAGAGAATGGATTTCAGACAAGCCTCTTAACGTCAAATTAGACTGTGACATTGCATGTGAATCACAACTGACCTAGATGGTGCACACCCATTTGTCCTTATAATTACAAGTGCATCATGGTTACCTCTAAACACCCACCCACTCCTTCAAAACATTCCCGAGAAATTAGGTAGAGTAAATAGGCAATTCTGTTTTAGTACTCCTTATAGTTTTCCCTTAAACAACATGGTTTATGTTATCGTTTTAGTACTAAAAGCTTAATCTAAATTTACATAAAGTAAATATATAGTTGACTATAATACTTATTAGTTAGAAGCGTCCATTTGTAAAAAATAATTTAGTTCTTATTTTATGACATTTTGTATAGTGGTAGAAATAATATGCAAGTGTATTAGAAACCCAAATCAACTGGGGACCAGTTGTGACATTTGGGCCCGTCTGCCAATACAAGCTTGTGTAAGGTTTATCTTTGGTGTGTGTTTTCATGAGACCAGAGAAGAAAGGTGTTCCACCTGACAGGTTAGGATAAAAAGAGCTTTCCCTGGGGATATGAAACTGGCAACACCATCTCCTACAAGACTTCCATTTATCCAGCCTTTGTTTCCTGGAAATCGGATATTGAGAGAAAGCACTGGCAAGAATTCCCATTCTGTCTATTTCTCTGCTTTGTTTTCTAGTGCATCTACTGCTTAAAGGTACTTCTTTACAGAGAAGTCATGTTTTCCATTTGGGTTCCCAAATGGAAAAACTACCTACAAATTATTTTCCCCATTTTCTGATTACGTATATGCAGAAACATTTTGTTTCATAACGGGAGGGGGTTCTTTGTGATAGGCATAAATGCACCATCTGCACCTGGGATTTGCCTAGATGTAGTCATTCCTAGTGTTTAAGGGACTTTTTGTAAACTGAGCTCCACTGGTTTGAGAAGTCAGTTCTGTTTTTCTTAGCTCCTTGGCCTGTATCATGTGCCTGACACTCGAGTTATAAGTAATGAGTCTCCTGGCTCTCCTATTAGTCCCTTTTATCTTTGATGGCCTAATTAACTTTATCTGATCATGGAAAACTTGTATTTTCTAATTGTCCTTGAGATCATGGGCTTCATTATTTCCTTCAGTGAATTTTACTTTGAAAACTTATACCATTGAACTCTAAAGATAATGATAAATAGCCCTTGTGTAGAGCTTTAGGATTAAATAAAAAGAAATAGAAAGAAGGCTTCTCTACATTGTATGCAATCCTTACTGAAAGTCAGAGGGAAGTGGCTTATTCTCATTCATGATTTCATGTCACCAGGGATTTTGCAGTAAACACAACAGACATGGTTTCCTTTATGTTATTACATGACGGGGGAAGAAATGGTTATTGTCAATGAGGAGACATGTTTATATAAGAAACCTATAGAGAGCATGTAAGTGTCTTGGCCAGAGTCATTGTAGCTGATAAAATTTGTATGAATGCATGATTGAGGACTAAACTGGAAGGCAACAAGGAAGGGGATTTTAAAGTCTTGGAAAATTGACCTAAGAGTGGAATGTTTTTTCTATAGATAATGGGAAGCCAGTAGAGGCTTTGGTTTGGAGCAGTGATGTAATCAAAGCATGTAGAAAGAATAATTCTGGTACTGAGGTGTCAGTTAAATGGGTAAGGGTAGAGATGTGGGACAATCTGTGAGAAGCTGTTAATACTTAGGTGCATAAGAGAAAGCCCTGAAGTAATGGGGTGGAAGGCAGGCTGGGATGGGGAGTAAGGACGAGACACCACATTGGGATAATGGGGAGGATTTGGTGGCCGACTGACTGCCCAGGAGAAGGAAGAGAAAAGAAGCCAATGATGTTTGAAGGGTCAGGTGGTCAAGACTTTGGAATAATTTTGGATAGCAGTAAGAGCTTAAAGAACATCAGTTAAGAGACACCTGAACTGCCACTCATATGACTTCTGAGATCATATCTTTGATGACTATCTCTTAAGAGTATTTCCTAAAAACCAAGATAATGTTCCTTTGTGCTCTCTTCATTCTGGATTCAGTTTAAGCATGGCTTTTTCTGTCTTGATCTTTCCTGGGGGGTAAGGAGAAATTCCCCCAAAGACTTAAAATTAGGAGAATATGCAGCTAAGATTGTTACTCAGCAGCGGACCTTTTCCTGAATGTGTGCAATGACAGGTCCGCTAAGACAAGTGTGTGACATCCATTGACCACTGAGTGCATTGTTCCCTAGGCATTTTTTGTGGACCACAACTCCCGCACCACCACTTTCATCGACCCCCGGCTCCCACTTCAGAGCAGTCGACCCACGAGCGCGCTGGTCCATCGGCAGCACCTGACGAGGCAGCGCAGCCACAGCGCAGGCGAGGTGAGTCACGGGCCTGCCGGGCTGCTCACCTGTGGCTGCCGGAAGCTGCAGGGATGGGGGGGTGTGGGACTGTGCTGGCTGTTCGTTATGGTTTGGTTTTTCTAGTTGGATGTAGAGACTGGGAAGTGCTGGAAGGTTGACAGGACCTCTTTGGAAACACACGTAGCATAAATGGCAAATTTAAAAGGCAGGATATATGAGGAAAGATGGAAGAAACGAGATTTTCTTAAAGTCAGAGGATGGCGAGAGAGAAGTCATGATGTAATAAAATGTTTAAGAGGGGATGATGAGCCCCTTTGCACACCTCATGGCAGGTTCACAGGAAGAAACACATGTAACTTTTAGTGGGCTAAAATTCGGTAAAATACAGGGAGGTTTCTGAAGGGAGGCTTGCTGGATTAGATTGAATCTTGGGCCAAGGCTGTAGGATTGTGGTATTCTCAGTAGTATTCTTTGAAATTAGGGTATATCTGAAAGCTGAGTTATGTACTCTGAGTGCCCAAAGAAAAGCAGGTGGAATTAACTAAATTTAATGAAAAATTACTAAAACCTCTATTGTGCTCTATGTGGCTAGATTGCAGTTACCCGTGGTAACCACATGAGGGCTCTCTAATAGCCTAACAACAACAGCAACACCAACAAGAAAACGTAAGGAAAAAAAAGAAAGATTGCTGTTTCTCTTTTTCTTTAAAGGCTCAAATAAAGAAAAAAAAAACATTTTAGGTCAAGGTTGTTTCCTTATATGGTGTTATGCTTTGAATATATATAATCACTTAATGTGCATTGTTCCTAATAATTCCCTTAGACATATTTCATTAAGATTCTTTTCCTGCATGCCCTTTACACATCTATGTGCATATGATATTTTCAGTATTATTTGGTAGGTCAAATATTTTTGTAGCTCCTATTATAAGAAAAATTATGACTGCAATAAATAACTGAATTTGATATGTCAAAATCCCACTCCTGGAATTTCCCCTCGTCATTTACACACTTGCTCTAATGCACCACGTGTGTTTGCTGGTTGTAAGTGCAAACACAGAAGAGTGTACCCAAGAAGCCCACATAAAAATGATATATAAACCTGCAGGATGAGGTATTCACAAAAATATGTATGTTTTATGAGCCCCTAATAAATCCTTACCTGCTGTCACTGGTGGTGAAGTGGGTGATGCTAACAGCATTCACCTTACAGGAGAACAGACCTCTCACCTTTGGACCGTGCGCATGACATGTAGCAGAGGTAGGGCCCTGCCTGACTTCATCACCGGGGCCAGTGCACTTCAGCCACTTGTCTTACCTTGACCTCACAATACGAAGCTGACTGTTCAGTCTGGTCAGGGCTATGCGCATGAGATTAATAGCTGTACGTACATTTTCTTTCAAGCCCTCTGCCTCAGAACTTGAACTGTTTTCAAGATCTACTAGTCAGGAGTCTGTTGTGGGAGAGGGATCCTAAGGTACACATTACAATTTGAACAAAGAGTTCATCGTATCGATGGAAACCGAGCAGTGGAAGAGAGATACCCGGTAAAGACTGAGCATCTGGGGCTGGTGCAGTTGACCTCTGAGGGGGGCGTGCTTCCTGGCACAGCCATTGGAAGCAGGCACGTCCTGCAGCAGTGTGCACATCTCTCAGGGGTTGCCCACTGTCTGATGGGCTGGTCTGAAGAAGCGGGGTATCAGCGAGATGACCTTTGGCTGTTCTGGGAAACGATGACACAGAACAGCATACTGACAGGAGGGAAAGTATATGTAGGTGTATTGCGATGATAACTTCTGTGACTAATCTAACAAGAGGTAGTTAATGATTGGATCTCCCCAGACAGTGGCTGACTTCATTCCTCAGAGCCAACAACTCGCAAAAAGCAGGATGAGAAACTTTTAGTGATACAAATGAGTCTTTCCAGCCACTCTACGCATTTAGCATATACTCCAAGTAGTAGAAATTCTGGTATATCTTCCATTCAACAGATTGATACGTACTGGGCACCTGCAGTGTAGCAACACAGTGTTTGTTGTGAGTGATACAAATAAATAGCATATGTTTCTGCGTGTGTTCTTATTCAGGAGAGAATGTATGAAACTAACCATAATACAGATGAAACATACGGGTGAAAAAATGCTTTATAAACTGTCACTAGTGGCAGCTGCCTTAGAAACATACACTGGGTGCTGGGGGAGCCCGGGGAAGTCACATTTAATCTCAGCGTGAAGGGAAAGGACGTTTCCACCACAGAGGGCCTGTGTGAACTACACTTTGAATGAGTGCAAGCATTCTTGAAGGATAAGCAAGGAGTGTCGGGTGGGGATGACATTTCCAGTTTGGAGGGCCTTTAGAAAAAACCTTCACCAAACACCTTCCTGATGCAATACAGTAAAATGGTTATGAAGATTTGAATGAGTGGAAGTAGAAGCTCTATTCTAAAAGTACCAACTTATGAATCCAATATGTCATTTTGCCTTTTGTGCTCTTACTCTTTTATCCTATGGTTCAACTGCTATATTAAAAGATTTCTGTAGTATAGGGAGAGGGGGAGGAAGCTAAAACAGAAGCTAAAGCAGTGTTAGAGTCTTATGGTCAGAATATTTTTGTTTGTCTTCTTGTAGGTAAGAGTTTTTAAATCTATAATAGTCACCATAAATAATTCAGGTCAAGGCAACTCTATTTAGCTCCTCCACACCTGCTATGATTAGCTCCCTGGTGTGGGAGGTTCAAACCAGAATGGGCTGTTGTACTGGGTGCTCTCAAAGGCAAGAAAAATTGCTTCGAAGGAGATAGTATACCCACTGAGAAACCCACGGGAAGTCTGCTGCCCGTTGACCCCTTCTCTGCTGAGGCAGGGGGTCCCTTGGCCTGCCTTGGCCTAAAGAAGGTATAGCCTGGTATTTCCCTGATGTATTTCGTACCACCCAGGTCTTTCCTCGGAGTGTATTGTTGCAGGTCTGTGTTCTGTCAAGGCAGAAGGTACTCCTGACAAACAGGTCTGCTATTCACTTCCACAGCCCCAGTAATTGTAAGCCTATGGAACTACTCCTGTACCACATGGCAGATAGTCACTGCCCCTGCCCCTGCCCCTGCCCCTGCCCCTGTCCAGGGCCTGGGTGCCCCAACACCTCCCCCGACCCAGTCCAGCAAGTGAAGTGGAGCTTTTGAGAATCCTGTGTGAGCTCCTCCGCTGGCATCTGCTCTGGTTGGTTGGAACTTCCCGATGCTTGTTGTCAGGTATTTTGAAAGACCTGACTCGGGTGCTGATGTAAAGCACTCGTGGTCGTGGTGGAAAACATAAGTGATGTTTGTGTTGCAGGTAGGAGAAGATTCTCGACACGCAGGGCCACCAGTTCTTCCCAGGCCGTCAAGTACGTTCAACACCGTCAGCAGGCCGCAGTACCAGGACATGGTTCCAGTGGGTATGTCATCACTGTCCAGAAATCCTTATCTTGGCTCCGCACGTCAGCGTGTGCTATGCATTCCATGCGGTCCTTCCCCATCGCCAGCCTGCTGCTTTGGCCCTGTGCTGAGAACCTCTTCTCTTAGCCCCAGGAAATTGGTTTGAATCTTAAAGTACTTATGTCTTATAAACTCCTATAAGAAGAGATTTTTTAATACTAGTCCACCTTTTCTGGGTAGACCTGTTACATTAGATTGTTGAAGTTAAAGAATAACAACTTGCTAAGACAACTCTATCATGTGGTGATTTCAGATTAAGTATTTCAGTGGTGTGTGAGCCTGCAGTGGCCTCACAAAAAGAAGGAAGCAATGATGGCACATTCCTAAGGCTTTTCATAGCAGATTTTGCAGCAAAATTATACAATAAAAACAAACAAATGTGGGCAGATAGGTGGGACAACTTGAGTTGTTGCTGAAATGATGAAGTTGGAGCAGGTCGGTTGTCAAGCCCAGAGGCCCTGAGGTGTGCGGAGTGGACACAGGCTGGGGGGCTGTGGGGGCTCCCTGGTCCATCGCACATTCGGACGGCTCTCCATTTGTCTGTTTTTTTCTTTAACATTTTTACTGTTGTTTTTTTTTTTAAAGAAAATTTTGACCATGAAATGTAATGTAATGCCCATGTCCTAAAGAAGTTTGCCATCCACTACATAAGAAGAAATCTTGGGTCAGAGTAAATGGTCTGTGTTTATTATGCCATTGGTAAGAGGATACGAAACATGGCATGTTCAATTTTTAAAGTACTTTAAGATTTTTGTTCAAAAAGTTACCTGGTCTCTAAACCTGAATGGAATGTAAGAACCCATTGATAAATTTCAGTTATCAAGGTGGTTTATTTTTGATATATGCTGAAATGTGCAGGTAGGGACATTTTGAATTTGACAATGGGATCCCATATTAGCAAAACCTTTTTAAAATTTTTATGTATTTTTAACTAAAATGGATGTGTATAGCAGCATGATACAAATGTGAACCAGCAAATGTGTAGAGAATTATGTTTCTTTTGTTTGATCACTGGTTAGCCTAAGGACAGCATGTTTCTTGATCAGATTTATGAACCCAAGAGTGTTGACCGAACTAGGATTTCTAACGTTTGAGAATTCAAACACTCAGTTCTGTGGTTTAAATATATCTGTATTTTTTTATTTATTTTATTTTTTTAATTTTAATCATTGTTCAAATACAGTTTTCTGTATTTCTGATTATAAATAAATATAATCAAGATGAATCTAATTTTCTTGACAAAAGAGGTATTAAAAGAGCCCTTAATAAATTCTAAGTAACTTTTTAAATTTCTATGCACATTAGGCAGCTTTGACTGAGCTCTAAATTTTTCTTCTAACATGTTATGTAAGCATAGTCAACGATGCTGGTTGTGTGGCGCAGTTGGTTTGTAAGCGCTACATGTGGCTTAATAGCATTTATTTCCACTTAGAATCTGAAAATGGTCTGCACAGTGGCAGTAGCTGCCGGCGACTGTTGCATTTTGGTGATTGTTATGCATCTTTCCCTTTCCGCGTGGCTGATATTTAATCAGAAGGCAGTTTTCCATTTCTAACAGTTCCTGATGAAGTTGACTTGCATAAGCAGGGACTTCCATGAACAATAGCTGAATTTCAGTGCTGTCGTCTTGCAACTTGACAACAGACATGGCTCCTCAAATGAGTTCAGCGAGCGCTTGCGCACACCCAGCATCGTGTCGCAGGGTAGACACAGAGTGGCATTTCAGTGTCTGCTGTGGCTCCAGACTTTGAGGAGCAGGACTATTAACCAGAAAAACAGATTTTTAAAAGTTTGGATTTATCTGTAGAGAACTAATAACAGATATTTTTTAATCTCATATTTTCTGATTTTTCAGCTTATAATGACAAGATTGTTGCATTTCTGCGCCAACCCAATATCTTTGAAATTCTGCAGGAACGTCAGCCTGATCTTACCAGGAACCACTCACTCAGGTAACTGTAATATTGCTATTTGGTTCACTTTGCATATGCCCACACTTTTAAATCTTCAGTATCAGTGATAATCACCTTGGAAATTTACTCTTTCTTTCTGGCATTCTGAACAAAGGCATCTTGTGGGCAAACACTTTATGTCATCAACACCAGGTCATTGTAGTCCTGGCTTTTCTCTACTAAGTACAAGGGTTGAATAAAGTGGGCTAAAGGACCTAGAACCTTCTTTAAAGAATATTTAAAAGAAACAAAAAATTCACAGCCAAGAATGCATCCTAGATGTGCAGATTATAATGAAAATAATAAGAAACTAAGCTTTTTGAGTGCCTTGAGTAGACAAAAGTAACATAGAGTTTATTGAATTGAGATTTATAAAGCCGTCAACTTGATATTCGCATTTTTCCACAATAAAAACACGGTGGAACCCTAGGAGGGAATCTGATCCTGTCTGCAGTCCCGCACGCAGCCCCCTGCACAAACCCTTTCTTCTTCAGTGCATCATGCTCCAAGCCCAGTTTTACTTTCCTGAAAATATGCTCTTCCTTTTCTCTGGCAAGATTTTCTCTTCCTCTACGTTGGGCAAGAAAGATCTTGACTTTAAAACTCAATGCAAGCTACCCCTCCGTGAAGCCATTCATTCAGCCTCACTGTGTGATCTCCCTCTCATGTTCCAGGCTAGTGTTTCTCAGCCTCATCGTGGAGGTGGAGGAAGTGTGAGTTAACACTGAGAATCTGCCACAACTCAAAGCCCATTTGGTTTATGCACTGCATGTACTGATAAAAATATGTCTGCTAGTCGTGCCATCCTGACCCACAGCAGCGATTCTCAAATACTTCTCTGCTGATTCTGCTGAGCTGTTCACATCAGGATCATCTGGGGAGTTTCAGGAACTGCAAAGTGCTAGGTCTCCTTTCCCCCCACCCTTCTCCCTTCTCTGAATTTATACGCCTTATTCTTCCATGCCCTGCCTGGAAATTTAATCCAGGAGGTCTGGGGTAGAGCTGAAGCATCTAGTTTTTGAAAACTTTTCTACATAATTTCAGTGGTACAGCCAGGTTTATTTAATAAGCTCTGGCCTGGGCACTAATTTGATAATTAATTGTCTAATATAGCAAACTGTCTTTCATAGTATTTTGGTCTTGTGACTTTTGTGCTTTTATTAGACTTTTTGAGTCTTTATGCTTTATTTTCTATTGGATTATAAGGTCCATACAAATAGGGATGTTTTTCAAGTCATCATTATCTGAGCATTATTATCTAGTGCACCTTGCATATAGTGAATGTGTGTGTGCGTGTGTTTGAAGATAAATCACCAAACAATCCTACTTAGATGGTCTTAGCCTCTTTTTTATTGAGGTATAATTGATGTACAACACTGTATTAGTTTCAGGTGTGCAATGTAATCATTTGATGTTGGCATTTACAGCACAGTGGTCACCACCGTAAGTCCAGTGAACATCTGTCACCATACATAGTTACAGAATTTTTTTCCTTGTGACGAAAGCTTTATGATCCACTCTCTCAGCAGCTTTCAAGTGTGCAACACAGTATTATTAGCTATAGCAATGATTTTCAACCAGGGTGACACCAGAACTTTTAAAACATGCAGTACCTGACTGTTCAGTCAGGGGCACCGACCTCTCTTCTCTGAGATCAATTGTCAAATAAAAAGTGACAACAGACAACGCAGCAACAGCTGTCTGGTGTGAACGAATCAAAGTTATACCTAAGTTTTTGTCAGATCGGCAAAAAATATGGTATATTTTTGACAGGCTGCAGAATTTTAGTAATTAGTTCGTGTGTGCCACGAGATAAAGAAGGTTGAAAATTGCTGAACACCGGGATGTGCAGCCACTGTGCTGTACATCACGCTCCCATTCCTTACTTTGTAACTGGACATTTGTACCCTCTGACTCCCTTCTCCCATCCCGCCCACCCCACCCACCCTTATCGGTCCCTCATATCTTTAAAGTTGTCATTCCTTCTAAAGTTCAGTCATGGCACCACCGTTGTTGCTCACACAGAAATCCCAGTTTCCCGTTCGTCTGCAGCTAACTCAAGTCTCAGTGCTTTCTTCCCCAGCTGGACAAGAATGCTGTTCTAAATCACACAAATTTGTAAAAATTATGCAAGTTATCATTTTGTACCTTGGTATATTATGACATGCACTGGAGAATCTTGTATTCTAGTTACAAAAACTGCAGAAATGGGCTCCTCGGTTGTCTGAGAAGAGATCTTACAGATACTGAGCCCCAAAGCAAAGGGAACAAGCAAACAGAACCCCTCCTCTTCTGCTAATCACAAAATAAAGAGAACTCTGTTTTTGCTTTTTTTCTACCACCTCTAGCTCTAACACACACACACACACACACACACACACACACACTTCTACTCAGTATCTGTTCTGAAACTACCCCACCCTCCACAAAAAAGAACAAGAAAGCAGAAACTCAAGAACTTTTTTATTTTTGCTCTGCTCTCCACATTATTATTTCCACCACTTTAACATGTCTTCCTATGTGCTCTATCAGAGATATCAGATGGTTTAATCTACCTGAACAGGGCATCTAACATTATCATCATTCTTTAATGACTTCACAGAACCTTAGCATGTCCTAACAGAGGGGAAAGCTGCAGGCCCTATTGGTAACTTCCAGTTCTGTTTTTGATTTTTCTTTCTGCTTTTTAGAGCCTTAAAAGTCTCTAATCTCCTAAAGATTGCTGAGGACTTTTATTTTTTAATGACACCCAGGACCCTCGGTTAAGCATAGTCTTTCTTCTAAGGTAGATCTCATATGGTAATCAGTTGCTAAACAAATTTTTGATAGGTTTAAGTAAGTTTCCATCTTACTTTCAGAATAAGTTTTCATTTACACTTTCCAAAACTGTGTACAGAATTGGACCATAAAAGGTATATGCAGTCATGATAAGCAGAAGGAAGCCAGAACTTAAAGCAGTGAGATAACGCTGTTCCTCTTACACAGAACGTGCATCACAGTGCACTTCTTTTTTCTGAAAAGTTTTTGGTAGTTAAGCATTTTGCTTATCATAACAACATAATGGGGAAGTTTGTCTATCTAAGAGAACATTCTGTTTCATAGAGTTAAAAACTGCATTGTAAGAAGCAATCCCACCAATGCAACTGTGGGAAGCCAGCTGGGGTCCTTTCATCTCGTGTTTCAGTGATATTTGTGATAAGAGATTCATGCATGGAATAGGGTAATTGTATGTTGAAGGTAACTGCAGACCTTTGATTCCTCTTCTGAGCAAGGGTTCACAGCACCAGCCTAGCTCTGTGTGCTTTCTTCCTCATTTGTGGCACAACCACTTAAAAGAAATATCTCTCCTTGTTTTTCTTCATGATGTAATGAGGAAAAGTGTTAGCCCCTGGGAAATTCAAGTAGATACACCTCTTCACTTTGTGCTGTTTTGCTTATCCTCCCTCCCAGACCAGAAGACAGCCAGCAACTGACTTGGTTTTGTATCTGTATACAGCTCCTCTTCCTGGACTCCACCTGCGTAGCTTTTCTTGCACAATGGCTATGGTTTTTGTGCACTGTGATGATACGGTTCTCAGCTGCTGTGTTTAAATCACTGCTCCCTCTAACTTCACCTATTGTGCAAAGATGAATGCTAAAAAAGTTGTTCTGTCTTCTTCTTCTTTTTTAAATCTCAAAAGAGGTTTATTTCCTCAGAAAATCAACATCCGGAAGTTGACACCACCTCCATCAAACAGGTGGTGTCCCCCTGGGTTCCTGTATCTTACTTATCACTGGTTCTCATTAAGACACGGTAACCATGCTAAGGAATGTGTTGGGTGCTGTGACATTAATATAAAAGCTGAAATAAAATGTAATTTTATCTTGAGATAAACATACTAAGAAAACACAGCCTTTCACAGCCATTACAGGTGACTGTAATGAATACCAATTTAAGAAAATGTTTGGTAGTGGTATTTGTACAGCATCGCATTATCAACAAGGATCTGGGTATCGTAACACTGCACCTCTTGTGTGATTATTAGGTCCAGCCAGTCAGTCTGCTCCCCACTAGTCCAGCTGTCCCTAGGCATCAGTGGAATTTATTTTGGGCTCTCGGGTGGTTCCTCCTTTAGTGCTTCCTAAGTAAGTTCCCTTGACATGAGGATGTGATTTGTGATACTTTTTTTTTCATTTTGGTAAATTTATCCATTCCATATGTATGCCTTTAGTAAATTAGTAACTTGGAAATCAAGAAATTGTGAGCCACAGGAGACAAACAGATACATTTCTCAGGGTTCACCAGAATAGAAACAAACACAGACTATGACCTTCTATTTCTATCCTCCCATTTTAAAAGCCCTGCATTTTGTTATTACTCAATTATACTCTTATTTTTTTTTTCATTTTAAAAATAGCACATGCCATTGTGAAATTCTCAAACAATACAGAATTTTATGTAATTTAAAAATTAAAGTTTCCAAAAGCTGGCTTTCATAAAACAAACCCCAGTGTTCAAAATTTCTGACCTATTTCTTTTCCAGTTTTCTAGCACATGAATTTTTCTGCATTTAAATTGCACTGGAAATATTAATCTCACCTAACACCCGAGCTACCTGGTCAAAGTGGCATAAATGTACTTCTGCTGATGCTCATGCACTTTCCTGTGAGGACCTGCCTCGCTCTCTCTCCTGTCTCATTTGTTTCCTGCTCAGGCAGACGTCTGGAACCAACATGGCTGACTTCGGATCTTTGTTGTACCAAATTCAGATAACAGAAATTCTGTATTGGAACTATTATTTTTCTATGGACCATTCACATAGGCATAATTATTGAATTTTTTAAACCTGAGTAAACAGTTGGAGCCAACTCTTGATGGCTCTTAGGAAGTCGTAGAATGTAGACCTTAAAAGTTCAGGTTTGGGGTCAGACAGACTTAGTTTGAATTCTAGCTCTGCAATTTACTTGCCAAGTGACTTTGAATCAAGCATGTAACCCTTCCAAGTTATAGCTTCCTCATCGGTAAAACAGAAATAGGAATTTCTAACTTGCAGGGTCCTATGGAAGATTAAATGAGACCATTTACTTAAAGCCCTTGGTACTGTGTGAGCAGCAGCAAGCATACAACAAATATAGATTAATATTACTTGAGTAGTCTGTTCTTCCTTATTATATCACAAAAACTCAGTTTAAAGTAATTTGCCTGTAAATTTATTCTGATTCTCAAAACCACTACCCTGAAATTGATCACATGGATAAATGCAACCAGATGATTCTGTGATGTAGTTAAAATAGAGTCTCATGAGTTTCATGACTAACTTCTGTATAGGAAGGCTTCCTTCTGCTGTGCTCATGCTGTTTCCTACGGAGCCTTTGCTCTAAAATCTTTTACATGTGTATGTTGAAACCAGCCTTGATTCTTTCATGCCTACATGGAGGACTGAGCCTTCTGGCTCAAGGTCCAGTAGAAATTGCTGAGGATCAAGCAACATCATAGCAGTGCCATTGAGATAGCATTTCAGAAGCCTCCTGAAGGTATTTTAAAACAACTGCCCAGGCAACAAATCTTACAGATCTAACGAGGGGTTAGGGATTTTGCTACATAGGACAGATTCTTAGACCCTGTGGCCTCTGCAAAAGGAATAATTGCTACCTGTGTTATTTTTAATTGGCATACTAATTCATAGTTGTGTATAGGCTTTTGACATATACACATATATCATGTGTATGTCTAGTTTTCACATGTTCCAGGCATGGGATCTCATAACTATTACTTAGACAGTCAATCACTTAAAATGAAAAAAGACCCAGAAGAAGAATGCTCATAGCCAAAATTAGTTTAGATTTTTTCAAAGTATTGCATCCAGCTATTTGTTAAACCATTTACCCATAAAGATACAATAGTTTACTGATATAACTTTGAAAAATTTCCTAATTGAACATCTACTCTTCCAAAGTTTATCAGGAAAACAGTTTGGCAACAGGTCATCTTTCTTCAGTAGCTGATGAGCAATGGACTCTGTGTAGACCCAAGAAAATGATCAGTGTTGAATGGGGCCTCAATGCTTTCCCAAACCCAAAATAATAATCCATTCCAAAATGCATTATTCTTGATAATACCACAAAGTAGTTTTTAATGAAATCTTTTTACATATGTTTAGATAAATTGGGAAGTTATTAGTGAACCAGAATCATTTCTTAGAAAGGAAAAAAAATACGAATTCCCTCTATGTTAATGATGTATTTTTTGTCTCTCTCCATGGATTTAAATAGTCTTGGAAACTGTTTTCAGAAAAATAAACTAAACTAAAATTTAATTCTCCTTGTTTCATACACATCGTCCTACATACAAATGGATGCTACAAATGCATCCCATTGGATAGGTTATTACTATCAGTTCCTTGGGTCACATTTTACTAAAAACATTCTGGCAGTCCTATAAGGGTATCATTGTATTAAAAATCATGAGCCTTATGTGTCTGAATTTTATAGTAATTTATAATAGAAATGACATTATAGTACGATCTGTGCTTTAAGTGTTTAAAAGTATCTTGTATTTTTCTACCATATTTATTCTTTTATATATGTATGTCCCAAATCAAGTGCAACCTACATGAAGTCAAAGTCAACATCTTACTCATCATTTTAATTCTCATAGGACCTCGCATCTTGTATTGTATAGAGTGTATATTGCATATTTGGTAAGCCAATCAATTTCACAGGCACTTGAGTCCCATATTTATATAACTATTTATGCCAAAGGTCAAATAATTATATTTCCATTATACAGAAACACATAAAGATACAGAATCCATATTTTTCGTACAACAATTTATATATCTTTGTGTATCCCAATATGTCATGTTAGATCCCAGAAAATGATAACATAACAATTTATTTTGAAAACTTGGCTAATTTCTGTAGCACACAGCATTATCGTTATTATAATTTGGTTTCATCTCTTTTTAAAATCACTTTTTAGTTTTCAATTAGAGTTAACATACAATATTATATTAGTTGTAGGTGTACACCCCAGTGATTAGCCATTATATTACCAAGTGATCATCCTGATAAATCTCTTACCCACTGACACCATACACAGTTATTAGAATATTATTGATTATATTCCCTATGATGTACTTTGCATCCCCATGACTATTCTGTTACTACCAATTTGTACTTCTCACTCCCTTCACCTTTTCACACAATCCTCCAAACTCCTCCCATCTGGCAGCCATCAAAATATTCTCTGAGTCTGTTTCTGTTATATTTGTTTGTTTATTTTGCTCTTTAGGTTCAATTGTTGATAGATATGTATCATTGCCATTTATTTTCATATTTTTAATCTTTTTTGTTTTTCTTTTCTTTTTAAAAAAATTTATTTATTTTTAAAGAGAGGGGAAGGAAGGAGAGGGGGGGGGGGAGAAACCCCAATGTGCAAGAGAAACATCAATCAACTGCCTCCTCCATGCCCCCAACTGGGGGCCTGGCTCACAACCCAGGCATGGGCCCTGACCAGGAATCGAACCAGCAACCTTTCACTTTGTGGGACAATGCTCAATTCACTGAGCCACACCAGTCAGGGCATTTTCTTCTTTTTAAAAAAGGCCCTTTAACATTTCATGTCGTACTGGTTTGGTGTTGATGAACTCCTTTAGCTTTTTCTTGTCTGGGAAACTCTTATCTGTTCTTCAAATCAGTTCTTCAATTCAGATGATAGCTTTGCTAGGTAGTGTAATCTTGGTTGTAGGTCCTTGCTTTTCATCACTTTGAATATTTCTTGCAAATCCTTTCTGGCCTGAAATGTTTCTGTTGAGAAATCAGCTGACAGTCTTATGGGAGCTCCCTTGTAAGTAACTAACTGTTCTTCTCCTGCTACTTTTAAGATTCTTTCTTTGTCTTTAACCTTTTGAATTTTAATTATGATGTGTCTTGGTGTGGGCCTTTTTGGGTTCATCTTCTTTGAGACTCTCTGCACGTCTTAGACTTGTATGTCTGTTTCCAGATTGGGGAATTTTTCTGTCATAATTTTTTCAAATAGGTCTTCAATTTCTTGCTCTCTCTTCTCCTTTCAGCAACCCAATGATGTGAATATTGGTGAGCTTAAAGTTGTCCTAGAGGCTCCTTACACTATCCTTATTTTTTTTTTGGACTCTTTTTTCTTTTTGCTGTTCAAGTTGGGTGTTTTTTGCTTCCTTATTTCCAAATCACTGTTTTGATTCTCAACTCCGTTTACTGTTGATTCCCTGTAAATTATTCTTCATTTCAGTTAGTGGTTCTTTTTTACAGTTTCCACATCCTTTTCTATGCTGTTGATATTCTCTCTAAGTTCATCTACTCTTCCCCTAAATTCAACGAGCATTCTTATAACCAGTGTTTCAAATGCTGCATTTGGTACATTGCTTGTCTCCATTTTGTTTATTTATTTTCTGGAGGGTTTTTTTTCTGTTTTTTCATTTGGGACTTGTTTCTCTGTCTACTCGTTTTGGATGCCTCTCTGTGTTTGTTTCTATGTATTTGGTAGAGGAGCTATGTATCCTGGGTATGGTAGAGTGGCCTAATGAAGTGGGTGTTTGTAGGGTTTCATAACACAGCCTCCCTCTCCTTTGATCCATGCTAGGCACTTCAAGTATGCTGCTATTCCCCCACCATCCCATGCCATCTTCCCTGCCCCACCATAGGCTGTGTGCACTGTCCTGTTGTAGCTGAGTGCTGAGCCTTGATTGCTGTTAGCACGTCAATGGGAGGGATTTACCTACAGGCTGATTGGCTGCAAGAACTGTTGGTCTACCATGTAGAATCAGCTGTGCAGGGCCCACCCCATAGAGCAGGATTTACTGATCAGATCTCTGGTACATGCTGAGTTTACCTCTTGAGTGTGTTGCTTGTGGAGGTGGTTGCTTGGTGCTTCAATGTGGTCTGAAGCTGTGTAGCAGGTGTGCTGGCTCCTTCCAGGAGGTGTAGGCCAAGGTCAGCCTCTGCCTGTGTTCTGCCTGTGGCTACCCAACATGAGCTACAAAGCTATCTGCAGATAGCTGCTACTTGTGCTGTGCTTGGAGGTGCCCAGGAAAGACTAAGCTGTGAACCAAGGCTGGCTGCTGCTAGTACTGAGCCTGGGGCCACTTGTGAGAGGTATGGGGCATGTTGAGGCCTCATGCTGCTCGTTTGAGAGGTTTTAGCCAAGTCTGAGGCATGAGCCTTGACACACCATTCATAAGGAAAAACCACTGGAAACAGCTAAGGTGGGCCCTCGAGTTGGAGTGGGATCTCAGGGAATCACAGGGTGAGGCAAACTGTGAACGAGATAATGGAGACTCAAGCATGACCTGTACCTGCCAGCCCTGTGGTGAAGGGCTCAGAAAAGGAACAATGGCCTCTGCTAGCACTTCTGTCTGGAAGAAAGCTGTCTGTCTAGCTCTCACCCTGATGCCAGACAATTCAGTTCTCCCTTTGTCCCTGAGGCCTTTCAAGCTGTTGTTCTAGCTCTAGAGCTCAGAGGGACCAAGTCCATGCAAGTCTCTGCTTGGACCCTCCAGGAGGAGCTGCCTGGGACTCCAGAATTGCCTCCATCTCATTCAGCCACAGTCCTCTCTGGTTTCTACAGCCAGAAGTTATGACTTCTCCCCCTGGCACTGGAACCCTGGGGTGAGGGCCTGATGTGGGGCTGGGCCCCCTTGCTCCCTAGGGTGATCTCTGCAGCCAAGGGATGTCTCCTGAGTTTTATCTGTCTAATGTGGGTATGGGACCAGCCTGCTCCATACCAGCCTTGTCAGCCTCTATGTGACTGCCTCTCCACATCTTCAGCTGTTGGACTTCTGCGCAGCTAGATTTCAGGGGGTTCTGAGTGACAGTTGTTCTGTAGTCTATGTGTGCCTTTCATGTGGCTGTGGAAGGGCACCAGCACTGCACCTACCTACACGCCATCCCGAACACACAGCATTATTTTGAGTATTGAGATGAACTTTTGAATAATGTCCTCAACTTTTAAAGTACATTGGGATTTTCATTAGGATTGTTTTTTAGTTTTACTTTGGATACAATTAAAATATGTATAGTACAATATTTAAAATATGTATTTTCTATTTTTTCTTCTGTAACTAACTTTTTTTACGTATTAAACCCTTTCATTTCTTACAGTAAAATTTTCTTCTTTACGTCAGAACTCAGTGTTTCTTGTTTAGGTTTTCCAAACTATTTTATATTTTTGTTGTGTTCTGGTGGACTTTTTTTTTAAGTCTTTTAAAAAATGGAAAAATATTAGCAAAATATGGGAAACCACTTGTTATTATAGTACTATTTTCTGGAAATTTGTACTTCAAGGGTTCTTTTTTCATTGATATTTTATACCATTGTTTAGAAAATACTGCCATTTTCTTACCTGTCCCTTCACATGCATCTTACTGGCTTGTCCATTCTAATTGCTTCACAATAACCAATTTGTTTGTTCGTTTTTTAATACATGTGGTTATTTTAAAATAAAACTAGAGATGTAGCAGTTTTCAGTCTTGAATATATTTTCAGTGGAAAACACCTATTATCAAATGTATAAAAATACTATAAGTTCATAAGAAAATAAAATTCTCTAGTTATACATTCTAGTATATCCTAGATGTTGGTTCCTGAGAATAATGTTGGGTTTAGGATTCAAGCTCTTAGTCTGCCTAAGACACCTAAGTAAGGTGTCTTATCACCAGATTATTTTGTGTAATTTAAAACTCCTCTTTTGGAGTTCAAATGGCTTTGTTTATTGAGAATAATGTTTACCATTATCCACTGAATTATGGGAAATGTAAAGCTGTCATATGTGTTATGTCTTTGATAGACACAGCATTATTTCAGTCTTATGGAGAGGTCAATATCATCTCTACTGCATATCATAAAAGTACTTAATATTTCTGGAATTAACCAAGACAAACAACATGATTTAAATGGCTTGCCAATAGCAGAAACAGTAAAAGGAATTGATTACAAGGCATCTAATTTGGTTCTATTTTCAATAAATTATACTGTCTTTTGAAAAATGAATAAATAATTATGAGGCATATCTAATAATATACACAATAGCTAAAATTATTTAGTGCTACTGTGAAATAGGTTCCATGCTAAGTATTTTATTTGCATTCATTAATTTAAATCTTCCCACAACTCTTTGAAGCAGGTACAATAACTATGCTTATTTCAAAATGAGGAAACCAGCAAAGAGAGTTAAGTAACTCTTTATTTACTTAGTTTTATTTTTAATTATAGTTTACATTCAATATTATTTTGTATTAGTCTCAGGTGTACAGCTCACTGATTAGACAGTCATATACAAAGTATTCCCCCTATACTTCCAGTACCCACGTGGCATAGTGCATAGTTACTACAAAATTATTGACTGTATTCCCCATGCTATACTTTACATCTTGGTGACTGTTTTGTAACTACCAATCTGTATTTCTTAATCCCTCCACCTTTTTCACCTGTTCCCCCAACCTCCCTCCTCTGCAGCAACCATCAGTTTGCTCTCTGTATCTATGAATCTGTTTCTATCTTGTTTGTTCATTATTTTGTTCTTTAGATTCCACATATAAGTGACATTATATAGTATTTGTCTTTTTCTGACCAACTTACTTCACTTAGCATAATACCGTCTAGGCCCATCCATTGCTGTTGCAAATGATAAGATTTCATTCTTTTTTATGACCAAGTAATATTCTGTTGTATATATGTACCACCTCTTCTTTATCCACTCGTCTATTAATGGGCACTAAGGTTGCTTTCACAGCTTGGCTATTGTAAATAATACTGCAACAAACACAGGGGTGCATATATTCTTTCAAATTAATGTTTTGGGTTTCTCCAGATATATACCCAAAGTAGAATTGCTGGGTCATGAGGCTTTCCGCAGTGGGTGCACGAATCTGCATTCCCACCAATAGTGCACGAGAGTTCCCTTTTTCCACATCCTCACCAACAGTTGCTGTTTGTTGATTTATTATGATAGCCATTCTGATAGGTGTGAAGTGATATCTCATGATTTAAAAATTTTTTTTTGCTTTGTAAAATTAGAAAATGGTTTTGTTTATTTTTAAAATTTTTTATTGTATTATCCCTTACCATTTAGTCCCCTTATACTTCCCTCCCTCCTGCAATCACCACACTGTTGTCCATGTCCATAAGCCCTTTTTCCTTTTTACTCAATCCCAACCCCCTAACCACCCCTACCAGTAATTGTCAGCCTGTTCTATGAGTCTGTCTCTATTTTGCTTGTTAGTTCAGTTCATTCATTAGATTACACATATGAGTGAAATCATGGTACTTGCTTTTCTCTGACTGGCTTATTTCATTTAACATAATGCTCTCCAAATCCATCCATGCCGTGACAAAGGGTAAAATTTTCTTCTTTTTTTACAGCTGAGTAGTATTCCAATGTGTAAATATTCCATAGCTGTTTTATCCTCTCATGTACTGATGATACTTGGGCTGCTTCCATTGTAAATAATGCTGCAATGAACATAAGGGTGTTTATGTTCTTTTGAACTAGTATTTTGGGTTTCTTCAGCTGTATTCACACAAGTGGGATCACTGGCCATAGTGGCTGTAAAAATCTGCATTCCTACCAATAGTACAAAAGCGTTCCCTTTTCTCCACATCCTTGCTAGGACTTGTTGTTTGTTGATTTATTGATGATAGACATTCTGACAGGTATGAAGTGGTATCTCGTTGTGGTTTTAATTTGCATTTCTCTGATGATTAGTGACGCTGAGCATGTTTTCATATGTCTATTAGCCATCTGTATGTCCTCTTTGGAGAAGTGTCTATTCAGGCCCTTTGCCCATTTTTTAATTGGGTTGTTTGTGTTTTTTTGGTGTCAAGTTTTGTAAGTTCTTTATAAATTTTGGATGTTAACCCCTTCTCAGATGTATTGGCAAATATTCTCTCCCATTCTGTATGTTGTCTTTTTATTTTGTTGATGTTTTCCTTTGCTATATAAAGCTTTTAAGTTTGTTGTACATCTGATATTTCATTGTGGTTTTAATGTACATTTCTCTGATGATTTGTGACATTGAGGATCTTTTCATATGTTGGCCATCTGTGTGTCCTCTTTGGAGATGTGTCTATTCAGGTCCTTTGCCTATTTTTAAATTAGGTTGTTTGGACTTTTTGGTGTTGAATTGTATGAGTTCTATATAAATTTTGGATATTAACCCCTTATTCGATATATCGTTAGCAAATATGTTCTCCCTTTCAGCGGATTGTCTTTTTGTTTTATTGACAGTTTCCTTTGCTGTACAAAAACTTTTTAGTTTATTGCAGTCCTATTTGTTTATTTTTTCTTTTGTTTCCCTTGCCCAAGGAGATATATCAGAAAAAAATATTGTTAAGATAAATGTCCCAGATGTTACTACCTATGTGTTTTTCTAGGAGTTTTATGGTTTTGAGTCTTAATTTAAGTCTTTAATACATTTGAGTTTATTCTGCTATATAGTGTAAGAAGGTAATCTAGTTTCATTTTTTTTGCATGTATCTGTCCAATTTTTCCAACATCGTTTTTTGAATAGACTGTCATTAACCCTTTGTATATTCTTGCCTCCTTAGTCATGTATTAATTTACCATATAAGTGTGGGTTTATTTCTGGGTTTTTTATTCTCTTCCTTTGGTGTATATGTCTGTTTTTATGCTAGCACTATGCTGTTTTGATTACTATGGCGCTGTAATATAGTTGGATATCAGGTAATGCAATACCTCCAACTTTGTTCTTCTTTCTTAGGATTGCTGTGGCTTTTAGGGGTCTTCTGTGGTTCCATATAAATTTTAGATTATTTGTTCTAGTTCTATGAAAAATGCCATTGGTATTTTGATAAGGATTGTGTTGAATCTTATAGATTGCTTTGAGTATGGACATTTTAACTATATTAATTCTTCCTATCCATGAGCAAAATATTTGCTTCCATTTATTTGTATCTTCAATTTCTTTCTTCGGTGTCTGATAATTTTTCAAATATAGGTCTTTTTCTCCTTGGTTAAGTTTATTCATAGGTATGTTTTCATGCAACTGTAAATGGGATTGTTTTCTCAGCTTTCCTACCTGATTGTCCTGAGTAACTCTTTCAGTTCTTATCAAGGAACTGATTTATATCCATTTGCAAATTCTTGTCACCAAACTGGTAGCTAGTTAATGTCACTTCTATGTGTCCATAACTACTCTGTCCCCATAATGGACCAGTATGTCCAAATCTAACCTGTATCATGACAAGTAGAAGGAAAAGCAGATCTTTTTCCTTCTTGGCTCTATGCTTCAAGTCCGATCGTACCCTGTGGCTGCAATGAAGAGTGTGGACAAATGATGAGTACTCCTCCTTTCCCAACACCACACCATTGGAGAAGTCATAGGGATTTCTCTAACACGGCCCTCAGTGAGCTTTTAAAAACAGATGTGTTTTTAGAGGTGTTACTGAACTGTGTCTGCAGGAACCATGTGTGTGCAGAGTCTGCAGTTCAGAGTTCTGTGGTTTTAGACACATTGCTGCTTCTGATTGCTTTTGGTCACGTGCCCTTCTTTAACTTCAACAAAATGTTGGTTGGTTTCGATGAGAGAATTTTCCGTGGGAATTCCGGTCTTGAGACTGTGTTTGTTGTCCTTAAATGATCTTCTACTAGGGCTTATCTTCTGGGGTGATTCTGTGTGCTGGAGGAAGTGGTTACAAAAGTTGAAAATATTCTGGGCATCTGAGAGACAGCAATAGCCAGCAACTTCTTCCTGAGATTGTTACTATACACAGTTCAGCCTCATTTAACTGTTGTGAGTTTTCTTTTTAAGAGATTGCTTCTTCACCTGTTTTTGCACTCCCCTCAGTGGATTCTGTTTTAGTTAATAATCTGGTATCAGCTTTCTAATTCTCTTCCCCTCAGCCTCAAAAACAAAAATGATGGCAAGATAGTTTCTCCCAAACACTGAGTGGACTCGGAAGCTTGTCAGGAGCCAAATCTGTTATTTTGGTGGTAACCGATCCTGTGCCTGGTTTGTACTTGACTGAGCACTCCTGTGTGCACAGCCCAGTGGCAGGCACTTGGGGAACACAACAGTAAATGAGGAAGGAAGGGCTTTGCCCTCAAGGAACTCATGTATCAATAGGAACTTAAGTTGTAACTGAGTGGCCCCGTGAGAAAGTCCGATGGAGGAAGTGCTGGAATGTTCTCCAAAGGGCACTGAGAGAGAAGCTTATCCATGCAGAGAGGTTCAAAGGACAAAATGTCATTTGAATATAACCTTAATCCTTATTATAAGCCCCTAAAGTTGAATAAAATTTCTTCATTAAGGTGAAGGCAGTGAAGAAAGAGATTAAAGGACTGCTATGGATTCCTTCTAACTCTATAAATTTATAAAATAAAATTGGATAAAAACATTTTTGTAACTTTCAAATGTCCCCCTAATAAGAGTCATATGTATCTTTAACAATATTTCTCAAGCTTATTTCAGATACTGAGTGAGCTCATGGAAATGTGTTAGGAGCCAAATCTGTTATTTTCCATTTTAAAAGGAAAAGAAATGTTGCAGATCCTCAATGTTGACCTTAATCACTTTTATTTTAATGAAATATAAATGTGTGTGAATGTAAAATAGGCATAAACTTATTGTCCTTGCAGTTTTTGTAAACTGTAAGACCAAAAGACATATAAATTAAGTAAAAACTTAAAAATCAGTAACATTTAAATTAATGGTATTAATGTGAGAAGATTTTTTTCCCCAGAGGCCGAATCACCAATGCTGAGACCTTTGTCGGTGGAAAGACACATTTGTGCCTTTTGACTTTACTGTTTTGATTTTGCGTCTAATGGTCCATCACATGCATCTATGGCATCACCATAGTCATTATTTTGCCTTCTTAACCAATAGCTTATTTTTGTCTACTGCTTTGTTGTTTTGAAAAGCCGATTCATTCTGTAGTGCACCCCTAAATACAATACTGCAGAGACAATACGTCATGAAATGTACCCTGTGATTATTCTACCGCCACTTCTCTACTTGTAAACTATTGTAAAACTTTTGTTCTTAGAATGAATCATCTTTTATGCTTTATTTAGTATAAATGCCTATTTTACTTTTCAAGTCCATTTATTTTGTTTTCTCTTTACCCTATGGCAACTTACATACACATTACTTAGCCTTGCTTCATCACTGTCATTATGCAAATTAATACAACAAAAGAAAAGTTTTGTGTTTTTAGCTGGCCAAAGAATTGTGTGAGAGTGCAGAGGAGGACTGTTGCCATCGCATTGAGTGTGAAGGCCCTGCCAAAGACGGAGGGCCTGGCACCGCCGCTTTGAAGTTTATCTCTGATCACTTGGCACCAACTGTCTTGTAAATGCAAACGTGGGAGCGAGAGTCACATGACAGTGTTCAGTCACAAATGTCAACCAGATTATCTAAAATGTGCTTATCTCGGTGTTAGCCATTTTGATCATCTAAGTGAAAACAAAAATTTTTAATTCTCACAGAACTCAAGATTTTGTCTGTAGACAAGGACAACAGTTTGAGAAATACCAGTCTGTAGAATATTGGGCAAATACCCTGATAATAATGAAGTAGTTCCCCTTTTTCTTTCATTTCTCAGAAACGATTGGTGACATTTCTGAGTATATCTGCTAACTTCTCTCTCGTCCTCGGCCTTGAGCTGTTCTCTTGGCCAAGGCCTTCTTTGTTTCTACATTAAAAGACTTTAGGATGGAGTTAATAGAATCGGAGTGGGTACTAGGCCTAAACAGGGTTCACGTAAGAGAAAGTAATGATTTAAATATTTTCATGGAATACTAGATTTGCCATTGCCTTTCTCTCTGCCACTGTGCCATGAATTCTTTGAGAAAGGAACTGTGTCTTACCATCTGCTGGATCCCTACTATGCGATACCATGCCTAACACGTAGTAGGCACTCAGAAAATGCTTGCTGAATGGATATCCGTGTAAGGAAGCACTTAGTGGTATGATGTGATCAGATGACCTGTGCCAGGGTCTTGTTCCTGGAAGCCTATGACCCATACATAGCTCTTCATTGTGATAAATTGGCTGGCCTGATAGAAAACTAGTCTCAGCCTGCCTCTGCTATGATTTTCCTTATGAATCAGATCAGTAACCTTCTCTGCCTAAGGGTTAATATCTGGAAAGTGATGAAAACTTTTTCAATTGGCATATTTCCTTTGGTGTCTTTTCTTTTCCTTTCCTCACCCAGTCCTCCTTGTGATTCAGGAAGCTATGATCTTTTCCTTATTCACAGGAAACATGCAGCCACAGCCCAGGGCACGAGGCCTGTGTCATTCACTACTCCGCCCGCTCTGTGTAACTCCAGTGGAGGCAGCACGGCCCAGGGCTCGGCCCATTTGCTTTCTGGTTTTGATCTCTTCGCCCGACTCCTTGTGATGATAGACTACAGAGATAAACTGTGTATTTGCTGAAGACAGATTTTGATTCTTTAAGATCAAAGTATATTGTTACTGACCCTTAGGAGAGTACTTCTTTTTAAAAGTTATTGTTTATTTTTTCTCCAAGATAACTCTTCCTTAAGTTGGCTCTTTTAAACCAACTTTTATATTTCTTATCAAAAAATCTTTCACCAGATAGTGAGCCCTGGTTTTCATCATGTACTTCAGGCATGTGATTTTAACACTTGAGGGGAAATATTCTGATTGGTTGGTGCATTGGAACTGAAATAGCTTTAAGCAGAGAGGCTGGCCTTTCTTCACATACTATATGTATATAGCTACTGGCAATGAAGGACAGAAAAAATAACTGGCAGTACCAAGATTAGTTGCTTCACATGCTGACATATTATGTAAAATGGATCTAGCCAGAAGAAGCCAAGAACTGAGCTCTGTTTAATCTCTTCTAGCAAGCTGTGCGGTTGAGAAAAAAATCAGGTGACTTTTCTGTGCTTTAGGGAATTTCTCATCTCGACAGCTAAACCCGACCTTCCACCTCATTGTCTTTAAACCCCTAAGCAGTTCAGAAGAGAATTTGGAATTTGAAAATATAAAATGCAGTGGAACTTTGTGAAAATAGTAAACAAGAAAACAAAATGCTCTATAGATAAGAACTAAATCTAAATAAATATTTGCTATTTTACTGTATACAGGGATCCAAATACATTGTCATTAGCACTTAAAGTAAAATTGCATACTGTGTCAGCCCTATGTTCCTGTGGAATGTAATGCTTTCAGTATCATAGTTTGTGTTCTTATTTTTTCCTCATCTCATAAAAAATAATAGGGTGTGCTTTGAAATAGCATGATTCAAATCAGAGGAAGCAATTAGGAAAACTTTTATTAAAATTATATTCATATAAAGAATTGAAAATAGTAACATGACTCATCACACAAAAAACTGGTGTTATCACATTATCCATAATAAAATAATGGTGGAAATAGCACACATTGTTGTGTGTGATATGTGTTTGTGTAAGTGTATCTACATTTACCCTGGTGGACACACAATCTGTTTCACCAGCTGTAGTAACTGAAAGTGTTTCAAACCATCAGTTATTTGAAGAGCTGTATGCTTTTATATCGAGTATATAAGGCATAGATGCTATCTGCTTCCAAGTCAGAATGTACTCATCGTACATAATTTAAAGAGATTGCCTCAGGAAAGTAAATGGCATATCCCTGCACACTCACTTTTTAGAATAACAGAGAATCAGCCCGAATGATTCTAGACTGTTGCTTAGATTCAAGCCCACAACAGGCTTTAGCTCAAAGCAGAGACTGAGTTTTATTGGTTGGGTGGTACTACTACCTGTAGCAGGACTTGGGCAGCGAAATAGAAGACAATAAAATAATCTTTCCCCCACATTAAGCCTGGATTATGTTGATGCTTGTGCAGTTGTCCTTGAAGGCAAGGACCATGTTCATCTTGGATGTGTATCCCTAGGGTATCACACAGTGTTATGCCACATAAAGGGTAACCCCCCCAATGCTGTGATCATTATCTTTGAAATTAATTCCTAAAGCACTGAGTTATGTCCTAAAAATCTACTACAGATATTGTGAGCTGTTTCTTTGCTTGAACAGGGAGAAGATACAATTTATCCGAACTGAAGGGACCCCAGGATTGGTGCGTCTTTCAAGTGATGCAGACCTCGTGATGTTGCTAAGGTATGTAATGCTGGTTGGTAAACTAGCCAGCCTCCTGCTATCAGATATGATGGAGCATTTTAGAAAGTGATGTGACAATAGTGGTAACCTGAAAAGGTCTCCTTTATTCTCGAAGGCTTGTGGGATACTCATGTTGAAGAAGGGGTGCTGGCTTAGTGATCATTCACTTCAGATTGCATTTCCTATCACTGAGATGGTTGCTTTTGTTTTTATCCTGCTTGTAAAGGAGGTGCTGTCAGAGAAGGGAAGGGTTGGTAGAGGCCAATGAATGGAATGTTCCATTTAAAGGATGGGACAGAAGGAACCCAGCTTACCCCTTCAGAGCATAAGAGGTCGTGTTTGTATTTTCTTTCAAATTTTTTGCTCAAAATGTGCTTTGTCCCCTTTTGTTGATTCAATACCATTTGTTTACTCTATGGTTTTCAGAGTTTATGTTTGGGAAATCAGATCAACTTGAAGTCTGGTCACTGGTGCTGACTGCCAACTTGATAGCCCTTCATAAAACTGACCGATTGTATTTTCTTTGCTGCCGGTTAGATCAGCTTTGGTTTTAAATTTTAGAGTAGTTTAGAAGGGGAAAATAGTAAGTTTTCAAAAGCCCTTTTTTATTTTTGATATTATCCTTCAAATGTAGGAGACTAGAGTAAAATAATGCTTTGCTCTACCCAGTGGTTGGGATGCCCCCACCGCTGTGACCTCCATAGAATTAAAGGGCAAGTCCTGCTGAGCATGTCAGGCGCTGTTTTACTTTTCCCTCGGGTGCTGGTTTCCTCATTCATGTTGTTCATAATGGTCATCACCCCAACCATTTGCAACTGCCTGCTTGGTAGTTGCCATCTTCTAAAAGCTAAAGCCAACAAGTTGTTTTCCTTTACTGGATATTTGGAGCACAATTCAAAGGGATATATTCACTTTCCATAAAGACTTTATTTCACTTGACTCTGAGTAAGTCCTATGGGACAGGGGATTACTTTTCAGTCTAGGAGGAGACCCTCGACTACGGTATCCAGAGCTAGTTCTGAAAACAGGATGCAGTATACTAGATGGTCAGGAAGACTGTCAGTCAGTGAACATGGAACATGATGTTTCTGCCATAGTTTGGTAACAAAAGAGTAAGTTTTGTTCCAGAACTCTAAGATATGACTCTTTCACTTCATTCTAGAAATCTAAGGTTTTTGACTTCAACTAAAGAATTCTGGTTTTGGTATCAGTAAAAACAGAAATCATGTTTATCGTTCGCATATACTTAGTGAATAATCTTCAGATGTTATTATGGTCCTAAATATTTTAAGTTACAATACAGCTTAGAATACTTGTACTTTGATAACCACCACAGTTTGCATGACTTTGTATGTGTTATGTGGTGGAATTTTTTAAATATTTGAAAATTGATATATGTATATATACAAATACAAAAAGCAAGACTACCTTTTCTCCCATTTGGAGAATTAAGCATGTTCTCCAAAGTTAATAGACCTTTGAAAAAGCATGAGAAATTCACTCATATATAGTAGTTCTCTAATTATTATGATAGAAATGATGTTACTCAGTTCTCAACTTCATTTGGATGATCAAATGTGTTTATTATTTTAATAATTGTACACAGTGATGCAATGTATTACATGTGCATGCTTAATAAATAATATTTAATAATTAATGGAATTTTTAGGGCTATCCTCTGTTCTTTACTTTTTATTTTACTTTGGAGTTTGAGTCATTTGTATCAGTGACTGTAAAGTCAAGCAATGACTTTGTCGCACACGTGGAGGGAGACTTTGTGCCTGTTTTTACATGTCGTCTATTTCTTAACAAGGAAAGTCACTCCTGGTGCAGATGGGCTTGATCATCAGCAAGCTGCAGTGTAGAGATGATTCAGTTCCAAACACACCTATGTGAGGACATTGTCCAATGTAGATGTTATAAAACCTAAGAACTTTTAAATGGCCTTGTTGCATTTGCCACAGGCTATTCTGTTTCATATATTCTTTCACAAACTCGGCTCATGTGAAAAATGTACTTCGCTGGAGTTCAGATAGGAAATGATTGATACATTTCATTATATTCATCTTTTAAAATTGGCATAATGAAAGACACCACATATACCAGGACATAAAGAAAGGTAACAAACCAGAAGAATATATTCACAACACATAAAAAGGATATCGTGAATAAAGAATGCCTTTAAATCAATTTAAAAGAAGAAAACCCCAAAGAAAAATGGGTAAAAGATATAAAAAGGCATTTCATAGAAACTGAAGCAGGAATAGCCAGTAAACTTACGGAATGATGCTAGCAGTCATAAAATGCAATTTTAAATAATGAGATACCATTTCACACTATTAGATTTGAAGAAGTCAAGAAGCCTGATAATACCAAATGAGAAATGAGAACTCTCATGTTGCCTGGACTTGGAGGGATTGCCATTTCTAGGGCCTCTTCGGGATACAACTTGAAAACAGTCTGTAGAGTTGAAAAGACCTCTGCCTTATGACTGAGGAATTCTAATTTTAGATATGTACCATGTTTACACCAAGAAACTGTTTTACGTATACACAAGGTGATTATATGCAGGCTGTTCATTGTTCCATTACTGATAAAAGCACAAAGTTGGGGGAAAAGTAAATATTTGTCAAAGGAGATAGGAATAAATAAACAGAGTTGTTCTTAGAATGACCTACTGCATAGCAGGTAAAGATAATAAATTATACCCTCATATATCAACATAGACAGATATCGGGAATATGTTGATTGGGGAGCAAAAAATGCTCTAGAGTGCTGTGTACATACAGCTGTTGTAATTTTTAGCAGTGATTTAGGCAAAACTACATAATTGTTTAAAATATATGTTGCAAAATATAAAACTATGAAAGGAAGGATACGTATTAAAATCATAGAGGAAAACAAAAGGCACTTCGTGGTCACACTTGCACACATGAAGATATATATACATTTATATGTGTATGTATATACACACACAGATCTATAAGTTTGCGTGTGGTTTGTCTAAAGTAAAAACAGTAACATTAACACTTATTGCTACTGGGACACAGCTGTGGATGTCTGAGGAGAGGATGCTAATTCCTACTCTGCACTTAGTGAGTGATAGGTTTCCAGATCTTTGTGGTAGCAGCTGTTACATGGGACTTTTTCTTAGCAGTTAATTTTAAGTTCACATGATTCCAAATGGCTATTGATTTATTGAAAAAAGAGAAATGACTGTTTGGGGGCCTAATTTGGTATTAAAAATATGATTCCTTACTGCTTCTGTTTCCAAATCTTCTGACTTCTATAGTTTAAAAGTAGAAAGATGGCTTTAAAAAATACCATGTCTAAAAATGTTTTTGCCGCAATGGTCAGCCCAGCAGACGTGTGCATGTGAATGGAGAACGAGAGAAAGGTTTATCAAGTTGTTACTGTGTGGCTATCCCCAGGGCTTTGGTGGCCTCAGAAGTGTTGGTGCTGTGGGCCGGATGTGTCTTTGTTGCAGGGAGCTGTTCTGTGCACTGGAAGATGTTTATTAGCATCTTGGCCTTCTCCCCACCAGATGCCAAAAGCACCACTTCCCCCAGTCATGACAACCGAAAATGCCCTCAGACATCACCAAATGTACTTGGGCAGTGTCGGGGGAGGGCACAGTTGCCTCGGTGAGAACCAGTGCCATAGTCCTTAGGAACCCTTTCATTAAATCACCACAAGATTAAAGTGTTGCCACATTTTCTGAATGTCTTCTGAAAACAAGTAACAGATTTCTAGAGTTGGCCAAATTTGAAGAAAACCTACTTCCACTGCTTAATTAAAAAACTCTTTTACTGTTGTTTTAATTCTATTTGAAGCATTTGTTTATTTGAGCTTAGTGCAATGAATACTACTTTTCATTATCATCATACTTGTGATGCTCTGGGACTTCAAGATATCAGGTATCCGCTTGCTGTCTTTGAGAAGACTATTAGAAACGACAGATACTGGATTGAATAATCTAACATCAAACCCTCACATGTGAAAAACTTTCTAAAGCCAGAGTAAACAAGGGAGCTAATTATTTGGAGATATTTTGTTTTATTTTACTTTTAGCTCTCCATTTGAATTCTAAGCTTTAAAGACTGAAATTCTGCTGTCTGTGTCTTGGAATGAAGATGTGGAACATACTTTGTGTATCTGTTATGGGTTCTCAAAAAATGTCTGATGTGTTGAGTCTTATTCCCAAATTTTAAAACCCAGGTACTATTTCAAATAAACCTGTAAATGCAAACTCATGTATTAAAGTGGCAAATCAGAAATTACATTGTCCAGAGTTGGTAGGAAAACAGACACATAACCACAGGTTTCACAAAAGCTATGACAGCCAGCTGGTCTGTCCCAAGAATTACTGGGGGGAGGGATGGGGGGAGGAACCCCCCCCCCACTGGGGTGCCCCCTCTGGGGTGTGGACCCAACCTCGGATGGAGTGGGTCGGGGTGAGAACTTGACTGACCATCTTACTTGTGGAAATGAGGCTTTTCCTTACCTCCTCAGCTAAAGTATGCATTTTGTTTCTTGTTTCTCCCCAGTTTATTTGAAGAAGAGATAATGTCTTATGTGCCTCCACATGCCTTACTCCACCCCAGCTACTGTCAGTCCCCACGTGGCTCCCCTGTGTCCTCTCCCCAGAACTCGCCAGGTGAGTCCACCTGCAGCTCACAGTGAATTCTTTGAGAAGTGAGCCTCAAAGTCAGATGTTCTGTTCTTCATAAAGGACCGTAAAGGAACTCTTTGGGTACATCTGTAGGGTCAGCACAGGTACACACTGTGCAGCACTTTCTTTTAAAACTGGCTCTTTTCCATGGGGATTCATTTGGACAGGAAGATAATGAAATTCCAGAATAGGAAGATAAAAGTTCGCAGTATTATATACTCAGATACAGAATTTACTTTTCATTATGTAGTGCCTAATATACCTTGGAAAAGATTAGGGCACAAAATAACTATGTTAACTTTTTGGATTAAAAAAGTTCTAGTTAGGAGACTGAGTCAATCAATAATAAAAAGAAGTCTCTACTTTCAAGAAATGCTACAGAATTGAAACTGGTCAGTTTAAAGGACTTGGATAGTGTTTCCCTGCAGTAGCCACCCCCTGCCCTGGACAGGAAGGCTGAAAACGCATGGGCAGATGGAACATGTGATAAATGAAACCAACAAAACCTTTTAGGTTCAAATTCTTGTTGAAAGAGGTTATGTTGTGGAGGAAGGAGTGAGTGGGTGGATGAAGGGATGGGTGGATGGATGGATGATAGAAAATGCAGCTTAGCCAATGAAGTTTCTTGGAGGAAGGTGGTCATGATGTTGACAGGACATCAGCTGTGTTTGCCCTCGTTAAAGGCAATGTATTGTTCACAGTTTAACAGCTATCAGAATTCAAAACTGTTTTAATGAAAGCCAAACTCTATATGTGTCACTAGAAGCTGCTCTATGTTCTTTGATAGTTGACATGTGTTTTCACATATTGTTATGATAATGAAGCCATAGCCTAATTGAATACTGCAAACAGGAAAAGGTCTATTAATTTGCTGATTTAACACAGTTTTATTGAGTATCCATGTATGATCCAAGCACTGAACTAAGTGGTGGTGCTATAAAGATGCATAATGCACTCTCTGCCTTTGAAGGATTCATAGTGGGCCAGGGAGTCAGTAAGTGACTCCGCAAAGCTCTGAGGTCAGCCCTGTGTTGAAGAGATGTGTGGGAACACCGATGTGGGGACAGTTCTTCCTTTACGACTGGGGTTGGGATGTGTAGGGAAAGGTGAAGATAACAGGTATGCAGGGAGGCCTTGAAGAGTAAGGACTAGGAGTTCACCAGGTGGACCAAAGGAAGAAGGTGATTTGAGGTAAATGGGGAGTTGAAGATAAGCCACAAAACCATGAAGGTAGTCTAGGGCAAATGGATAGATACCAGTGAAAGCCAGTTCTCAAAGCTCAGGTTGGAAAGATAGACTAGAGCCAGTTGGTCATCAATGCCTTATTTGTAGTCTATGGGGAGCCACTAAGAATTTACAAACGGAGGAATCCTGTTTTACAAAGATCAGTCTGGTGGCAGTACAGAGGATGGATTAGAATATGGGAGACTAGACTCTATTATATCAAGCCAGGTGACATGCTGAAGGGCTGCACTAGTGGTGACAGAGAAAAGGGAAGTAATTCAAACGATATGTAGGATGTAGAGATACCAGGGCTCTGAGTTTAAGCAGGAAGATCCTGAGGTCCTCCCACCTGGATTACTAGGCAGGTGGTAACACCACTTTCCAAGAAAGGAAGGTTCGGCGGGAGGGGAGGGGGAAACGAGTCTGGGCTGAGACCTGTTTTGTTGAAGAATCTTTGGAGATATCCAAACAACTGGAAAAGACAGGAGAAGTTGCTGGGGGGGGGAATACAGGACCTGGTGGCAGCTGAGGCCCAGAGTGCAGAGTAGAGGAACTGGGGAAACCCGGGCTGTGGGAGGAGAGAACACAGAGGATGGAACTCTGGTATCTCAGGGAGGGGCTGTGACAGAGGAGCAAGGGAGAGAAAGAGAGCCGGTGGGTTTCGGAAGAGAATCAGGAAAATCTTCTCAGGGAAGCCAGGCTTCAAGGAGGAGTGAGTGATTAACCGGGCCAGATTTTCAAAGGATTCAAGAAGGATGAGGCTCGAGGAGAGGCCATTCAATCCGAACATCATGAAATTACGTATGGCTTTTGCCAGAGCCGTTTCCATGAAGTAATGTTACAGAGTGATATAGGATGTCACATGGAAGCCAGGAGTACAGACTCTTCTTTTCCCAGAGCATGACACGAATGAAAGAAGTGTTCTTTTTATGAAGTACGAAAGGAGAGAAAAACAGGACAGCACTCAGAAGGGGAGTAAGAGTTCAGGAAGGGGTTTCAGGGTGGGGAGGTTGAGCACGTGCGTGTGCAGAGGTCCAAGGATGTGGGTGAAGAGAAAGTGTTCCCTAGAAGGGGGCAGCACAGCAGCGAGGCACAGCGCAGACCCACGGGCACTGGAGGCGAAAGCACAGATTAGCTTTGGATTAAAGTAGGGACACCTATTCTGACATTTCAGGATGAAAAGACATTAGTATATGACACCACAGGAAAGTTTAAATGTTACTTAGAAGTTTGATGCCAAGGGATAGGAGAAAGTTGATGAAATTCACAGCTGGCATTAGCCTTTGTCAAATGTATGTGCCTCTGGGAAGTTTGCCTCCTGCCCGAACCTTGAATTTATTTTCTGTAAAATGGGAATGATAATAAGCACCTCCCATGTTTGTTTGGAGAACACCTCACTGGAGAACACCATAACAAGTATCCAGTAAATGTTAATTTATTCTTTTTTTCCCCATTTTTTTTTGAAATGTGATCCCGAAAAGTATAGTTTGCCATTTGAATCATTAATAAGTGGAATATATGAATCCATTTCTTCCTGATTCCGAAGAGCTGGCAGCCTTGGTGTTTAATCAGTCCGATCTTTATCTTAGCTGGAACCTGTGGTGAAGTAAAGTGGGTTGTCCCTTTCCCGGATGCTCTGTGGTTAAAGAAATGAAGCTGTGTGGATTATTATTGATTCCGTTCAAGGTTCTCCTTTCCAGGCCTTTTCTGTGGCCCATCCTCCCCGAGCAAAAGGTAGATAGATCACCGAGTTCTGTCCCTGTTACACCCCACAGGGTGTGTGCTCTGGGTACTTGCCTAAGCATTCTTAGAGACCAGTGTGAACACTCTAGTCTAAATGGTGGTGAGATCACTTCATTTAGCACCACAAATGTCCATCAGTAACCCACAGCAGTAATAAAGTACACCCTGGAAGCAGATTCACGGTCATTTTCCAAAGACATGGAGAACCCAAATATATCTAAATTGCTAGCAGTGTTTGTGGTGGTTTTAATTTTCTGGAAGAATCATCTCCATATTTTTGGCCTACTCCGTTTCAGTGGGCTTTATTTGATCTTAAAATTGGGATGTACTGACTGATATCAATGGAAGTAACTCTAACTAATTCCACATGATGGAGGGCAGCACGAGCTGGCCCCGTCTGCCCAGCGGAGCGCTCTGCTGTTCCTTTGAATAAAACAGGCTCTCCTTCTCCTGGGATCCCTCAAGTTTTAGTGAAAACACTTCAAAGAGATTTTTAACAGTCGTCTGATCCTCCTCCTTGTGACTAGAATTTCATCCCTTTTAGTGGTGTGGGAATAATACTGTGAAAATTATGACAATAATAAATTTTAATGATCTTTTTTCAGAATGCCTAGGAACCTGGTAAACTTTCCACACTTTTCCTCATTCCAAGCGCATTTACATGTCTTTTCAAGTACAGAGGAGAGAGGGGGCTTTGGAAACTCTGACTCACGGCTTCTCGCAGCTGTGAGAGCGCTCACCTAAAATTTGTCAAAATTTTGGAATGTGAAGGTTTGTTTTTCTAGGACCGTTATAATGCCAATCCCGACCTTAGCTTTTGCCAGAAGGAAAAGATCTTTCCAAACACCACATGGTTTATTATGTCAAAAGTGGGACCCAGAAGTTGATTTCAGGACCTTTTGTAGCTGCATATTCCTAGGAATTCAAATGCAGTAAATACCTAATTTATCTAATACCATTGGAGATGTGCTTGCTCATGTAGCTGTTCCATGTGACCGAAGCTGTGAGTGCATGAGGAAATGTCATGGCTCGGGGGAATCACATTGTTGTGTGACTAGAACTGGACTCTGGAAGCTAGCACCAGCCCCAGGTCACACTCAACAGAAGCAAAATAGACCAGAGAGCACTGAAGGGCCACGTGGGTCTTGAGGGCCTGGGATAGGAGCGCGAGTCACTTCTCCTCACCCACAGTGTGTCCTGAAGGATCCTCTTTTTCCTCTCTCTTCCCAAGGTCTTGGCATCTTAGCCACTACTTATCTCATCTCCTGTTCTTTTCCCAAACATTCTGTCTCTGTCTCTCTCCTACCTTTCCTCTCTTCCTCTCTCCTCCCTTCCCCCTATACTTGTTTTTAGAAATGGGGTTCTATCCCTTCTCTTGGCTTAGGCCCCACAAAGATGATCTGGGAACCAAACACTCCCTGGGTGGGTGGGAATGGAGGAGTTGTGATTCCAGAAGTGGAAGGAAAGAAAAATACTCTCTTTCACAGTAAAGAGGTAGTGTTTTCGGTTTTGTTGTTGTTAGTCTCTGTTGTCCCCCACCCCTGATGCTGACAGAGGAGGCCTGTCACTGGTGTGGCCTTCAGCTTTCCCCTTTCAATAAATTGCTTCCAATTTGCCATGGGCTGAGAAATCATGGTGGTTTTTAAACATAAGTGGTAAGGAAAGGAAAGCATGAGCAAGTGCAGAACAATGACCTGAGGGCTTTTACTACTCTCAGGGAATAAAGCAAAAATGCGAAGACTTCAGTGCTTGTGCTTTGTGCCAGCTATTTCGGAGGTGGTTTCCCCCCCTTAATTTCCATTGTTGAGCTGTATTCCAGAAGATGGAGTAGTCCAGATATTATTGCAATGCTTGATAGTTATCATTCACTAACAGAGAATTTTTAATGTCATAGAGTTTTGTTTGTTTGTTTGTTTTAAGAACGTGAACCAGGAAAGAAATGAGCTTCTGAGCCATCCCAGCGCGGAGGCCTGGACCGTGTGGGACCAGGCTGAGCTCGGTCCCCATCCAGTGCAGCCTGGGCTCCAGGTGGCACATTCCGAATTGGCCAAAGACAGCCAGCCTTCTTAGAAGTTTGATGCAAAGATTTTTCTAGTATCTTCTGAATTTTTTTTTTCGGGTAGAATTTTCTAGTTTGTATCTGATTGTGCAGTTTTCTAACAGTAAATAGAAATAATGTGACACTATTTGGAAGTATTTTAGGTCTGCCTTGTAACGGTAAAGGGGGGGAAAAAAGCCAAATATCTGTTACTGAAGTTTTTTCCTGCAAATAATTAACATAATGCTGACTATCCTATGAAGTCACCCTTTCTTTGATCATTTCCTAAATGTGATGTTGACCTTTCTGTAACTGACTTCCTTTTTTAAGATCATACAGACCATAAAATTACTCTCTCTGTAGGACTGTTATATCCCATAGCTTCACTTGGAGTTATGGTTCCCACAGAACTCTATTAACTCAACCTTTGGAGATCGTTTTTGATTTCCAAAATGGAAGGAACATTGTTCCTGCTCTGGAATTTCTTGGCAGTTGCACCTGACTTGCATTAAGAGTGTGACAAGGGCCAACAGCATAATTTACTGTAATTTTTAAACCATGAAGTAATGTGTAAATTATTTTTTCATAATAGAACTATTAGCAAAAGAATTTCTGCATTTAACAATGTCTGTCTCCTGAGTCTCCGTAATTGAATCACTACTTAGAGCGTAAATGGAGTCAGAGCTGATTTTATTGTCTGTATTGATATTGATGGAATGCATTAGGGCATTCCCCACATCCTTTTAAGCATCTCAGATCATACAGCCGTAGTATAATATGTGCTGTTTTGTTTTCTTCTTAAGTAATGAACTCTTGAAGAATCATGTTTCTTTTGAGTCCTGAAAGATTTTCTTTGAGTTCTTTGTTCTTCTTTTTCCTCTTCCCTGTCAATGGTCATGGTCTTGAAAACTGATTCATCCAGGCTGCTTGCTGAGCTGTCTGGGTTTGCCAGTCTGCAGCTCTCAGACAGCTTTGTCCCACACCCCTGAGTGGACATGTGACAAACTACCCTGTCCCTTGGCCATCCCAGAGCGCAGCCTCGCCCTTGGGGAGGTCGCCTTCCTTCATGTGGCAAAGGATGCCTTTCCAGTACACAGGAAGCATTGCACCTGTGTGGGTCCCTGGATGCTGCCCAGGTGTTTCATTGGATATATTTGACCTCCGGTTGGGGGGTAATGGTTTTCAACCTTGGCTGCACTTTGGCATTATCTGGAGAGCCGTATAAAACATGTATGCTTGGGTCCTACCCCGACAGATGCTGACGTAATGTGTCTTGGGTGTGGCCTGAACGCTGAGATTTTTTAGAAGCTTCCCAAGTGATTCTAATGTGCAGTCATGGTTTGAGGATCACCGCCTAGGAGTCTCTTCTGTACCCCAGATGTTTTACGATCAAGTTTATTTGTTTCCTTTATGACATGGCCCTTAACTCTGTGGATAAAAGACTCATAACTATGCAAACAGACCTCTGGACATATTATTGATCAATAGCAGATTTTATTAAAATCCATTCGTAAAACCCCAATCCAGTTCCCCACGTCTTTAGCCTTCACCTCTATGTAGATGATTGCAATGAGGGCAAACAGAGACACAGGACTTCCTGTGCAGAGACGCTGTGCAAAGTGCTGTCCGCGCACCAACTCGTTTAACCCGAAGGTGACGCCCTGATCTCTCACCGGAAGTCCAGGACTGCATTTTCAAGTGCCTGTGCAGTATATTCACCCCAACAGCTGTCACCTCCAACTCCATATGTCTACAGCTTCCCATGCCCTGTCTACCAGCATCCTCTCCCACACTGCTTTCAGTGTCACACAGGCCTGGCTCGAATCCCAAGCCTCCCATTCACTGGCACAGGACTTCAGTCTCCTTAGTTACACAGCAGTGATGGTGGTGATAATGCTACTGCCTGCTTCCTGGACTTGAGAGGATTCCCCAAGATCCCCTGTGTGAAATGCACAGTCCCTAATGCAGGGCAGGGCCTTAACCAATGATAGCTACTGGTATTGCTCCAAAAACTCTGTTACCACAGAGAGCTTCCTGTTTCTCTTCTTTACTTACCTACTGTTATCAATTCTTATCTCACATTGTGAATGTTTTCTCTGAGTCACCACTCTGCAGTCTAGTCCTCATCCATGCCTCAAGCTTCTATTGCTGCAACTACCCCTAAGTGGGTCTCTGCCCTGCAGTCTCTTCTCCTTGCCACCCTTAATCCACTCAACACACTCTGAAAATCATTTCTCAAATAATAACACTTACATATTGTTTGCTTGCTCAAGAAGCTAGAGGAGTCCCGCTGCTTGCTGCATCATGCCCAATCTCCTCAGCGATGTTTTTTAAATTCCTTTCATAATCTGGCTCCAACCTCCTGACTGTTAAATTCCCCACCACTCCCCAGCACGCCCCCTCTACTCTGTGTTAGCAGGGTTTCCTCAGTGTCTTCTGAACATGCATGCAAAGCTTATTTAACTAACTCTTGCTGTGCAGACCAGCATAGAATAGAGATTCTTTTGTTTACAAGGCCTGGCTCCAATAAAGCCTGCTTCCTAAAGTCTTTTCCATTCTGACCTCTACTTATCCTCATTTACTATCACTTTTCTGTAACACTGATCTTAGGTGCAAATACCCAGGGGTGCCAGCAGCCGTGCCTTTGCGTGGCTGTGGCTCAGTGGAGAGCACACGCTGCATTTCACGGAGCAGCCGCCTGCCGTGCCCTGGAAAAATACAAGCCAGTTGCTTCAAGGGCTTCCAAATCATTTTCAAAAGAAAATAATGGTTGTTTTTTTTTTTTTTTTACTCAAAATCTCCTAATGTTTACATGTTGAAAGTTAATTTAAAATCTTTAAAAATGATTTTACAGCCAACAAAATAGATCAATAGGTCTGGGCCCAGCCCCAGGGCACTCGTTTTATCCCCTCTGCTTTCTCCCTTGTTTGCTGTCTAGTTCGGGACTTCATTATTCTCTAATTGTTTTATATGTTTTACTTCTGTCTTCCCAGCCAAGATGTCCACCTCACGAACCCTGCCGTATTCATTTATAGCGCCTGTTGAACCTAACACAGTATTAGCGATGAACAACAACCACTTAGTTTATTCATTCATTAAAGAAATACTTAATGAGCTTACGTGTTTTCTAAGCAATGGACTTCAGAATTTTTGTTTTCTGGTTTCTCCCACTGTGTTGCGGAATATTTAGTGTTTCTGTCATGGCTCTGGGTCTGATATCCATATTCATCATCCGTTCTGTATCTCGGCTTGCTGGTTAGTCACCTTGTGTGACCCAAAGCCAGATTTCTCCATGGAAAGAGGAACTGTTACTTCTACATTTCATTAATGATACTTGTCATATGATGAAATATAAAAAACATCTTTAGATAATCTGTAGATGATCGTGGTACTTGGCCCCTGTAAAGAAAGCAACAAATAGAACATTATGCATTCTTTGCGGAACAAGGGGACATATGCCTTCTGCAATTGTGTCTGAATTCTTTTTTTTTTTTTAAGATTTTATTTATTTATTTTTAGAGACAGGGGAAGGGGAGGAGAAAGAGAGAGAGGGAAACATCGATGAGTGGTTGCCTCTCACACGCCCTGCCCCAGGGACCTGGCCTGCAACTCAGGCATGTGCCCCAAACCAGAAATTGAACCGGCGACCCCTGGGTTTGCAGGCTCCTGCTCTATCCACCAAGCCACATGAGCCAGGGCTGAATTCTGTTTTTATATTAAGATTATTCTACCTTATGATAAAAAAATGTATGTAATTATGTATCTGAAGTAGTTCTTAGTTATGTGCATATCCAAAAGAAGTTTTTGTAGGTTTCCCATAAAGTCTGGAAACTCACTACTCTTGCTTTATACACCACATACTTTTCACATTGTAACTTCCTGTTTAATTGCCATGATATCACCTCAGCAGCAAGCAAAGCTATTCCACCCTCAACAGTCACCATTAGACATGAGTAACTCCATTTGACTCATTAGTCTGGACTGAAAAGGGGAACATATGTGACTAACGTGTGGCACCATTGTAACGATTGGAACAGCATTGTTCTTTTCAACCAAGATGCCACAAAGAAGACATCTCCTAAGACCCTGGTTAAGCCCTGGTTTAGTCTCTTACTTGGACAGTCGAAAGCTGCAGTAACTAAATGTATTGCCTCCTTTTACTTGTGAACTCTCAAGTCTCAGCTCCCCGGTGATTATTTTCTCATGATGATGCTATGAACATCAGGACATTGCACAAGTCCACACCCTCTTCTTTTTGTGGTTGCTGTAGGTACGCAGCGTGCCAATGCCCGGGCTCCAGCCCCTTACAAGCGGGACTTTGAAGCCAAACTAAGGAACTTCTACAGGAAGTTAGAGACTAAAGGATATGGACAAGGCCCAGGGAAATTAAAGTAAGTCCAAGTGAAACAAACCTCGGGATTTGTAGATGGTGGAGGGATGGGACGCACTTGGGAATGTAGAAATGGACTGTGATTTGGGACAACCATCTTCGTTTTACTTGGCATAATTATTTTGGTATCTGCAAATTGCAGCACTCTAAAGAACAGGATTCTGGAATTAAACCCAATTAAGCTTAAGGTTTTAAAACAAATGGTAAAGAAACTACCACACATGTAAAAAATACTAGGAAAAATTAAAGCTGATTCATTTATTTCTCCTGAAAACCACCATTGTTGGCTGAGAGTGTATTTGTTAGATGTAAGGCTGTCACAACGTGCGGTCTTGCACACCACTGTCTCCTGCCCTGCCCTGCCTGTAGGAGCCGTGCTCAGTGCTGTTGCATTCTGTGCAATAAACTTCTCTTGTCCAACGGAGCATGTCACGAATGTTGTGTCTGCCTGCCTTGATCCACCTCCACCTAAATGGGGAAATTGAAACATTATCATGATGTGTGGTTAGGATTATTTTCATTTTCTACTTACCCCTCCGGCCCCCTTCATCCCCACCTCCACCCTTGTGCCATACCCCCACTAGAGATCACTGTGCCACCCAAGAGAGGACAGAGGAGGGGGTCTCTACTGCGGGATCGTCGTGTTCCAGGGTGCCCAAGAGAAGGTCCGGGGACCAGCCCCCCACCCCCACAGCTCTCCGCCCCACGCACGGAGGGCTTGCTCGATTAAAACCACAGGTTCCACTTTCATCACCCTCAAAGCACATCTGCCTGCCCAAACACCATTCCTCAGAGCTTTACCTCCCTGACGCTTCTCCTCCAAAGGCCTTGATGGTCAAGCTTTCATCCTTTGGCCTCCATATTATCTCTCTTTCAATGACTGTTTCCACCAAAGGCAAACTGACAGCTGCTGAAGGGTGTCTTCATCATTATGACAAGTGGATTAATTGGCCACAAGTGTTGGTCATTAGTATCTGTGACTTAGGGAATCTCAAGATTCACTTAATTTAAAAATTAAATTAAGCACAATTATAAACTCCTCTGCTTTGGAGGACACTGAGATTTTTTTTTTTTACCCCTTGTTCTCCCGGTCATCTCTCTAGGCACCTAGTAATTGAATTCCTTGCCTAGGTGCATTCAGGCTTCAAACATGACCTCACAGGGTTGTTCTTTGACTAAACAAAAGTGGTGTGCCTGGGATGTTTCATAACCTCCTTGGATAAATTGGTTTGACCATTCAGAAAGGCCTCTCGGATTGTTTCGCAGGTGATAGGTGGGGTGCTCTTTACCAATGATTCTCTTAGGTAACAGTTGTCAAGGCTGTTATGAGTTGAAGACAAATGTATCCTCTGCGGCAGATAGCAATGACATTAAGTCACTCCTTCTTGCCTAGTTAATTATGGTAAATGCAAATGAAATGGCAAGCCCCAGTTCTAGAAAGATAAGGATTAGGAAATAATCTGTACTTTTCACATTGTCTCTTTTTGGACAGGTTAATTATCAGAAGAGATCATTTACTCGAAGATGCTTTTAATCAGATCATGGGCTACTCCCGAAAAGATCTGCAGCGAAATAAGCTGTACGTCACATTCGTTGGGGAGGAAGGGTGAGTAGCAGGAGAAGTGGCCTGCAGAGCACAGGCTGTGACTGCAGGGCGGATGTTTCACCACATCCTCGCTGCGGTTGCCTGAAACAGGAAATCCTTCTGGCAGGAAATGCCGTTCTCATGCACTGCAACCACTCAGCTTGCTTTTAAAAGGCTTTCTCTGGTTTTTAAATCATTTGGCATAGAAATTCTTTGCTAAAGACTTGTAACCGTAGATCATTTTTGATAGCAGAGTTTGGTTTGGTTTCTTCTCTAATTCTCTCTTAAAGGGAAAAGGGGACTTGGAGTTAAAAAACCAAGGAATGCAATCATTCCTAAATGCAATCGTATTAGCTTCTGTGATCTTGTTCATCTACACTGGGGTGCAGAGTAGAACGTGCTTCATATGTTAAATAAACTCAGTTTCAGAGTCACGAATTAGAATCCTGCTGTTCTACCAGGAAGCCCCCACAGCAGAAATTCTTGGGTCTCGGTTGTTATTTCTCTGACCCCAGTTTTTCTCTCTTTTTGGCATGGCAGCATACCTGCCAAAATAATTACCTGGTGTAATCAAAGGTCTCCAACCCGCTGCAACTCTTCTGTGAGTGTGTTCATAGAGGTAAGGGTTAGGAAATGGAGTGAAGACTCCCACAGTGTTTATTGCACCCAACGAGACGTGACAGCTGTTATATAATATTCAAGAAGATGACAGCTCTCGTCTCTCCCAGACCCCTTCCTCTTTCTTCATTTCAGGTGAGGGTTTTGAGTTTCAGTACCTTCTATGTAACCCAGCTACCACTAGACTTTAAAAATGTCGCACAATGGCCGGAAGGAACTCTGGTTGTCTTCTTGTTCTGTTGATTTGGCCTATGTCAACACCACCCCTCTCAGTCACGCCCAGGAATAAACTGTGCTAGATTATGGGATCGTATGGAATCACAGTAGCAACATCCAAAAAGTTTAACCATTCGGCATATGGCCCATGAACCGGAGGCTCCAGAGCATAAAACAACTTGCATGTGCTGACGGAACCAGATAACAGCAAACTGAGATTGAGAGTCACAACAAGGTCTGTCTTTCGCTCAGCACTTTTGGACCACCACTGGGAGGGAGGCAAGATTCCTGAACTCTGGTCTGTCTGAATTTTTTTTCCTACCGATGCTTCTTTTCATCATTTCAGTGGTGCCTGATAACTTCTGCTCTTCACGTATACCATTTTATAGTCTCCCAGCTATGAGTAGGTTAAAGAAAAACATGACATGGGAAAAAAATATAGTGTGGCAAAGTTGAACAGAAGCTTGCCTGAGACTTCAGCCTTTCGTTACTGGCGTGCCTTAATGGACCTCTAGCTGATGGTAATTGGCTTAAAGATGCAGGTGCACAATTGAAAATAAAGACAAATGTTTTTAACCTAATCACAGGTATGCATGGGATGCTAAGTATTTCCTGCCCTAATTAGTCTGGTCTCAATGAGGATGCTTCTCCTCCGAGAGAAGTCCAGCTGCCTTCCTGCTTGTTGGACCACAGATTGTTGAGATCTCAGAGGTGTAGGGAAGAGTCTTTGGGAGCTCTAGAACTTACGTTTGAGTGGAACAGATGCTTATCGTGTTTGATCATCCTAATGTGGTCTCCCTATGATCTGGACTGATGACATCTGTTCCCAGGAGGAGGCCCAGGCTGAGTGGGGCTTGATAGCTCCACATTTGATTGCCACTGATTTCCAAATGCTTCTTGCTTCTATCACCTGCCTCCTACCTATAGCCCCAGAGGAAAATAAGTGTGAGGATACTTTGAGGTGTGGCTTCAATCATCTGAAATGATTTCTTAATGAGGTCATATGGCTTACTGAAGCTGGAGTAGGGCTAGATAATTTCTGGCCTCATGGCTCTATCATACTGCCGATTATTAGATACAGGCTTTATTTTGCTACTAGGCATTGAGAATACATATACTGTTTTCAAAGATTAACACAGTATACTTGCTGGAAAATAGAAACCTAAAAACAACATAAAATTAAGACACTATTTCAGCCTTTGTCACCTTCTCAAATACATTCATTGTATTGCAGTAAACTTAAAGACCAGAATATTTCTTTCTGGATTATAATAAATACCCCAAGTGAAAAGCTGCCTAAGTTTTTCAATGGAATGATAAAAATGGAGCTTGAAGTTTTCTGTCACTTTCCCTTCATTAATTTTGGTGCCCTTGAAATGTGTCATTTGGTAAATTCTTCATGTCCAGCTCTGGTAAAAGGTATTTAAAAACATACGCCAGTAGTGCCCAGATCTTGGTTTCTAATATCATTCTTCAATAAAAGGAAGTAGCTCCTTGAAGCAGTGCCTGACTCTAGGACTGGGACAGAAAGAGCACAAGAAGAAGCCCAAAGGATCCTGTAGCGCCAGAGAGTAAAGAAGTGCTCAAGAGGTCAATGTCAAAGGGGCATGGAGCCAACTGAAAGCACTCCCAATGGTCGAAACTGGAGTAATTTGAACAACAAAAAAATAAATAAAGTAGTATTGAATTGTAGCCTGAGGTATAAAATAAATCTCTATACTCAAATAAATACACTATTGAATAAATAAATAGAGGAGAATAGACAAACCATCTGTGTAGATTTCCAAGGAATTTAGTGCAATTCCCTACTCATTGTGGGTTGTACGTACTGACTTTCTTCCAGAGAGTGCAGTACAGTGAAGAAGCCTACAGTGGAGATGCCTGACAGACACTCAGCCAGGGGATCAAGGTTAAAGTCAACAGGGATATAGCTTGTTGAGAGTATGTACCCTTGATAGGAGCGATGAAAATGGCAGTTTCCTTTCTTCAGTTTTTCTCCCAAAAAACCCATAATGTCAGTTTGGTGGTGAGAAAAACATCAGACAAATCCAAATTGAGTGGCATCCTACAAGATACCTGTTCAGTACTCCTTAGAACTGTCAAGGTCACCAAAAATTAGAGGAGTCTGAGAAACTGTCACAGCCAAGAGGAACCTAGGGCAACATAGCAATTAAATATAGTACAGCATTTGGGATGGGATCCTGGGACAGAAAAGGACTATTAGGTAAAATACTAAGGAAATCTGAATAAAGTATGGGTTTTAGTTAAAAATAATGTATCCGTATTGGATCACTAATTGTAACATCTATACTAATGTAGGATATTAATAAGAAACTCAGTGTGAGGGATACAAGAATTCCTCATACTATCTTTAAAACTTTTCTGTATATCAAAAACTATTCTAAAATAAAACATGTGTTAAAAGAAAGCATATAGTAAGGATTTGAAGAGATTTAGGAAATGATTCCTTGAATGACTTTTCTTATTTCCATGTTATCTAACAACTGACTGCTACCAAGGCAATTTCTTCTGCACTTGAGGTTAGTAAAGTAAATACATGGATAGAGTTATTTCTCTGGAAACTCCAAATTAGTAGATGTATTGCTACATACAGAATATTTTATGTTGCTAATGTCAATGTTATATTATCTATGATGAAAAACACTTGCAATTCTTATTAATACCATCTCACTGATCATATTTTTCTACTTGTCATAATCAAGATCTTTATTTATAATGTATTAGCTGGGGTATGTAGAGAAAGGTATTTATTTTTCAGAATAATGTATCTGTTAGAGAATCCTAAAGATTCCAACAAAAAGCTGCTAGAACTGATCAATGAATTCAGTAAAGTAGCAGGATACACAATAAATGTCCAGAAATCAGTTGCATTTTTATACACCAGTAGTGAACTATCAGAAAGGGAAACTAAGAAAACAATCCCAATTTACAATGGCATCAAAAATAAACTATCTAGGAATAACTTTAACCAAGGATGTGAAAAACCTGTACTTGGAAAATTATAAGACACTGAAGAAATTGAAGACAGTACAAACAAGTAGAAGAATATACTATGTTCATAGATAGGAAGGATTAACATCATTAAAATATCCATACTGCCCTCCCTGACTGGTGTGGCTCAGTTGGCTGAGTGACATCCTGCAAAGATGAAGATCACAGGTTTGATTATCAGTCAGGGCATGTGCCTGGGTTGCAGCTTCGGTCCCTGGTTGGGATGCATATGAGAGCCAACAGATTAATGTTTTGCTCCCTCCTCTTCCCTCTCTATAAAAATAAATAAATAAAAATCTTTTTTAAAAATATCCATACAACCCAAAGCAATCTATAGATTCAGTGCAATTCCTGTCAAGATACCAATGGCATATTTCACAGAACTAGAGCAAATATTCCAAAAACTTATATTGGAACCACAAAAGACCCCAAATAGCCACAGCAGTCTTGAGAAAGAAGAACAATGTTGGAGGAATCATACTGCCTAATATTAAACTATACTACTAGGCCATAGTCATCAAAACATCATGGTACTGGCATAAAAACACACACATAGATAATGAAATAGAATAGAGCCCTGAAAGAAAAAAACCCATACCTTAATGGTCAATTAATATTTGATGGAGAAGGCAAGAACATACAATGGGACAAAGGTAGTCTATTCAATAAATGTTGGACAATTGGAGGGATATGTACAAAAAGTGAAATTAGACCACCATCTTACACCATACACAAGAGTAAACTCAAAGTGGATTATAAACTTAAATGCAAGACTCAAGACCATAAAAATCTTAGAAGAAAACATAGTAAAACCTCGGACATTTCACATAGCAACATTTTTTCTGCTATGTCTCCTTGGGCAAGAGAAATGAAAATAGAAACAAATGGGACTACATCAAACAAAAAAATTTTGCATAGCAAAGGAAACTCACTGAATGGGAGAATAGATTCACCAATGATACATCTGATAAATGGTTAATATCCAAAATTTATAAAGAATTTACACAACTCAACACCAAAGAACCAAACAATTCAATTTAAAAATGGGCAAAAGACCCAAATAGACACTTCTCCAAAGAGGACATACAGATGGCCAATAGACATATGAAAAAATGTTCAACATCACTAATCATTACAGAGATGCAAATTAAAACCACAACAAGATAATCACCTCACACCTGTCAGAATGGCTATTGTCAATAAATCAACAAACAAGTGCTGGCGAGGATGTGGAGAAAAGGAACCCTAGTGCACTACTGTTGGGAATGGAGATTGGTGCAGCCACTGTGGAAAGCAATATGGAGATACCTAGAAAAATTTAAAATAGGATTGCCTCATGACCCAGTGATTCCACTTATAGAAATATATCTGAAGAAACCCAAAACACTAATTCAAAAGAATATATGCACCCCTATGTTCATTGCAGCACTATTTACAATAACCAAGGTTTGGAAACAACCCAAATGCCCATCAGTAAATGAATGGATAAAAAGCTGTGGTACATTCATATAATGGAGTATTGCTCAGCCAAAAAAAAGAAGGAAATCTTACCTTTTGTAATAGCATGGATAGACCTGAAGAGTATTATAAGCCAATCAGAGAAAGACAACTACCATATGATTTCACTGATATGTGGAATCTAATGAACAAAATGAACTAACAAATAAAATAGAAACAACCTCATAGATTGTTTCTATGAGGAGAACAGATTGACAGCTGTCAGAGGGGAGGGGGTTTGGGGGCTGGGTGAAAAAAATTGAAGGGATTAGCAAAGAAAAATCCCTCAAAGACACAGACAACAGTATGGTGATTGCCAGAGGGAAAGGGGGTGGGAGGTGGAAGAGGGTAAAGGGGTACAAATGTTGACAGAAGGAGACTTGACTTGGGGTGGTGAACACACGACACAACATACAGATATTGCATTATAGAACTGTACACTTGAAGTCTATATAATTTTATTAACCAGTGCCAGCCTGGTGAATTCAATAGAAATTTTAAAAAAAGAATAATGCAGTTGCCTGCACTCCAAAAAGGTGTGAACTAGCAGATTCACAGAGAGACTTTAGCTCAGCTTTAAGCTGTTTCTTTGCATAGGTCTGAAACCCTACATATAGACTGTTTCTGAAATGAAATAGCTGAGGCAAGAAAAATGATGGAAAAATTTATAGTCAGAAACATTAACTACAAATTCCATGTGAGGTAGAATTAATCACAGAATACTGGTGATGTCTATATTAATTAATATAAATACAAGAATAATCCTAGACCTATTAATGCTTCTCACTAAAATAATGCTTCATGTTATACTTGGCTTTTTATCAAAAGTAAGCAGTTTCTAAGCAAACCACAGTGATTTAATTTGGTCAGAGCTGGAGGTTTTGTTCTCATCATTCAAGTTTCCACCCCCACTGTAATTTGGTTATCTGGTCTTGCAAAGTGGGGAGGAGTGGCTGTCAACAGCCGTGGCAAACTGGAAACTGAGTCATCTCGACAGAATGTGGTGAGGAATTGCATGCCATCGTTGGCTTCTGTTGGGCTGGCCTCTGTCTGCCTAGAAGTTGCTTCTTGAGGAAGGGGGCCAGTGGAGTACCAATAGCCTCCAGTGTGTCAGTTTCTTCCCAATTAAAAGTCCTAGCAACTAAGGCTGCATGGTGTCCGAAGTCAGCAAGGTGCACTATTGTGTTCTGATAAGACATCCTGGGCCATTAACTTTATAGTACCCTAGACAGCAAGGAAACAATGGCCTTGGTGGAGAGAGGATGTTTACACTGCGATTGCCTCACCTCTTTTTCTTCCACCGAGGACTCTGTCTGTAAAAGGCTCCTTTCTTTAAGAAAGAATGAGTTCATTATATGTAAGGTGCCATCTATATGACGTCAATCACCTGTCTTGCAAAGCCACCCTTGGACTAGGGAGGAGATGTGTGCAAACAGTTTTAGCTTAGGGGTTAAGGACAGATGAGCTGTGTCTGTGACCTTGCTCCTCAGACAGGCAAATAAACGCAGCCAGGGAGGATGAGATCTGAAAGTCTTGTGTCCATGCTTCTAAAATAACCAGCAGCTCTTGCATCGGACTGGTGTAATCCTTCTTAGAAGTTGTGTGGGTTCTGAGCTTGACCTTTGTTTCTCAGAAGTCTGTAAAGTTTCAGCTTAATGATGCTGCTTGTTTTCTTCCCCAAAGAGGCATTTGCAGAATAACCAAAATAACCCAGACCTTGCTGAAGAAGGTGCTTCTGTATCTGGGCTTAGGCATGGTGTCACCGGGTAAAACTTTGCCTGCCTTATAAATTGCTCACAAAATTCCTTACTCACCCACGACGCCTTCTTAAGTAGCTGGAGAGCTGATGCCTTGCTGCTATAAATACGTGAGGGTGAATCAGCGGGCGCATAGGCCACGTGTGTCTGGCCCGGCTTGTAAGAGAGCAGAGCTTTCTGTCTTCCACAGAACTTGTAGGAAATGATGGTGTGACTTCCCCATGCCATCGTCTTTCATTTCATACTCTGCTTCCATTGGAATACTTTGTTTTCAGCAATTTTTACTTGAACATAAAGAACAGGAGAATGAAAGTAATTTAACAAATATTGGTTGCCACCGACAAGTCGGGCGGTGTCCGCCTGTCAACGTGATGGTGTTTAAATTGCTCCATCAGCACTTCTCGGGGCTCAGAACTGCACTGGCACCCTAAGGACATCTGTGCTTATTCGGAAATGCCCTCCCATGCAGCTGTTGTGTGGCTACACACCCGTTGTCCAGAGTTTCTGCGTTCAGTGCCAAGTCTTTAGCTGTGGAACCAACCTAACTGGCAAAACAGGAATGTAACAAATGATCCTGTGATATGAGTCATATTAACTATTTATATGGACGAGGTTGCTAAGACATCACAGGAAGCACATGCACGAGGTGCTCTGCTGGGACATGTCTTACTGGATTAGGGAGACACATGTAATTTGTAACCTACAACCTGCTCTGGGAGAGTTTTGGATTGTAATCAAGTCAAGCTTAAGAAACTGTCTTGGTGTTAGATTGACCTCATCAGTGCTACTAGAGTTAAAAAAACGGCAAACACCTGCCCAGTTGAGGAAGATACATTTTCCTCCTAGAGGAACTGTTAGTTTTGTTTTCTCTTTGAGGGGGGCGGGGAAGGAGTTTTACTTTTCAGCTTAACTCCTCAGGGAACATTCATGTTATTGTTAGCCAGAGCCAGCTATTATCATAATCAAGGAACCAATCCATCAGGTCCACCTTTGTTGTTTTAACATATGCTACCATATTAGGTGGCATTGTACCTGAAAATGACGAACACCAGGTTCTCTAAGCGCCTTGTGACAATATTTGCAAATGGAGTAAAGGATTGGCATAGCCTGTTAATGTCATTGAGTCAATATGCCACTTGAAGGAAAGCCTGTGCAAAATGATTCACTGAGCTAGATGCCAACTGACTGTGCAAATTATGTTGACTTTCTTTAGGGAGCTCCACTCATTGATTCGGCAGCATATATTGAGCACCTACTGCATTAGGCTAAGTACTTGAGACACAAAAATCAGAACGACATAGTCCCTGCCCTCAGTATGGATACAAGCTACATGTGTTTACAGAGGAGGCAGACACACAAATAGATAATTATAACACACTCTGGTGAGTTCATTGTTATTAATAATGTGACAGAGAGTTGCAGCTCAAACAAAATCTATTTCTAACTGAATACCACAGGTGAATTTCAAGCAGCTAAAAAAGCCATTTTACATATATAGGTTATCCCTTTGTGAGAATAGCGACCCCATAAAGTATTTGGTCCGTGTTTCAACTGTGCCCTTCACCACTGTGTGCCTGGGTTGTGTCTGAGTCCCCTGCAAAGCCCGGATCGCTCATTCCTGCTCTCGCACTCAGTTACAACCACGCCCTGAGGAGACATACGCCCTATGGTATTGCAGTCATTTTATATTTCCTTGAAGTGTTGTTCACTAAGGAAAAGGATGTATAGTAAGTCAGGTATTTTAATAAAGCAGCATTTTCCTCCCACTTTCTCCTGTAACAGAGCTTGGCAAGCTTGTACAGAAAAAGGCTAGATAGTAAATAATTTAGGCTTTGCAGGCCATGCATTGTCCATCCCAACACTCAACTCTGCCATCTTACTACAAAAGCAGCCACAGATGGAGAACACATAAACAAATGGGTAAGGCTATGTGCCAATAAAACTTTATTTACAAACTCAGGAGATGGACCAGATTTGGCCTGCAGGCCATAGTTTTCCAGTCCTGCTCTATAAGCAGCATTTTTTTTTTTAGTCTTGAACAGTTGAAATGTACTGAGGGTAGGCTGTGAGGAGTAATGAGCATTCAGCCCACAGTCAGGAAGCCTGCATTAAGGCCCGGATACCTCGCTTCGGCTTTCATTGATGTCCTTCAGCCTGCACCTTCTCCATACAGTGAGGGTGTAGACAAACCGGCTGCTCAGCTGCCTTTGCCCACTGGCCCTCTCTGTTTCTGGAAAGACACAGGACCTGCTGATGGAATCCACTATGGATAGGAAACTTAGAGAGATGTTTTGCCTCCACCGGGATCTGAATAGACTGGAATCATGGACTGAATCTCATAAAGTGAATTTTGGTGGGAAAGAATGTAAAGTCTAGTGCTTAGGTTTTAAAAAGGTACAGTGGCCGGCAGACAGGATGGAGAGTCCTGGGTTGAAGCAGTACAGGTGAAAGGTTCCAGCTGATGACTAGCTCAGGATGAGTCAACAAAGTGGCTGCCGCACAAGCAGGGTGGTTTTAAGCTGCATTATGGAGAATGGTGTCCAGGAAGAGAGGGCATGAGCCCTTTCTAAGCTCCATGCTGACAAGACCGCACCTCGAAGGGCTGTCACCAGCCTTAGACACCACGCCTCAGGTCAGACTTTGACAGACTGGAGGGTGTCCAGAGCAGAGGGATTCCCAACCCTTCCTTGAGAGGAGATGGAAGAAGTGGCCGTGTGCAGGAGCAGGGGAGGCAGCAGGGAGAGGAAGAGACCAGGGATACGGAAACTGCTACACAGAAGAGCTCTTTCAGAAAATGACTTTTCAAAAAGGCATAAATCTTTAGCATCGAGATTAGTACCCAGAACACAGTAGGCACTTGGGTATTTGTTGAAAGAAAGCCTCTAAGTATGTGAAGAACATTCAAGTGGAAGAGGTACTCTGCTTGTTCTTGGTGGCGTCAGAGATCAAATCAGGACAGTGGTTGAGAGCTACCGGAGGCTGCCTTGGTCTTAGCACGAGGAGCTGTGGTCTGCGTCCTGGCACCTGGGAGGCAGCCAGAGTGCTGCTTTGGGAGTCCCCAGGGTAAATCTGAGCACAGTGCCACCGATCCTGGTGGCCACCTGCTAGCCACGTTTTATTAAGCTGCCCATCATGTCACCTGAAGGCCGCTTTGGGCATGAGAGTCTGGTATGTTTACATTTTCTGCACATGTAGGTTCCTGGCAGTTCATACTTGTATCTCCCAAAATGTAGTGTGGACTGGTGCTGTGTGAGATGGTGTTAGGTATTCATAGACTGATATCTTCCATTTAAATATTTATGCATTTCTTTTCATGTGTATTAGGAAAAACTAAAGCTAAAATCATAATTTCATAAATATTGTGTGAAACAAGGCTGCATTGAAAAAGCAAGTGAATTTAAAGTTGATTTAATTAAAATATTAAGTAAATAACAGTACATATATATTCAGATATGGCAAAAATTCAGAAAGTAGTACGTGAATGGCTGAAGTCTGTTCTAAGTACATTCTGTTAAGCTCTCAACTCAGACACATAAGTCATTTCATTTTTCTTACTAGTCTCCCAACTCCATTTCCACCTGTAAGAGGATTCTTTTCTCTATCACACAATCCCATCACTGAGCAAGACTCGGGTGATTTCCTTTAAAAAAAAAATTCAGTAAGGCCCATGGAGGAAATTCCTACAGAAAAAAAGAAGTGAACAAACGAAACAAACATCTTAAAACATTCTACCACCCCAGCTACGCCCCTGCTTTCATCCCCCCTTCAGCGTCTCGTCCTCTCTGAACCTCCATGTGAGCATTGAGCTGAGGGCCGACATCCCTTCTGTTTTTCATTTTCATTTTAGTGCATCAGGCTGCCTTGTTGTGAACTCCTCTTCACTGCATTTTTTGCTCCCAGCACTGTCAGCCACTTGTCATTCCTCAAACCTAACATAGTCATTTTTCATACTTCACTTTGACCTTGATGTCCTTGTAATCAAAATGGAATTTACACTGTCGGTCAGGTGCTAGAGTTTCAGCCTCTTCTCCAAATTCTTTCCTTATGAAGTTTTAGATACCCTCATTTTTCTTGTCTATAATTTTCCTTGGTGTTTTATAATTTAAAGTTTTCACTTGAACCCTATCATTCTATTGTTTTTTGACTCTGATCTCCCTAGGGGGTCTTGTATCTGTAATATCCTCTCACCAATTCACTAAAGTGTCTTTCCTCCCCCACTTAAGAGTGTTTCAGAAATCCATGAGGACTCCATGTCCCGTAGGAGTAGGTAGCTGAAGCCCTCAGGTTTTGCCCTTTTTAAGTAAAGCATTCTCACTGTACTCCTCTCCTTATAACCTCGCTCCAAACATTAAAAATATTTACCTCTTTATACATATTTATACAATCAAATTACTAGCATAGTGCCTATTGTATCCATTATCTGATGTGTCACCCTATTTTTGGATGTGCTCCATATAAAATGTCCATTTCACTATTCTGGGTCAAGACATGGATGAGATTAACAATGACGATGGTCCAGTTTGTTTTGGACAGTCCTGGAATGTAAACAGTTAGACTGTTAATGAATGTTCTAGAGAAAGTCGAGCTCTGTAGAAAATGTGCCCAGGAGAGATACATATATAAATATAAATATAAATATAAATATAAATACACACACACACACAATAACTGCTGTTCTTTTGTGGATTTTTTTAAAGGCTGGATTACAGTGGACCTTCCAGAGAGTTTTTCTTCCTGGTATCCAGAGAACTCTTTAACCCATATTATGGCTTATTTGAATATTCAGCTAATGACACATATACAGTACAAATAAGTCCCATGTCTGCTTTTGTAGACAATCATCATGAATGGTAAGTAATGTTTTCCCTAACACTTTTCTTCTGTTGATTTCTGTTATATTAGTTTTTATAGGAATCCACATTTTTAATATTTTTCCCTTGAGAAAATTAAAATTTTAATTAAACATCTCATTTGACTCCTTTTTTTGTTGTCAAATTATATATACAGGCAGTCTCTGAGCTAAGAATAGACTGTGTTTCATAAGACTAATTTCAGGTGAACTTGGTAGAATTCAAAAGGTTTCATCGAAGGAAAGTGGGATCCCCGAAATCCCTCTCTGCACCTTGGGCATCCCTGAGCTCTGAGGCAGGGTCAGGGTGAGTGGGCAGAAGCCCTGGACCAGGGGTCAGGCCGCTCCTGCAGCAGCCCATGGGGGAGTGGCTGACACTGATGGAGGGACAGAGAATGGGGGACCTAGAGTGGCTGAGGACAGAAGGGCAGGGGTGTGAGGTCATAGCAGAGGCCACTTAGCCTACCAGCCTTTTGAAGTTTGTGACCAGGGATGGCCCCTCTTTCTAGTTTCTCACAGAACACGATCAGGGGAAACTGGTACAGGCCTCCCGCCTGGGGATTATTTATTCTGAAAGTCCCAAACAGCACTCTTCCCAAACATCCTTACATTTTAAAGAAATTCTGGCATGTGTAGACTAAATGCTTTTATAGCCTCTGTTTGCTTGTTCCTGCTCATTTGTACTAATAGTGACCAAAAAAAAAAAAAAAAAAAAACAAGAGTAGGAGTCATGAAAAAATTCCTTTGAGTCATGAGGTTAATATTGGTGGGTGGAGGGCATTAACTTTTAAGACTTATTTTTCAAACTAACTTCCGTTTAGCTGCAGTTTGGAGTCTTCCCAACTATAGCTATTGCTGTTATGCTAACATAAGTGGAAAAAAAGGAAAACAGAGCTGAGGGACATTAATCCTGAGGTGGTTGTCTGGTGTTGAAATTACAAATGGCCACTATCAGCCTCAGGGTGGATTCATGCTCTTGGAAGGCATGAGATTTTCAGAGAGCTAGAAACTTGTGTACATTTGAAAGAGAAAATAAGTGTCCATCCCAAGTCAGAGAATCCAGTCATAACAGGTACATTTAATAAAGTTTCCAAAGTGATTCAGAATAGACTTGAGCTTTGAAATTTTAGAGAACAGAATGCCCCATGAGGAAACTCCCCCAAATGTCCACATGCATAATTCTTGCACGGTGACGATCATCATCAGAACTGGGATTTGAGAGAGAATAGGGGCAGGAACATTTTCACTCTAAGAGTGGGATTTTTTTCTCAAAAGGGAATTACTACTATGTTTGTATTAGAGAAATCCTACTGATATTGTTGCAAACAAACTAGAAGACAACATTCCCTCCACCACCATCAGTCTCATTTTGTCAAAGTCTCTTAGAAGTGGTTTGGGGAGATTTCACTGACATGCTCACAGGGAATTCCTATGGCCGTGTGGGGTGCTACATGGTAGACATCACTGACATGGGAGAAGGTGGAGCAGTATCTCTCCAAGTGATCGGAACGAAGCACATTTCTTCAACGCGTAGGTGTGACTATTGGCCTAATGGAGACACAGCCTATAGCGCACACTAACTCTCATGGACCTAGTAGGTGATTAATCTTGGACACTTAGATGGTAAGAGCTGGAAGGCATTCTAGAAAGCAAATCAAGCTACTTAGAAACTGCTCCCCGACGTGTGAGTGATCTCGTGCTTTTCCTCCGCAGGTTCCGGTTCAGTGGCAGGATCCTGGGGCTCGCACTAATACACCAGTATTTGTTGGATGCCTTCTTCACACGGCCCTTCTATAAGGCTCTTCTCAGAATGTAAGAGCATTTTTATTGCCTGTGAATTAGCATGTAAGAATGCAACATGTCCTTTATTAGAAAGGGTCAATGTCATTTATCTGCCTACTATCTCAGATCTGTTTTAATTAAACTTAAGAGCGGTTTAGATGTCTGAAACCAATGCAGTTTCTAATATAATTACTGTGGTTTTCCTGCTTCTGACCCTTTGTTTCTGTTTTGCTCCCAATGTCTTAGTTTTGTTGTAATTCAAATAATTTATTCTCATTTGTTGCAACATATGTTTCTTAAAAACAATTGTACTTGAAATAGAGCACTGGAACTCCTGTGGTATTAATGCCGATTATTAATAGAATAGTTGTGGGTTAGTGTGGGTGACTCATAGCCCCCTATCTGTTATGAGTTGTGCTTTATATTTTGCTTTATGCAAACTCTCAACTGCTTACTCTTGGTTCACATTGTCATTCTCCTTTGTTTTGTTTCTATCTTATTTTGCTCGTTTGTTAGAGGTGGGCAGTCCTATCTTTTTCTTGAGACCTCCCTGTATGCAAGACAGGAATTTATGATGACAGGTGAACAATTAGCATTCACAGAACTTTTCTTCATTGTTATCACAATGGAAGACTGCAATTACTGTAAAATATAAAGCAAACAGTTTCTGTCCTGTAATCAGTGGTAATTGGCAAGGCTGAACAGGAGAAGGCAACTGTCTCTGGGGGCGGTGGCTCAAACTTGCAATGAGAAAGCACAGAATGAGTGCTTAGTTCTGTATAGCTCATTCCCTAAGTGGGACCATGTACCTGTTGTCTGTAAAACAGAAGCCTAGATCTCAAAAGAAGATAAGGTGTTTCTAGTGGACTCTTGAGAGGGTCAGTAGGAAGACTTTGGTGGCCATCTTCCCTTTTGATATCTGGGCAGATGAAGTTCTGGGCAATTGGGCATCTTCTTCTGTGGTTCCCCTGGCTTGTTGTCTATCTTCCTATTGCATTGTCTTATCTCTCATCTTCTCATTAAGCTCCCTGTAGGAGTAGTCTGTACCAACCGTTGGCACACCCTTGCACACTGTGGCTGGCTTCTCTCCACCAGTAACCTCTGGAAGCTTTTAAAGAATATTTTTTAGATCTCAGTGGACCACCTGCTGCCTTTCATCCTGTTGACCACCCCAGCACCCACCCGTGTATCTGAGTCTTACACCCATGGTGCTGCCCTGTCCCTGTTCTCCTGTGCCTTTTTGTCTCCTTGGTGGGCTTCTCTGATCTTTCCTTAAACCTTAGTGTCCCTGAAGCTTCCGTTCTTGGCCCTCCTCCTTTCTCACTCTGTGTGTTCTCACGGGGAAATCTCTTCACCTGTTTCCTCGCAGATCTGTGCTCCCAGTTTTCATCTCCCTTGAATTGTAGGCTCAAGCAGTCAGCATTCCACCGAGTATCTCACAGGCTCCCCCTGTGAGAAATCAACATGGTGAAAACAAGACTCACCAGTTTCCCCTGACCTAAAAATGTGCCTTTTCCTGGGTGCCCAGTTACAGTTCCTGGTCCCAGTGTTCTCAGGTCCCTCTGGTCAGAAATTGGGAATCGCCCTCAAACAGGAATGGTAAATACGCAACACGTGCCCTGCTCTTCCCCACCTGCCTCCCCATCCCCACGACAGAGTTCACAAATTGTTTGTGGAACTGTTTCCTGCTCAACTTGCTGTGGCCTCAGGAATTTTTCCAAATAGCTCTCAAGACTGACAATTAATCAAAGTTGGTTTGCAACGTGAGTTTATTTGCCATGTCTATTTTCGATATCTTTCCTTATATCCCCCAACAAACCCATTTCCTAATTTCCACGTTTTCCTCCTAAATAATTTTTAAATTCATCTTCTCCTCTCCATCTTTTATAACTGTGTCCTAATTAAAAATTTTATTTTTTCCAGATTACTATGGTAGTCTATTAATTGGTCTCCACCCTTTAATAACAAGCATACCTTCCCTTGTTCTAAGTAATCATTACTATACACTGCGACTTCCAGAAAAACAATTTGAAGTCACAGCTCACATCTCATCGTGTTACTCCCTATCTTAAAACCTTCCAATAGCTCTGAATCACCAAGCTCCTTAGAATGGCCTGCTCCCAGCTCCCAGCCTCATCCTCTGGACATCCTCTTGTGGTTAACTCTCTGGTCCTGCTAATGGGCTTGGAGTATTGTGTATACTTCGTGCCTTTGTGGTTTGTTCATGTTTTTCTGCTCTTCTCCTCTGTCTTTGCCCTTGTCCTCCTTTTCATCTATTCCCCTTTACTTCTCTAGCTTTTAAATGCCCTGCAAAATTTAATATAGGTGTCATTGATACCAAAAGCTTTTCCTGAATCTCAAGGTCCTTCATGTTTGTTGTGAGAGCTCTCTGTATTTACCTTTTCTTTTTTCTAATTGGAGTGTAACATACCTATTAAAAATTGCACAAATGATAAGTGTTACCCACCTAGGCTATTACTAATCACCTTATATTAACTTATCAATTTGTGTGCCTGTCTCTCCATTATCTCCTTCAGGGCAATTAGTGTTTATGAAGTAGCTGTTAAGATATCTGGCACGCACTTGATGTTTATACTGAACCAAACAAAATGACCTTTGAATTGGGTTGATGGGAGGAAATTTCAAAACAACCACAGCAAATCAAATGTTACCACCTTTCATTTACCTAATAGTTACTCCACCTCAGGTAGATCCTCACTCAGCAAGAAAAAAAGAGGAGAGAACTATAGAAAACCATTATAATTGTTTTCAGAGTCACGGGAAAAGTAAGAATCACGAAGAAAAAGGGGATATACGTGATCATGGATCATATCTGTTCTTTGGGGGAGGCAGTTAAAGTATAGTATGGAAACATACAAAGAACTTCTAATTAGGAGAACAGTACTATGAGACAGTAGGACATAGCCAAAAGAATACTGGATGCAGTCGTCACACCGAGTTCCAGGTCCTGCTCTGGCATTAACCGTGAGCGACTTTGCCAATGGCTGTCACTCTTTGCCCCCCCCCCCCCCGTTCTGTCTTTGAAAGAAAAGACAGAGTGATTCCTAAGACATTTCATAAATATCCAGGATTTTTGAATTTTCTACCGAATTCTGAATTACTTTGCTGATTTGGTTACTGAATTTGACTAAGAACATTTTAGAAATCAGGGCCTATTTAGTTGACCTGGTTCTTGTCTTTAACTCTTCGTTTCTTTCCTCATGGCTCTGGGTGTTTGCTCCTGGCCATGCCCACATATTTATTTCTGTCTGTTTGGCATCTTAGTCTGTGTGACCTGAGCGACTTAGAATACCTTGATGAAGAATTCCACCAGAGCCTGCAGTGGATGAAAGACAATGATATCCATGACATCCTGGACCTCACGTTCACTGTGAACGAAGAAGTCTTTGGGCAGGTCTGTGTCTGCGCATAGCCGGTGACTGAGTGTGGTAATTGAAGGCTGCTGGTTGGCAAGGAATTAACTTAGTGGCCAAGATCAGATGCTTATTTGTTTGTGGCTTGTTGGGCGGTTTAAACCAGGTTTATGCACAGTTACAATAATCTTGGTGGCCAAGACCATTCTAATGCCAGCTGCAGGTTAAGCTGTTCTCATGTACAGATTATGATACCTGTGTGTTGTCAGCAACCTTTTTATTTCCAACTGAAATATCCATATAAGACATTAGAGTGTGCCTTGTCTAAAATACGGTTTGAAAAATCCCATTCTACCCCAAATTGAATGTTAAATTACTTAATTGGCATTTGTATTTAACTCTCATTCATATTTCTGAACAGAAATTGGTTGTTTTGAAGCTGAGGGGAAGTAAGCAATATTTTGGTGAAGGTTTGAAACACATTAATTTTTCACAAAGCTGATGGAAGGGTTGCGTAAAAGATTTCTTTCAGAAATTGTATAGTAGTTTGTGAGTAATATTCTTATTTAGACATTAATATTTGGCTGCTTTTCTGAGTTCTGCATTTTGGAAAAGAAGTTCTCAATTTAACATTCAGTTGAATGTAATTCTGTTTCCTTAAAGTAAATCTTTACTTAAATAGGGGCTTTCTGTACATGGTTGATTCTGAACCCTAAAGGAATTCATGAAAATATGTTTTTGTCAAATATTAAACTGGTAGTGGGCCAGAGTCTGGAGCCAATTTATTGTCATTTAAAACATTTATCCTGTCGTTTAGTGAGGGTTTTGAAAACTTAACCTTCCACACTTGGAGTATGTACTTTTTTAACCACGGAGGCCTGTAGGCATCAACCCAGCGCCCAGGGTTTCCTGAGCTTTGGTGTGAGCCTGGGCTCTGCACTGGCTCCCACGGCCTCCCTGTGGTAGCAGCGTTCTTGCAACCTCAAGGGTATTGCGTTAAGGTCAGTCCTTCTGTTTCTTTGTGCCAGATTACCGAACGAGAACTAAAACCAGGGGGTGCCAATATCCCAGTCACAGAGAAGAACAAGAAGGAGTACATCGAGAGGATGGTGAAGTGGAGGATCGAGAGGGGCGTTGTGCAGCAAACGGAGAGCTTAGTGCGTGGCTTCTACGAGGTAAAGGCCGCCAGCAGGGGTGTGGTTCTGCGGTCTGCTGTCAGCGCTGCCACAGCCCATCTTACTGTAGTTGACATGTGTGCTGTGTTTCCAGCTTTCTTTTGCTGTACTTACTGGTACTCTTTCCACTTAGAAACTCCAATAATGTTTTCCTATACGTTTCAAGAACATTCACAAAAGTCTTAATGCCCTGTTACGAGAGATTACTGGAACAAAATGGCCTGAATTCAAATAGCATTTGACAACTTAATGATTACTGATCACATTTAGGTCATGTGTCTTACTCATGCTTAGATACGGATATCAAACCTCATGCTTGATACGTGAAGTGATGGTATCTGAGTGTCTGAATGGCTGTTACAAGTATTCCACGTGACTTCTTCTGTAGAAGCACTACATCTTTTTCAAAAGAGAAAAACAAACTGGATTAGTCAGTGCTCAATTATAAAATAAAAATTCTGTTGAGGGAAATCGCATCAACTGTGTACTGAGAGTATCTTGTATTTGGAGAGAGTTGGAGTTGTTGAAGTGCCCACACAGAGTATAGCCGTAGTACCCCCCAAACTCCTCGTTCCCTTCTGTTCTGGTGAGGCTTAATTATAGCTGAGATTCATCCAGGTTCTTGAGCCGTGCCTTGTATTCTCTTTATTCCACAGGTGGTGGATGCCAGGCTGGTATCCGTTTTCGACGCAAGAGAACTAGAACTGGTCATTGCGGGCACAGCAGAAATAGACCTAAGTGATTGGAGAAACAACACGGAGTATAGAGGAGGTAAAATTTGATATGTACATGGCTATATTTTAAGTGTGAAGTTAAAGGGAGGCAGCTGGTGCAGCAGGCGGGTCTGAATCCAGGACAGGCAAAAACGTTGCCCTCTGATCACAGGTCCAGTGCAGTCTCCTTCGAGACCTTGGGCAAGGTGCCTTCCCTTCTTTTCCTAGGTACCATCTGTCAAGGGGAGGAAGGGCTGTTTACACACTCTCGAAGGATGTCATAAGGCTTAATTATTTGTGAAGAAATGTGACCGTGAGAACACTAATCAATTGTTTTATGGTGTTGGTAGTAAAGCTCCAGGGAGCTCAAACTCCACCTGTATTCTACCTTCATTCTAAAACTGGAAGAGGCACGCCCTCTGCGTGTCCTAATAACCAGTTTTTCTCCATGTAATTGTACTACTTAGCAGTTGTAGTTCACAGTTGAAACACATGAATGGAGTAAGACATGGTTCTCAAACTTAAGTTCATTGAACAAGCCCTTCTACATTAAGCATTAAGTTCAACTAAAGAGGAAACTGCCGTTTGAAACTGCACCACGTGACACCTCACCAGTTGGGAAGCTTTAGGACCAGCCTTTGTACAGATCAGTACAGGTTCTCCATTCGTAACTGGGACCAAAGCCATTTAAATTTGATTGCTGAGTCAATATACTTTGAAAGGGGCCTGATGGTAACCCAGAGTTCAAGTTTTATCTAATAATCGTAAGCAAAGAAAGAATACATGTTCTGAAATTTATTGCTGTGTTATAAAGCCCTTGGAAAGTCATGACAAACAACAGTTGTTTTTATTTAGGTTTTGGTTTTGGTTTTGGCTTTTTAACACAGAGTGTAAAAGGTTAGCAACAGTTCGGGAGAGTGAAAATACAAACATTAGGTCATTGAGTTAATCATTTATTTAGCAGAATAAACTGAGTGCTCATCGGTTCTCCATTCATCTGCAAATTGAAACAGAGATGTAAAGAGAACAATTTTAAAAGTTCAGAGTGAAAAATAACATTTGCTATATTGCTTTTGTTTTTGCGTGTGGTGCTCGGCTCTCCCAACTCATCGCTGTAGCTGCAGGCTGCCTTTGCTCACCTGTCTTCTCTGAGAGGCAGTATTACATCGCAGCTTCCATTGCTGCTGTTTCTCATGTTCAACTGCCATAATAAGTCTTTTCCAGTTGGCCCAATGTATATAATCCATATATGGCCTTGGTTATTATAACTTGGTTAACCAAATTACTTTCACTAACTAGAACACAATTTCTCCCACATGCTACACAACTTACATCTTACCATAAATACTATAAGCTCAATTCCCCCATCCTAGGGGAGTCTAAGAGCAAGGCTATTCATCGAATCAACCATTTTTTTATTTACACAGCATAAACTTTTATTCACAGTCTATAACTAATCAAGCACCTATTTCTATGATTATTATAAATCTTATTACATGAAACCGTTGGAGGAGAGTGCTGGGGGGTGAAGCAGGAAGAGGACAAGACACCCAGCTGTCATGTGTGCTAACATAGCTAGTTGGCACTGAGAGAAGAGGTGGCTCTAAGCCACCTGCCATATGTCCATGAGGCAGCTGTTTATAGAGGCTACAATGAGACACTTCTGCTCCTCCTTCTCCAAAAGGTTTGACACAAAGAATAAAGGAAAGGCAGAAAAAGGTTGATTCATAAGGTCAGAAAATGTTAAAGCTGCAAAGAGCCAATGCACTATTTTATAGATGAGAAAGCTGTTTGCTCAACATTGAGCAAACAGCTAGTCTTTGCCACAGGGAGGGTGTGGGGCCCGTGCATCACCGTGTGCAATCCAGTTGTATTTGTCCTTCACCTGGATCCCTGTCTTCTCCAAAGGTCACTAAGCCTGACTAATTTAATGGTAAACAGTAAGGAAGGATTCCCCCCAGGATCCTACCACCACTGAAACATGTGAGGAAAAATTCAAATTACAGTAGTACTAGCCACCTTCTGTTTGGGGCTTACTTCTTCTAACTCAGAATTAGAGCAGCTTTATGCACACTGAATATGTCAGTGAATTGGTTTGAACCACTAATTGTACTTTAATCTCCGCCAGCCTTCTCTGTGAGCTTAATTTTTCTTCATGGAAAGATTTGGAATCCAAAACTACTTCCTTAATCCATCCGTGGGATGATACTTTTAGCATTTTATTAAATTCTACTTGAGCATGGAATAAAAGTAATTTTTAAGTTGACGATTATTTGGGATTCATTAGTTGAAATTAAAATAGTAAAATTCTACTTTTTTATTAATAAAAATTTTGATTTAAAAATATGAACATTACTAGTAGTTTTAAATAGTTTGCAGTTATGTATTAATTTGTATAATTATTTGACTAGCGTGTGTTTTCCTGGAAGCCCTGTGAGGGTCCGTCCTCTTTACCACTGTACCCCCAAGCTTAGTGCGGTGTTTGGCATAGTGATATACAAAAATTATTTCTTAAATGAGTGACCAGAAGAGTTAGCATTTCCAATAACGGCAATTATACTTTTCAGAAGTGACATGGTTAAAATAACTCATTTGCTGTTCTTCTCTCCACTAGCTTAATTTGCTGACTGCTGAAAGGAAATGGTGGCCTCTTGGTTTCACTCAGTGTTGTTTTCATTCAACTTTCCACACTCATACAATCATAATTACGGTGTTCTCCTTATTCTTAAATTATAAACAGCCTTTAAAGAATCCAAGATGATGATATATGTCGGGGAGGGGTCTTTGGTCAGTGTGTCATGGTGGCTTAAGGTAGAGAAGTCAAAGTAATACGGGCTTTTGTGATTGGTTCGACAGGGTATCATGACAATCATATTGTAATTCGGTGGTTCTGGGCTGCGGTGGAGAGATTCAACAATGAACAGCGACTACGGTTGTTACAGGTAAGGTGCCATTAGTTCATCTTTTTAATGCATTAATATAATTATTGTTGGAATTGCATGTTTTAATCATCGTTAAGTATACCCGATAAATACACTTCGCATTTACATGCACATGTGAGGTACGCTGTTTCCCGACTCTTCAGACTGCACGGTTCACTATGCAGATCATCCCCAACCGAGTGCACACATTTCATTAGAGTTGTGAGGAAGTACCAACTCCAGTCCAAGAATCCCAGAAACAACATCTGCCTTCAGGGCAGTTTGGCCCTTTCAGAAGGAGGTCCCAGGGTACTCTGCAGGCCAGCATCCTTAGCAACAGATGATCTTCATTCATCCCTTAAGAAGTGACCCAGTTCCTTGATAAAGAGTCCTTTCTTTTTCTCCATCTAACTTTCAACAAATTGGAGGTAACAATGAAGTTCAAGAACACTGGAAAAACTAACTCATTTTCTTGCGCTGTTTATAGTTACACTGAGAAATTGCTGCTTGGTTGCAGCTAAAAAATAATCAGATGTGAAGAAGACTTCTGGATGCTCAGACAGAGCCTTACAAGTAGGCTGGGTCTCAGCTCCTTTGGATCTGACCCTCAAATTTTCAGGTCCAGGACTTCTTTTTCTTTTGTTGCCTTTTTGGGTTTTTTTTAATTCACCATAGGTTGATCAGGGACTGATGCTAACTAGACTTAGATTAATTGATACACCCATTCACTAATCTGTAGTGGGAACTATACCTGGTTTAAGGTTCTGAACTGGTCAGCTACACAAGATGCTTTGGCTTCTCAAACCTTCCACATCCCTTTCCCTTTTATAATGTACCATCCTTCCCTGGTTCTTTGTCAGAATGCTCATGTTACAGTTATTCCTTGACTGTAAAGATCTGTCTGCCAAGCTTCCCCATTAGCGAGCAGCATGCTGCTCTTCCCGGAGCTCTGCATATAACTGATGTCGTGCATTCCTTAGCAGCCAGCCTCTTGGCCTCACCTTCTCCTTCTGTTCTCTCGGGTCGACAGTTTGTTACAGGCACATCCAGCATTCCCTATGAAGGATTCGCTTCTCTTCGAGGAAGTAATGGCCCAAGAAGATTCTGTGTGGAGAAGTGGGGGAAAATCACTGCACTTCCCAGGTAAAGTGGAAGACAATATTTCTTTACTGTCATTACACTGTTCTAGGAAAGACCTGTAACTTATGTATATTAATTACTGTTTTATGTTGAAAGTTTGGGAGAGTGGGAACAGCTTTTAGGATAAATTTATTTCATTTGCTGATATACCTTTCTAAGTGAAGAAGAAAGATCTTCCTGGTCATAGTTAACATACATGCACACATATATTAACATACAAAATGCAACACAACCGAAACATTTGTTAGCTTTAGCAGAACAACGTGGGTCATCATACTGTGGTTTCTTATGATGTGGCTCTAATGTAGATGTTTACAGAAACTCTTATTTTAATTTTATATTTATAGCTATTTAGAATTCTTTCACTAAAAATTACTGTTGGGGTTTCTAAAGAATATGAAATCGAGCCCTGGCTGGCGTAGCTCAGTGGATTGAGCGCAGGCTGTGAACCAAAGCATTGCAGGTTCGATTCCCAGTCAGGGCACATGCCTGGGTTGCAGGCCATGGCCCCCAGCAACTGCACATTGATGTTTCTCTCTCTTCCTCTCTCTTTCTCCCTCCCTTCCCCCTCTAAAAATAAATAAATAAAATCTTTTAAAAAAAAGAATATGAAATCGTGCAAATGTGCTGTGCGCCTCTTCAGCTTCTATCAGCCATGCCATGGGAATGCTCTCTGCATTGCATTCTCATTCACAACAAGACGACACATGTTCATGGAGTGGAAAACATTGCTTTCTGTTGCTACTAATATATATGTAAGACTCTGACCTTACTACTTAAAGATAAGGCAGCATTTAGGAATAAAAAAGTGTTTGGGGCTGAATGAAGATAACTGGCGCTGGAACAAAAGAAAAGGAGGGAGCAAGCAAACAAGAGCAGAATGGAGAAGAGTTGGTTTTAGAACTCCTTTCTCCAATCAGCAGTAACAATGCATTTTTGCTTCTCATTTTACTACTAATAAAATTGCAATTTGGAAAGGTTAAACGATCTTCCCTATTTGTGCAGTTCTGAGTTTCCTTAAGTACAAATGACTCTAAGAAACCTGTTAACAAGACTTCTTACCGACTGCAAAACGCCAGTTTTTAAGAATGATGTTGTGGGCACCAACACGTGGGAAGAGCAGTGCGGGAAGCCCAGATGCGGACAGCAGGCACTAGAGCCAGCGCAGGGCGGTGGAGCCTCCGCACTCACCTCGGTGTGTCTCAGCCAGGAACGGAGGCGCTGCACTCAAACACCCAAGTATTACCCCCTGGTGTACCTGATGTTCCAAATTTGGCAGACTATATTTTCATGATGTAAAGAACGCTTCCAGTTTATTTGTGCCTGAATCATGTTCTTTTTCCCTTAAATTCATATTGGTGTCTTAAAAGCATATTTACACGGACTGAGCAAGGCCTTTCCTTCACCTTTTGGAGAAGCTCAAGCATTAGCATCAAGGAGGCAGGAAAGGGGAGATCGATTGTGCCCCTTCTTTTAAAATCTGTTTTTGAAAAGATGTACTTGTGTAAAGCACATGGAACAAACTGTAATGAGAACCAGATCAGTTGTTCACATTTAATCACTATAATTGTCACCAAACCTGGTGAGCAGGGAGAGGCAGTTTGGTGTAGCCATGAGAGTTTAGCTTCAGAGAAACTTGGGTTTCATCCAAGTTCTGTTCTTACCCACAGCAGTGTCTTGGAGAAGCTGCTTACTCTTTCTGAGCCTCAGTTTCCTCATCTTCCTTGTAGGTTGGTAATACTGAGCATTAACGGAAATCATTCATCTTAAACACTTACTGCTGATCCTGGCCCTCGATAAGAATCCAGTTAGTGGCTAATGGCCGCCATTATGATTTCTGTGACCATCATTTACAATATGTATCAGGCAGTAGCGTGCTGGGAAAAGCACAGCATTGGGAGTTAGAAGACCTGGATTCTAGCCCCGCCTCTGCCACCAATTAACTCCAGGACCTAGAAGATCACTTGATTTCTGGACCCCAGTTTCCCTGCCCATAAAAGGCCGGTTTCGGGGGTGGGGGGGGTGGATATAATGGGTTTGGTTGAGCAAGAAATGACATCAACAGGTTGTTGAAGGATCTCGGGGGTCGGGCTGGATTTACTTTTTCACTTCCCCAGGAGCTGCAGGAAGTTGGTGTGCTGACTCACGAGAAGCAGGGGTGTTCTTCAGTGTTGTTGCACACACACAGTTGGGCAACAGGCGTTGTTGTTTCTTCCCTTCTTTATTATGACCTAAGGCTGCTTCTAGATTCTTCGTTTTACCCAGATTGTAAAATGGCATAGATAAAGATGAGATGAGGCACATGAGGAAAGCAGTCTGTGTTCATGTGTCTATAACAAGCCCTAACTTCCCAGGTCTGATAGGTGGAAAGAGCTGCTTGGCTGTTCTACTTCTCATTAGCCTACTTGTATAACCTAGTTTGACAGGCATGGCTGCTGATCCCAGCCCTACGATGCACTAGCTCTGTGAGCCTAAGCAAGAGACTAGGTCCATCTCCGAAGAGGAGGAATAACAATGCTGTGCCCAAAGAGTGTTTGTGAGGAGTGAGATGCTATGTGTGACAGTCCTCAGGGATAGTAGGTTTTTTTATCTTTTTAACCTTTTATCCTAAATCTTCTGTAAGCCACTGTACTGCTGTACCCATTCAAATGTGCTCCACAGAAAAAGTACATTTGGTGAAACACAATAAAAAGAAGAACCTCACCATCAGAAATGGTTTCTTCACTGATAACATTTTCATCACCCTTTGGGACATGTGGGGTGTGACTTAGGTATGAAAAAGATCTATAAGATTGGCTCTGATATAAAGAGATTGTCTTCTATGGCTGAGTCCATTTCCCCTTTTACCAGAACAATTTCTGGTAGGTTTAAGCTGTAGAACTGAAGAGTGATTTGTGTCAAGCTGGTCAACCCTATGTTATTTCTTTTACTTATTAGTGAGATGGTGTTTATTTAAAATGTAACATTGTACACACTGGAGATGAAATGGATGGATGCCCTTCTTACTTAAAAAATCAGTTCTCTAAAAAGTCTGGTGTCTTCCATCAGGCATGCAGGGGGGCCATGCAGGGGGTGGGTATCCAGGGGGGGCTGCAGCCTGGAATGCTGGAAGCAGCTGTCAGGGATGAGAGCGAGCAGTGCTGGCAAACTGAGGGCACCGCAGCCTTTCCAAACATGGAGGCTGGAGGGCCTTTCAACCTTTCAAGCAAGCTCATCTTTTCTCAGACGTCCTAGTCTCACTTTGTGGTAGGTAGCAGTGAATACAGCACTACTCGCCATGTGAGCCAAGAGGTGTAAAATTATATATGGGTTGCCTCGGAAGCCAGTGCAACCTGAATCAGTGGTCCTTCTTTCTCTCTTGTGGTAATAAAGTAACGAGAAACCCAGATGATAAATAATGATAGGGGCAGGCGGGTGTCTCCTTAGAGGCTTATGGCCTGAACACATCACTGCACTTCCTCTGCCTGGTGGTTGGTAGTTAGCAGTATATTTTGCACTTGTGTAGATTGCCTGTTCCCCAGTGTTCTCAGGGACTTATGAGACAGTAAGTCCACTTTATGGTGATTGCTCTTAAATATTCTGAAAAACAGGCTGCTGCCATGCCAGCCTGGAAATAGCCAGGCAAATCCTCTCTCCCAGCGTGGTATGGGGTTGATATGCTCATCTCTGAGGTTCTTGCCAAGGAAGATAACAGAAGAGTTGGAGGGCTTCAATCACGATGTTCTTTTAAATATCATGCTGGTTCTGCCAAGGGGGGAACCCTGGGTTGTTTTTTTTTTTAAATGATTCTGTCTGGACAGTATTATGAATGAAATGCTTACCCAAATTAAAAAGTAAGAAGCAAGAGTTAATTATGAAATGAGTATCTCAGGGAGATGGTTTTTCTAGTGGAATAGAACTTAAAAAGATAAAGTTATTTTTTAAGTGAAAAAGACAACTTTTTTCATTTTTCAAACTCTGATTTTTATTCTTATGAAAAGTAAACTGTTCACAAAAAATCCCAAGATGTTAAAAATATATATATATCTGTCAAGAATCCACTGTGGAGATAATCCTTAAATATTTTGGAGTGTATGTTTTTACTCATTTCTATATATATACCCATTTTTTAAAACAAAAAAAACTATATGAACAATAAAAAATAAATATATATAAATATACTGTTTGCACCCTCTTCTTGTTTACCAAATATCCCTAATCATTCACATCTTTCCATGTCATTAAATATTGCTCTACAATGTCATCAATAATTCAGTTTTTTTCCTCCTCGGTGCAAGGAGTATTGTCTATTGTCAAAGAGAACCTCAGCTAGGAAATAGAAAAACAACTGAGGAGTCCTGTAATATAGTGTCACTTTCTTTAATTAAAAATGTTTCAGCACAAGAGACAGGCTCTGGGAGGCCCCTGGTGCCCCATCTCTTCTTTAGTGGCCCTGAGGCAATCCCCTTGGTTGCCCCAGCCCCCACCACCCACTGGTCCGCTGAGGTGCTCGTGGTCTCAGAGAAGATTGGCAGGAGATCCTCATGTATAGTCTGCTCCACAGTTCAATCTCTGATATAAGGTCCTCTTAATTCTTTTCCCCTCTTCCCTCTCATTCAGTTCTACTATCTGGCAAGAATATTTTAGGTTTTTACTTTATTCTATCATTGAATCAGCATATCTAGCAAAAATGTATCAATGATGTCTAGTAATAGTACCTTGTTAAAAAATCCTTAAATGTGCTGTAATCCAAATGTGCATTTGGGTTAGTCTTTACTTTGGGAAGTGGGTAAAATGATCAGAAAAACATATTGTGTCTAAAAGGGGACTCGAGTCATTAATGTAGAAAGTAGAACTCCTGAACTAATTTGTGATTCTGTGATGGAACGAAGAAAATTGCAATTGCTGCGAGCAGCAGAGAATAGGACCATCTAAGTCAAAATGGTTAATGGTGCTTGGGGGCTGTTTCACAAGCCACATTGGAAAGTGTGTATCTGTGACTGAAAATCACTACTGCTCTGAAGGAATGGTTGTAACCCTTTCCTTGGCCTAAGAACAAAAACTAGTTTGGGTTCATCTCTTCCCACCGCCCTAGTCCACCACGTCAGCACCTCTCACCTGGGCCACTGCAGCAGCCTGCTGGCTGAACTTCTGCCTCTGTTGATACATCCTGTTCATTCTGAACTCAGCAACCAGAGTAATCTTCTGAAATCTCAGAAACACCCCTCCCCTGCTTTTGTGTCCCTCTATCTTCATCTGAACAGTTGGGACAGATGATAGAAGAGTAAATGAGGTAACACATGCAAAGTGCTTAAAATGATGCCTAACATATCATTCAATAAATTTAACCCTGATTATTATTGTTCCTAATACCTTGCCTTCAGAACTGGCATGGTGTTTCATAGTGTTTAGGTGTACAGGAAAAGATATTTCTATTTTGCTTGGACTTCCAAGAGTCCTCAACCTGGAACAGTTCCTGACCAGCTTTTCTTCTATTGGCTTGAATTTCCTACATTTAAAAAGTATGTACTCTTCATCTTTTCCCAGGAACAACCACAGGTGAAGATGTTACCTGCTTGTAATGAATAGTGTCTCCTCCTAGTTATCCCTGGATGCAGGAATTCCCACTGTGGGGACATTCCATACTTTATTTATGGACCCAGGTGCCTTTTAACCAAGGTGGCCTAATAAGACCTTAAAATAAGACATTAATTCTAACTAGAATTATTTAAGGCTCCATCAAGCCTTTAGATACTCGGCACACATTTACTACGTGTCAACTATTGCCCATGTGGACCACAGAGAAAGGAACAATAGATTTGAATGAACAGATAGCCAACATCATTGCCACCAAAGGGTATATGACAAATTAGCGGGGGTAGTAACTGCCCTAGAATTCCTTTTCATTGATTCACATGTACTGAACATCGGGGGGTGGTCAGGAGTTGTGCTCTGCCATCATGGGTTACACAGATATTTGTGAACTAATCTCAGCAGGAATTCCTGATCTAAATTTTATGGTCAAAGAAAGTATTAATGGGGATAGGTGGGAAATTGTGTATATTTAAAAAGTCATAACAGAAGTTATACTTTTATTTGTGTTCATAAATCACCTTAGGCTAACAAAATAATCATTACATTACTTTAATTGAATTTTATCACCGTGCAATTGGTGACTTTGCATTTTTCATGCTGATTACAATCTCTGAATTCATCATCTACCCCCTACCCATTTCCTGTCTTGATTAATGGCACCTCTGCCATGTCACTCCACACCTAGCCACTGACTCCTTTTCATTCTCGGGATAAATGGTAAAGGTCCTTGCGTGAACGCACTTCACTTCCCGATGTGGCCCTGCCTCCTCATCTGGCTTCAGGTCCAGCCTTGGCTCCTGTCTCTCAAGCTCTTGCACTCCTCTGGTTTCCTGGTGATGTAATGCTTCCTCACACTTCCGGTTAGTGTGCTAGGAACATTCTTCTCCTTGTTGATCCAGAAAAAGCCTGCACACCTACAAATCCTTCAAAGCTTGGCATAGTGTCCTCTATAAAGCCTTTCCAGACTCTGCAGAGCAGACTGTAACTCACTGTATTATAATGGTTTGTGTGCAGGGCCCATATGAATCTTTTGGGTTAGTTAAACAAAGGTATCTAGTAGTCTTCTGGAGAGATGTGGCCCTGAGCGAGGTCGGGCTCCTGGTTTGGTGAGCAGAGCCTATGGTAGACCGGGGTTCAGTGCCTGCTCACAGCAGCCAGATCCCCAAGTATAGAGCTCAGACTGCATGACATTTAGGAGATCCCGTTTGTCTGTGCATGTGTGTGAGGGGAGATCCCCCAAACCAGAATTTATTTATAAAGAAATTGTTTGTTTATTCTTACATGTTTAAACTTCAGTCACCTTCCAAGTACTCTCCATTTGATATAATACACCTATCGGGATGTTTTTCCACTGCTCAAAACAGTTTCTGAACTCATCGATTTTGATGCCTTCTAGTGCTTCTGTCATTTTTTTGTTTCACCGCTTCCACGTAGGCAAAATGTTTCCCTTTGAGGGCTTGTTTCATCCAGGGAAACAACAAAAGGCCTCTCAGTGTGAGATCGGGTGAATGGGAAGCATGGGGCACCAGGGTCATGCCATTTTTGGTCAAAAACCAGACCCTCACTGCAGTGCGGGCAGGTGTGCTCATAAATCACCTGTCATGAAGTGGGCAAATATGTCAAAGAGTCGTCAAAAAAATTCACCGTGCTGAACGGAGCCTCACAACAACGCCAGCTGTTGTGATACAGATGGGTTCCTAGAACACTCACCTAGCGAGGGAAGCCTGTACTACAAAGGGCCCACCTTCCTGAAGATAATTCCAGGGATTTTTGGGTCCCCCCTAATACATACACACATTTGTTTGTATATATACTCACGTATATGTATATATACATACTTTTGCCTGTATATATACATATGTGTGAGTATATATATACACATTTGTGTGTGTGTGTGTGTGTGTGTGTATCCTCACCCAAGGATATGTTTATTGATTTTAAAGAGAGGGAGAGAAACATCAATGAAAGAGAATGAAAGAAACATCAACCACTTGCTTCCCATAGGTCAAGGTGTGAACCTGCAACCTAGGTGCGTGCCCCGTCTGGGATAGAACCCATGACCTTTTTGGTATACAAGATAATGATCCAACCAATTGAGCAATTCGGTTAGGGGTGGTCTGTATATTTTCCCGCCTGAGTGTAAACTCCTTGTAGGCAGAAGCCGGACTATTATTCATCCTCATCTACCAGGGGACAGCTCAGTGCCTGGCATGCAGCATTAGCTCAGTATTTGTTCATTCCGTGAATGAAGGAGTAAATGAAATGTAATGCCAATTGAAAAAATAATTTTTATTCATTGGGGCATTTTGTATGGGAATGACAAGCTTTCAAAATATGGACTCTTCAAGGGGGAAAATAATAAGAGATTTTACAGGTGAAAGGGCTTGGGTGCTGCCTGAGCACACACTGGGCCCTGCACTAGGAGGCTCTGGAGAGCCCAGAGGAAGCCTCTCTTTGCCTCTTCCACAGCCCAGCTCCTGGCGGGCCCTGCTCTGTGGGACAGCCCGCTCTGCCAGCTTGAGCTGCAGGCACCCCGGATGGTCTTGGGGGAAACCTGTGGTAAAACAGATGGGTAACATTTGAAATTGACAGGTCAGTTAGGTCAGGAATCCTTACATTTCGGAAGAAATCTTGACATTATGAAGTGGTGTGTTCCAAGATCCTTTAGGAACTTCCCAGAATGATTTTAATTACTGGATGAAGAGGCTGGAATAGGAGTAAGGAAACCGAAATCTGAAGAATTATGCACCACTGATGCCTGAAAAAGAGAGTATTGACAAAACATTTTCTAAATTATAATGCAAATAAAAAGGACTTATTAGATCCGAATACATTTTGTTTCTAGGACTGATTACTAAATAAAATGATGTCCATGGCTTTCTCCTTTTCCCTCTCTCTCTCTCTCTCTCTCTCAATTTAAATTACTCATTATAATTGTTTATTTGTCTTATATTTTGAGTCCTTACAAGCTACCGAAAATTAATTCTGGGAAAATAGGGTTAAATTGATAAATAAGTACACACACACACCGAGAAATACATTAACCTGTGACTTGGTCTATGAAAATGTGGATGTAATTGTGATACTTTGGCTCACTGGATTTGGATACTTGACTTGTCTATCTATAGAAAAAAGAGAGGGTAAGAATGTGACCTCTTGGTTAACATTGGAAGAATCCAGAAAGCACCAAGAGATCTATTAAGTCAGACCAGATGTCTGGGGGGCTTTTAAATTTTCTTTATATTGATGCCAGAGTGGTTTCCCAAAGACAGGTTCAGACCTGCCCTCCTTGAGTGGTTCTGGCTGCACAGATCAAAATGAGGTAAACTCATTACAGCCTCAGTGTGGCTGGCTTTGAAAGATTCGAAAAATGTTCTTTTGTGGAGACTGAATAACTGGATGTGCTTTTGCTGCCAATATCAACACGATCCAAGGGCCCTCCTGTTATTTTCTGCTGGAGTTTTCTTAGGACATGGAATGGGGTGGGGGAGGGGGTGTGAAAAACCTCAGAGGATTGTGTTTTGTTTTCCTTTTTTTTTTTTCCTGTTTTTGGCTCATACAGCAAGTCGATGGTAAATATTGGGCAATTTACTTAACCGCACTATTCCTCAATTTCCTTATTAGCAATGCTGTCTTGTTTATAAAGAGTTTTGAAATTTTTGCAAGCACACAAAGTGCCGGTGTGGATAGCCAGCCTAGATATCTTATTTCTAAGCCACTTGATGCCTCTCCAGTCGTGAAGACCACCTGCATCAGACTCACTTGGAGTTATTATTAAAATGCAGAATTCTAGGCCCATCCCAAACCTTCTGCATTAGAACCCCAGGGGATGCAGCCAAAAATCTCCATCGTAAACAAGCTTCTTGCCGATTCTGATCATTCTGAGTATCTCTGTTCTCTGGGGAGCCTGAGGTAGAACTCAGCACTTAAAAATCCCCTGGTATCTCCCAGGGTTTTTTGGATTGACCCAATTTTGACCATTTGCCCCAGAGCTATTGCATCTTGTGATTGAATCATTTATTTTAAAAAATGTTTGAAGTTATATTTTGCTAATCCCTGTCCCCAAAACATGTAAATCTTCAAAGATGTTGAAGACTAGCAGTTCACCATCGGGGATGGGGTGAAGTTAACAGTCAGGCTTCCAAAAGCAAAAAGCACTGAGCTGATGAGCATTAGTCTCCCTGCTTTCGGTTTAACATTGGACTTCCCCTAGGAACCAAAGGTTGAGGTCCTGTTCTTGATTTGGCCACTGACTCAGCTTTGACCTTGGGAAAACCACTTAATCTCTCTGCCCAGTTTCCCCCTTTACAATATGTACTTTCTCCATCCTCTTGAAACATTTTTCAGAGGAGCCGTTCAGTTTATGCAGAAGGAAACTTCTGTTCCAGTAACTGCATGCTGTACAACCAGATGTGAATTAGGAAGCAGTGATTGCCTTAGGTTGAGGATCAGCAATGGCGATCGTGTCATGACTGAGGAGGATCAAGAAAGGTTGTCTAGTCCTTCCTTAGAGAGAAGAGTACCCAGGCTTATAGATTTATTGGATGAGATACTATAGAGTCTACAAAGATAATACAGAAACTGCAACATGAGACATGTGGAATTCCTGTTTCTGTTCTCAGAAACCTGGGAGAGTGAAAGGTCAGCGGTTTACTTCCAGTTTTATCCCCCCACCTGCCCTTGCTGGTGTATTATATCACCTTTATGACCCTTGCCACCTTTTCTTGGACCTGCACCTTGAGACCTATAGGAGTTTCTATTGCTGCGTGACCACAGACCTAGTTTAAAACAACACACAATTATTATAGCAGTGTTTCTGTGGGCCAGAAGTCCAGGCAGGCATGGCTTAGCTGAGTCTTTTGCTCGGTGTCTTACAAGGCTATGAAATCAAGGTGTCAGCTGAACTGTATTCTCATCTGGAGGATCAACTAGGGAATGACCTGCTCCCAAGCTCACTGAGATTGTTGGCAAAATCCATTTCTTGCAGCTGTAGAATTCATGGCAGTGTCTTCAAATACAGCAGCAGTGGGTCTCTGACCTCTAGGTGTTCTTTTAAAGCTCTCGCCTAACTAGGTCAGGTGCATGCAGGATAATCACCCTTTTGATTAAGCTAAAAATCAGATGATTTATGGACTTCAATATTTGCATCATATCTTCATATTTGCTGTGTTCCATTGGCTATAAGTGAGTTAAAGGTCCTGTTCACACTCCAGAGATGGGGATTATATAAAGACACGGGTTGTGATAGGTTGTCTTAGAATTCTGCCTGCCGTAAGACCACAATGAATTAATATTTGCCATTCAATCTAACTATGTGCAAGTTAATTGGGGGCTTTAGGCATTATTACTATTTATGAATTTTCATTCCCATGTATGTGATCATTTGTTAATTCTTGATTATCTAAATTAAATTTTGATTTTTTACCTTTAGTTAAGGGAAAGTCTTTGGTTGTTGAGAAGGAAGGAACAGGCTTTACTGGGGTGTGATAGATTCATTCACCTGTAGTCATGTTCTGGCCTAAGCAAATAAAACATAATTAGGGATTATTGCTTACCTAGAGTTAGGATCATATTTTGAACTACTTTTATTTCCTAGTTCACCCAACATGATTCATGTGAAAAATGAATTCACATGTACCTATTCAAGATTACAACTATATATAAAGTACTCTTTGAAAAATTCTCCCAAAAGTTGACTTTTTGCATTTTGATACACCAGCACTACCAAAAGGAAAAATAGACAACAAAAAACTTTCTATTAGGTATAAACAATAGAGATTACCTTTTCAACATGATTTCTAATCATAGCAACACACTGAAGAGAGGAAGACAATGTATTCAGAAATAGATGCCAACCAGATTGATATTGTTCTGTAAATGAAATGCATACTAAAAAAGTGAACAGGGTAGGTGAGATTAGCAGGAGATACTTCAAGAGTTATTCTCTTTATTTCATAGTATTCAAACAAATCAATAAGAAATCCTAAAGCTTCAAACAATAAATAGACTTCACACTCATTAGCATGGCTATTATCAAAATAAAAAGAATAATAAGGGTTGGCGAGGATGTAGCATAATTGGAGCTTTGAGCAGTGCTGATACGAGTGTAGAATGGTACAGCCACCGTGGAAAAGAGTATGGCAGCTCGTTAAAAATGAGTTACCATATGATCTAACAGCTCCACTTCTGGGTGTATACACAAAAGAATTGAAATCAGGTGTTTATACTAGTGTTCATGATAGCATTTTTTACAATAGCCAAAAAAAAAAAAAAAAAAGGAAACAACCAACCCAAATGGCCATTCATGGGTGGATAACAAACTTTGGTATATACACACAATGGACTATTAGTCAGCCTTACAAAGAAAGGAAATTCTGACCCTTGCTACAACATGAACCAGAAAATGTTATGCTAAATGAAATAAGCCAGTCAAAAGAGACAGATACTGTATGATTCCACTTACAGGAAGTGCCCAGAGTGGTCAGATTCATAGAGACAGAAAACAGAATGGTGATTGCAGGGACAGGAGTTAGTGTCCAGTGGGTGCAGAGTTCCACCTGGAAAAGGTGAGAAGTCCCAGAGATGGGTGGTGGTGATGGTTACAGAACAAAGTGAATGCACTTAGTGCTGTAGACCTGTGCACTTAAAAATGGTTAACATGACAAACTTTATGTGCTGTATATTTTATCACAATAAAAACATTAAAAGAAGATGAACATTCAGATCACAAAACAGGAAATGCTACAAGCAAGTTGACTTGGGGAAGGATGTTCAGCCTTGCTGATAACCAAAGAAAAAAATGTTTGATTTAAAAGTATATCTTTTAGTCTAATGGGATAAGGAATGTTATGTGTCTAAACACACAAAGTATGAAATATAATTAGAGTGAAAATATATTTTGCTTCTCTGCTTCTTCTCTCTCTAGAACAAAGATAAAGTCTCCATTTAATATTTTTATTCCAGTGTTTCATGCAAGATAGATAGAACTGTCTTATACTAGTTCAATTTTTTAAAAAATAAAAGGTTGTGGTTCTACTGTAAAGTGGTATAATAAGAATTACATTAAGTGCAATTCTCAAATAGTTTATTATATCCAAAAAAGGTGTTTGCCTGAAAATATTAATTAGATGATTTACCTTCTTAGAGTTTCTAATAACAAGTTTGTAAACTCTCAGGCAATGCTATTGCCGTGTCCTGAAACTGGTGTTCTTGTGCCAGAGCCCTTCACGTTCCTGTCTTCAGTCAGCTGCATGGCCACACACCTGTCTTCTTATCTCTTTATCTCATAATTTCCACGAGTCATGATTGTCTCTTAGCAATTTAATGAAAGCAATTAGAGTAAATCTTTTTGATGATGAAGAAATGTATTGTAGCTAATAATACATCTCTTATTAATTGGTCAAACACTATGACTCAGGAATTGTATTAAATGTTTTCTGTCATTTTGTTTAATCCTCATATCCTTCTGAGACAAATTGTATTATTCTTTTTTTTACTGGAGACAAAGTTGAGTCTCAGAGAGTTTTCCTAACTCACTCCAATTCATGCAGCTGGTTGGTAGAGCTACAATTCCAACCCAAGTCTGTCTAACACCAAACCTCTGATCTTCCCACCACTACACTACACTGCATCTAGGAATATAATTATATTCATTTCATAAGTGTCAAAGTTATGAATAAGAACAAAATTTATACATGCAACTTTACAAAAATAGCACATTAATAATCATAGCTCTTAAAATTCCATATTATTAATTCAGGAACATATTTTTAGTCAAAGTTTAGCTCCCACAACAGGCTGTTGTACATTCATAACAAAATGCTTCCTATCCCATGTCAAACGTGTAGATTTGCTTCCTGATAAGATGTACTATCTGAAGACTCTCAGTTGTTGTTTTTTACTGTGATTCAGGTGCAAACAACAGGAAAGCATTTTTTTCTCCTATCTTGGCAAAGGGGGAGTATTTCTAAAAAAGAATACTTAATGTAATGATTTCAACGGCCATTATTTTGCATTGTGATTTAGGAGAAAACAGATGATAGCCCAGAATTCAAAGGAGTAACAATGGTGTACCAACTTTGACAGGGGAGGCCAGCCAGGGACTTTCCCAGGAATCTGCGCTGTGAGGCAGGACTCAGACACAATCGGTACTCCTGCCTGCCCAGTGGTGTGAAACAATTTGAAACGGAAGATTTCCTGAGAGACATCCTTGCACACATCAACTCTGAAAATGGATTACTTTGCAAGAGCCCATATTCATGTCTGAAAAACAAGTATCAGCACAAGAGAATCAAAAATGAGAGCTTGTGTTTTTAATTCCTAGACATCTAAACAAGTAGTAATATATATGAAATATGGATTTTAAGTTGCAAAAATATGAAAAATATATTTTTTAATTTTTTAAAAGATTTTATTGATTTATCTTTAGGAGAGGGGATGGGAGGTTGAAAGAAAGAGAGAGAAACATCTATTGCAACCCAGCATGTGCCCTGTCTGGGAAATGAAATGATGACCTTTCGCTTTGTGGGTAGATGCCCAACCAGCTGAGCCATACCAGTCAGGGCAAAAAATACACATTTTTAAACATCTCATTTCCCTAAGAGAAATTCAATTCTGATTTTTTTCAATTCTGAATTATAAAGTCAAAATATTTTCAAAGTTTTCTCCAAAATGAGTGTGAAACTTGGTAACAAACCAAATTGAATATGAAAGGGAAGCATGCACGTAACACACACACACGTGCAGAACAAGTGACTTCATTTTCCTCCAAGCGTTCTAAACTACATGTGCTTCCTCTGTTTGCAGAGCTCACACTTGCTTTAACCGTCTGGACCTACCCCCGTACCCATCCTTCTCCATGCTTTATGAAAAACTCTTGACAGCAGTTGAAGAGACCAGCACCTTTGGACTTGAGTGACCCGGAAGCACAATGCCTGGGTGTGGTACAGACAGGCAATTTCAGAAGCTGCCCCCTAGAAGAACGGCTGAACATTGGAAGTTTGAAAAGTATGCTTCCATTAGAGTAAAACCGAGTGCTGTCATCTCCCAGAAGCATGTGCTCTGCCACATTCGCGGACTGGATAGTGGTGATGAGTCCCCTTTGAAGGATTTGGGTGAGCTTGATGCCCAGGGAACAAGCCAACAGTCTTTCAATCAACAGTTCTTGACTGCCAAACTTTTTTCCATTTGTTATGTTCCAAGACAAAGATGAACCTGTGTATGATCAGCTAGCTCCAGGGTAACTTTTCAGAGACTCAGGAGAATCTTGAAACTTACCTTTGAACGTGGTTCGCGCCAAACTGGCAGCACTTGACCCCATCACCAAATTAGTGTGCGTTAAATAATATAATAAAAACAAATGTATTTCCTGAAAGTACATTCATTTCAGCCCTCAATTGTAACAGAATATTAATTTTCATGCTTATGTGTGCCTGCATGGTGTGCACCATAGGTTGCAGCTTTCATGAGAGACGAGTGAAAATGACACCAAGTCAATATGAGGTAACTTGAAAGATTTGCAATAAGGTGGTCTGTGACAATGTATATTCAAAGTGGTATGTATGTACTTATGGCTGAAGACGAACTGTTATACAATGAATTACTAATGAAAGACTTTATGCTTTATAATGCATGGAAACTATTTTAAATAACTAGCAATTAATCACAGCATATCAGGAAAAAGTACACAGTGAGTTCTGTTTATTTTTTATAGGTTCATTATACTTGTGTTCTTTAAGATGTATATAGGAGCCTACCTGTCCTGCCATACGTGTCACCTGCCCCATTTTCACATTCCATGCTTGCTCCGGCATCATGCTAGTGTGTATCCTTTTAAGCACTCTCAAGGGAAAAAAGGGCCTTTTATTTTTATAAAGGTACAAAAAATTCCCCAAAATATTTTGCACTGAATGTACCAAAGTTGAAGGGACATTACAATATGACTAACAGTAACTCCATCACTTGACGAGTATACTAGAAAACAGCTTCTAAATCAGACTTCCTTCACAGTGCCATGTCTACCACTACAAGGACTGTGCATCTCAGTAATAATTTTTTAAGACTCACGATATGTGATAGTATGATATGCATTTATTTAAAATGCATTAGACTCTTCCATCCATCAACTACTTTACCGGATGGCATTTAATAAAGATATTTCGTACTTCCCCCACTGCTTTTTATTTGTACAGCATCATTAAACACTACGCTCAGTGAGGGAGCCATCAGCAACACCCAGGAGATCAGCTCTCTGTAGTAATAGGAATTCCATTTTCCCTCATCAGTGAAGACATCCCAGATTGGAACTCTCAGTACTATATTTCTAAGCCTGCATTTTCACTGATGCATAATTTTCTTATCGATATAAGGAAACAATTTTTCTATGGTATCTCAGAAACTGCATGACATCACTAATGTTCTATTTGCTTAGTTTTATTAGAGGGTGTCCTTTGTTTTTATTGCTTTTGGGGTTTTTCATATCATTGTTTATTTCCTGACTTATGGCCATAACTAATCAGAGGCTCAATACGGTGAAGTTCAATTGTGAATAATAAAAGCATTGGATTAACATTTGGTTTGCCAGCCTATGGTTTTACAGGCATTGCCTGAACACTTCTGTGATATACAAGTAGCCATGGAATTCCAGTTATGGGATGTTGGCAATCTTACACTTTATAAAGGTTATATGCCTGGTTTTTGTAGGTTGGTTTTAAGAGCTGATTGCTCCCCTGTTGGTTAAGCTATGTTTACTATTGGGACTCTCTGGTTGCATTCCTGCACTAAAGGGAGATACTGCAGTGCAGGGAAATGCTCAGAAATAAAGGCCACAGAAACCTGCAAATGAGAAAGGAAGATTTACCTGTGTGATATAATTGGACCAGGAAAAAGGGAAGAGAAAAAAATTTTAACTGGAAATTTTAGTTTGTACTTACCGATCATGAATGTAAGTATATTTAGTTTTGCAAACTGTTTTTACTTGTTTATATTTTTCATTATAAGGAGAAATAATATAATATAGTTTATTTAAAAAACTACATTTTTGATGGTATATATGGTGTTTCAGAGCTGGCATCTCTAAGCAGCTGACGTAGAAGTTTGCATTTCTTTCAAAAATACATTCATAGACCGTGTTAGCTTTCATTTTGGTTTGTAGCTCTTTGTTACCATATTCCATATTATTTGGTGAGAGAAATTTGAAATAAAATGTATCTCTGTAATTATTTCTAACAAATATATTTCTTCGTTAGGGCATCCAACTTCTCAAATAACAGTATAAGCATCTAGTTGCTACTGTTCTCAGAATTGGGGATTATCAGAGATTTGCTTATCAAATCAAAACACCATGATACTTGACCTATTTTTCTTCATTAGTAAAACAAAAAGTCCAATGGGAACTTTACAAAATATTAAATACCATTACCACAGAATAATTTAGATTTTAATACACTTTGCAAATAGAAATATCCATGTATATTTTCTTCTGGACTGTGAATTAGATAACTTGCTGTATGGCTTTGTTTTCTTTAAGAAATTCTTAAGTGATGCTCGGACTAGGCTGTCTTGTGGCGTGAGAGACAGGCACAATACATCGTACATGCGCTCAGAGCATCTCTGGGATGAGACAAGGGGCACGTTATTGGCGTTTACTCTGTGCCAGCCACTGTGTTTGATGATGGAGCTACCAGATTCACAATCTGCCCTTGAGAAGTTCACGGTCTAGAGGAATAGACGCCAAGGTTCAAAAAGGGATTTTTAACAAAATTTGGTATGTTCTACAGTCAAGAAATGAGAAGAGAATGGCTTGTTCCATCTGGGAGACCCATTGAAGGCTTAGTCCATTGGAGCTACTGTGTCGGAAAAAAAACCAAAAAACAAAAAAAAACACTCACATAATTACCCTTTCTGTTGGTAAGCGATGGCATGTAATAGTGTGTTGATACTCGTCAAGTGTTGAAGCTCACGGAGCATTTGTACACAAGGGTTAAAAGTGCACATGTGGGAGCTGGACCATGAAGGAACTACTGAAAGACCTCCAAATTATCAAAGAAATGCCAACATTAAGTCCCATAGTTTCTCTTTTTTCCCTTCTCATCTGTACTACCATGCACCTACAGTTTTCAGTGTGAAAAATACCAGTCCTTGAGCCCTACCCACTTCTAAGGTCAAAACCTTTTCCTTGTGCACCAAATGGATCTTGGCAAAGAAGCACAGTCACAGTTTACTAACATATGTTGTGTTCAGAACTTGGTAGAGATTCTGTAATAAATGAAGGAAAATCTGTTTCACCTGCATAACAACCCGAGGTGGTAAAATGGCATTCCAATGACTAACCGCCATGGTAGCACATGTTTGTATAGCACTACAGAGTTTCAAAGGACTTGCAGGTGCATTATCTCTTGGTCCTCATCTCCTCGGTGGGGTAGAAGGTATCATGTCCCATCTGGTTGGAGGCTGATTTTCATGGATGGCGGATGAGGTCAGTTTCAGTACTTCATAATTACAGCTCGAGGTTTCCTCTCTAGAGATGTAGAGGCCAATGTTTCGACCAGCAAATTCCACTTTTGGTGAATGGTGCCAGACACGTCATCTACCAAAGACTGACTCTTTCCAACACTCTGAAAATGTGACACCTTCTGAAAAGCCCATGAAGAAATTAGTATTTCTTCATGGAAAAACTCCCCACAGGTTGAATAGTTTCATTTACTACGTGGTATAAGAAATTAAAAACAATGCAAAATTTGATTGCTTTTGGTGGATTTATATAGTATAGTAGTTTAGCTTTCTGACATATTGTTTCAAAGCAGCATAATAAAAAAAGAAAACACTTTAATCAGAAGCTGTAACTTATTTTTTAATTTGCGTAAGGATGGGTGCAGAAAGCCCCGACTGCTGAGCTGCAGCGTGATGTGGCTGAAGAAACTATTGCAGGGTTATTTTTTCCTCTCTGTTCTCACATTCACTCAATTTTTTATTTTCTTTGTACACAAATTGTATTTATACCTTGACCAGTTCAAACTAAGACAAACATCTTAAAGTCTTACCAATTTTAACCCTATTCAGGAAACTCCCCAAGGAGGTGAAATGATGCCGTATGAGATACTTGTACGTCAGCATAGCAGCCCAAGCTCCAGACTGAGTCTGAGTTTCAGGCCCTGTGTTTTCTCTTATCTGCTTTCTGATTTAGATGATGAGCAAAAACACTAGGTCTTACACACCTTACTTCCATAAAAAATTGAATTTAAATTGAGACTGTCACTTTCCATTAAATTCGAATGTTGCAAAATGTATTACCTTCCTAGTTCGATTGTGTTTTCCAGATAGGCTTGTTTGTCTAACATGGAAGCAAAGGAATGCCAGAGACCTAAGAGCTTTCTAAATTACGGTTTACAGCCAACCAGCTGCTGCCCACTGGGTGGTAAGGGGTGATAAAAACGAAGAGCAGAAAGCGGAGCGCAGCAGTCGGGCCCTTCCCCCTCCGTGAATGCAATGCTAATTACTGAACCGCAGTCAAGACTGAGGAGTGGTAACTGCATTCCAGCGTGTGTGTGTGTGTGTGTGTGTGTGTGTGTGTGTGTGTGTGTGTGTGTGCGCTGTCCATATCATAGCAATCGGCCCAGAAGGAATGCAGGAATGGCGAAGCTGGGACTGTGACAGAGGGAAAGTTAGAACAAGGGTGGGAGGGGCATGTTAGGGCTTGCTGGTGGGGGTAGGAACATATACTTCAATCTGGTGTTTGACTTTAAGAAAAGGAATGCCCTGCTGTCTGATGAGGGCACTGCTTGAGGATCTGCCTGACGGGAAACACCCTGTTGTGTGAGTTCAGTGGGTTGATAACTTGTCTGTACGGCAAAACAAAATCCCGTCCCAAAATATGTACTGAAACTTAACCACAGCTTGATCGGGAGACTCAACAATTTACTATTAAATTATGTTGTGGACTTCTTTTAAACTTAAGAATTATTGTTACTATTTGAATTTTATATATGAAATAAAAGGTGTTGCTCGGCTTATTACACTTAATTTGGTTTTTAGCAGACATTCTTCGGCATTAGAATAGCTTTCGAGACGTCTTCATGGTTTCTAATGGTAGCTTAAACGTTCTCTGTTCGTCTAGAAAGCAAAAACCTAAGAATTAGGTTACTGAATTTCAAATGGAGATCTAATCAGCGTTTCCGATTTTTCAGGAAGTTAATCAAGACTGAAAATACATTTGCTTAGACTTAATATGCAAAGTAGTTGGCTGTCATGATGGAACAGGTCAGGGGAATTGGAAGGCCGTAGTTGCATGGTTCCTGGGGATCACAGGAAAATTAAATTTATCTCTGTGATTTTTACATCTAGTGACCTTGGGCAGGTGATACCTTTCTATCCAATTTTCTTTTAAGATATTACAATCCTGTCTATCACTATGTTGTGTAATTCAAACTGAATCAACTGTTACTGATGCCAGTGAGGATTTACCAGTAAACTCCTGGTTGCTGTCACCTTCTGCAAAAAAAGGATGAACAACATTCAGGAAACACCTTGGAAGGATTAACCAGGAAACACACAGAACTGAATGTTCTTTTGGGACCCTAATGCTCCACAAGATGTTAGTATAACCTATTTTTTTCTTTATATGATATCATAAGTAAAATTTGAGGCTTGTTAATATGTTGGAAAGTACATAAGATTACATGTTTTTACAATAGGGATGCAGGCATTCCAAAATAAATAAAAATACATGCATCTCTCTTGCCTCTTACTGAAAGTATTAATCTAATTTTATAATAATGCTTACTTTTTAATATTAAGGCTCTGTAAAAAAACATTTATTTCTACAATTTCATTAGAGCATGGGTGGTGTATTTTTTAAAGCCTTTCCATTTCTTTTCACCAACTCCATCCATTGTGTCTACTATACCACGTATCACAGTTAATAGCTACAGTTCTATTTCATTGAATTAATTTAAGCTTCATATTTATTCAATGTGATTTTAAATGGAGAATAATAATGGGAGGTATTTGCTATTGGTATTAAGATTATACAGCTCTCATTTCACTTTATATTTAAATTTCATTTTTTTTTCAAAGCAAATAATTCAGATTGTTGACATCCTAGAAGTGACTCATGGGTGGTATTAAACGGATCCTAGAGCTCTGAAATGTAGACCAGTTGTTTGTTTTCTGCAAAGTCTGTATTCTTACCCTCACCTGAACCCCTGACTTTTGTGTTGTATTTTTTTATGATTCTGAAATGCTTGGAGGGAAAGATATTTTAATGTGTACAATTTGTTTTATTTTCATACTGATCTCTATTTTTGTTTAAAACCACGTTGCATCATGAAATCACTTAATCCAAAATAAATCTTCTTTAAAAAAATAGATTATGACTTTTCTGTGATATATTTGGGGAAGAAAAACCTGGCTGAAAGAAAACACAATAAGGATAAAGGTCTCATGGGAATTAGTGTGCAACTTTGCAAGAAATTTTCTTTTCATGGTATTTATAGTTAGGGATCTGTTTTTTTATCCCTAAAATTGTATTTTGCTGTTTGATAGGCTATCAATTAATGTTAAAGAAATGATTCACATAAACACAATCTCAACTCCCATGGGCTGAAACTGTCTGTGAACGCATCTTGGTTGCATGCTTATTTTGTAAACGCATATGCACATCACCACAACCACCAATTTATGTCTGTGATTTTTACATCTAGTGACCTTGGGCAGGTGATACCTCTCTATCCATTTTACTTTTAAGATACTACAATCCTGTTGATTGGTATGTTGTGTAATTCAAATTGAATCAACTGTTACTGACGCCATCTGATCCAGGTGTCCCAGATTCACAAACCTAGAAGGGCCACGTAGGTGTTTAATGAGTAAAACAGGCTGGGTGTGAACAACAGAGTATGGTGGGGTTCACCTAACAGGGACAGTCTCATATTCCGCTCCAGCAGATTCTAGTCACAGGAAATTCAGGTCCTGTGTTGAAAGAAAACCCCAGAAATCTAAAATTTTGTGATATTTTTTTAAAGATTTTATTCATTTATTTTTAGAGAGGGAAGGGAGGTAGAAAGAGAGAGAGAGAGAAACATCAATGTGCAGTTGCTGGGAGTTATGGCCTGCAACCCAGGCATGTGCCCTTGCTGGGAATTGAACCTGCGACACTTTGGTTCACAGCCCAAGCTCAATCCACTGAGCTACGCCAGCCAGGGCTTAAATTTTGTGATATTTTTAGTTCCTTTGTGGATCTAACAATCTGAAACCCTTGAATTCATCAATACATTATTATTTGCATTTGACTGGTAGTGTGAATAAATTGGCCAAATAAATAAAATACTGTTAAGACATGGTAGTCAGTAGGAAGAGATGAGGAAAGGACAGTGTGTACTAGGAGGGTAGACAGTCACTAAGGATGTACTTGAAAGTGATCTGTGCTGACCGTTATCTTTCTGAAAACTGACTAGTAGTAATTCATAGGGTTAAGAGGATCCTTGTCAAGATTTCATGGAACCGATGTGCCTTGAAACTCTTTATTCTGTATTTTAGGCTACAAATGAATTTCACATCACATGGGAGCAGTTGAAGGCGAAGGCTCATCCTGTGTAACTGAGTGAAGTTTTATGTTGCTATTGAAAGGGAAGAGTGAGAGATTGCATCCTTGGCACCGATTTCCTGGGGGGTTTTTGTATCGTAACATAACCTTTGGCCTCAGAGTGCTCCTGTTATGATAAATTTATATGTCTTCATTATATACTTTTAATACAATCTGAAACCCAGTTAATTAGTCAAAGTTCTAACAATGTATAACTCACAACATCCTGCTAATTGCCCCCAGGAAGCTTTTCTTGGTGTTTTATTTATTTCATCCTTCAACCAGAAAGCTTTTAACCTTTTTATCAAGTAATGGGAAATACTTTTTCTTCATGCTTCCTTCTTCTTTATCAAAAACGGTTATCCATTAATGGCTTTTTTCCTCTCTAAAAAATCTTTTAAGTAGATATTGAGTTAACTAGTATTCCATTTGTCGACCAACATAAACTTTGGAATCACAAAAATAAATTGAAATGAGAAAATCTGATAAAGATGTAATGTTTATATTGATAGAAATGAATTTCACACATTTTATTCACCCCATTTTTATAGGTCCTCTCAAAAAATGTTAGTCACTTATTGTTCATTTAAAAAGCAAGCAGTTTTCAAAAGCATAAATTATTAGAACAATATATATGTTTCTTTAACAATTTATAATAATGTTATGAACTACCTCTTGCTATACAAAATACTTGGGTACAGTAATAATAATTCATGTCTAGTTGGTATTTGGTCGGCATTGGAAAATGGACCCCAAATCCAAACTTGAACCTTGTTGTGACATTGCCAGCACATCCCTGTCCCTGCCGCCATCCCCAAATGAAATTCCTGAGTTCAAGACAAAGTAAAGCCTTGCTTTTTCATTACTGTGAGGCTTTTCCCCCAATGTCCAATGCAGTCTCCTTTGAATAGGACTAAACCACAAGAAGGACACCTTGTGTAGTAAGCAGAGTCAGTTCTAAGGAGACCAGAAAAGGTCAAAAGAGTTCCTGTACCTGTCCCTGCTAAACCCATGCTCACAGCTGGATATGTTGCATCTTACTCAAAAGGAAAGGCAAGCTCGAAGGAGAGAAAGCCAGCTAATAAAAAGAATATGTTGACACACAACTCTGGCTATGTAATGTATAAACCTGGTCCAGATTGCCTACTCCATGACTTCTCTGGGCAGAGGGGGCCCTAAACGGAAACAGTGCTACTGATGGCTCCAGAGAAATGGGCAAACCCCAACACTACACAGCCATGCCTGACTGAGGGTGGGCAGCTCCCCTTACTTTCCAGGCTCATGGCCTGGAAATGCAAGAAAAACCTCGAGTGATAAAACCTCCAAGGAGGGTACAATCCAAATCTGGGTTCCTGAACTGACTAATCCAGACCAGCATTTCTCTTTTGGAATGGAGGCGAGGAGAGGGAACAGGAGGTATGCATTCCCCTGGTGGCCAATTCTATTCTTGAATGATTGACTTCCCAGAACAAAACAACAAGACAAACCATTTTAACTTTGGCTAAAGAACCATTCACCAATTAGTGACAATTTACTATTACTCCAGTTTCAAACAGGAAACCATGTCAACATTTCTTAAATGTCGCATTAAATCACCAATAGTGATAAGAGGACCCTCCAAAGAGGGACATGTGGCTTGAAGCCAGCCCTACCAATACGAAATTACTTGTATGCTTCATTTCTTTTAAGTAACTCTTTTGTACATCACCAAACTTGGCTTTATTTTGAAAATAAGAATTTTTCCATTAGCTTTGTTTGTTGTTAAGATTTTATTTATTTATTTTTTAGAGAGGGAAGGGAGGGAGAAAGAGAGAGAGAGAGAAACATCAATGTGCGGTTGCTGGGGGCCGTGGCCTGTAACCCAGGCATGTGCCCTGACTGGGAATCGAACCTGCGATTCTTTGGTTCGCAGCCCGCGCTCAGTCCACTGAGCTATGCCAGCCAGGGCTTCCATTAGCTTTAATAACAGCTGGCTCCCCACTTCCTCAAATATCAAAGAAATGTGCTGATCCAGTAAGACACCACTCTGACTTTGCCTGTTCCTTGGCCAGACGCAGTGTACCCCAGGGTGTGCACGCATTGGTTTGAAAAGCAATGTCTCTATCATCGGAGTCTTTCCCTCATACAGCACTACTGATAATTTGGAGTGAAAATGTTTGGGTTTGTTTTCTCCCATCTGTAATTAACCTGTCTGTTATACCACTCATAACAATGTTTAAGGAGGAATGAAGATAACAGGCTGTCTGAATCTTGGAACCGAGCAGGAATGCCAATAGCTTTGTGGCTGGAATGTACGTCCAGATCTTCTTCAACCAGCCACACAGTTTGGGTGTGGCGGTGGGTGTACAGATAAGGTTAAACTAATGTTTCCTGGCCGACTTTCACCCATCTTGAGCCAAGGTCCTTCGTTAAGATATAAAATTATATTTCAAAAATTAGCCCTACCCCTTGGAGAAATGACTGACTCTAGGAAATAGACACGAGGAGCCTGGAACATCTTGTAGTACAAGAAAGTAAGAAAGCACTTTTGGGAAATAAGGCTCCCACAGTGAGAGTATGGCAAAGGGAGAAGGGAGTCAACTGGAAGGATTCCAATGGCCAAAGTAGGAACAATTTGAGCAACCAAATAACGTAGTATTGGACTATAACACAAAACACAGAATAAATATTCATAAGTCCATATGATAAATAAATGATTGAATAATTAATAAATGAAGAGACAAGTCTTTTGTGCAGAGGAATTCCACATGATCCATGTGGAGCATAGATTATGCTCCACCCCGAGCCGCAAGATGCTCACAGTGACTTCCTCCCAAAGACTGGGGCAGGCGGAAGAGACTAACTCTACGGTGAAGAAACCTGACAAACATTACATCTGCCAGGTGATCATGGTCAATATCAACAGTTTAAATCATGCGAATAGTATGTTCCCTTGATAGGATGTGACAAAAATGGCACTTCATCCCTGTGGTCTTCCTCCCAAAACCTATAACCCCAGTACAACTGTAAGAAGAACATCAAATTCTAACACACAAGCTTCCTACAACATACCTGACCTGCACTCATCACAACTATCAAGGTCATGAAAACCTAGAAAAGCCTCAGAAACAGAGACACAATAACAATGTAGTGTAGTATCCAGATAGGATCCTGGAATTAAAAAAAAAAAAAGTATTTAGTGAATACAAAGGAAATCTGAATCAAGCACAGACTTGAGTTAATAATCATGTAACACTATCATACAAGCTCACCTAACATTCTTGCTACAGTAAGGAGGATGTTGATGAGAACCTGAGGGCTATTCTCGGGTAAAAGAATGAAAATGCCCAGGTCTTACAGAATGGTGTGAACCGCTGGCTTTCCCACCTGGGGGTCATGTGGCAATAAAATTCAGCCCCATAGCAACCTGAAAGAAAACATTTTGTTGGTGGGGGTAGGCAAATATCTTAGTGTTACGAAATTACATGTGGTTAAAAGGAACATTTACTAATAACAATCATCATTCACTCTTATCATCATTATACAAAAAGAAATAAATTTTAACACCCACATGAAGAGAAAGGCAATCTCAGAATAAACTCTTCTTTAAATAAATAATCATTTTGAATAATCGGCTTTGAGTCTGTGACACACAACCCAACAGCCCTGACTACTGCACCCAGGAAGCACGAAGCCCCGAGAGTGGCACATAGCAAGTGCTCCAGCTGTGGTTGCGATGGTCCGACATCTGACGTCCTGTGTGCGGTTGGGCACTTCCTCGCTTAAAAGGATCCTGCTCTCCTGTTCAAAATGTGAATTGGCTGTGATGAGGCCTTGTCTTCCCCTCCACTGGAGGTCTCTGTGGCTCTGACCAAAGGAAGGAAAATTCTTTCCTTTCCCGTGAGCCATTCCTCTCTCAGTGGGTCCATTGATTTCAATTACAGTCATGAGCCAGATGTCAGAGTCTGTTCTATCCATTTCAGAGGCTCCAGTTCTTCACTCACTGTGTGTCCAGACATGTGGGCCTCCTTTTTCTGAGGTGCTAGAGACCCGGGGATAGTATCGGGTCAGCTTCACCCAAGAAGCAGAAGTAACTCTTGGCCTTTCCTATTCTGAGAACTCCTGACCCACATGCTAAGGCACCAAGGCGCAGCGTACAAAAGACTGGCCTTCCTCCACCAGAGTAGCTAAAATGGAAAGGACTGGTGACAGCAACAGCTGGCAAGGATGTGGAGCAATGGGAATTCTCTGCATTGCTGCCGATAGTGTAAATTAATGCAACCACTTTGAGAAAGCGACAGGATTGACTAAAGCTAAATAGATGCATAGCTAAAACCAGCAATTTCACTTCTGAGTGGAGACCCAACAGAAATGAATGCATCCATCCACCAAAACACAGATTTGAGAATGTTCAGAACACTTTTTAAATAATGCTGGAAATAACACAAAGTCCATCAATATTGCCCCAATGTTCAATGCAATCTCCTTTGAAGTGGATTGAGCCACAAAAAGGACATATTGGAAAAAATAAATTGCAGTTACATTACTATATTAAAATACAAGCCAGTGATGAAAAAGAATCAGTTACTGCTGTAGTCAACAGTAGGGATGGATCTTACAGACCAAAGAAGCCCACACACAAAAGCAGGCACACACTAAGATTCCATCTACATGACCTTTAAGGCAACAGTAGTCTGTCATGATAGAAGTCAGAAGAGCGGTGGCCTTGGAAACAGTGACTGAGGGGAAGTGCAGGAGAATGATAGGTTAAGAATGTCCTATTTCTCTACATGGACAGTGGCTCCAAGGCTGTATACATATTTAGATTTTTATCAATCTATGCACTGAAAGTACGAGCAATTCTTGTAAGCTATAGTCCTATATAACATAAGAAAAATATTTAAAAGTAAATATGCTTTTTAAAAAAGAAAGTGTGGTCTTTAAAATATGACACATATAGCTTCATGTCCTGGCTCTGCGACTTACTTGTTTCGTATCCTTGGGCAACCGCACCAGTCTGAATCTGCCTTGTTTTCATTTGTAAAACAGGGATATTCCTTTCTCCGGCAGGGCAGTGCCATTTCTGTAAATGAGATAACGTACCTCTAGCATATTGCTTTGCATCTGGTAACTGCTGCTTAGGATGTTCACTCCCCTTCCCCCTTCTTTCAGGCACACTGCTCTTGGGGGAGCGACTAGTTCTCAAGCCTATTTTTAGGAAAAAAGTGACCAGCCTACCCTAGCCCAAAAGTAATGCAGCCTTCCCTAGATCACATTATCAAATCAGCCATCTCCTCGGATCCCTTTGGAAACTCTCCTGGGAGCAATTCACTTGTTTGTCCATTCATCCAAACAATCAACATGTGCAGAGGGTGCCAGGCCCCAGGACAGGTGCCGGGGCACCACTGCTGAATAAGAGCAAGCATGGCTGCTGTCTTTGAGCAGTTCACAATCCCATGAGAAAGGCAGGCAGTAAACAAATAAATCCATAATTATTAACTGTGATAAAAAGTGAAGGAGAGGGAGCAATGAGGGAAAGCCTCTCAGAGGATGTGACATTTAAGGTGAGAACTGGAGGTGGAAGAGTAGCCAGGCCTTGGAAGATCAGAGGGAAAGTTCCTGCAGTATCCTGTCATTGAGGTCTTATAACATCCAGAATAATTACAGAGTGTGCATAAAAGACGTAAGCAGCGCCAGAGAGAATCATCTCACATATGAACACTTGTTGTAACACCTATTCTGCTTCTTAGAAGTTTTTTGCCTACTTCCTGTTCCTTAAACTGAGACCACCAGATAGGCTGTTTCCCACAACAGTAATACAAACGTGTTTATATAATGAATTATACAGATGGGGCATAAAGGGAAATTTTTAAAAAATGAGAACAGGTAGCCTATTACTTAGGATGTAGTGCAGCCTCCTGAAACAGGCATGTGATTTGTTGTCTGAGTTCAAATTCTTCTCCACTTTTAGCTGTGTGACCTCAAGCGGATTATTCAAATTCTCTGAGCCTGAGTTTCCTCATCTGAGAAACAGGAATAGTAATGACTATCTCAAGGTTGTGTTTCTTCCTGAAACTGAGGGAGAGAAACATCGATGCGTAAGAGATACTTTGACTGGTTGCCTGTCACATGCCCCCAGCTGGGGACCTGGTCAGCAATTGGCATGAGCTCTGACGGGAAATCAAAGGAGCCCTGACCAGGAATTGAACCTGCGACCTCTCGGTTTGTAGGATGACACCCCACCCACTGATCCACACCAGTCAGGGCTGCAACTTTTTCTTAAATATCTTCCTGTAACCTTGACTATTGGTTTGGAATTCTTAGTTCTGTGCAAAATCTTATTACTTTAAATGGTCAATACTTTTTGATTTTCTTAATTCCCCATCCAAAACTGCCTCAGGCAATTCAGGGCAGCAGCAGGGAGTGAGCATGGCCTCACCAGCTGGCGAGATGGGAACACTGAGTTTTTGGCTGATGTCAGGGCTCCTGGGTCTGCACACGTCTGCAGGTAAGAGAGCCACAGGGCTCAGCCAGGCGTGCCGTCTGGCCTTTGGGACGTCCTGAAAAATTACCTCCTCCCATCCTCCCCATTGTCTACGGTTGCTCTATCATAGGGCCTCCTACAATCTTTCAAAAAAAAAAGGGTGGGGGGTGGGAGAGGAGAGAAAGCAGGTCTGATAACTGCTCTCTGGAAAGTCCCCTCTCTTAAGGGGAGGTTGTAACGCAGAAGAGTCTACAATCTTCAGTTCTAGACTGAGCCTGAGCTCAACTGGGAAAGTCACTCTCAGAGTCTCTTTCTCATTTGTAAAATGGGATGATTTCAGCCTTGCTTACAGCAATCTCAGATAAACTGTTGCATGTGAAAGCACTATATTAACTTTAAAATGCTGTGGAGACTTCAGGTGCTCTTTTTATTAATACATCCTGAGCCACATTCAGCATGCATGGCTGGCCTAAAAGCTTTTTAGACCTGCTCATTTATGAACTACTAGAAGGGGGATTTTATTTTTTTTTAGGTCAATGAGTAACAGAAAGTGTCTCAAAGGTACTGCCTATTTTTACTTTGCAAGAGCAAACTTCTCGAAGATAGGCTTAATAGTGTGAAGACCCCAAAGCCTGGAAGATTAAAAGATAATTAAAAACTGCACAAAGTAGTGTATTCTGATAAGCTGCATAATTTATTTAGGCAAATATAAATGTGCCAGTTGGCCTGTGTTCAACCGAGTGAGACTCACTGAAGTAATGGAAACTGATCAGATCTTCATTCTGCTATTTCCTGTTCTTAGCAAGTACAGAAAAAGACAAATACCCAGGGTGAGAGACAGGAAGAAATAAAGACAAATGACTTTATGCTTATGCAGATTCTCTTAAGCCACTAAGATAATAATCTGCAAAGTGCTCCAAAACTTCATATTTAAAAAGATGCACCCCCAGTTTAGGCCTGTAAGAAAGAAGCTATCTTTGGCCATTAGATGTGCCTGATTTTCAATTTTTCAACCCGTCCCCAAGTTGGGATGTGCTGCTTTATGCTTTCCTATTGACCTCAGCTGTAACTGAACCTTTCCTCTGAGAAGTTAACTGTTGAAGTATCAGAATCCTGATCCAGGAACCCCTAAACTCAAACCTGGACGCTCAAAGAGCATGAGAGGGAAAAGCAAGGGGGTGCTTCCCTCTTATCTTTTCCTTAAATTATTTCAAGACGTTGCTTTAAAGAGTCCTTACTCTGAGGTAGTATTTCCATTGCAGAAGAAGATGCCTTTTCTAGACAAAATTAATTTAAATCCCTAATATTTCTGAATTAGCATGAAATGGGAATATCTGAAGGGCCTAACTAGCCCACATACTTTTCATTTTTGAAGTCTAGCTAGAAAGTGACCAGAATAAAAATATGTTAAAATTTGTTTGCAAAATCGTAGAAGGCACAACCATTCCAGGCTATGAGCTCAAACAGCAAAACATCATATTTTATGTGTCGCATTTAATAACAACAAAAAGTAATCTAATAGGAATCCGTTCCAAAATCCTTTCTGGATAATGTGGTACATTTGAAATCCAGTGTGTTTTCATGCCTTTCGTAAGCACTCTATAAAACAAGATCCTCTCAAATGTGTTAGGACATTTCTGTTTTGATTGGCTCGGAGAGGCTGGAGTTCCTTGAAATGACTGATAATGAACTAAGCACATGGCATGGAACCGTCAGTCACCTCTTTAGAGTCTCTTGCCTGCTTTATAGAAACTGCGTAACTGGGAAATGACACATGGCAATCTCACACACTGCCGGTTGAATGTTAGATCACAACTCTAAAATTTAAGTAAAAGTTTATAGCTAGAGTAGAAGGCCAACATTTTTTTCTCTATCTTTTCATGTAACATTTTAATTTATTTATGTAGCTGTTTATTTTTTGTAGCAGATAAAGGAAAAGGTAAATTCATTTTGCTTTTTTCTTTCCTTTAATTAACCATGGTTTATTTGTGGAATTTCAGAAAAGTTGATGTTAAAAGAGATTCAGATATCTATCTATCTATCTATCTTACACATATAAGATATATATATATATATACACACGTATATATGTGTGTGTGTGTGTGTATATATATATATATATAAACACAAACTGCGGAAGTGAATTAAGAAACCAGTTATGGGTAGGATCAGAGTTATTAGTTGTAAGCAATTAAACATCTCTGGATGACTGAAGCTGAAAAGTAATGTATTTAAAGGCTATTCTGTAGTGCATAGATTAGAGATCCCAACTGGAGAAGCAGCATCAGGACAAGATAACCAGGAACAATATCCAAAGTCACGTCACTGAACTGTTCAGATAAAGACGTCACTACTGCCAAAATACAAATTTCTGTGTCCAGTTAGTATTGCTGACAGCCTAACAGTGGACAAAGAAGCTGTCACTGGGACTACTGTGTCCAGGGCCCTATCTCCCTGCCACTTTGGCTTCTGTCATAGAGTTGCTCCTGGCCCGGCCTTACTTGTTCCAGATTCTGTGGCTCAAGTGTACAGAGACAGTTGACAGAATTAAAGGTAACTGCTCCTGCCCCAGCTGCAGAGGAGACTGGGAGCATGAAGGCTTGTCAATTTCACTTCCAAAGACTCAAAAGGTGAGGATTTCTCCGAACAGAGGAGAGTTAGATACAAGGTAGCCATAAAGTGACAAGTGTCCCAAAACTCAAAGAGCAAACTGGTGACTATAATTAGAAAAATAGCTCTTAATCTCTCAAAATTTTTATGCTCAAAAATTGGTAAGGACCACAAAGAGTCTTTATTTAGGTAGTTACATCTATTAATATTTACTATATTATAAATTAAAAGAAAATGTAAAATAACATTTAAAATAACAACTACATGTTAACAATAACAACAATCACATGTTAACATAAATAATGCACTTCATGAAAAATAGCTATATTATCCAAAACAAAATAATGATAAGGGTGGTATTGCTTTACATTTTTCTCTAATTTCTGGCTTCATAGAAAGCATTTGGGCCGGCATACTTGCACCTACAACCAGAGACACATTCTGTAGTTCCCAGAAAACTGAATCATACACATTGGTGAAAGAATAAGAGTGAAAAGGGTAAATACCATTTAGCATTATTATAAAAATAATTTCCACCTTGGGGACTCCCTAAAAAAAGTGTCAGGGTCTCCCTAACACCGTTTGGGAACTGCTAGATGAAAGGTTTGCATTGGGATTGGAATTAGATAATAGACATTATATTGAAACACACAATTCTTTGGATCCCTTTCTGCATTCCTGTCACATATATTTTTAGCCAAGGCTTGAAAATTTTGCTCAGAAGTTGACAGGATTGAGCCTGCATCAAATTACTAATATAACAGTATTTTGAATAGACTGCAAAAATAATAGCCAGATGGTATTTCAGTTATTTTATGGATTTTGTTTTTTCCTTTGATCTTAAAGATTATTTTAAGATCAAATTTCCTAAAGCTGAATGTTTTAAGCAATGACAGATTCACTCATTTTTAAAACCACCTTTTCATTTTAGAACAGTTTTAGGTTTACAGAATTATTGCAAAGCTAGTACCTGAAGGACATACAACCAGTTTCCGTGGTAGTATCTTACGTTAGTAGGGTACATTTGCTATAATCAATGAACAGATATTAATTCATTACTGTTAATTAAAGTTTACACTTTATTTCATATTTCCTTAGTTCTTGTTTGATGTCATTTTTTCTTCTGTTTCAGGATCCCATCCAGGATACCACACGACATTTAATCATTACAGTGCCTGAGGCTCCACTTGGTTGTGACAGTCTCCCTTGCTTTTGGTGACCCTGACAGTTTGGAGGAGCTCAGTCAGGTATTTTGTAGTGTGTCCTTCAGCAGGGACTTTTCTGATGTTTTTCTAACAGTCGAACTGCGATTATGAGTTTTGGGGAGAAAGGCTACCAAGTGTCCTTCTCATTGCATCACATTAAGGGTATGCTCCAAGTGACTTAGGGCTGTTGCTGCTGGCCCTCGCCACCTGGCTTGAGGGTCTGTTTGTCAGGTTACTTCCCTGTAAAGTGACTCTTTCTTCTCCCTTTCCATGCTGTGCTCTTTGGCGGAAAAAAAGTCACTATGCCCAGCCCACACTTAAGGAGTGTGGAGTTATGCTCCACCAACTTGAGGACAGAGAATCTACATTAATTATTCACAGTTCTGCACGGGACATTTGTCTGTTCTTCCCCATTAGTTTATTCAATCATTTATTTATATCAGATGTACTCGTGGATATTTATTTTGGGTCATAACCCAATACTATTTTGTTTATTTATCGGATTGCTCAAATTGTCCCAGCTTTGGCCACTGAGAGCTCTTTCAGTTGGCTCACGGGTCCCTTTGACATACCCCCAACACTAGGCACAGATTTTGTTGATTTGTTTGAACTTCCTTCTTTGTGGCAATACACGATGTTCCAGGCCATTCTGAATGTTTCCTGCCCCATTTCTAGAAGCATCAATGTCTCCAAGGGCCTTGGTTTCATTTCTTAGAGAATGAATGATATTAGAAATGAAGATCTGAGTGGGAGGTGTGCTCATTGCTCCTAGGGTGCCGTTGCTTCCTTCTGTGTTCTCTGAGGACAGAGCGAGGAGATGTGTGGACATTAGCCCATATACACACATATATCTATAAATATTTCTGTATGTAAACATTGGCATTTGGCATCTGTATTAAGCTAAACATTAGGTCATACTGATGCCTCTAACTCTAACCCATTGCCACACGGATCATTCAACCCCCTTCCTCTGGCATTTGTTATGTATTTGTAGAATTACTTTAACAATGAAGAACTTTCAGAATGGTGGGTGTGAGAGAAAAACAAGTGGGTGAAAAAAGCAGGGGCACCGGGGATTGAGGTGAATTCAACACCCAAGACCCTGTGCTCTGTTGTTAGTACCTACAGGTGTCAGATATCCAGAGTAAAAGGCCATGGAGTAGAGGGTGAGCTTGAACCCTGCCTTCACTAGTAACTTAGCTCACTGTGGGGAAGTACATACATTACTTTCATGTCCCTTAATTCTCTTATCTTTAAAGGAGGAAAATATAGCACTTTATTCATAGGAGTGTGAGCATTAAATGAGTTACCACAAACCGCACATAGAGAACATTACCAGGGTCAGTATTTATGAGCTCTTGGTACTTTACACCCTATGGAATAAATCCATTATTATTTCCATTTCACAGATGAAAAGACAGGCATGGAGATATTACTACTTGCTCAAGGTCTCACAGCTAGTAATTTACAGGCCCATTCTCTCATGATTTGTATCCTTTAAAGGGTTTCTGAACAGCTCTGTACCCACGTCTTTTTGTAAAAATGAAGCTATGAAATGCTACTCTATAAATGTAAAAGTAAGGTTAACTACTAAAAGGAGTTGAGGACACTTTGAATATTCTCAGTGTCAGGGGTGCTGTGATAATCATTAACATTAACATTTCCCATGTTACCAGCACTTTGACATTAGGAAAGGATTCAGCTAGTGGAGTAGTTGACCTTCTCAACACTCGTGCTGTCACCTGAAGCCACTTGAAGCAAAGAGCACTCCCAACAAGGAAGTTGTAGGGGTTTAAAGTCAGCCCTGCCTTATCTATGCCTATTACTACTGCCTGATGTAAGAAGACTCACATAGTTAAGAATTCCTGAAAGCTGGACTATTTCTTGCCTGCTGTGTGCTCTGGAATGTGATACCAGGTCATGATTTATGGAATATGCTGTTGGTAGAGGAAGTATCTTAGAGATATGTGGGGAGAGTAATAGACATTTATCAGCTAAAAGCAAATAAATGGCAATTTTACACCCTATATTTATTTTTTTGTTTCACTTGATAATCTACTTCCCTTTAAACACCAGTGACTCCAATGTCTTTATCTAACACAGCTCTGCACGCCACCATTGGTTGACCTTACAGCTTCATTTTGAACCTGGGTGCCTCCACCAGGTAGATTCTGAAGGTGAAAGCAGCCACCTCTTCTTTCTTTTTTACCAGTCATGCCACCAGTCATGCTAGGAGAGATCATTGGGAAATGATCAGTCAGATTGTCTGAAGGAAATCATAAGTATCTGCTAAAGTCATTTGAACAATATTCACTTAGGACTTACTGTGTCACAAGCATTTTGCTAGTCACAAGGTGCAGCCGTGAGCCAAATGTCTGCAGTCTTCCTCAGCAAGCTTGCAGAGCACTGGAAAATAACAACAGCTTGTGCAGACTGAGGGCGTATTCTTGTTGGGCGCTGTGATCTGTATGTAGTACCACGTTTTCATCTTAGGGAAGGAGCTATTATTCCTATCCTCATTTTGCAGATGAGGAAACTGGGGGTTACCTAAGGCCATAGAGCTAGGAATGGGCAGAACTGGGATGTGAATGCAGGTCTGTTTAATGCCATACTTAACCACACATACATCCTGTCTCTCTGACACACACACAACTCCCACCTCAGAGCGGGTGTATTTGTGGCTGGAGGATATCAGTTCCATAACTTTGCTGCAGATTCTACTGAAGTCTTTGATTTGCAAATGTAAAGAATCCTCTGAAGCACAACCTTAACCAAATTGTTGTAGACAGCTGGGTGAGGACAGCTGCAGACAGAAAATTGTGGCCGGATGCTCTGGGGTAGGGTGGGACGGATGTGCAGTGAGGTGGCTCTAAGGAAAGGAAGCAGTGACAGGCCAAGGTAACAGCGACAGATTAAATTGCCTACACCCCAAACTACCCAAACCGTGGTGGAGGCCTTAAATATTCTAGGACACACTATCAGGTTATGCAAATGCAATTATTTTTCTTTGCCTATATCATTCAGTGATTATTCAAGTAAATTTTAAAAATCTTTTTTCCTGAAGTATGTCTGACACAATGAGATGGAATGTCTTTAGGATTAAGAATCAAGAGACCTAAATTCTTGTTCAGATATGCACCAACTACTTTAGTTGTGTGAACTTTTGTATGTCCCTTAACTTCTGTGCAAGATTTTCTCCTTTCTAAATCATGGGAGGTGGGCTACTGACGCTCGAAGATTTTGGAAGTTCCAAACTGCTCTGATGCTGATTTACTGAGAACCTACATTGTGTCTGCTTCAGCATTAAATGATTCTGAGGTTTAGAAGCCGTTAGGAGACACACTTGTAGCCCTTTGGCCCTGCACTGTCCAGTACAGCAGCCACCAACCACATGTGGCTATGGAGCACCTGAAATGTGGTTAGTGTGACTAAATTATAACTTTATTTCATTTTAATTAAATTTAAATTAAGAAACTGATCTGTATTCAGTCATTGAAAACTTTTATGTTTGAAACAATGTAGGGATATGAATGCTCTTTTATCAATGGTAAATTTTGTGCAATCTAAATATACAGCAGGTGGTTTTGATAAAAACTTAGCATCTGAATTGGAATGTGTTGTAACTGTAAAATATACCATACTTAAGACAGTATAAAAAGGGAATGTAAAATATCTCATTAATTTTCATGTTGATTCCATATTGAAATGACAATATTTTGGATACATTGGGTTAAATATATATTAAAATTAATGTGATCTGTATTTATGTTTTAATGTGACTTTGTACTAGAACATTTAAAATGACGTATGTGGCTTGCATCATGTTTCTTTTAGATGGCTTTGGAAGTTTATACTCTATAAACTATGGCAATCTATGGTTTGATTGGCAATCTAGGTCCTAGTAATTTATGGGAGCTTTGGAGAAAAGAATTGTGTCACTCTTTGAGGAAGCCATCTGTACCAGTCTGAGTCATTACTCTCATCAGGAAAGACCTGTCCCAATCACCTTTGCTAACAGGGTTTGTTGGAAAGGAGCCAGGGGATGCAAGGTCTCCTGGGATCTCTGTGGTCCTCAGTGCTTCCCAAATCATGATGTTCTATAGGCACTATGGACAAAAGCACTGTGACTCATCCATCTGAGTCCACCCAGCACTCTCTCCTCCAGAAAGGGGATCTGTTTGGACTAGCTATCTCCATTCCACATGTGTACCCCCGTTGGGGGGTGGTGTTTGAGCCAAGCCCTTTCAGAGGCTGTTGGCTCCCATTGTGTTTGGCTGTTTCTGGCCTGGCCACAAGTTTCTGGTTTATTTGGTTGGAGAAAAGTAGTAGTGCTTGTTTTATACTTTCCACATGGATTAAACTGTAGAATTTTGACACAAAAACAACTTTTTTCCCAAAGGAACATGTGCCAATGCCAGCATTTTGATTATGGGGCCTTCTTTATATAAAATTCCACTCACCTTTGCTATATCTACAGGGAGTAAATGTACCATCAGGGAGAATCACCTTCCCCAGTCGGTATGTGGTCAGTGCGTGGTTACTGACCTGGTGTGATTGGGGAGTCACTGTCTCTGGACAGAATGTGGTGAATATCATGGCATGATCTAAAAAAATCACCATCCCTGATCACATATGGTGATTCACTTGAAGTGACTAAGGAGGACCACTGTATTAGTTTGCTAGGGCCACCATAACAAATATTGTACCACAGACTGGAAGTTTTTAACAACAGAAATTTATTTTCTCAGAGTTTTGGAGGCAAAAAGTCCAAGAGCAAGGTATCGGCAGGTTGGGTTTCTCGTGAGGCTTCTCTCCTTGGCTTGCCAGTGACCATCTTCTCACTGTGTCTGCACAGGGTTGTTCCTCACTCTGTGTTGTCTGTGTTGCGATCTCTCCATTTTGGATAAGGGCCCACCAGTATAATCTCATTTTACCTTCATTACCTCTTTAAAGGCCCTATATCTAAATACAGTCACATTTGAGGTCCTGGGTGTTAGGGACTTCAACATATGAATTTGTTGGGGACACATTCTGTCCATTACAACCACCATCCCTGGTCAGTATGTGGCATTTAAGGATCAACTTAATGAACTGTGTGGTCAGAGGCAATAACCACAGAATGAACATTAGATTACACAGGGATTTCCTACTCAAGGGAATGAGACTGTGAACATGTACTTTTGAAATGGCTTTGAATAATTTTAGGTATATGAGGTAGGCCAGAGAGACGTGTTGAGTCCTGAATCGTACTGCAAGGCCATAGATGGTACAGTCTGCTCCTTAGCACCAGGAATTAATTCCCTGTTACTTGAATTACAGTGCTTCAGCCCAAGTGTAGTTGAGTGTCCTTGGGATAGTGTGCTAAATCCTAGCTGGCGAATCTGACGTCAGGTACAAGGGCTAACAATCTATTTATGGGCATAAAAGCAGGTCGTGCAACAAGTGCAAGCTTTGCACCTATGAACGTAGGGCAAAGAGGTGATTGGGCTGGGAGTGGAAAGTAGAAAACAGTGAAGATTTCTGATTTCTGGAGAATGGAAACTTCTTAAAGTTGAAAATTGATGAACAAGTGCTGATGAGGAGTATGGTGAAAAGCTACAGCCAAGGCAGAGGCAGGGAAAGACATGAAAAGCCCCCTGGAAAGTAACTGGGGAGAATGGCGAGCTCGTGACCCCAAGAAGGGTTGTTTTACAGCAGTGATGGAGAAATGAGAAGTAATGTGGGACTGGGAAAATGACAGAGAGGAGGGTGGATTGTGCAGAGACTGCTAAGAGCTGGCAACGGACTAGCTTTGTCATTGAGGAGGTCCATAGTTAAAGTGTACACAGCACAAAACTCACTACCAGAACACTGCCCTGTGATCCCTAGAGATCACAGTTTCCAGGGCTGGTGCTGAGGCCTCTGGGATGCCTCTCCTGGAACAGACTCATTGGTTTGTGGACATTTAGATAATGGTAACTGAAAAGTCCATTAAGGATGCGGTTGTTGTTGTTTTTCCGGTTTCCATCTTAACTTTAGGCTTCTCTTTTCACTCAAAAGTTAGCAACAAGAAACTGGATAGATGGAAGCAATATTCTCCGAGTGACAAAGCTTAGGGAATAGACACACCCAACTGCGATGAGTGGCTTAAGTGAGAACAAGCAGACGTCACCGAATGACTCTGTGACAGTTGACGCATAGTCTTGCGAAAAATACAGTATGGACGAGCAAACGGATGGCCTAATGGGAATTTGCTTGGCTTTTGGGGATAGAACAAGGAAAGCTCCTCCTTAAATGCTGAGTGTTACAGTCTTTTGAAAGAGAGTGATTCCCCTCCTAATGCATTTTCCCAATAGTCTTCTACAATTATTTTAAATATGCTCTGCAACGAATTCTAGATTATACAGAACAAGACAAAAGTTCAACCGTGTCTTACACAAAACTGTCCACCTTTTCACTCTCCTGTGGGCTTTTGTTTTTTCCGTTAGCACCCTACGTGCAAAATCAGCAATTCATCCTATTGGGACTGCCCCTATACTGCCTTCAGCCATGCCTCAGAAAGACTCAATTCACTGTAGTGACGTCGATGTCTGCCCAGTTGTAGCAAATTGGGCTCCCCACTTGCGGTAGGTTCTGGTCACCAAGAATGTGATTCCGAGGAGTCCAAAACAGGTCTCTAGTAGGAACGGAAACTTGGGAATGAATGGGAAGCAGCTGGGACTACCTTTGCTTCTTCCCTCTCCCCAGTCTACAGTCTCACACCTTGTGGACTGACCACTCTAAAAGCGGGGAGTGGTGCAGCCCGGAACGCGGCCCTTAAAGCGCCCGCCCCACCCCTCGCTGGTAGCAATTACCTCATCGCCCCACCTGCAGTAGCTCCGCCCAGCCTCCTGCTGGCTCGGAGCGAGCCACACCCTCTCACCGCTGGGGCCCCGCCCCGCAGCACGCGCCGCAGGCCGGCGCCCCGCCCTCCTGTCACGTGACAGCCCCGCCCTCTACCCGCGCTCGGATTGGCTCTACTGACGGAGGGGGTGGGATCTAGCGCCCAGCTTGGCCCCGCAACGCGGCTGCAGTTTTCAAACCTCAACTGTAAGCTCCGCTCACGTCTGCTGCGGCCGCCGGGAGCCACCTCACAAGGAGCCGGGTCACAGCTGTTGGCCTTTGAGCGGAAGAATAAAAGTGGGTCCTACCACGCTCGGAGCTACCCGGGGCCCCACCCGGCTAGAGCTGGAGAACCAGTCCTATCGTGGCCACCGGCGTGGGGCGGGACGGGAGCCCCCTTGGAGGGGCCAACTCCGCAAGAACTTGCTGCGGCCGGAGCGGTATGTGTCTTCCTTCTCGCGCGTCCGCGGTCCTGCTGGGATTGGCGGATAGGCTTGGGACGGCGACTTCTTTCCCCAGAACCAGCCCCTCTACCTTCCTCACCGAGACCCCAAAGGTGGGAGGAGTCCCGAGGCGGGGGGGTTCTAGGCGGTGTGGGCGGAACCGTAGTACCTTGCCACCCTCCGGCCTGGCGGAGGTGGTTTCGGACTCGCGGCTCCTCAGGTGGCTCGACTGCTCCCGGCCCGTCGCCGCATCCCGCTTCCCTGGTGCCCTTGGGTTCGGCGCGGGGGACGGTCAGTAGTCTTCCCGTTGCTCTTTCTCAGCCTGCGAGCTCGTCCTTGCGTGTGTGTGCGTGTGCGCGCCGTCTCCTGGCCGGCCTGGACTCTCCCCGTGTCGCGTCCCGTGGGGGCCCCCTTCGCGACCGGCTTCTGCGCGTCCCTTCCACGTTGCGTCGACGTGGTTCTTCGTGTCCCTCCCTAGTTCACAGCTGTGGTGTGGGTACAGGACATGTTCTTATTTGGACTCCTGGACATGTCCTGCTCACAGCTGCTTTTAATCTAGAGAAAGTTTGTGCTCATCTTGTGGGGCATTTTGAGTTACTGCTTCTGAACAGTTTTTAAAGTCAGTGAGTAGAAAAGACAAATTGCTGTTGTTTTAGTGATTTTCCTCGATCTGATTGTATTTTGACGCTATGTACAGGACCTGTGCTCAGACTTAAGGGTACATGACCTATGTTCAAACTCCGTAACCTATATTCACATGATGGCTACGATTTTGACATTTATCCAGCTCTTTTAGTGTAGGGGAAAGTTCTTCATTTGAGTTCCCTTAGAGAGATAAATAGAGACAAAGTTGAAAGAGACTTTATGGTAGCTAGTAGATGATACTAGTTCTTTCTCGGGTTTTTTTTTGGGGGGGGGTGGCAGGTCTGATGAGACTTCAGGCACTCCGACATAGATTTGCAAAATGAAATTAAGAAAAAAAAAGACATTTAAAAAATCTGTCCACATGCTGAAATGTCAGCGTTACGTCTGTGTATATCACATTCACTGGGTACTTTGCCGACGTACGTGTTTACATCTGTGGTACCAGTGATATGCTGAACCTGCAGTGATGTTTAATATGGCATGGCCTCTTTAATTTCTCAAGTCGTAGAGAATGTGTGCTCTGAGACAGCGTGGTGGACAGAGATGACTGGACAAGTGACTGCATATGTAACCAGGAGCACAATTTTATCAAAAGAAAAGATGATAACCTACTTTCTTGTTGATACACCATTACATAGTTTGATAGTGATCTGTCAGTAGTGTAGTTTTCATTCACTTCTAAAGTATTTGTTTTATAAATATTAAACCACACAGAATTGTGTATTTTTGAAAAAGCAGGTCCATAGACAATGCCCTAACTTTAAGACCTCTCTCTTACCCCTTCATCTTCTTCTGAGCAGATGCTAAATTTTAAAAAGTATTTCTAATACTTTAATAATTGGAGTTGTTATAAGTAGCTGCTTTATTTTTGAGAAACATATACATTTTACATTATTTTTCTAAATTATGTATCTAAAATTAAAGTGGAATACATGGCAATATATTTGAGTTTTAAAAGTAAAACTTTTGTAATGTTTGAAGGCCTTTCTGTTTGTTTCTTAATGTTTGCAGGCAGAATGGTTGCCATTTCTCTTGGGCTCATTGAATAGTGAATTACAATTTGTTTAAGATATAGTCAGTTTTTCAGGAAAATTGAGACTTGACTGATAACAAGTCTGAAAAAGGTGCAGACATTTTTTATGGTTGTTTCTAATCAAACAATATTATTTTGAAGCTTGCACTAACAATGTTTTACTGTTAAGTAAACATTTAAATATATTTTAAAAGCCATTTCAAAGCTGTTTGATAATTATAGGAGAATTTACTAATCAAAATTTTCCTCTCTTAATCTAGAGCGCAAATTTAAAACCTAGGAGTCAAGGAAATCCATTGCTAACACTTCCACTTAATCATAAAATTGTCTTAAAATTGTACATATATTGTAGAGCATATTTCCTGTATATAAAATTGGCAGCTAACAACAGTACTTTTAGAATATCTGCTTTGCAAGGATTTTGGTTGATTTTTATTTTTTAAAGAATTCTTTTGCATCCTGCAGGTATTGGTTGTATCAGAAACATTAACAGTCACTGAGGTACTTCCTTTACACTTGGAGGAACTTTAAATGTTTTAGTTGCTTTAGTTTTCCATAATATTGACAAAAATTCAGTGACTCATTTTTAAGTGGTTTATATTCTGTGATGGACTATAATCAAAGCATATTCCTTTGAATATTTTAATTAACAAATTTACTTAAAAATTAAGTTACAAACACATTTTTGTCTAAATTATGTTGTGATAAATGTAATTTTCAAGGTTTGCTTTGTTAAAATTTTTTATTTCCTTCATTTATTTATCCTCTTTTTAGCACCAAATACATTTAACCTTGAAGTTCAACATCTAAACTGGTCAGTTTCTTTTAGTATATATATATATATATATATATATATATATATATATATATATACACAACATATTTAGTGCATCCCTGACTCTGCAACTTGTTCCCCAAAAGAGGGCGCAGTTATACTTTAAGCATTTAAAAACTTTTATATTAACAGTGAGGTGGTAATTTCATCTTTAATCTTCAGATGATCACATTCCATTTTGTATTGGAATAGTTATGAATAAACAGTACTTCAGTGATAACTATAAGTAAACAGTATTTTACAACAGAAACTTAATTTTTTGACAAGCACTGTGTGTATGTTGGCCCACTGTAGTTCCGTTTTGCAATATCTTCCTATACTGTTTCATAATTATAGGGTTTGGTTCTTCTTCTGAAGGCAGAAAATATGGCACCAGGCCTTACTGTCCTGGCACAGACTCAGGCCCAGGGTCATTACCCAGACTTCAGCCCTTGAGTAGTATATACGAGTATGCTAGACTGCTTGGTCTAGAGTCATTTAGCTGGCTTGCTATGCAATTTCCAAAGGATTAAATTCTTGAATTATTCTTTCTATTTAATCTTTTTTAAAAAAGATTCTTAGTAGAATACATATAAGGAAGGAATACAGTCTCTTCCTTGAAATTGGAAATCGTTATTTCTATGTCTACACCATTACATTTACTTTTAATCAGTGACTAATTAAAATGCATCTGAACTAGCAGGAAGTTGGTACTTAATGTTGATGGATGCTAGATAAACAAATACCCAATTTCTCCGTTTCCTAGGGAAAACACAGTAGCTATAAATGTCGATGTATTGGGTTGGCGAAAAAAGTCTGTTTTCTCCATAAAATAAAAAACATGTTTTTCATTTTCACCAGTAACTTTATTGATGTGGATATTTTGAGTATATTGGCTGTCTCCCGCTGTTGGCTTTTGGTGTGTAGAGAAGCCAGGGATGCTGCTAAACATCTTCCAATGCATCAGATAGCCCCACAACAAAGAATTATTTGGCCAAAATGTTAGTAGTACCAAGAAACTTTGCAAAACCACTTTTGACACATTCCATCAGTTGCAGCATCTTCTCCATACACTGTGCAAATCTTTTTTGCTTTTCAGTTATATTTTTGCATTTTTTTAAAGAACTTGGTTATTTTCTTTTTGTTTTTTTTTTTAAATAACCCTCCGAACTTTTTTTTTTTAAGATTTTATCTATTTAGTTTTAGGGAGGGGAGGGAGGGGAGGGAGGGAGGGAGGGAGGGAGAGAGAGAGAGAGAGAGGGAGGGAGAGAGGGAGAGAGAGAGAGAGAGAGAGAGACACATCGATGCGCGGTTGCTGGGGGCCATGGCCTGCAACCCAGGAATGTACCCTGGCTGGGAATCGAACCTGGGACACTTTGGTTCCCAGCCTGCGCTCAATCCACTGAGCTACGCCAGCCAGGGCGGTATTTTTGCATTTCTTGAAATAATAAAGCATAATATGCCCAAAATGTTGCATATTTCCATCTTCAGTATTAAAATGGCTACACAAAAATTCACCAATTTTGATGTTTTTTTAAAATGCATGATGATATGGCAGCTCTCACAATACAATCTTAACACAATTGTTTCGAATGAAGTTCAAGACTAAGCACTACTAGAACCATTGTATGGAAAAAACTAAATGAACTTTTTGGCCAAGCCAATAGAAAGGAGTTGTTTTCTAGTAATCTTGTGGCTCACTTTGCTTTCCATTTTGCCTTTCAAATTTATTTCAGGAAAATCTAGATTGATTAGTCTTTGACAAGGAAATATCTGAATTAATTTCCTGGTTGAGATAGCTCTTAAAATATTGATTTCCTTAGCTGAAGTAGGTATTCATGTAAAAAAAAAAAAAAGGCGGCCACCTAGTCTGGAAAGGTAGGTAAACACAAAATAAATGGTTTATTGGCATTGCATTATGATATATGATGAAATAATTTTATCCGTGTTCCCATACTTTATAGTCATCCTGGTTAGAAATGAAATTCACTAATAGTGATTTAAAATATACCTTATTTAGCCAAATACTAGCCGCATTTGAAGTTACAATATATAATTTCAAGATGGACCTCAAGTTCTGCACAACCCGTGATGATATGAGATGTACTTAAAAATTCTTCTTGCTGTATTTCATTAATTCTTATAATTCAGTTCATCAAACATTTTGAAAATTCCCACAAGGTGCCAGACACCGTGCTGGGAGTTTAGACACAAAAGTATAGGGTTGCTGCCCTTTATACACTAAACATAATTGGGCTCTAACATGTTAGATATTGAGATAAAGAGATATTTGAAGCATAAAGGAGAGGCACTTAACCCAATCTTGGGTTTTTAAAAAGTCAAAGCTTTCAGTGTGAGGTGGGGGAAGGGAGATGGATGCATAAGAAAAGTTAGCCAATTAAGGGAAAGTAAAAAGGATGTTTCAGGCAGGAAAGTAAAAATGTGGAGGCAAAATATGAGATGTGAGTGTGGCAGGAAATGAAGCGGGTGTGCAGCTGGTGTCAGGGGCTTTTGTGTGTCATGCTGTAAGGACTTAACAGCTTGTAGGTAGTACTGGGAAGCTAATGGGGAGATCAAAGTAGGCAATTTAATTTTCTAGGTGTTTTCAACTATTGTATATGATACATTCTACTTTTATAAAATATTTTTGTTTGATAAGTTTGAACTGAAAATCGTGATGAATATTTTTAAAATAGAGCTACTCAGAGGTTTATAGGGATCGTTTCTCTACTTTGATCACATCACATTAGCTTTCTCCCTTCGAGTAAGGTCCAGATTCAAGTCGAACATTTCCTTCTGTTCCTTCCTTCACTGATGCATATCTGAATTCTTATTCTAATTATCGTTAATGGGAGTTAATGAAAAAAAGCTGTGAAAATAAGTTAGCGATCCCCTGGCTGGTGTAGCTAGCTCAGTGGATTGGGCATGGGCTGCAAACCAAAGTGTGCCAGGTTCGATTCCCAGTCAGGGCACATGCCTGGGTTGCAGGCCACGGCCCCCAGCAACCACACATTGATGTTTCTCTCTCGCTCTTTCTCCTTCCCTTCCCTCTCTAAAAATAAATAAATAAATAATAAAATCTTTAAAAAAAATAAGTTAGAGATCCCATTATTTCTGGTGGTACTGTGTAATTGAAAGCTTAATTGTATCTTGCTCTCTATTATCCTTTAACTGTTTCTAGTGCTTGATGTGTCTATGCTTGTGTGCCTACACACAAACACATGTATACAAACACAAATTTACTAAGTCCCTTAATATTTTTATTAGTATAGCCTAATAAAGTATTGTGAAATGTATTTCAAGTGAACTGAGACATAGTGTTTATTCGAATCAGTTATAGGTCTGTGAATTGTGGAAAACAAAAAAAGGTTGCAGATTTTTTGTTGGAGTTAAAGAGAGTAAATGAGATAGAAAGCTTACTGATAACCTTTGTGTACTTCCTATTAAGTCTTATGTACAGCCAGATGTTTGTGAAGGTTTTGGTGCACAGAAGTGACATTCAGCAGTGCTATATGCAAAATTGGTGAAAGGGGAGGAAATGGAAAAATATCTGGTCTGAGGCAACTGGTTCAAGGGCAGTAAATGGAAGGAAGATGCACTAAAAGGATGTTATATGGATGTCTAAAACAGTTTGTAACATAGGTACTGTATATTAGCAATAAGTCAGTAAGTTTAAGATTCAGTCTTCAGAAATGTATTATTTGTTTTGTCTGACACTTGGCTTGTGCTCCAGCATATTCTGAGCCATAGTAAAATGCATCAGAGTTCAAATAATGATTTTTGTATTAACATGTATTTTAAAAACTACTGATTGCCCAATGCTATTTTCAGCTACATATATAATCACACAAGTACATGTGGCATATTAATTCATTATGATGACTAACAGTACATGTGAGTGAAGGAAAATTTGTTAGGGTAAAAAATAAACAAGCCAATGTCCTGTATTAGGAAATACTCCTAAGTAGCTAGAGTAATGAAGCCTTATTTATATTATCGTCCATTTCTGTCATTTTTTTAAAATAAGCTAAGTTCTTTTCCCTTCTCATGTAACTAAATAATAGGTATTCAGTGTGTTTGGCTATCACATTTTGGATTTTTTTTGGAGGAGTCCCAGGATGAGCCTGGATTTTCACAAGTGATAGTCATAATAGAGGCATGTGTCTTCAGGTTACAAATTGTTATTCATTATATAGAATTATAACTATAACATTTATTTGGAATTTCTTAAATTGTTTTTTTCTATGCAGTATTAAGCAAGACATTAATTCTTGCTCAGTATTTATTCTAAATGCTTATGTGGTCTCTGTATAAGAACTGACATATTATTGGGATAATGAACACCATCTGCTCTATATGAATGCAGTGAAAATACTGAGACCTTAAAAAAAACCTGAATAGCCCTGGCTTGTGTGGCTAGGTGGATTGAGTGCTGGCCTGCGAACCAAAAGGTCACCAGTTCGATTCCTTGTCAGGGCACATGCCTGGGTTGCAGGCCAGGTCCCCAGTTGAGGGCAGGCAAGAGGAAACCAATCAATGTTTCTCTTACACATCGATGTTTCTCTCCCTCTCTTCTCCCTCCCTTCTCTCTCTGAAAATAAATAAATAAAATCTTAAAAAAAGAAAAACCAACCCAAAACCTGAGTAGTCATGGCTCTCAAACTACTAGCCAAGTAAACTCTTAATGTATGGAATTATGTTTTGCTATTGCAGATGGGTTTTTGCATAGAGTCCAGTCATATATGTTTACATCCATCTTTTTTTACCCAAAGGTATTAATTTTTATTGATTATTAAGTAGTAATTGCTTAGTGCAGATAACTCAAACACAGGAAAGTAAAATACTGTCATAATCACACCACCCAAAGATAACCATTGTTAACATTTTGTCATAGTTTTCCAGTCTTTTCTTCTATTTGCTTTTATATTTTCCCACAAAATTATCATATTGTATTTAAAGTTTTATATCTTCCTTTTTTCACTTAATAATTTGAGTTTAAAAAATTCTTTGAAAGCACAATTTTTGAGTTAATATTCTATTATTTAGGTGCATTTAACCATTTCCCTGTTGTTGGACTTTGGAGTTCATTCATTCCACAAGCTTTTTATTTTTTATTTTTCACTTTTATAAAGTTTCATTGAACAAACACTTTTGACTACATGTAAGCTCTATATTGACTCTTTCGAAACTTGAGAGCAGAAAATGCTTATTTGTAAAATATATCTTAGTTCTACTAGAGTTCTTATGAAAGATCACTTTGTAGCTGATATATTATAGCATGTATAAACATCTTAGATTCTAGAACAGGGGTGTCAAACTCATTTTCACTGGGGGCCACATCAGCCTACCAGTTGCCTTCAAAGGGCCGAATATAATTTTAGGACTGTAAATGTAACTACTCTTTAACTAGGGGCAAGGAGCTCAGTGCTGCTGGGTAGAAACAAGGTGCTGGGCGGGATAAAACAAGATGGAGGGCTGGATTCAGTCCGAGGGCTTTGTGTTTGCCACCTGTGTTCTAGAATGTAGATGAGGTGAACATCTTAGACTCAGGAGCCTGTATTCTGTCTCTATGATTAAATTTGATATGTTCTTGTTCTCATGTTTTCCAAGTCCTGATTGATGAACAATGTTGGGGATGTAGCCCAATTTGTATCCATGATACAGGTACATCGCTTCTTCGTGTGTGTGTGTGTGTGTGTGTATGAGAGAGAGAGAGAGAATTTAATCTTTATTGTATTTTTTTCCCATTGCCTTTTAGTCCTGTTATACGTCCCCATGCTCTGGCAATCAGCACACTGTTGCCCATGTCCGAGTCCCTTTAATTTTGAATCTTTAGAGCTCTGCAAGGTAGATTCTGCTTATCTTCTATACTTGAGAGGCATCAGGATTGAAACATTCCTCACTAGTAATCAGAGAACTGTAAAGTAAGTTACAGAATTCCATTTCACCTTCATCACACTAGACTGACCAAAATTAAAAGTTCAAATGGGGCAAATGTTAACAAGAAAATGAAGATCCCTCCCAGGCAGCAGCAGTGGGAATGTAAATTGGGGGTGAAAAGAAGGGACCAACTTCAACTGCATCTGTGATGTCTTAGTTATTTTTAATTTAAACACAGTATGGCAGAGTAATGAAGTTGAAAAAAGCAAACATTTATTATGATATTTATTTGAAATATTTCTTATTTTTAAAAGAAGCTATATTAAAGTAGTTTACTAGGCTGCCATAATAAAGTACTACAGACTGGGTGATTAAAGTAACATAAATTTGTCATCTCAACAATTCTGGAGAGTAGTAGTTTGAGAGCAGTGTAGGCAGGGTCTGTGTCTCCTGAGGCCTTTCTCTTTGGTGTGTAGATGGCCTTTTGCGTGTGTTCACAGGCTCTTCCTTCTGTGTATTTCTGTGTTCTGATCTCCTTTTTTTTTGTAAGGACACCAGTCCTGTTGGATTAGGGCCCGCCCTAATCACCTCATTTTTATCTTAATTACCTTTTTAAAAGCCCTATCTCCAAATACAGCAAATACAGTCACTTTCTAAGGTACTGGCGGTTAGGATTTCAACATATGAATTTTGAGGGGAGTACAATTTAGCCCATAACAGTACCAAAGTTAATTTAGTGACCTCATAGCTGGTTTAATGGATAAATGGGATTCAGACCTATATGTGATTCAGTCCAAATGTTATTTCAGAATGTTACACTGCTACCCGTAGATTAGTAGAGATGTATCCCCAAACTAATTGTCTTTGTATTCCCAAAGACCAAGGAAGTTAGAGAAAAAAATTCTGATTTCAGAATAAAACAGAAAACAAGCTAAAAGCACTGAACTCAATCACTCTGCTTATTTGCTAAATTGCATTTAGTCATATTTGGATTTAGGAAGGTAAAGAAACACTATGTCAAGTAGGAAATGAGAGCAAAATGTGGCAGAGAAAGATCAAAAGCCTAGGGGGTTATTATAAGAGGGCACTAGAAGAATAATACTGGGTCATTTATTAGACAGGCATAGCAGAAAGTGAGAAGTATCTTAAAATATATAGTCTGCTATTATAATATGAAATGGTAGTTTTGATGTTAAAACCAAAAACATGCAAATATTACAGAGTTTGAGATAAATATGAACTTCATATATATATATATATATATATATCAGAATTCCAGAATAAGTTTTTCCGTATGGTCGGTCACTCATCCAACAAAATTATAGAGCTCTTCATATATGGCAGCCTCTGTGCTTGGTTCTGCCAAAAGAAAGAAATTCTTAAGACCTATGAAATTTTCTGAATGTAGTATTGAAATGTAGGCAGTCTGTGAAACAAATTCCATTTCTTGTAGTCATTCAGATGTCAGTAATATGACTCACGAAAGGTAAGTTCATACCAAATTTGGCCATTGTGAAATTAAATTTAAAAAGAATAACCTTTACTTTGCTATGATAAATGATAAAGATACAACTTTAAAGAATGAGAGTTTAATTTTTATTATAACTCTTCTAAAGAATTTTACAGGTTTTTTATAGTAGCTTTATTCTGAATGAAGTCAATAATTTCATTCAAGTGGCATAGAGGTGATAGCAGTTTATGTGTGCATCTTTTCTTTTGTGGGTAGAATGTGTTCTTTAAGTCTTCTTTTTAGTTGTATCTTATAGCTATATTTGGAGCTGATAATGTAATGAATATCCTGTCTGAGATAACATCTTTTCTTTTCTTAACTACATTTAAGTTATACCTGCTATCTTTTCTCTTTTTTTAAATAGGTAAAAATAAGTGACAAAAGAAGCATATCTGGAAGTCATCTAACATGTCGAGGAGAAGATTTGATTGCCGAACTATTTCAGGCTTGCTAACTACAACTCCTCAAACTCCAATAAAAATGGAAAACTTTAATAATTTTTATACACTGACATCTAACGAGCTAGGAAGGTAAGGAAATTTTATGTGTATGCTGTTTAAATTTACATTTTGTATAAATTCACAGTTTATATAAAACTCAGTCATTATTTAACAATGATTAGAAAGAAAAGTCATCTTCTCTGCTGTTATTATACAAGGTCTAGTCGTAACTGACAAGAGGGTTAGTGAGCTATTTGGGTAAATGGTATATCCTACCTAACTCGACAGGCCCTGGGAGGAGGTCAGGGTTTTTCTTTGAGGTGGTATATGGGAAGAGGCAGCTTAGCATAGTGAACTGCCAACAAGCACTGTGACCTCAATGAAATTACTGTACCTGTTTGGTGCTGTAGTTTCCTCATCTGAGAAGTGGAGATGAAGATAATTATGTATCTATCTTATTGGTTGTTGTGAGGACTAAATTAGTTAATATTTATAAAGCACTTAGTAGAGTGCTATATGAGTTTTTGTTAAATAAAAAATCCTTAGGATATTGTGCTGGGCTAAAAACAATAAATGGTTAGATTCTCCTCTTCTTTCCTAAATTAAACAAAAAAAATTAACTCATTTGATTGCATAATTCTGTATGACAAAGAATGTATGTCCTATAAGTAAAACTTGTACTTACGCTAATATTAATGTTTTGATTTAACCAAGGTGTAAATTCTTTAATGCACAGGTGTGACCTGAGATTATAAAACTATTTAGTGTTACGGTTTTCATACATATGGAAGTTACAAAAGATATACCAAATTATTCAAGTTACATATTCAGCATCTGTTGAGCTTTAAATTAAAAACACTTAACAAAGGTTAGAAGATAGTGATCATTTTCTGTCTTCAGTTTGATTTTAGTTCTGGAGGCAGGAGTTTGGCTAATACTAAAATGGTTTACTAATTTACTAAGTGTGTTTATTGATAAATGTACAGTAAAATAGTATAATTGATTTTTATCTTTGAAAATCTCAATGTCAAAGCAAAAATTAAATTATGAAAAGCAATTATGTTCTTGGCAGATTTTGGATGCAGTCTTTATTTAGTAAAATAAGGATGATATCCACCTCGTCAGACTAAGAACTAAATGTGAAAGCGCATTTCGTAATTTCTGGCATATTTATTTAATCATTGTGCAAAATGTTTGGATCCTTTAAAAGATACAGTTTTAGGTTTATTAAAAGATATAGTTTTAAAAACCTTTCAGAATGGTTTTTAAAAATTGTTTAGTTCTAAATCTATAATTCTCTTTGCATTATAATAGGAAAGCATAAGGTTTCTTTTAGTTACCTATATCTCATGGAATAGTCATAGAATCTTTGCGATGGAAGGACTTTGCGGAGGATGGAAGGTGGTCAGTGGTCTTATGACACAGTTTTTTATGTAGTGCAGCAGCAGTCTTCTATAATTTTCCTAACAAGCTGTTTATTCGGCCTCAACTTGAATACTTCAGTGATGGGGAACTCACTACTTCAGAATGTGTCTGTTCCATTTTGTGGGTACCTATTAGCCACAGCAAGTTCTGTTTTCTACTCTTGTTAACACCCACCCAATAGACATAGTTCTCTTTTTGTAGCTGCATATAATGTCCATGTGAAAATCCTTTAGAGATTTGAATATGGCTAAATATTGCCAGTTTCCTTAAATGCCCATCTTATGGCCTGACTTCCAGGTAGCCTTCCTTGATGCAGTAACCCTCTTCTGCACCACTCTGTGTTTTTCACTGTTAGTCTTAAAATGAGACTCAGCATGGACAGAGTATTGTCAATATCTTACCATCTACAGTAGAACAAAACTTTATTTGAGGTAGCATGAGACTCCATTAGGAGTTTTCTTTCTTTTTGATTTTTTATCAGCCATGTCAAATATGTGTCAAATGGCATCCTTTAGTATACTGTCAAAGCAGATTAAGCTGAAATCAGCTGACCTATATTTACTCTGAACCTAAAATTGTCTAAAGTTGTGTGATCTACTTAGTTATATGATTTCCTTTCCTTTAAGATGAGAGGGCTGACTAGATGTCTGCAATTTTCATTCTGTAGCAGAATGTTTGGAAACTGCTTTGAGCAGGTAACTGAATATGCCTTGAACAGTACACACAATGAAGGGTGTTCTTTTCTGTTTTTCTAAGTCGCAGTTTTGATGAGTAAATGTACATACATTTATTAAATTAACTTTGTAAAATGTGGGGTATTATGGGAGCTATAAAGTATAAAATATTTTTTTCTTTAAAGGTTTTTTTTGAGAAGTTAAACTTTGCAGAAGACAATATTAATAATTCTAAATTGTTTTACAAATGAGAGGCCATCACAAAAATCATAAACTGGAATCTGATGTACTTTTTAACATTTTAGAGCAAAAACTTGTTGGATCTGATTAAAACAAATTCAGATTTCTGATAGCCCATCTGCTAATATCTTTATGAAAGAGACCTATAATTTTTCTTTTAATTGATATGGGCTACTGAATCACCTGGTAAATACTGATATATCTAATTAGAAAACCTTGATAAATTAGAAATCATGACCTTTCATCTGCCAAGAACTTGCTTTAAGTTCTTTTAATGCCATTACCTATTTTAATATTCTGTACCTTTGTGAAATAGAAATTAGGATCATAACCTTGTTTCTCCTGAGGCTTGTATGTTTTGAAATATATAAACATAAGTCTGGCATGTGGTGAACTAACATTGATTTTTCTAAATCAATTGCTTTTTATTAATTTATTTTTCTAAATCAATTGCTTTTTATTAATATTAAGATGTTAGTGTTTCAGAATTCATTTCCCTGTAGCAAACTAAAGTAACATGTAAGACCTAACAGTTCATTTTTGACTGTTCTCAAAACTGTATATTGTTCCTGTTTTTTTTCTAACATGTTGGGTAAGTTTTTTTTTACCCTTCCCCTAACTGAGGCAAGATTTCATAGGCCTTCTGTGGTCAGAAGGGTGAGGCTAGTGCAGAAATAAACGTCAGCTTCCTTTGTGGCTTACCTCCCCCCTCCTTTCACATTTTATTGTCTATTCTAGAATGCAGAAGGGTAACTACTAGACCTTTCACTGCTGGGAAATCTAGTGAGGCTTGCCTTTTTAGGGTATGAATTAATTATATGTATTTGTTAAGGGTTTAAATTTTTTTAAATGTTTCTGTTAAAATTTGATATAGAAGCATTATGTATTGAAGTTTATTTTTGATACTTCTAAACCACAATTAGCATTTTAGAGTAGAAATCAAATACTTAATTTTTTTCTAAGTCATTTGATAAATAGTACCTTATTTAATAGTATATAAATGAATATATATAATGTTATTGGAATCTCAAATAAGCTTTAAAAATATAAATGCTTTAAGTACAGGATTCAAATTAGCACAATATAAGTATTATAGTAGGTTCTTAACTCTTGCATTCATTCAACAGATATTTTAGTTTTTATTATGTGTTAGCAAAGTATAGATTTTATAATTATTATAATAATAGGACACACAGGGTATCTGCCTTCATGGTCTTTCACGTAGTGGTGAACATTGACAAATAAATAATTATTCAAAATCATTTGGTCACCTTTGCCCTGGATTGGTGAGCACTAAACTTGTTTAAGAAAGCATATTTAGAGTACCTGAAATAATTAGATACAAAGTGTTATTATTTAATTTTGTTTCTGAGAAAACCCTGGTTTATAGTTTTTAAAATTACAGCTGAACTAAATTGTCAGTCAGAATTCGTGCTATAAACCAGGCGGATAGTTTTCTTGGCTTACTAGTTTCAGTTTCCTAAGTTTTACAAAGTGGACTTCTTCATAAAATTTAAAATTTCCTTCCTGTTCTAGGCAAATTTTTGCTTCTAAATCTAAGAAAGAATTGGCAGAAGTAGTTACACTTCTTTAAAAAACTATCTTAAAGGAAGGAATTGTTTTGTAGTGTTTTAGAACAGAAAGCTAGGAATTCATGTTCCACAGTTTAATTCTTGGCACTCCGGTTCCATATATGACCTTTCATGAGTCATTTTGTCTTAGTCTGACTCAGTTTATTCATTATAAAATTTATAAAACATGAGTGCTTTGAATATAAAGTTAGGGGGATGATTAACTTTTTGCATGCTAATCGAAATGCATAAATTTGTATTCCTTTTGCATACAGTAAGAAAATATTGTATAGTTAAACATCCTCAAATAATAAAAGTTCTTTCAAATAGGTTTGTACATGCAGATTTATTAAATTGAGGTATATTTTGACAAATGTAGAAGAGTCAAATTATAGCTTGGTCACTTTTTTTGGCATTAGCAGCTGTAATTTTTCAGCTTGATTTTCAGTATATTTCATTGGCACTGATTTGAAGAAACTTGGGAAATAAAGAGTAGGAATCTTTGTCATCCTAGTCTTTGAGAATAGCAAGTAAAATACAATCAAGCAATAAATTTTGTCCTACACCCCAAATTTAAATATCAAATGTATTAAAAAGTTTTTCTTGTGAAGTACCTGATATGTTATGTTAGAAGTATATTCTAAAGTGGTGGAACAGAAGTTACTCTCTGAAGACCCCATATCTATACTTGATTTGTTAGCATCCAGAGAGTAAGTTGAGCCTTAGGATAGAGGTTCTTAATTTTGAATTCCCTGAACTCAGGCTTAGAAGGTTTATGAATGGGCTTTGAAATCTGAAAGCCTTCTGGAATTGTATACAAATCTTTCTATTTAAGGGCAAGTGTACATTTTTCAGGGTAGGCAGTTAATAGCTGTTATTAGTATCTTAAAATAGCATTACCAAAAATAGCTTTACATCGTTGGGAAACTAGATTTTGGGCAATTACAGGCTAAGAATATATATATTTGCTTGTGTCTTTAAATTTTGGCTGAGATACTGAGCACTTCTATTGGAGAGAGCAAAATATACATCTATTCCTAAAATGATGCACGTGACTGTGATGGGTGAGTATGTACATACCATTATGTACATACCTGTTACGTTATGGCTGTTAATAACCATTAATTTTCTTAGTTGATGGTGAAGTGTCTTTGGGTACTCTCCATACGACATATATACCTTTGGTATCTGTACAGGTTTCATAGACTGCTGAGCAATATTAAGAAATTTATTGGTAATACAACTGACAAATTGTTATAAAAAGCTTCAAAGTGGTTAAAAGTGGTGCTGAAAGGCAAAGTGATTACACTAATAAAATTAAATGTTAAGTACTCATTTTTGCATTCATCTTAATTTTTTATATTTGAAGGAAAGCTATTTTGATTACAGAGTTAAAGCTATTAAGGGTATGGTCTTTGGAAATAGACCAAGATACATATCCTATCTGGGGCCTGCAAAATAGAATAGCGCTTACTAGGTAGGATTGTTGTGATACTTAAACACAATAATTTAAATGAAGAGATTGCATGGAGTCGTCATAAAAATGAGTTCTCCCCCTGCAATGATAATGTTTTAATAGTGGAGAACAAATACAATACTGTCTATACTGTTGTTACATTTGCCCTTTTCATTTTTATGTGATAGTACTATACATTTTATAAAAGTACATGCAGCAGTTAAGAGAAGAAAGAAAAATTTTATGGCATGATTTTTTTGAAAGGACTAACTTTAAATTTGAAGTATCACTGTATTTGTGTTATGCTAACATTGCTCTTCATGGGAAAGTTAAAATTGATTGTCCTTATTTTTTTCCCTAGAGGAAAATTTGCTGTGGTTAGACAGTGTATATCAAAATCTACTGGCCAAGAATATGCTGCAAAATTTCTAAAAAAGAGAAGAAGAGGACAGGACTGTCGGGCAGAGATTATGCATGAGATTGCTGTACTTGAATTGGCAAAGTCCTGTCCCCATGTGATTAATCTTCATGAAGTCTATGAAAATACTAGTGAAATCATTTTGGTATTGGAATAGTAAGTATACACTTTGATAAATTTAAGTAAATTTATGGTACCTGTTTAATTGGTAGGATAAGATGACTTGAAATTTCAAGAATAAGAAAAAGTGTGACAAGAACTTCTAAACAAGTCTGTGATAAAATATTTGAGGAACATAGTTTATATTCACATATTTTCACAAGGCTAAATGTACAGCTCCACAGACACTAAAACTAATTAAATAGCACAAAATAAATAACAACAAAATGTTAGTGAATGTGGTGATAGGAATATACTTTCATTGCCAGTGAAACAGAAATTTAATGGATTTTTTGGAGAACAATCTGATAGGCAAATAGAATTGAAATTATTTACATATTTTGTCTATATACTTGACAAACACTTCCAGGGAATAAACCAAAGAGAAAGATGGGTAAACTTGCATGAAGTTATGCCTAGCACAATGCTTTTTAGTAGGTGTGATGTGCAGAGCTCCATGTTAGAAATTAGAGCAATAAGAAATAAAATATATCTCTTCCCATACATCAGTAAAAGTTGAAAACACCCAAATATTCAAAAGTTCGTCAGGTTGGGGGAAGAACATGGTTAAGCTGACTGGTTCGTTAACCAGTATGTTGGTGTGTGACTCTAAAGCAGGGCCTGTATTGCATGACAGTCTGACACATGTGTTTGAAAATCTGCAACAGTTGAAGAGATCGACTAAATTTATGTTTAGTATGCTTTAAGTTCTGATAGTTGTTTTTTTTTTGATAGTTGTTTATAAAACAAATCTTTATAATAAACTAAAGAGATAAGTATTTGTTTTAAAAATGCGTAATAAATATAATTCTTTGTAATTCTTTTTAGTAGCTAATCTGTATCACTGCTTTTTTGAGTTTAAAAGTAGAATTAACCTAATTTTAGTATTCAGTTATCTTATGAATGAGAAGGTTTGTTTATATACTTACTAAAAAATCATTGTTTCTGTATCAGGAAAGTTGATTGCCTAGATTCAACTTGTAAATGAAAATAATTATTTTACAAAATATTAAACTGACAAGCTTAACATTTAAGAATGACTACTATGTACTTTTCTCAAAATACTGGTGTCCTAAATAAGGTGTATTATAGCACCTTCAAAATAAATTAGAATTACTGGAAAGCCAAGGATACTACCAATATGATTTTTTGTGTTTACATTTGTCAGGATTCTTCAGCTGACCTTTAAAAAGTTATCTATTGCCCTGGTCAGGTGGCTTAGTTGGTTAGAGCATTATCTTGTACACTAAAAAGTTGCAGGTTTGATCCCCAGTCGGGGCACATACTTAGGTTGCAGTTTCGATCCCCAGTTGGGGCACAAATGGGAGGCATTTTGCCAGATTAACTGAACCATTTAAGATTTGAGTGTATCTTGATATCTCTTCTTTACGTGCCAAAGTATTTATTTCATTTCTGCCAGCTTCTGTAATCTGCTTTTTATGTTTTCTGTTTTTCCCCCTCCTCTTAACTCTTGCTCATTTTCTGTTTCCCATAGCCCCACCTATATAACACTTTCATGGGGAAAATAGTAGTCCTACAACAGACACTGGTCAGCTTGCCAAACTAAAAGGAAGAGACAAGCAATCCTAATATTTGTTTGATCTTTTTACTGAAATAAGCAAACAAAAAATCACTAGGATACTTTAAATGGTTATAAAAGTAATAACCTGTTTATTGTGTTAAGTTTAGAAGATATAAAAAATGGAAATCATATGTAAACTATGTTTACTTTTTTGGCATATTCATGTATTTTAAAATTATTCTTATTTTTTAGTCTATGCATATCTACCTTTAGAAACAAATTGTGATCTATTGGGAATACTCTATTGTAACTCTCTTTTTCAGTTAAGAATATATTGTGTACATTTTATATGTAGATACAGTGTTTCTAAAACTGAATTTTAATTTAGCAAAGACTGTTTAAAATTGCCCTCCTGATCAGAGTTTAGTAAGAAGCACCAAATTCAGAAAGGCTGGATATTGGCTAGATAAGGAATTAATATTTGTTACTAATAATAGCTAATGTTTATTGAACACCAGGTGTCAGACACTGCAATGATCTGCTTTGATCCTTAACATTTGTCATATTCAGTACTCTATGTGGTTTATCTAACTTAATTCTTATAGCAACCCAATGGAGTAGGATCTACCATTTTTCATTATGTGTCATTATGTTACAGTAGAAGAAACAGGCACATTTGCTTACCATGGCATTAGTAATATTATCTAACTTTTGTGGGAATATGCAAGGTAGAGTTCACTACTATAAATTTTAAAGCAAACTAAATGTTTCATACTCAGATTATCTTTACCATGATAAAGACAAATATTAAAGTTAATTTCTCATGATTTTTTTGAGAGGTGCAGAGGTTTGGGGAGTTGAAGTTTGAAGTGTACACGATTGATGCTTTCACATATGTTCCTTACCATCTGTCCTACAGTTTTCTTTGGAATATCATAACCAAAATGTAAAGCAGCAAATCCCTGAGGCCTCTAGCTGCTGGCATGCTTGGTATGGATGACTCAACTGCTAAACACATCAGCAGTGGGAAGGGTCAGTCCTGTGACTTTGAATGTGAGACTCAAGTTTGTGACAAGCATTGATTTTTTTTTCTTTCATGGCTCCTAACACATAATGACATGTTCTTTCCTTTTGGCAGTCAATGAGATTTCTGAATTTCGTTTTAGCTGCTTTGAAGAATGGCTGCCTATTCCACCATTCATTCATTTATTCACTCATTCAGCAAACAAACACTAAACACCTTCTACATGCCAGACACTGTTCTTGATGCTGTTCATACAGCAGTGAGCCAAAGAAATAAAAATAATAGTGTTTTCTAGTGTGAGTTCCTTTTTTATCACATTGAATAAGCTTTACTTGAGATATTCCCGAACGTACCTTATCCATTTGATGACTAACCATTTAGATTTTTTATATGATGTTCTGAGATATTTTATCTTTTTTTAATCCTCTCCCCAGGATATGTTTATTGATTTTAGAGAGAAAGAAAGAAAGAGGGACAGACAGACACAAAAAGAGAAAGAGAAACATCTAAGTGAGAGAAACATTGATCAGTTGCCTCCCGTACATGCACCTCCAACTGGGGATTGAACCCAAAACGTAGTCATGTGCCCTGACCAGGGATTGAACCTACATCTTTTTGGTATGTGGGGCAACACTCCAATCAAGTGAGCCACCCAGCTGGGGCTGAGACATTTTAGCTTATTTGCTTAGATTTAGACCTCAAAAAACAAATCTTTTGCATTGTGATATCTCTCTTTTACAGATGAGGAAGCACAAATAAGTGACTGACCCTAAGTTATATTGCTGTAAATAGCAGATTTAGGATTTAAATTTGTATCATTTGATTCCCAACCTAGGAGTTTTTCACCACGCCTTTGTCAGCATTTTTTTGGCTTTTCAGTGCTTTAAAAAAAAAAAAAAAGATTTGGGTTCTGGCCCTACATATTCTTTGTGAAGCTGCCAAACAGGATATTGGTTAAGAGTGTTGATTCTCACCCATCTTACACAGAGTCAGATTCAGACTTTGGTCCCTTTACTATGTGACCTTGTACAAGTTGCTTTATTCTCTTTGTATTTGTTTCTTCATCTGTAAAATGGGAAATAGTAACTACCTATGTCACGTGGTTGTCATGAGGATCAAAACAGATAATATTTATATATAAATGAATAAAATGAGGACAAAGAGCAGAACTGAGCTCATAGTGTTAGCTATTGTTTTTATTGCATAGTTAAGGCAAGTATTGAATTATAAAACAGTTTAATTTTACTTATTAAATGTTCAAGTATTAGTATCCAGAGTTTTAAATATTCTTGTCATCTACTTTATTCCTTAAAGATCTTTCCCACATCCTCTCTGCACTCATTAAATGTGTGTATTAGAGAGACTAAAGTGTAGATGGCTGTGAGTCTTTTACTTAACAAGTATACAATATTTAAAAGTGTCATAATTAGGTCAATGATTTTTCAAGTTTCTATTTAAATTTCATTTCAGTGCTGCAGGTGGAGAAATTTTCAACTTGTGTTTACCTGAGCTGGCTGAAATGGTCTCTGAAAGTGACATTATCAGACTCATTAAACAAATACTTGAAGGAGTTTATTATCTACATCAGAATAACATTGTACACCTTGATTTAAAGGTAACATAACGTGATTTTAGCTAACATTATACCTCTGTTACTTTTTTGCTCTTGGTTTGCACAATCGCAGGTTGGTGTTGGTTGGAAACAGCAGTCAGATCACGCTGGTCTAAATGGCAGTGGGTGTGCTCTACTACATGGCACCTATGTGCTGCATGGACTTAGTTTTCTCCAGAGAGAAGGAGCCTGCATGTGTGAGCAGTTCACATTAATCACTGCACTCTTAAAAAACCATCATTTCTCTATTGTCTAAGGCCCAGGGGTGTCCAACCTTTTGGCATCTCTGCACCACACTGGGAAAAGAAGAGTTGTCTTGGGCCACACATTAAATACATTGCAACACATAATCACAAAAAAACTCTCGTAATATTTTAAGTAAATTTGCAATTTGGTATTGGGCTGCATTCAGAGCCATCCTGGGCTGCATGCAGCCTGTGGGCTGCAGGTTGGACTTCCCTGAAAGTCATCATTCCATTCCATCTCACTCTTAACACTCTGAATCTTCCTATCTTATAAAACTGACTATCTCTAAAAATACTCACTTCTGACCTCCTTCTCTGAAGATAACTTCCTACTAGTCCTCATTCCTTTGCTCCCTTGTACTCTTCCATCTTTTTCTTGAGACTTTTGGTCTTTTGGCTCCTCTTTTTTCTCCGAATCATTTGGGCCCCTTTCCCAAGCCCTAATACCACTTCAGCCTCTCATACTATTATCCTTTCTCTTTATCCTTCCTCCATAGCTACTCAAGGACATTAATGTCTGAATCAGTCTGTATTTTTTTTTTTTACTGTTGGACTCTTCTCTTTTCTCTCTAATCTCTTTTCCATAGACTCTAGCCTGCTCCATAGACTTACTGTCTTTAAGCTACAAACCGGGGAACTGTGAGGCCCAGAACAATCATACTCTCCTGAACCATTTTCTGTTTCTGGAAATGTATGTCTTCTTTTGTGCTGTTCCCCAGAGCACCTTTTAACTGGCATACTCCTGCTTATCCTTTAAGATTCAGCTTAAGCATCATCTCTGTGGCAAAGCCTTCTTGGACTTTCTTATGGGCAGAATCTAATGGAAAGAATTAAGTAGTCTTTACTACTGAGTAGTCTATATCTCACAATTAAAATCAATCTATTTGTGCATCCATCTTTTTCCTCCAAGAATCATCTTTGGGTATATTTATTTATCATTGAAAGTATAGCTCCTTCTAAATAGTAGTTTAGTACATGTTTGGTGACTGACCAAATGGAATATATAAGCAGTAAGTTGCACTTTACTTACTTTACCTCCAATCTGAGACTAGTAGTCTTTTACTGCTCTAAATTACTGATCCTTTTTTGTTGTTGTTTTTTATTAGCCACAGAATATATTATTGAGCAGCATATACCCTCTTGGGGACATAAAAATTGTAGATTTTGGAATGTCTCGAAAAATAGGAAATGCATGTGAACTTCGGGAAATCATGGGAACACCAGAATACTTAGGTAAGAGTTTCCTCTTATTTTCTACACCATTTTGAAATTGATTAACTAAATGATACCTCTGTAGACATATATTTTAGAGCATGTAATTCCAGGGTACGTTTGGTTCACGTATTTTAGTGCATGGAAATTTGGTTATGACCCATTTGAAAGAACTGTAGTAAATGTAAGATTATTGAAACATTCACAACAGTTCACAGGATATTGGGCATATAAGTTAAAAATTAAATTTTAGGGTAAAAGGGAAGTTAGGGAGCATGAGAAAATGAAAAAAGAGGAAACCAGAATCAAGGGGCCCATTATTGCCTTTGAAGCCTGGCTATTGGAACAGTCGTCTCCTCTGTTTCTGTCCTGGTCCCGACTCTAAAGCTGTTGATGGTACAAATATCTTCAGTTGGCAGGAATTGTTGGAAGGAACCTTTGTTGTTTTTTGTTGTTGTTGTTGCTATTGCTTTAAAATATGAAATTTTGCCTTAGTTTGTAAAAGGATTTTGAAGAATAGGGACAAAAAAATTGTGATTAGATAATCTAGTAATATACTAAACCAACAAATTAGATTATGAAGCTTGAAAGATTTTTAAGTTGATTGAAGTACCATGTAAATTTAGTTTTTAAATGTATATAATAATCTTTTTATACTTTTTTGGATTTGCTTACATTGCTATCCCCATGAAGGCATGTAACTAAACAGAACAGGTGTTATTCAAGCTAGGCAGCTAACTTACCCAAAATGCAAATTACTAACATTTGAATGCTAACAGAGGTGATAGTGTCCCAGAATGAATGATGGGAGTTATAAATAACACAGCTCACAGGAGCATATGAAAAGGTTGTAGATGGTACAGCGACATATATATCTCAGTCTTTATTAACAGAACTGCTAGGCTTTGGAAATGATTTTTCTTGGAGAAGTTACAAAACCATACTGTGAAACAAATTATTATTCAATCATAAATCTAAGTTTGTGTTCTACTAATTTAAAATTTATGGTAATGTTTAGAAAGTACAGAGAATTTATTTTGTACTTTTAAAAACATTTTCACAGGGGAGGAGATGTGGGAAATTCATTGCTTAGGAAATCAGGTTTGTAATAGTTAAAGAAGGTTATTAAATCTACTTGAAAATCTGGAGCCCTTCTAGGAAAAATAATTTGCAAATAATGTCATTATGAAATGCATATGATGTTATTTACCCTGAAAAGAAAAACTTAGTCTAATGAAATAACCCAAACTAATTCCTAACAGAGTAGTAAAATAAAGAAGTAAAAAGATTCTAGCTTCTAACATTTGATTTCTTCTTAATTTTCTGAAATTAATCATAATGAGTAAAAAAATTATATAGCTACCAGTTACTCTAAGAACATTATTGGTGCTTTTGGATCATGTGGTTATATAATTTGCTTAACATTAGATATGTTTAAATGTCCAATCACAAGGTAATTAATATGATGTTAAATTTCTATTGCTCATCTATTAATAGTTCTTGAAAATTAAATACAGTTTTAATTTAATGTAAAGTAATATTCATGTTTTTAAATTTATCAGTATTGAATTTGAATTGTATTTTCTCTTTCAGCTCCAGAAATCCTGAATTATGATCCTATCACCACAGCAACCGATATGTGGTAAGATTTTGCTGGTTACCTAAATGCCTTTATTAAAAGTTGGGTATTATATATGCGAAGGTTCTTTGATTCCAAATGTAAATAATAAGGCTCTCTTGAAAAGATTTTACTCACGTGTCATTATTATGCCACAAGAAAACATTTACCTATTCATTTTTTTTAAGTAACACTGGCTCTGAGTCAAAGGTACAGAAATAAGTAGGAAAATCCCTTTCCTGGAGGAAGACTTGATCTAGTAAAAGAAGAAAATAGTCACACAACTGTGCTAAATGTTCTACCATAAAGATGAAATGCTATTTAATCAGCTTGGAAGAAGCATCAGACAAGCACCAGATGGAAAACACCCAATCTAGGTCTGAAAGAACTAGGGAGGTATTTACTAAGCAGAAAAACGAGGTCAGGTCAGTGCAGAAGTTTAGTTTTATGGGAGTGTATCATAAAAGATACACTCTTATAAACTACGGTATTGTGAGTTTTTGTGGCTAGCACAGAGAGAAGACCATAAGGACTAGAACTGGAATTGATAGTGGGATTTTAGTTGGGACCACTGTGGGGGTCTGAGCCCACAGGCCGAGTGAGAAGATTAGACTTACTCTTTGTGTTCCATGGAGCTATAACGGGTTTGCCAAGGAAGAAGGGTCCTGTGGCTAACTAAGTGGGTGAAACATACTGTACGTATCGTCCTTTTCTGACTCCTGAGCACAGGACTTGTCACTAATGTATTTGAGGCTCTGAGAAGTGTTACAGTGAAAAAAATATCTACCTACCCAACTTTGTACTTTGCAAAGTTTGCTGACTCTTAATTGCAAAAGAGAGTGTATGTCTGTGTATGTCTCCCAGATCATTACCATGTCATTGGACGCTGTTTGGAAAATGCTACTTTTTGAGGGGCTGTGTGTACTTGGTAACACAAGTGTGTCTGTGAAGGGCATAATGATAGATATTTAATACATTATATGTATAATTATATTAACACATGTACATCCCTTCCCCTCCTATTTTTCTGTGAGGCAAACTTTGAGGCAACACAATTATTTTAGTTTTAGTAACATAGGAACTTCTAAAAGCAATTTAAGTCTGTAGTTTAACTGTACAAGTTGAGGACAGGAGTATGCTGAGTATCAATTTTATTTTATATAAATGTTTTAAGATTAACACATTTAAATTTCCCCACTTCTCCATTTTTTGTTTTTCAGGAATATTGGTGTAATAGCCTATATGTTGGTAACGCACACATCCCCATTTGTGGGAGAAGATAATCAAGAAACATACCTCAATATTTCCCAAGTTAATGTAGATTATTCAGAAGAATCTTTTTCATCAGTTTCACAGCTGGCCACAGATTTTATCCAGAGTCTTTTAGTAAAAAATCCAGAGTAAGTAATATATTAATTTGTTTAAATACTGTTACAAAGTAAATAATAAATGTCTATTAAGAAAGTTTTATTCTAAAACAGTATAAAAGTATTAAAATATGATCTCAGATAAAATGGGGAAAGAGGTGTGAGAAATCATTAAATTGCAAATTTGTAACTTCAAACATGGAAAATATAAAATACACAACAGGAAATTCAGAGTGAAGAGAAAATTTGGGTTATTTTTCTCTCAACCTACTACTAATTCCTGAAATTCCCTAAAATAATAGGAATAGAAGGTTTGTAATATACATGGCTGGTTGTAAGACTTTGTTGTGAATGATTTATAGTTAAATAATTATAGTTATGTAACAAGTACAATTACTAGTTGTCAGATCTTTAAGGATCAGATGCTGTTTGCTTACTTAAGAAGGGACTTGAAATGTGGCTCAGGACTCTTAACCTCATTCGTTGGCAGTTTCAAAGTGGTGGGGAAGCTGACCCCCCTTTTCTTAACCAGGATCAGCAGTATTGACTTTAAAATGGCCCGGATATACTTAATGCAGAAGCTGTGTTATAGCGCCTTGAGCTGGAAGTCTGGTTTTTATACTCATCAGGTCTTTTATCTATAATAATTACTTAATCTCCTGAAGGACTCAGTCTCTTTAGCTGTTTAAGAAAAAAAAAACCTCATAGGTTTGTTAATTATTTTAATGGCTGATGCCCGAATAAACTGTCACTGGCTGTTTTGGACACAAATGGTTATTTAGTAGAAATAGTGGTAATACTGTTTGTTTCTGCTCATAGGAAGTTTTCATTTTCTTAAATATCTTTTTTACCTAGATTCTAAAATTTCTACAAATGAGCACAGTAATTTTTTTACAATTTGATAAAACATGAAAATAAAATCAAAGACTAAGGAAACATGATTTAATGGTAGTGGTGCTTGTGTGAAGGTTGGAGTTCTGATAGGTGTTTTCCTTACTTTTGAAATATTGTGATATTTGACTATATTACTTTCATAATAGAAAACAAAATTTAAAAACTCAAAATGTTAGATGAACATCATTAAAGAATAGCTTTTGTTTTAAAGATTTAGCAGTTACTGCTTTCAATAACACAAAATAATAATAGAGATAATAAATTATATATATATTTTCCTTCAAAGGGTCAATGAACCCGAGACAATAATTTTACTAATTTTTATTTGTGAGGCTAACATACATTCTCAAACTTTTTAACTAGTTTCATCTGTAAGCTCCATGATAAATTGAATTTTTAGCACATGTCAGAATTAGAGAAATTTCTAGGTACTTCAATTTTCCTATTTTTCCTTCTATACCATGAGTGTATGTTATTTTTATAATTTTTAAAACATAACTTGAGCCCTGGCTGACGTAGCTCAGTGGATTGAGCGCGGGCTGTGAACCAAAGTGTCACAGGTTCGATTCCCAGTCAGGGTACATGCCTGGGTTGCAGGCCATGACCCCCAGCAACCGCACATTGATGTTTCTCTCTCTCTCTCTATCTCCCTCCCTTCCCTCTCTAAAAATAAACAAATAAAATCTTTAAAAAAAACACATAACTTGATATTTCGAACTATAGACATTTCCAAGTGAGTTTTTAGTTCTCAATTTTTCCTTGGTATTTTCTTTCAAAGGAAAAGACCAACAGCAGAAAGCTGCCTTTCTCATTCTTGGCTACAGCAATGGGACTTTGGAAATTTGTTTCACCCTGAAGAAACTTCCAGTTTCTCTCAAAGTCAGGATCACACAACAAGGTCCTCAGAAGACAAGACTTCAAAATCCTCTTGTAATGGCACCTGTAGCAATCGAGAAGACAAAGAGAACATCCCCGAGGACAGCAGTATGGTTTCCAAAAGATGTCGCTTTGATGACTCGTTGCCCAATCCCCATGAACTTGTTTCAGATTTGCTCTGTTAGCACTTTTCTCTTTGACTCACTTGGACTGAATTTGAAATTTGAAATTCACTTGAGTGTGTGATATGGTTTGTAGCATCATATATGGCTTGTTTATATTGTAAATGCACTTTGACATAGAAAAGTGTAGGGATTGTTTTAATGTTAAATTACTAGTTACTAGCATAATTTCATTTCCTACCCTGAGGTACCAACTATGCAAAGAAGAAAATATTTAAATATATGACCAAAAGTAAAAGTGCATGTGAGTTTACATGTTATTGGAAGAATTCAGGTTCAGATGGGTTTATTAAAATGTTTTGTGTGTCAGGAAAAAAGTGATTTGAGTTATATTATGGCTGATGTAAACAGAACAAAACTGAAGACATTTGAATTTAATAGGTTTTCTAAGGTAAGTCCTATACCATGCCTCTATTGAGAAAAAATGTTTAGGGTAACACTGTCAAGCAAGAATATGTACAATTTTATAGATGTTCAAGAGCTGTTTTACATTTGAAAATGTTTTTTGATCACGAGTATTTTGAAATGACATAAAATTTCTATTATATATGATCTGCTGTGGGATAGATTCTTTAAGCAGAGTGGGGGACTTAGAAACCTGAATGGGATATTCTGTACAAGTTAGAGGAGAGAAAAGAGTGGCATGGCATTTTTTAATTCGAACATGTTTGGCCCACTGTCAGTATTCTTCAGATGTGATAAGGTCTGGTGGATGGAAAACATAGGGTATGCAAGTGTATTTTCATCCCCTAGAGCTTCTAGAGTAGAACACTTAGGTAAAACCAAATGTGCTCCATATTCAGTCAGCCACACATATTTGTTGTGTGTAGAAGAAAATGCTGACAGACTTAGGCAACTTACAGAATTTCAGATGTCTTCTTAGTCTTGAAATACAAGCCAGTCATTCAGAGTTCTAAAAGTATGCATTAAAAAATCCTCACAGTGCAGTAGAACTAAACAGTATCAGAGTCAGCACAATACCTGTGATCATAAAACGTGATGACGTCAAGCTCTTCTAAAGTTCTTCTGTAAAATTTCCAGTGACATGAGGCTCAGCACACGGCTCTCTGCAGAGTGGCCTGTAATGGCCTTTTGCTGGGACCAGTGCAGGTGAGAGTTTGCAGACAGCAGAATGTTTGATCAGTGGCCGGTGACTATGTTCAGTCCTAAAATGAGGAGTTACTCCTTTTGGGGTAATCTTTGGTCAGACTTCCCACCTGGTGGCTATTAAAAAGTCTGTTGTCATGTTAACATAATTGTAATGTCATAACCATGTTACTGTAGCAAAAGAAATTGTTTTAGACTCAAAAATCCTTGAGTTTCCCCCCTTTGGATTATATATTACTTTAAAACCTTTAATTTGTTGAAATTTGGAAGACTCCACATAACTTAAAACTGCACTTTATCTGGTTAAATGGTCAGTCCCTTTTACATCTCCAGCATTTTTTGAAGGAAAGTTATTTCTGTTTGTGTATGTGCGTATGTGTATATTATAGGTCTGTGTATATATGTGTAGATAGATAAAATATAGCCTATAGACAACGTTCTCTTAGACATTCTTCCCTCTATATTGTGCTCAACTCAGGTGCCAAAGTAGCTCTTGTCTTATGACATATGAATATACATTTAAATTCTTTAAGTTGTAGCTTGTTGGGTCAGTAAACAAACTAAATCAGGCTTGTGTATATGTAAAACTGATGAGTGTTTTCTAAATTGTTGATTGTCCATTTATTTGCCTTCAGTATTAAACTAATGCAGGTAAAGCTTCGTAAGTCTTTGGAGAAAGAGGAAATGATTACTTTTACAAAAGACTGTTATATATTTAAATTTCTAGAGGAGTTGTGATATACTAAAAAAATCAAGAAATATTGGAATTTTGAATTATAAGCTAGTTCTTAAAAAATGTTTTATACTGGCTTTCTTAGGAATCTTAAAATAGTTATATACTTCCATTAGTTAATAGAATACACAGAGTTGTGAGTTTCCAGACCTTTTCTCTTAACAATTTTTATTGTAAAAATGCATCTAGTGGATGTACAAGCAGTATAAAAGTTCATTTTTTTCATAAGGAAGAGTTTAAATATTTTCACTGATTAAAATGTGAAAATAAAGTATATTAATCTTTAGAGAGAACTTATTAACAAATGACTCAAGTCTTACTCTTTTTCTCCTAGGATTGAAAGCAAATGTCTATCAAAAGCAGATGATGTATCTGTATTTCACTAAAGCAGGAACCTAGAGAGCCCCTCTGAAGTGAATGTATGTGTGTAACATTTAAACACATCTGAAGATTAATGTTAAATTCTGATGAATTTATAAATTTTAATTTGCTTTTTGGATAGAATCCCTAGAGAGATGAGATTGAAAAATAGAACTGTAGATGACAATTATAACTGTCATTTTAATTTTTCCCCCCACATAAAGTTAATCTAACTCTGAGTAGTAAAATTATAATGGTACTTTAAAGAAGTCAAGCAGTTCCTTTTCTTCATTTGTAATGAGATAAGGTGCCTGTGCCGTAATATAAATCAACACATTGCTTTCTTTATCAAGAAAGTCTTGATATAAAAAATAAAGTCAGCTGATTTAATGATATAATTGATTTTCATCCAGCACAAACTCTCTCTTTCATTTTAGATTGGTTGCAAATAGTTCATGGGCCATACTTTGAATAGCCTCGCTCTAAGCAACTTTTATAAGTGTTGGTATTTTATAACTGTTTACGTATCTTCTGTTTATTTTTAAATTTTCAGTTGGATATCTTAGGAACTTCCTTATTCACTGTTGTGTAAACAATTATACCTTAATTTCAACTTGTATTAAAATTAAGTTATTGAACTTCCAGTTTGGGAAATTATAAGCTTATAATTTGATAAAAGTTTAAAACTTTATACTCTTTCATTGTAAATTTCACACGAATTACAACTGCCCTCCATCTTAGCTTTCATTGTATAATCATGTTGCTTAAGGCATATCAAATGACATTGTTATAAATCCTTCAGTAAAAAACAAAAGAACAAAAAAACTGTTACATCAACTTAGTGATCCTTTTGGTTCAAAATTATAATGCACTGTTTACGGTTGTCTTTTTTTTTTTCAAGTATTTCTAAGTGTGTTATTAAAAGCAAACCTTCTTGCTTGGAGGTTCTAGCCTTTGATCCACATCATCTTTGTACTTCCTTTCCAATACGGATACGTTTTTAGATCTTGTCTGTTGGAAAAGTCATATAAATTTGTAAACAAGGTCTATTCTGTGGTAATAATAGATACTTTTTAAGAAAATGTCAGTGAATGGCTACTACCTGTTGCATAAAGATGAATAAGAAATTCTAATTCATCAAAAGTGGTTGAAGTGTTTATGGCTTTTTTTTTTAGTTTAAATAAATGGAATCTTTTTTAAAAAGATGAAGAATTCCTCAAGAAGTTTATAATCTGGTTGTGTACTATGGTACAGCCAATTCCCATTATTTATGGTAGTTCTGTTCTATAAATTTCCTATAAACACTAAATACAAAGCACTGCTTCTAGGAGAAATACAAAGTTCCTGAAAGCTCTTTATAACATTTTTGTTAACTGACCAATATATAACCTGGTTTTATTATGTTATTGTTTAAAGACATTTAATATATAGTTGATTCATTAACATTGGATGCACTACTTGGCACTGTAACGCATGCCTGAATGAAGCTTATCTAATATGTGCATTTTTTCCCCATACGGCACACAGTAGCCTTGTGCATAGGAACACTACATAGTACTTCAGAACTGTGATTTGGGACTATTTTAAATAGTAAAATCACTAACAAAAATGCAGAGAATAGCCCTGGCTCCTGTAGCTCAGTGGATTGAGCATCAGCCTGCAAACCAAAGGGTCACTGGTTCAATTCCCTGTCACAGCACATGCCTGGGTTACTTGCCAGGCCCCCAGTAGGGGGTGTGTGAGAGGCAACCACACATTGATGTTTCATTCCTTCTCATTCTCCTTCCCTTCTCTAAAAAGAAATACATCTTTAAAAAAATGGTGAAGTATTTAAAAATTTTTTCAAGAAATGCAGAAAACATGACACTAACTAGACCGCAAAAGGACAGCTGTCTTATGAGAACTGAGAAGGCAGATTGTCGCCTTGTTCAACCTCAGCTGGGAACAAGTATATCCGACAACTCAAATTTTTCACCACTGTGAACATGTAGGCAAGTGACCATGGAAACATCATGCATGTTGATGTGGTGGTTACAAATACATTTTAGCAGGTAGGTGAATTTGGAAATAGGGAATCCATGAATAACAAGGGCCAATTGTACATGCTAAAATCACCATGTAAGAGGTATGAAGTGTAATGAGAAAGAGGTGGTGTGCAGAATTTGACAATTGAATCTGTAGGAAGGAGAAATTGATGCACTGGAAATTTCTAATTGTGAACATTTTCTGTTCCATATCTTATTTTCTTTTTTTTTTTTTTTCCAGAATTCCTTTCTTTTTTTTTTTTTTTAAAGACTTTATTTATTTATTTTTAGGGAGGGAAGGAGGAGGGGGAGAGAGAGAGAGGGAGAGAGGGAGAGAAACATCAATGTGCGGTTGCTGGGGGTTATGGCCTGCAACCCAGGCATGTACCCTGGCTGGGAATCGAACCTGGGACACTTTGGTTCCCAGCCCGCGCTCAATCCACTGAGCTATGCCAGCCAGGGCTTATTTTCTTTTTCTAGAGCATAGACATTCCCAGATTTTCTTTTTAGTCCAAATTTTTCTCCTGGCACTGAAGTGATTTGTCTTGTCTTTTTTCTTTTGGGTATAATAAAGTACCCTCAAGTACAAAGTAGCTGCAAGTAAAATCATGACCGTATTCTCCCTTTTTGTATCACCTCCTCACCCAAACTTCTGGCTTCACATTACCTTCCTTAGTTAACAGTGCTATTTACCCACACATCACAGCTGGAATTCTCTAGGTGTCATTCTAAAAATTATCAATTGTACCTCTTTCAATCATTTTCATCAATGATATCATTTTGTATATCTTAGTCATTTCCTCTTGATTCTTATATTTTGAAAACACAGTTGGGTACACATTCTTTTCATTTTGGTCTAGATTCTTTAGATCATCTAGGAAGGAGTTAGCAATCTTTCTATAAAGGTCCAGTTATTAAATATTTTAGGCTTTCTAAGGCAGACAGCATCTTGTCACAACTACTCAGTTCTGCTATTGGAGCGTTAAGACAGCCATAGACAAAATGCAAATGAATGGGTGTGCCAATAAAACTTTATAAAAACAATGGGTTTCATTTAGTTTGTTGACTCTGATCTAGATTATTACATGATATTCTAACTGGTTTTCCTAGTACTAGCATAACAGATGGGAGGAGAGGCCAGAAAGAGGGCAGTGAGTCTCATCTGAACTGTTTTAACAAGCCGACTTTCAAGAGGAAGAGGACAGAGAAATGGTTGTTGGATGTAATGATTTCTCTATAATCATGAGTTTGTACATAGTTGAGAAAATTGTGAGGAAGTAGAGGCCACAGGTATATACTGCTCTTCCAAGAAATCTAGAGGAAGAGGAGGAGAACAATGGTTTGTATTTTTAAAAATGTTTTAGTAGGCGAAGAGGAGTCCACACAGGGACAGCAATTGAAGCGCATATGAGTGCAAGATGATTAAAGATAGAAAATACCAGAGAGAGTGAAGGGTTCCGAAGTATAGCTGACTGGGTCAACCTTGGCTAGAATAAGGAAAAACATTTTTTCCTGAAAAAATAAAGAAGGTGGATGGCAATAGAAGCATGAAGTAAGGGTTTCCTTGCTGAGAAGTCTGCATGTAGTCATCTGCTGAGAGAAAAGGGAGTGGAGAAGGGTGTGCCTTGAAGAGTGAAGATTTGGCAAAAAGAGAACAGAAGAATCTTTGAACAGTATTGGTCAAATAAGTGAAGCTTACGCTGTATCAATAGAAACAGACATTAAATACCGGACATGTTAATTTGTGATTAAAGCATGTGCCCAAATCTTGAAATACTAATTTACAATTTCTATCTGTATTTTTTTCCTTTTATGTCAGGAGACTGCTTTGCATCAGGGGAAGTAGTACTCAAAAGAATTTTTAAAAATTCCACTGAGACTTTTATTTGCAAATACATAAATCTATCAAGAAAAATAGTATGGAAAGAGTGGAAAAGTCTCAAAAGGTAACAAGGAGAGAGGGATCTTTGAGGTTTTGGAGCAGTAAGAACTTTGCTCAGTACTCCAGTGTATGTTGAAAATTGTTGGACCTTATAGATAATGATCCAAGGCCAGGAGTGTTATCTGGGGTTAACATTGTGGAATGAATGTGACTTTGGAGGGAGAAGATAGCATTGAATCTGAGAAGAGTTTCTCACGTGGGCTTATTAGTTTTTTTTTTTTTTTTTGGCTTTGGACAACAGCCTCATGAACAGAATGTTCTTATTAGAAAAACAACGGTAGAATGCATATGGCTGGTTCTAATAGTGTGTCTTGGTGGAAGCTGAAAGCGTACAACTAAAGTAAATCTCTATGTAATTCAACCACTGATGAAGATCGTAGGTTGGCTAAAACACCAGCTATAGCCAGAACTCTTCTCCTTTGCCTCCAGTACAGAGGCTATTCTAGCTCACTTGGAGCTAGGGGTGACCTGACTTTTGCTGAGCAGCTTCTGAAAGGCATTTGATTCCCGAAGGAAAACCAGAAATGCTCACAACCCCACACCTCCCCACCACCTTGTAACTGTGAAGGAAAGAACAAGGGAATCCCGGAGATGGTGGCCTTGACATTGTTTCATTGAAGCCACTGGAGCAATGGCAGCAGTCATCTTACTGACTTTTCAGAATGTCATTTTTTAAAATGTCCCATTCGTTAAAGCCACTTGCTTTTGAGTTTTCTGTGATTTGCACTGAAACCATCTTAATTGACACAATCATCAATGTTGTCCAAACTCATATCCTTCATAATGTTATGAGTGTATGGCAAAGAAAGAAAGCATGTGTACCCAATTATTTTTGGAAACACCATGTTCAACTGTGTTAAAGATGCACTTTCACTACAGGATTCCTTGGAGGCTTTAGTTTACACTGGGAATCCCCAAAGGAGGAACCAGCACGTAGTGGGACACTTACTTGGAAAACACAGATTCCAAAGCAATGTAGCCCAAGGATCTCCAAAGATCTGCTTACCCAGAAATATAACAAGTTATTCTGTGAAAACCAGCTCTTGTATTTGAGAAGGGACTGGGAAGGGCAGGCTCCTTCTCTTGATCCAAGTAATAACACTTTCAGTTGCCCTCTTTGTAGCACTGTAAGCTTCATACTTACTAGAAATCACCATTAGATTCTGGTACAACACACTGATTCTCATGGGCCATCACTCTTGAAGATGTTTCCTTGACAGAGAGTCATGGGCATAGCTTTCTGCTGGGAACTCTGAGCTTGACCATGCCTTGGCTTCCAAAACCAGCAGCAGGCTGCGTTCTCACAGCTGCTTCATTCCTCTCTATCAGTTGAATTCAATATAGGAATTGGCTTGTGTGATTATGGAGGCTGAGAAACCCCACAATCTGCCACCTGCAAGCTGGAAAACGAGGAAAGCTGGTATAATTACAGTCCAAGTCTGCAGCCTGGAAAACCAGGCTGATGTTGAGGGCAGGAGAAGATGGATGTCTCAGCTCAAGCAAAGAGCAAATTCACCCTTCTACTTACTGCCTTTTTGTTCTATCCACGCCCTCAGTGGATTGAGTGATGCCCATCCGCATTAGTGAGGTCGATCTACTTAGTCTACCAACTCAAATGCTAACCTCCTTGAGAAACACCCTCAGAGACACGAGTAGAAATGTTTCACTAGCTATCTGGGCATATTTTAGCTCTCTTAGGTTGACACAAAAGTATTAACCATCATGGCCCTTTCCACATCCGACATCTGCTTTATTTATCAAAATTTTACTGTAAGAATAGAAAAGTTCCAACATTTTCCCCAGGCAAAGTTTCCTCACTACACACATACACAAGGTTCTCTATTTTCATATTATATGGCAAAGTAAAAGTTTTACTTACAGGAAAGAAACTGATCAATGGAACAGAATAGCAAGCCCAGAAATAAACCCATGTCTCTACAGTCAACTAATATTTGACAAAGGGGGCAGAAACATAAAATGGAGTAAAATAGCCTCTTTAACAAACAGTGCTTGGAGATCTGGACTGGTACATGCAAAAAAAATGAAACTAGACCACGAACTTACACCATACACCAGAATAGACTCAAAATGGATAAAAGACTCAAGCCATGACACTGTAAAAGTCCCGGAGGAAAACACAGGCAATAAAATTTCAGATATCCTACACAACGATATTTTTACCAATACATCCTCTAGGGCAAGGGAAACAGAGGAAAAAAATAAACAAATGGGACTACATCAAATTAAAAAGCTTCTGCATAGCTAAAAAAAAGAAAAAAGAAAGGGGATCTGATTTCATGGGAGAACATATTTGCTGATGATACATCAGACAAGGGTGTGATCTCCAAAATATATAAAGAACTCATATGACTCAACACCAGGAAGACAAACAATCCAATTAAAAAATGGGCAAAGGACATGAAGGGACATTTCTAAGGAGGGCATATAGAAGGCCCGTGGGCATATGGAAAGGATGCTCAGCATCACTAGCCATCAGAGAGTTGCAAATTAAAATCACAATGAGTTATCACCTCACACCTGTCAGAATGGCCCTCATAACCAAATCAACAAACAACAAGCACTGGTGAGGTTGTGGAGAAAAGGGAACCCTAGTGCAATGTTGGTGGGAATGCAAACTGGTAAAGCATTATGGAAAACAGTATGGAAATTCCTCATAAAACTTAAGATAGAGCTGCCTTTTGACCCAGTGATTCCACTGCTGGGAATATACCTTAAGAATCCTGAAACACCAATTCAGAGGAACCTATGCATCCCAGTGTTCATAGCAGTGCTGTTTACAATAGCACTGGGAGGAAAAGAAAGGGGAGGACCTAACTAAAGAACAAGCATGCAGCCCTGGCTGGTGTAGCTCAGTGGATTGAGCACGGGCTGGGAACCAAAGTGTCCCAGGTTCGATTCCCAGCCAGGGTACATGCCTGGGTTGCAGGCCATAACCCCCAGCAACCACACATTCATGTTTCTCTCTCTCTCTATCTTCCTCTCTGCCCTCTCTAAAAATAAATAAATAAAATCTTTAAAAAAAAGCAAATGGATGTAAATCCTTAAAAAAAAAAAAAAAAGAACAAGCATGCATGACCCACGGACATGGACAATAGGATGTGTATTGACTATGGGACCGGAGTGGTGAATGGGGCAGGGGAGAGCAATGGGGGAATGTTGGGGCAACTGTAATAGATCAACAATTAAAAAAATAAAAGAAAAAAGAATAAAATTGATCTCACAGATTGTTGAAATCAATTAAGTCCTTTCCTTTAAAATATATTGTTACTAAGAAAATTGTTGGAGAATCTCTAATGGACAGGGTAATGCAAGCATAGTCAGAATCAAATGAATAATGTCTCACGTTTAGGTCCCATGCCAACCGTATGCTGTGGTCGGTCAACTTTCAGAATAAGCAAAAGGGAATATTTTATAATTAGTCAAAGGGATTTCGCCCTTTGTGGTTCACCACTGGAATTTAAATTTAGTGATTCTAATATCCCTTTGAAAGGCCAAAAGAAAGATATATGCTAATTATACCAATATTTCTAGCCAGATGGTAAAATACAACTAGGTCACTAATTACAGACATAACTGTCTACAGTCACTCTACCTATACTGAATAGTAAGCAAATGAGTACAAAATGTTTGTGAAGAAAATTGTAAGATATAATTTTGAACAAATAGAACAGCAGATTCTCCATGTTACATAAGGCATTTCATAGCCCTTCCTTCCTCCATAAATCAATCATTAAAAAATCCAAGCGGTTTCATGATCTTCCCTGGTTATAATGAAATTAACTGCCTACATATGCACACAAAGTCAAATTTTATAGATGAAACATTGTGATTTATGTGTTTCTTCATCTGAAAGAAGTTGTTAGCCCAATTTATTAACAACGTGATTGGCTTTTTAATTGGGACTTGCACAAATAGGCTTCTGAAATAAATGAATATTTAAATAATCACAGACTAAAGACCATTGAAAACAAATTATAAAGAGAGAAAAAGAGCTGGGCCATTTATTTGGAGTTCTTTTTGGCTGCTTTAACCTGGGTGAACATCAATTACTTCTTTCTCTTACAAAACAGCAGTAATCAACTGTTTTGCTGCTTTGATTAGTTCTGGTCTTAACTCATTTAATACTGATGATTAAGCATGGGATACTGCAAATAAACCTGTCTCCTTTCTCCCCAGAAATAGAATACTTGCAATGGTCAATGGCTGGAGTCTTTTATATACCTAAATTTGTAAGAGATTTAATTAGCTTGGCTTTGCTCCAGTGGCCCAAACGACAGGCTCAAATAGTCCCACAACATCGTATCTAAGATGCAGTTTAATTTTGGAAGGTCTTTACAGTATGTGTTTATAAAATGGGTGTTTGTGTGTCTATATAAAAAAATATTGCCTACGGGTATGTCTGTATTCAGAGATACATAAGATATAAATTAAATGAGTAAGAATAAAGTTTGCTAAAGGCCCATTATGAATTATAAATTACATCTAGCTCTTTTATTCATGCTTTTTCATCTAATTTTCACTGCAACCTTGTAAATCAAATATTATCTTTATTTCATAGGTGAAACAGTTTCTCAGCATTACCTAATTACCACATGCAGGGACTTGAGCTCACATCCATCTGGCTTCTTCGAATGCCTTCTTTGCCTTTTCTATCCCACCAGATTTGAATTAAGTTTTCCAGAGTTAAATCTGAAAACTAGAAGAAAGTGATTGGAATCTGTATCATTAAAAAATATTTGGATAAAATTTTAACTTAGGTTGGATTAAAACCTAAAATTATATCACAAAGCCAATTACTATCGGGGTAGAATAAATTACAATATTTACAGCATTACAGAATGTAGTGTTTGCTAAACAGAGAAACATGAATAATTCACTAGTGTTTCCTAGTTAGTCATTTGTACTCTCCAAATGAGTCTCGCATAGACTGCCTGTATTCACGCCCAATTTGCTGTATGAGACACATAACTCCGGATAAAATGAGTCTTTGATAATTCTTTATCTACGATGTCTGAGAACCCTCTGGTACAAATAGCCTTGGTGGAAAGAACTGCCGGCAGAACTGGCCCCGAGGCGGCAATGCTGGGCTCCCTCGAGGAAGCACAAGATCTCCCGAGAGAGGCGAGGCAAGTGGCCGGAGAGGAGCGGGCGCCGTGTTAACCAGTTCGGTTTTTCCTTTCAGGTCAGGAGGTACCATTAAAGAGTTTTCCGTGAGAGTTTCCTATAATCATGTTTTGTGGTTTAGGAAGATCATTGTTTCGGTGCTGTGGGCAGGACGTACTGAAACGGGGTGAATCTGAAGGCGGAGGAGACCCCCGGAGGCGCGTTATTCGGACGTCAGGAGGTGAGGGTGGCCGAGGAAGCCGAGAGAAACGGACAGATGCAGGAGAGTTAAAACGGATAGAGTTTTCTAATTCTCTGGATATGTAAGATGAGGGAGCATATAAAGAGGATTCTCAATTTTTTTGTTTGTTTGTTTGTTTGAGCAACTGTTTGGATGACTGTGTTTAGTAACACTGGGAACCCTGAAGGAGGAGCACTGTTGAAGGGATGACGAGTCTGGTTTTGGGTGTGTTCACTGTGGTGCTGGTTTTTGATTACAGGGATTTGGAACTCAAAGGTGTGGCCAGTCGTGGAGATATAAACTGAGGTGTTGTCACCGCCTAGCTGATTAAGGTGACTAGCCTGGAGCGGGCCAGTGACATTGAGCAACGCACTGCTATGCCTTCCATAATACTAGAGTCATACTAACTTGCTTTGAAGCCAGGTCTTCAGCAGGACATGGCTTGGAAGAAGAAGAGAAAAGTGATTGGATGACAAATGGAAAACATTCAGAATGTTTTTCAATAGAACATCCCCCGTTCTTATCAAGAGAGAGAACAATTTAAGCAGTTTGGGGTGGGGGGGTAGGGCACTCACACGTTCAAGGGTAGCACAGCAGGCGTGGTGGTCGATAAAACCCATCTCCACTTTTGTGAGCACCCCATTTACTTTCTCTCTCTGTGTCCCCTTCCCAGTTCCTTGAAGTCTGTGTACTCCAGTTCTTACCTTCTCATGAGAATCTGTTCTCAGAAAGGATCTAAAATATTGGGCTGACTAAAAAGTTTATTTAGTTTTTTTTGTAAGATGGCTCTAGGAGCATTTAGTTGTCTTTAACTTCATTTTAAACAACTTTATTAGGTTGTATGGTGACAGCTGCCATATAAGAGTGCATGTTTTAAAAACATCAAAATTTGTGAATTTTTGTGTAGCCATTTTAATATTGAAGATGAAAGAAAATACACAACATTTTTGGCATATTATGCTTTATTATTTCAAGAAAGGCAAAAACAGAACTGAAACAAACAAAAGATTTGTGCAGTGTATGGAGACGGTGCTGTGACTGATCGAAAGTGTCAAAGGTGGTGTGTGAAGTTTCATGCTGGAGATTTCTCGCTGGACAATGCTCCACAGTTGGGCAGATCAGTTGAAGCTGATAGGATCAAATCGAGACATTAATTGAGAACAGTCAGCATTCTACCATGCAGGAGATAGTTGACATATTCAAAATATCCAAATCAATAAAGTTATTGGTGGAAGTGAAAAATGTGTTGTTTATTTTGCAAAAAAAACTAAACAAACTTTTTGGCCAACCCAATATATTCATGCAAGAGTGAAAATGACTAAGATAAGCTTTAAAAGTTACCCTTAGTGGCAGATTATATTTTCTGGGAAATAACCACAGAAATATTTATAATCCCTCAGGTTCGTCCACCGCCTCGCCACTCCCCTACTCCACCCCAGGACGTGCGACTGCACAAGTTGGTGTCACTTGTGAACTGTCAGAGAGTTGTGACAAATTAAACAAACAAGTGCCAACTAAATCAAACTGGTCAGACTACATTCATTCTTAGAAAGGTGAGAAATGGAAATAACCTCACTGTATATGAGACTTATAGAGAGTTTTTGCCAACCTTTATCAATGTCTGAGCTTTAAAACTAAGTAAATCTGATTCCAGTCCCTGGACGGGGAAAGCTCACATTCACTTTGAGTTTATAGTAAAAGCCTATGCATTAGATTAATTTCTCTCAAAAATAATTCTGCAGTTTCACTCAGGTAGCCTCGTTCCAAAGTCTGTTTTTAAAACGGCAAGCATTGGTGGGTCAACCATCTGAAACCTGACTTTAGTGATACTTTAGTGATTCTCTCTTGTGTTTAAAAGATCATCTCAAACACTTATAAATAAATTTGATACCAAAGTATGCTTTGCATTTAGGAAAACTATATTGCCACGTATATGGTGGGTTTATTTTTAGTACCTTTTAAACTATGCAAAATGAGCCAAAGTCTAAACATGTTTTGTAATGTGCTAAGAATCCTCTATGAAAAATGAGCCGAAGGTGGAACATGTTCTTTTTAAATAACTATTTTGTTGAAATGTAATTCACATATACACACTTGACTCATTTAAAGTGTCTGATTCAGTGATTTTTAGTATATTCACAGAATTGTGCACCCATCACCTCCATTTAATTCCAGACCATTTTTATCTCCACACAAAGAAATCCTGCACCTGTCGGTAGTCACGCCCTCCCACCCCTCTCAGCCCCAGGCAACCACCAAACTCCTTTCTGTCTCCATGGCTTTGCCTATTCTGTACTTTCCATATGAATGAAGTCATAAAATAAGTGATCTTTCATAACTGGCTTCTTTCACTTAGCATAATGTTTTCAGGATTCATTCATATTGCACCATACACACACACACACACACACACACACATAAATACTACATTCCTTTTAATTGCTGATTAATATTTCATTATATGAATATATCACATTTATTTATCCATTCATTAATTGGTGAACATTAGGCCTCTTTCTACTTTTTGGTCACTAAAAATAATGCTGCTGTAGCCCTGGCTGGTGTGACTCAGCGGGTTGAGTGTCAGCCTGCAAAGTGAAAGGTCGCCAGTTCAATCCCTGTTCAGGGCACATGCCTGAGTTGCAGGACAAATCCCCAGTTGGGGGCATGCCAGATGTTTCTGTCCCTCTTCTTCTCTCTCCTTTCCCCTCTCTCTAAAAATAAATAAATATAATCTTTACAAAATAATGCTGCTATGGACAAGTTTTTGTGTAGACATATATTCTCATTTCTCTTGGATATGTACAAATAGAATTACTGGGTCATATGATAACTTCATGCTTAGCCTTCGAGGAACCACCACACTGTTTTCCAAGTGGCTGCACCATTCTACATTCTCATGGGCAGCACCCCAATTCTTTCACACCCTCCCCTACATTTGCTATTGTCTTTTTGATTATTGCCATCCTAGTGGGTATGAAGTAATAACCCTTTGTGGTTTTGATTTGCATTTTCCTGATGATTAAAGATGTTGAGCATTTTTTTATATTGGCCATTGGCATATCTTCTTTGGATAAATGTCTAGTCAAACCTTTTGCCCATTTAAAAACCAGGTTATTTATCTTTTATTATTAATGTCTAGGAGTCCTTTATATATTGTAGGTACAAGTCTCCTTCATTTTCAATGAACTGTATCAAATAAAATAAATATTAGATAAATCAAAATATCTGGTGTCAGCACCCAAAATTGAGATATATATATATATATATATATATATATATATCTCAATATACCTTACAAAACACATAGGTTCAATTCTGTCATGTTCTAGCAAGAAAACGTCCTAATTACTTGCAATAACAAACCACTCAGAGTGTACAAATGTATAAAAGTGTGCAGAATCTAAAGAAGGAAACAGTTAAGCAAATTATGGCATATCTATGTGATAAAACATCATGGTGCCTTCACAATGATAATTATGAAGTATTCTCTGTGACCTTGGAAACATTTCCATGATATGGTAAGTAAAAACACACACATACACACACACTACACTCTCAATTATGCTTAAAATAAGTAAAAAAAAAAAAGGGGGGAATATGCTTGTATGTTAATCATGTCCATCCCTGGCAGTGGAAGGACGGGTGGTATTTTTTCCTTGCTTTCCAGTTATCTATTGAATTCAATAAGTGTGCATTTTTTTAATAATTGAGCATTTGATGGGGTAGCGAAGTGGACTTAGCAGTGGTACAAAAATTATACAACTAAAATGACATGCTGTTTTTGACAGATTGTGATGATTTTGGAAGCATATGGTTTTTCATGCTACTTTATTATATCTTTTTGAGTAATGCTGGGGGTTAGAGTTATTTTACTTACACAATCCCACAACCATTTATCTTGGACTTTATTTCTCCAAGTGCTTAAGATGCGTCTTGGAGGATAGCTTGGGATACTGAAACATATTTCCTTGTTCAGAAACAACATTTTATAGTGCTAATGCACTCCTCTGCTTTGAAATATCTATGAAATCCTGATCAAAGACAAATTTCCTTCGCTTGTTATTTTTTTTTTGCTTCATATATTATTAAAGGAGAGGCCCATAAAGCTTTGAAAACATATTTTAGGCCACAATAACTTGCAGCTTTGTTTCCTCAGAGACTGAGGTTATCCCCATGATGTAGGCAGGCAGCGGGTCTCTGGCCGCGGTTCTTGCAACTTCTGTCATCTCAAGACAAACCACTAATTGCTGAGGAATTCACTGGGAGCTAAAAAAGAACTTTTCTTCCTAGTGTACTCCTTGAGATCTCTAGCAGATTTCTCTTGTTCTCAGGCCCTGAGTTCTCATTATCCACAAGAGTTCTCATTCCCGACTCTCCACGTGAATGTACTCTAAAGCAAAACTGCTTTTAAAAACAGAATGTTCTCGTGGGTTTGGATCCACAGCAAGGCAGCGATGTTGGCGCAGAGCTGTGGACACATGTCCAGAACTGCTGTTTGTAAATGTGATAGCAATTTTGCTAAAAATAAGGACTTTCTTTGCAATTTATAGAGGTATGGATAGGAGGGAAACTGGAGTTGTCCTTTGTTATTCGCATGCCCTTTCATTTCCTGCTGTCTGCTGATGTTTCAAAGCCTCCCCACGAATTAAAGTTCCAGTGAGATTTGCCATAGTGGTTTCTTGGGAATGTCCATAAATATTTTTTTCTTTTGTTTTTGTTCTCAGCAGAAAGTGTTGCTTGTGATTATCCTTTTTCTAAATTATATCTCTTTTTGAGATCTGAAAATATAAGCCTTTGTGTTTTCAAGAAGCAAACAATTTTTTTTTTCCTGCCTGCTCAGGACTGAGGGGTTTTACCTTAGAAACATGAAGCTAGAGTTTTCAATGACTCATTCTACACGAAAGGGATAGTGAACTCACGGATGCTCTCCTAGCTTGAGTAAACTTTTCTTAACATTTTTCTTGTGAGTGACCATTGTTTTAGCAGGTCAATTATTTGACCACATAAAGCAGTCACTGTTCCCCGTGTTCAGTGCTTGAATAAATCCAGCCCTTCCTTGTGCTGGGACACCCATCTCTGGGCTTCAGCAACATTTACCAGTTTGCTCAGAGATTTTTATCCAGCCAGGGACGTAACAAGTTCGGTAACATTTAAACAACTTTAAAGAGGAAAAAAAAAAATCATGCAATTCAAAGAGGATCCCCTAAAACATAACCCTTGCTGGACTCTGGGTCCCAAAACACTGAATATGTTACTCCTCCAGGCTTTGCACTATTAACAGTGATGAACAGCACCTCTCCTGCTTTTTTTCCCCCTAGAACAAAAGGATTCCATTAAGGCAAACACACACACAGGAAAATAAAGGAGGAATGCAAGGGCATTTCCAAGTTCAATTCCTTTCCATGGATTGCACTTTCTCTTTCCTTGAGAATATTGAGGAATGTGGGTGGTTGTTGGCTAATCTTGGTATTTGACAGCCCTCCTCAGGTTTGGCCACATAGAACTGAGCAGGGGGCTTCAGATGTACCCACCATGTGATAAACTTATTGATGGGAATTATAGCTAAAGTTTATTGAGTGAGTATTTATTTGCCACATGCAATGCAAATTACACCTTTGTCATCTTTAAATCTCACCGCTAATGGAAAAGGTAGATATTATCATTATTCTTGTTTTGATGAAGTTGAAAAAGTTGGCAAAGGTTACACAGCCAAAGAGGGGCAGAGATGGGAATTTAGTGCAGGCTACTCTGGGTACCGATGAGTGTTGCGTTTTTCCCCCTATTATTTTGAATTCAGCTTCAAAAGTACTTACATCTGTCAGCTCTTCCTATTACTTCCACGTGCTTCCCACGGGCAGGAGTGCAGGTTTATGAATCCCAGCTGCCCACTGAAACAGTGTACAACCACCTCAGCAGGATGCAGAATGTCTAACAGGGGCACCAGAGTCCTACGTGTTTACAGTTTCCTTGACAAATACTGTATTCTAAGTTATTTGGACTTAAAGTGATAAAAAGTAGCACAATATAAATTTTAATAAAGTTACTTTCACAGGGACTATAAGGTGATTGCCAACATCTATTTGCTTTAATAGCATTTAGAAATTCATATCACTTTAAGAAGCATTGCATTATATTTTATACATTTTTAAAATATTTTATTTATTTATTTTTAGAGACAGGAAGGGAGGGAGAAAGAGAGAGAGAGAAACATCAGTGTGTGGTTGACTCTCATGTGGCCCCCACTGGGGATCTGGCCCACAACCCAGGCATGTGCGCTGACTGGGAATCGAACCTGCGACACTTTGGTTCGCAGCCCGTGCTCAATCCACTGAGCTACGCTAGCCAGGCCTTATATTTTACACATTTTTTATTATTACATATTTTATTATTTTTTTTCAAAGTGGTAAATGCATCTACCATAAAAATTTTTTAAAAACCCACAAAAACAAAAAATCAAATAGAGCTTAAAGATTTACTTAGGAATAGCCATTCCTAGCAGGGCAGTGTCTCTTTTGCTTAATATATTACAAATATATTGTTGCCACAAAGTATTATGACATTGTATTTAATGAGGACACAACATCATAGTATGGGTAGAGCATTTTTTTATTTAGCCAACCTTTTATTTTTGGACACTTAATTTTTAAAAACCATCTGCTATGAAAATAATGCAACAATTATACTTGAAGGCAAATCTTTGTGTACATCCATATTTTATGTCTTCAAGATAATTTCATAACAGTAGAATTTCAAGGTTAAAGAATATACAAAATATTAGTTTATTTTTCCTTCTGGAAAAATTTACTAATACTTTAAGGTCTAACAGCTGACTAAGAATGCCTGTCACTTCACCCTTGCCAACATTGGGTATTATCAATTTTCAATTAATGATCACTTTTATAGAAGAAAAGTAATATTTTATTCTAGTTTTCATTTCATTTGTCACTTTGAGGCCAAGCATCTTTTTATGGTTTATCAGCCATTTGTATTTCTCCTTTTATTACATTTTGAGAAGCAAGATTTCAAAAAAGAATAAGTTCAGTCTAAGCAATACCAAATATCCTAGAAATGGATTAATAAAAAAACCTTTAAATTATTTTTTCCTGTGGTCCTGTTACCTTAAACAGTCAGTTGGAGCACCAGGGGATCTCCACTCATTGGCCAAGATGGTGGCAGAGGGGGGTCTTACACTGAGGGCACCTTGTCAAAAGCTATAAAGATGGATGGATAGGGCCCTCAGCCTGCCAAAAGCTGGAAAGATCATTGGATTAGGAAAAAAAAAAAAACCCTCTCCATATTCCTGTAAGAACTTCAGGTGCGAACAGGAGGTTGAGATGAACTTTGAGATGGGACACCACCATTCTCCCAGGTTGTACAGCACCTGAATAAACCTCTTTTCTTTTTGCACCAATACCTGCCTTTGCAAGTTTGGCTTTTTGTGGCTCCAGGCAGCTGAATCTCAGTTTTTATAACAGTCCTCCTCATTTATTTAGATACCACAGCTATAGAATTGGGGGGTGAAGGGTACCTTAAGGTTTGACACCGAGATGTGGGTTTGGTCAGCCTGGTGAGCTTCATGCTCTGAGTGGACGTGCACATAGTAGGCACTGAATGAATGTTTGAAGAAACATGCATGGGGACGACAATGAGACTCAGAGCAGACCTTCTTCTGACCTGCCTCAAAACTGAAATGCTGAGTCACCAGGTTATCTGTGGCTACAAAAATATTATTGGCAAATAGCCTCAGCTATCAAATTCAGTTCCATCTGTAATTGAATTAGAGACCCACATTCTTTTCTCCAAGGAAACTGGTGTACCAGATCCTGCCTTTGATATTGGATAGTATTAACTGGGATTTCAGCTAATGAGCAAAGTTTCTATTTTTAAAAAAATGTCAGGGAAAAATATGTCAAGAGTCATAAGCATGAAAGAGTAGTAATATCATTATTTTCTATCTAACTAACTTAATAACTGGACAAACAGTGAGAAAGTTTCTGCCAAACAAATACAAATGTTTTGTCCTGAGGGATTGAGTTAAAGGTTTGTGGAATCTTAAAGGGTCCAAAACAAATGCAAAATGCAGATTTCAGATGGGGGCAGTTACAGGTAGAAGAAAGTCCTATGCAAACGTGCATATGTTTTATGTCAAAAAGAAAAGAACCTATTTCTGAAGGGCCAATATAATGCTAGCTATTATTCCCCACATGTAGTTTGTGAATTTTCTAGAATTTGAAAATTGTCATTTGCAACTGGAACATGCACTTCTGGTCCCTTCCCCACCCCGGACGCTCACTTGCATGCACACGTCCAGGCCAGGATCTCAGTTCCTCCGTGTGGAGAGCAGGACCAATGAAATGGCATTAGTTGGGTCAAGATAGCATAAAGTATATGATACAAAGTGGAGTCACTCATGTCAACCAAAATGGCTGTCAGTCAGCCATGACACTTTGGTTCAGGAAGGAAACTACCTAAGTCAGAGCAGACACATCTGACAAAGAGACAAAGATATCTGCCCACGTGGTAGAGCAGCTGTGTTTGCAGAGTGGGACCACCCATAGATAGGCTCCTGGGCAAATTCCCCAACTGCTAGCAACGGTGCCAAGAGATTTATCAAGAGACCCAGAGGGTGGAGTACACCACTTTCAAGGTATAACTGAGGCAGACTCCAGATCACTGCTGAGACAGCTGAGCTCCACACACCAGAGTGCTGCTCCACGCCACACTGATCGCCCTTGGCATCGGCTGATGGAGGCTCTGCCCTGCTGGACTGAGGACTTTGTCTGCCCTGCTGCCCACCTGGCTCTGGAGAGCCTCCCTTACAAGACGCTGACAACTCCCTTGCCCACCGTGCTGTCTCCTGGACCTGCAGACCGAGACTCTGGGACTCGGGTTTGTTATCCCCCATTGATTGCTCTGTGTGTGTTATATTTCTCTTAGATTGTTAGAGTGTGAGTGGGATATTAAGGTATGCTGATGTTCTACTTTGAGGGAACCTGCCCTTAATAAAAGCCTAGTGAATAGCATAGTTACCATATGTGACTCTTATCTATTCTTTGGTGCCAGGCTGCTCAGCAGGCAGCTAGCTGAGCAGTTGCCTGGTTGACTTATAGGGAAGACTACATCATGAATATACGGTCGTGACACTCCAGCATGGATTCCTCAAGGTAACCAACTTTGCATGTCCCACCTCCAACACTGAGTCTGGCACAGAGAAAGTGCTCATCAAATGTGAATCATGGAGCAAAAGAACATTTCTGCCCAGGCTTGCCAGAATAAAGATTCCAGGTAGGTGATCCTGGCCGTATCATTTCTACTGTCTGAAGACTGAGGCTGCTAGAATTGAGGCTTATTCAAGATTGTATAGTAGTGACAAAGCTGTAACCTGAATTCAGATATCCTGTTCCTAGAATTATTTTTTTAATTGCAAAAAAACCCCAGCTTATACATTTTAATGTATAACATTAAAAAAGTGAAACATTATAAAACTGAATGTTTAACATTATAAAAGTGAATTTATTAATAAATAAGGGTTATTTTCAAGCCTATATTTATTTTTACCTTGTCTCATTTCCCAAATAATTCAAAGCAACCTATGAATGTACAATGAGAGAGAGAGAGAGAGAGGATGAGAGAATGAAAAAAGATCACATCCTGAGAAATGCTTACTAAAAGTACCATAGCTCACATTCAGTGAGCTCTCTGTTCCAGGTAGAGCTCACTGAAGGTTAGCTCACTGAATGTTCCAGGCTGAGCCTGTGCCTTCTCTGTGCCAGACTCAGTGTTAGCTCATTGTTCTAAGAGCTATACATAGATCAGCTGATTCAATATACACAATGGCTCTGTGAGGTACGTACTGCCATTGTCTCCATTGTACAATCACAGGAAGTGAACCACAGAGAATTCCAGTAACATTCTCAGGTCGGGACATAAGCTGTGTTCTGCCTTCTTTATATCCTTAGGATCTGTACTTCTCCAACCTGTCTCCAGATGCATGTTCTGGGAAGTTATACCCCTAAATGTACCTTCACAATGGTCCTAAGAACAAATCTCTAGCCCCCTCTCTTGGACTTAATATTATACTTCCACTTTGGTAAATAAGTATTTATTAAGATCAGCACTTGTAAGAATTTTTTAGTTGTTCTCAGGAGGAGGCTAAATCCATATTAAACCTGGGCTCAAATTGCGAGCTCCCTTATTGACAAGTTGTGTGATCTGGGGCAAGGCACCTATCCCCTCTGTGTCTCAGTTTCCCCATCTGTCAATTTTCGATAATATTAGTAACTATCATCTGTTTTGTGTGAGTGTTAAATCTAACCATGAATGAAAAGAACTTAGCATAGTACCAGGCACATAGTAATAACCAGTGTTAGCTATTATTATTATAAGAGAATATAACACAGTCAGATCTTTACTTTTAGGTCCCAGTGTGGCCACATTCTCGGAAGAGAATCTGAATCATCAGGGCTAAGAAAATACAATCAGGCCTAACTAATAATCACTAAGTGTTTTCAGCTTAGTGCTCATTAAACCCTAGCTTTTGGTTCAATGGCCAGATCTACATTTGGTAATTCTAGTTCACTCAGACTCAGGTATCATGTCTTTGAAATTTTTACACCTACTGGTTTTCTAGGTCAGTCTACTGTTTTTTAAGTTTAGAAGTGTAATGCTAATTATAGAAATGAGAAATCATAGAAATGTACAAAGGGAAAAAAGTCACTTGTAACCTCGTCTTCTACCAATGGTGAGAATTGAATGAATTGTAATTCTTGGTGGTGGCTCTCGTCATTGGCCATGCACGGCCATCTTTCATTTTGTTTACTCATCATTATACAGTGCAATGACCCTCCGCCCTGCTAGGCAAGGAGAGTGTTGCCAGTAACTGACTTGCATCTGTTTGTTTTTCCCATTCCTCATGGACCCGGTGCCTTCCTGCCAGAGAGAACTGCTGTCGTCCCAAATTTTGCGTTCATCACCCACCCTTTTCTCCATTTTATCATGTACAGACACACACACACACACACACATGCACATATGTTGTCTAAATAATGTAATATTTAGCTTGGTTTGTTTTGATGTATTTAATGATAGAATATTAACATTCATCCATGTTGGCTTGCTTATATGACTGAAATTTATTCATTTAAAAACTTTTACCATGTACCTATACCACAATTTATTTATCCTTTCTCTTGTTAATGGGAATTTGAGGGATATATATATTTTTAGTCTTTTTTAAAAAAATAAGTATTTTCCAATGTTAAGATCAAATATAAAACACAATTTTGCTTCTGCCTTCTGCTTGCCTCTATGCTTTTCATTATATTTAACAATTTTCTTCTTTTATTAAGAATTTTAAAAATAATGTCACATTCAGTAGATATATCATATTTTACTTAATGACCTTGCTAATGAGATCTCCAATAGATTCTGAATATCTACCCAACTCTTGAGAATCAACCAACAAGAAAATAATACCACTGGAGGCACAAAGTAACAATTACTGAGCCTTGGTTCAGTAAACATATAGCTTGAGGCTCTTCTAAACAAAGAGAAATATTAAATAAATGAATGCACTTCCAGATCAGAAGATTTTGAGCACAAAGAGTGGGGGTTCCAGACATGTGCACACCCCAGCAGAAGGACAGACCTCCCCTGCTTGGGAACAGTTTCCTTTCCCAATGTCCTTGTGTGTGCTATATGCACCATCTACCGCCCCTCGTCTTCCTTACTAATGCAACCCACAAAGCAGGCTGCCAAGTCCTTCAGGAGGGGGAGCCTTCCATTGTTCAGGAGTGAATCACGTTTCCATTCCCCTTCTCAGATTGGTTCAGAAATAGGTGAGTCATTCAATTCCTGCTAATGCCACCAGACACAAAGTCAGCTTGGGGATTTCTGGGGAAATATTTCTGTAGCTTAAAAAGGGATGCATGAAAGAGTAATTGTGTCTTCCAAGGTTTGGACTTTAATGTGTAAGGATACATAGACCATTTTTGAACATGAGTGAACCAAACCTCCATGCTGAGAATGCCAGAGCAGAAATTTGGGTAAAACCTGCATCTCTGATAATGTCTTTGACTTGTTGAAATACTGTATTTTGCTGTGTATGATGCATACCCACGTTTTTGGAAATGTTATATGTGGGATTATTATACCCATGCTATGTAACCATTATACCCATGTATAATGTTGATCCTTATTTTTCCCTCAAAAATTTGGGCAAAAAAGTGCGCATTATAAATGGCAAAATACAGTAACCAACCTATAACAACTTGACGCTGTTACTCTGTCTTTAATATGTGAGATAATAGAATCCTTAGCCATTTAAGCCATTTTGAGTTGAAGCTTCTGTTATCTGCAGCAGAAACATCCAAACTAACATAAGGAGGTTGGGGACATGTCTCACTTTATCACTAAAAAATATTAGTTATTTAGTGCTGGGGCAACAAATTTTCACAAATTTGGCTTAAAACAACACATTTATTTTCTTAAAGCTCTGGAGGTCAGAAGTCTAAATTCAAGCTTTGACAGGGCTGAGTTCCTTCTGGAGGTTCAGGAGAGAATCCGTTTCCTTGTTTTTTATCTTCCATGATATCCTGAACTCTTTCGTTTGTGGCCTGTTCCTCCCATGCTACAACCTCTTACCTCCATCAGTATACCTCCCACTACTGACTCAGATCTCCTTCTGTCCTCATAAGAACATTGGACTTCCATAGAGAGTCCAGGATAATCTCCCCACCTGCACATTTCTATCTTAATCACACCTGCAAAGTCCATTTTGCCATATAAGGTTACCTAGACACAGGTCCCAGGGATTGGCGATGGACCTTTTTGGGCATGGGGAGGACCATTATTCAACTTACCGTGTCACATAAACTGAACAGACCTCGGAGACAAAAAGGATGACAGCGGCTGTCGCAGTCAGATCACCCATGCACACTTGCAGGGGGAAGGAGTGGGATGAAGACGTTACTGACCTGCAGCTATTGTCCCATTTATATCACCAGTCTCAGCCATAATCTTTCTCTTTGCAAGTAGCTGTCTCTTCGTTTTTATCTGTAGCCCTAACTTTGCCCTAATGATCAAGCCTTCTTGCCTCATCTCCATAATGACATTTGACTTTACTCTGTGCACTATTTTGAGCTTTATCTGTCCTAACTTAATTATCAGAAAACCCTATAATTGTTATTACTGCTATACCCATTTGACAGATGAGCAAATTCAGCTGCAATTGCCTCAACACAGCTTACCATGAGCGCTGATTTTCTCTGCTTATATAGCCTGCTAATAGCCTATAGCTCTGTGACACTCTTCCAGAAACTGAAAGTAAATTCAGGTTCTTACTGAGGACCAACTAGGATGCTTTTAGTTGCAATTTCCACCAGACTCAGTGGGGTTTAAAAAATAAGGGGTTTATTCTCTTCCCAAATGAAGCCCAGAGGGAGGGCTGCTGAGTGGGTTAATTCAGCTGTGCAGTCATGTCCAGGAAGGTTCCTTTAATTAGGGAGGAAAGCCTTTTTTCCAGAGCCCCTCAACAGTGTTTCTTTCTTGGTTTGATCCCTGCACCAGTGACTGGCCAAAGAGAATGGCCAGTCATGACTCAGCCCTGGGCCCCAGCCTAACTGCTCCGGGCATATTGCTGCCTGCTCCCTGAATGAGGCTAGAGGTCCTTAAGCAAAAGGAAGAGAGCAGGAACCAAGGGGACCCACCCTCCCCGGGACAAGCACACCCACAGAGTGCTGTCTAACAACTTCTGAAACAATACTCTGTAACTGATTCCGAGGTATCTGCTGGCACATGGAGCTACTACACCCTGGGACCACTCACCGCTGGATCCAGACGGACTTCACAGCTGCCCTCAGCTGGTGGCAGCCCACGAGATGGGGAGTGCTCTCACTGAGGCTGAGCAGAGCATCGTTGGAAGCAGCGTTTGACTCTTGCCTTATCAGAGCCTCCCAGAGGGTGCATGCAGTAAACAGTTCAAAACAACTTTGAAAATAGTATTTTTTTATAAAGAAGGAAAAATTCTTGTCCTGGACCAAATATGCATCTCTTCAGACAACGACTTTTCATATTCACTGGAATTTTTTTGAAGTTACTTTCTCCATTTCCCCCAAAATAACCTATTTCACCAAAAGTAAAGCACGTGGCCCCTAATTTATCTCTCCCAAGCAGAGCAGAACTGCGTCACCGACAGGGGACTCCAACCCTCGCTGCTGAGTGGCCCCAGGACATTGGGCCAGAGTCTCATCTCACACAGCTCAGTCCCTGCTCATATCACGATCAAGCTCTGGGCATCAACTGATAGGTCCTAAATTCATTATTCCATTCCATTCCATTTTATTTTATTTTATTCTACTCTATTTTTAATCCTCACCCAAGGATATGTTTATTGATTTTAAAGAGAGAAGAAGGCAGATAGGGAGAGAGAGAGGAAGAAACATTGATCAGCTGCCTCCTGTACACATCGCAACTGAGGATCGAACCTGCAACCTAGGTATGTGCCCTGACATAGAATCGAACCCGCAACCTTTTTGGTATATGCAACAACACTCCAACCAACTGAGCCACTTGGCGAGGGCTATCCTAATTATTGAACCAATTGTTCCTGTATCAAGGTTCTTGTTGCCATTGGCTCACAGGCATGCTCATTTCTTCAGAAAAGTAGGGTGTATAGCCTGGAGGTTCAGTAAAGTAGGTGCCCTTTCTGTCTGAACATCCACAGCTAAGAGCAGCCTCGTCCCCATTAGTCAGGAGCCAGATGAAAAGCTGTCTGCTGAAGAGGACTCCTGCTGCAGAGGCCCAGCACCCACCTCTGCACACCGCGGGACAGGTGGGCGGGCTAGCATGTTCAAACTAGTAGAGGAGGCAAGTGGCAGGGAACACCTCTTGTTTTTACTTCAGACTGCAGCACTGTGTCTCTTCTCCATGGCCACTCCTGCTTCCTTCCTGAGAGTCAAAGTCTCTGGGAGTAATTGCCCCTCGGCAGGTCCGCAGTGCCCTTTGTGCAGGTGAAGTCCTCCTTGTATTTGAGCCAAAGGGTGTTTTACATGTAAATACAACACTGCAATGTGTCCAACATGTTCCTGATAAATCCTAATGAACAGTCTTGTGAGTCAGTAGTCAAGGAGGAAGTTAAAGGGGGAAGTTTTGATTTGGGTAGGTGTTAAGAGCTTTTTGTGGCCCATTTGGTTAGATGGGTGACCCCACAGGTCACTGCTCTGGGCGGTGGAACAGTGGAAGACAAGGTGCTGCACACCTTGGAGTCACCTTCACTCTCTTGTTGCTTTCACTGGCGTCCAGCAAGACTGGGCTACAGTGCTCAGACATCAGGACATCTGAGAAAGTCCTCTGCATGCTGATTGTCCATGTGGAAAGCTAAGAGAAGTTCCCGAAACAGTCTATTTTCTCTTCCTCTCTGGTGCCCACCCCCCTCCCTTCCCCCTGCAAGTATTGCTCTGAAATTGCCCCCGGCCTTGTAAGTCACACAGTGCCCTGCTGGCAGGTCTAAGATAATTTCTCTAATTGAAAGAGAGAGGTTATCTGATTTGCCTAGTTTAGCATGAGTCACTTGTATGCCTGAGAAGCAAAGTCCTAGCCTCTGATATTGATACTGGAAACTGCACAAAAGGAATGAGTCCCTGGAGTTTACAACACACATCGTGAATCTCACACCAGTGGTGCCCTGGCTGTTCAGAGGCATGAAACAAGATTCAAGACTCTAAGGTGAAGGTGATTGTGAAAACCCCAGATTCTGTTAGAGAGGTGTTTTGAGTACATAACATATTGAACTTTAATATTATGAGCTTGAAGGAAAGTATTTCCTTTGTAGTAGGAAGCCTCTGTTATGTTTTGGAGAAATTTTCCCGTAAATCATTTAACAGCTGCTTTACTCTACAGGCCTTGAAATTCTATCCTTTCATTGGGTACATATGCTTTTGTTTTTGGAAGCTTCACATGCTTCTCTTGACCAAAATATCAGCTCCTGGGGAGGATTTAATAAAGGCTGACCCCACAATAATTGTTTTTAAGCAAACCTTCTGCTTATCTTTAAGTAGATATCATGCCCTGTATAATACTCTATGTAAGATTATTACAAAAAATCCACAGAGCCAACCTATAGAGATAATGTTTTGTGACAAAAGAAAATGTTAACCATCTCTTAACATAGGATCATCTTGTATCTGTGATTATAGTAGATGCTGGTAGTAGTATAGTCTGTACGTGTGTGTGTGTGTGTGTGTGTGTGTGTGTGTGTGTTTAGTGGCAGGGTGGAAAGGCATGATGGGATAAAGCCTTGGCAGAAATATGACCAATGGAAATTCTCTCTTTTACAAGGCAGATGGCAGATTCCCTTGACACAGGTGAGACCCTAAATGAATACCTGCGAAAGGGTATAGAAAGAGAATAGCTTGCTCAGTGCCACATTAGTGCCTCATTAGAGAAATGAGCCTGCAATTCTCCAAATGTGTTCCACACAAGAGTCATCTGGAAGGTACATGTGCCAGAACAAAGTCATGATGTGTTGATTTCTAGAAGGGGTTCTTGGACAAGCAGGATTAAAAAATAGAAAAAAAAAATGAGGCTGGAAATTTACCAAGCATGACTTTAGGTCATGGGGCAGAGTTATTGAAATCCCCTAAGAAAGGAAGATTCCCATAGAGCAAGAAGGAAGTGGAAACAGAGAGGGAATGGCAAACAGCTTTGCTCTGAGGGGCCATCTGGCCCTGGTCACAATGTCTTACTGGTCAGGAATGCATGAAGGCAAGTGGCTGGCTTAGAGTAGAGTAGGTCAATTTCAAGAGTTTTCAAGGAGATTTTCCGTGCCAATTCAGAAAGAATACAAGCAGGAGAAGGGCCATTTATGACAACTTTTGCAGTAGATAGAAAGTTTGCTAGTCATTGGGGAACTGGTTTCAATTTTGGCTGATTTATTGATTTCGATGGAGACTAACTCCTCATTTTGGAGACTACATGTATTAACATATTAAAATTCAATAAATAAAATAGCTGTTTCCAACTTAAGCTCTGAACCACTCAGACCACTGGAGATTAAAAAAAATCTCAGCTTGATTACTGAAGACAATTACATTGGAGGGTCTGAGTATGAGGTTAAACAGGCTTGTTAACACTCCTCCGTCCATCTTCTCCTTGATTCACTGCCCTCCCCCCACAGGTTCATAACTCCATAGAATAACACATAGAACTCAGGAGAGCTCTATAATTATGATCGCAGCTTTTCTATAAAGGATACGACTCGGGAATAGCCCAATCGAAAGGCTGCCTAAGGCAAGGCAACGAGGGGTGGAAGAATGGGAGCGTAGAGCTTGCGTGCACTTCCCACTCATTTACGTTTGCAAGACACGTTCTCACATGTGATTCGTGTCACATTAGTGTGGGCACGGAGAGGAAAAACAGAGCAAATTCCTAGTTGTTACAGATTTTAAATAGAGAAGCTTTACTCAAATGAAACTAATGGGTGTCATCCACTAATGAGTAGGGGGTAGAATAGGACAAAAGAATGACCTATTTGAGTGAAGTTCATCTATTTTTTAAAAATCTGCACTTTTTCACATGATAGCACATATAGAAAATTATACTATTCATACATGATAACAGAAAAAAATGGATGAGTCTGCTTGAAGTTGACGAAGCAGCTAACTCAGGGCCCTGGCTTTTACAGGCTTCCAGAGCTCCGGCTCTCCGGCACCTGTTTGGGGTTTGCCGGTGTGCGCTGCCGTGGGCTCGAGACAAACCGACCTCAGGGATCTGCTACCTATTTTCTTTCTCTGCCTGAAACAATTATGGGTTCTCTTCTTTAATTTGTTAACCAAAATAATTCTCTGATATCAGCTCGGTGTCCTACAATTCAATTTAATTCTGCCACTAACTACCCCACGTTCGTGTGTACCCCACATTTGTGTACCCCAAGGTTAAGGGCTACATGCCAAAGACTGTCCTCCTTTTAGACACCAGTCACGAGCCTTGCTGCCCTGACTCCCCACCTTGGGTTCCATAATCCATACAATGACTCAGAGAACTCGGGAAAGCTCTGCAGTCGTGATCACAGTTCTATTATAAAGGATACAACTCAGCCAAACGGACGAGCTGCCTGAGGCAAGGTGGCGGCGGTGGAGGCGTGCAAGTGCAGGGCCCCTGTGCCCTCTCCAGGCATGCCAGCATCCCAGCGCAGTGAGGTGCTGACCCTCTGGAAGCCTCCGGAAACTCGCTGTTCAAGAATGTTTTATCAAGGTTTCATTAAATAGGCATGATTGACTAACTCACTGACCATTGGTGTGGAACTATCTCCAGCCCTCCTCCCACTCGCATCCCTCCCCTGCTCAGCGGTGCAGCAGGGGGACTGAAAGTAGAAACACACTCCAGTGCTTAGTATTTCCAGTCACCAGCTCCCATTCTGAAGGTATAGTAGAAAGGGGTTCCTTGTGAATAATAAAAGACATTCCTATCCCTCAGGAAATTCCAAGGATTTTATAAGCTCTGTGCCAAGAACATGAGACAATGACCAAATATATTTTTATTATACCACAATGAGGTAAGTTACATTAATAGATCTGTCTAATGTTAAACAATTCTTGCATTGTAATATTTTATATACTATTTAATTTGACCTACTACTGTTTTGTTTGGGGTTTTTCCATAATGAGAATGGCCTATGATTTTCCTTGTTCATGTTGTCGTTGTCTAATTGTACTAGCAAGGACCAGTTGGGCTTATTAAATTAGTCGAGACATTGCCCTATTTTTCTAGTCTTAGGAAAAATTTATGATTAGAATAAGTTCCTTGACTGTTTCATTTCACATACAGAACTGTCTGAGCTGGTGTTTACCTTTTTAATTATGGATTTAATTACAATGATAATGATAAGATCATTCAGATTTTTCCATTTCTTCTTGAGTCTGTTTTGGTAAGTCATTGTTTTCTAGGAATTTGTCCCTATCATTTAGGTTTCAAACATGTGGACATAACACTATCCATAATGCTCTCTTCTTATATTTTAGTATTTGCTGTAATTGCACATATGTCCTTCTTTTCCATCTTAATGTGTTTTATTTTCATCCAGAGTACCAAGGCAGAAGCCACAGATTACACTTGAATGGAGCTTTTGCTGTGAGGTCTGTTGAGATTATTCTTCCCTTTACATACTTAAGGATGGCACTAATTTCCACCATCTGTCCCTGTACCACCTCCTCAGTCCACGATGTGATACTCGTTTTGATATACCTTCTCTGCTTGGGGTGCAGGGAAGTTCCAGAGACGTCCACTTGGCCTTCCCAATATGATAGTTCTCATCCCACAAACCAAAGACCCGATGAGGTTTTGGTAATTGCCAAGTGCACCAATCCCAGTTATGCAGAGAAAAAAATCAGTCAACATAAATAGAACAAAAAGTAATTGTGATGGTACAATTTGTAGACAGGACTTTAGAAACACTATTACAAATACATTCAATGATTAAAAGGAAAGCTAAACATACTGAAAGAACAATATACAGAGAATCTCAACAGAGAAATTGAATCTTTAAAAAAGGAATCAAATAGAAATTCTAGAACTGAAAAATACATCACATAAAATGAAATTGTCATAAGATAGGTTAACATTGCAAAAAACCCCAAACAAACAAAAACTTGAAGACAGGGCATAGGAACTATCAAAATGGAAGTGCAGAAAACAAAGACTCCAAAAAAATAAAAAAGTGGACAGGGCCTTAGAGACTCGTGGAGCAGATGAAGTAATGAGAATATATACAGGATGGGGCAAAAGTAGAAAATAATACAATGACTGATAAATAATCACACAAAATAAACTGTGTTTTGTTCATTTATAACCGTAAACCTAATTTTGCCCTGCCCTGTATATTTGGATTATCAGAGGGATAAAATATAGATTGTTGCAGATAAACACATTAGTGACATTAGGCAAGATAAACACAAAATCACATCAAAACACATCTCATAATCCAATTGCTAAAAATGTACGTAAAGAGAAAATATTGAAAGCAGCTATAGGAAAGGCACTTCACTTATTGATGAACAATGTTAATGATATTTGCTAACTTCTCAGTAAAACACAAGCCATAAGCAATGGACAGTTTAGGCCTATTACTTGGACTGCCTCAATCCGTGTGCGCTAATTCAGACTCTGTCTGTTGCTGGAGAGTCTCTGTATGGTGCTACTTCTAACCAGCCTCTATGCACAAGTTTCCGGCTTAAACCCGGATAGTAAAACATGACCATACCATATATTATGGAAATTATGTATCAGGTAAAAAAAGGTCTTAAACTTGTTGGCATACTTTAATATGTGTTCTAATTAATCATCACTGCTGCTTCATATCTAAAAGTATTCTTAGTGCCTTGGCCAGGTAGCTCGGTTGGTTAGAGTGTTGTCCTGATACACGAAGGTTTTGGGGTTGAGCCCTGGTCAGGGCACATATAAGAAGCAATCAATGAATGGATAAATAAGTGGAACAACAAATTTCTTTCTCTCCCTCTGGCTCTCTCTCTCTAAAAAAAAATCAATAAATACAAATTTAAAAAATAATAAAACTACTCTTAGCTAATGATCTGGTGCATTTAGAAAAGAAATATTAGTATAAGAAAAAAGATAGATGGTATAAATAAATCACTTTAAGTCATCTTGAGAAAGAAACGCTAAGAACTCAGTTATGAATACCAAAAAGAAAACAATAATTCTGATTTAGAAAAAAGTAGAGCATATAAGTTTATTCAGACTGTGAAGTTAAAGCTGAGGGAAAACTTAGAAATAGTGCTTCCAGATAAAAAGGTTTATACCATGTGATTATTAAATATTTTATTGTAGGAGAATACTTAGTAGCAAGGAAAATGCTTATGATACATGATTAAATATTTTTAAAAACAAGCCACATAATGGCAATGGGTAAACCGTCATCCAGTGATGACAGATGGAGAGAGATCAGTCAGTAGATAGGTGGATATAGAGCAACAAGCACTGCCGGGATACAAACATATGGACAGTGATAAAGTACTAGGTTTAAAGGTGTTTCAAATTGTCTTCCTTGTGCTTTTTCACATGACATTATACAATTTCTATAATGAACATGGGTCTGTAGTTTTGGACAGTAAGGCAATTAAAGGGGAAATGGGCACAAGAGAGGTATTCAACTGAGACAAAATACAGCAGGGAGCAAGGACTCAGGGTCCAGAAGCCTCGAGGTGACGAGCCGCTGGCATGAGATCTGATGGGAGAAGGCACTGCTGGCAGAGCCCTCTGCAAACTGTGGATGGGGAAGGAAGACGAGTCCGGAAGTGCAAGAGAACTAGAAGAATGAGGCGAGGCAGTCACGCAAGCCAGGAAGGATATAATTTTAAGAAGGGTGTAATAACTGCATCGAATTCTGAAGAGTAATTAAAAAAAATGAGAAGTGGGTCAAGGTCATGAGTGATATTAAAGCTCTTTCAATGGATTGTGACAATTGAAGCCAGATAATAGAGGATTTTCAAGATCAGTGGCAAGGAAATGGAAAATGGGTTAAATAGGTAAAGACCACCCACTTGAGGATCTGGGATATGAAAGGAAGGAGAAATGGTATAGAATTTAGAAAAAAGTGTCAATTAACATTCAATTTAGCAGCTAAGAGATTTTTGAATGATTAAAAACAGAAGGAAAGGAGTCTCTTTCCATTTTTTTGCATTTACTTTTTAAAAACTTTTGCCAGTACCTGAATATTCTTTTAAAAATATATTACCATGCGACTCTTTTGAAGATAATGTTACTTCAATTATTATTAGTAATATTTGAAGTACATTTTAAGTACATTAGTATTTGAAGATACATTCCTTTTTGTCCGCTAGAAGAACATGTGACCTTGCCTAGGTGCTCCTTAGAGGAAAGGTAGGACCATCCCAAAGTAGGGTCACACTGCAAGTGAGTCACATCACAGAGCTGCTAAGTAGTCAAAATTTAGGATTATGACTTTTCTGTGTTGTGGTTTGACACTTGGGAACAGGTGATCTATTACATGTGTCATTCTTTACCCTTTATGACCTTGAAGGGTGTTCTAATTTCAGCTTCGGCACCCTTTTATTCTGCGGTTTAAATATAAATAATGATAAGAACTCACACGACTCCACTCCAGGAAGACAAAAAACCCAATTAAAAAATAGGCAAAAGACTTGAACAGACCCTTTTCCAAGGAGGACATACAGAGGGCCCAGAGGCATATGAAAAGATGCTCAGCATCACTAGTCATCAGAGAGATGCAAATTAAAACCACAATGAGACACCACCTCACACCCGTCAGAATGGCCACCATAAACAAATCAACAAACAAGTGTTGGAGAGGATGTGGAGAAAAGAGAACCCTAGTGCACTGTTGGTGGGAATACAGACCTGTGCAGCCACTCTGTAAAACAGTATGGAATTACCTCAGAAAACTAAAAATGGAACTGCCATTTGACTAAGCAATTCCATGGCTGGGATTATACCGTAAGAGCCCTGAAACATCAATCCAAAAGAACCTATGCACCCCAGTGTTCATAGCAGCACAATTTACAATAGCCAAGTGCTGGAAGCAGCCTAAGTGCCCATCAGCAAATGAGTGGATCAAAAAAACTATGGTACAGTTACACAATGGAATACTAAGCAGCAGAGAGAAAGAAGCTCCTGCCCTTTGTAACAGCATGGATGGAACTGGAGAGCATTATGCTAAGTGAAATAAGCCAGGCGGTGAGGGACAAATACCATATGATCTAACCTTTAACTGGAAAATAATCAACAAAAGAAAAAAGCAAACAAAATATAACCAGAGTCATTGAAATTGAGAACACTCTAACAATAGCCAGAGGGGAGGAAGAGGGGACAGTGGGGAGAAGAGTTTTCAGGAACTACTGTAAAGGACACATGGACAAAACCAAGGGGGAGGTTGGAAGCAAGAGAGGGAGGTGGGTTTGAAGGGTGTGGGAGGGAGGGGTGAGGAGAAAATACAGATAACTGTAATTGAACAACAATAAAATAATTTTAAAAAATTAAGTGAAAACCACTGATGTAATTAATTACATTAAGCTTTAAACTTATGAATATCAAAAAATCCTAAAAGGGATATAACACAATGTATTTGTGTAGCCTAAAGTTGAAACTTGTGTTTATAAACAGCATATAAAACACTATGCAAGAAATAAATGGGTGTGTTTCATTAAAAAATAAACTATGATAAAACTTCATTGCCTGTTTCAGTTCTATGTATGTAAAAATGGAGTTATGTATGGCTTAGAGGTGTCAAATTATCACTCACACATTTTGTGACCAACAATAGGAATTGACTATGGGGTTTAAAGAGAAAAAAACGTTTTGCTGGTGATGAAAATGTTTACATACACTCTCTTGGCCATAGCACATCTGTAAGTGATGACCACCATCATACCACGGAAATGAATCTGTCCTGGGAGTGACTACTCAGCAACAATCACGGTGTGAATACCGGAGTAAGCAGCACAAATGTGAGCATCATATGTATACTTTTTGGTGCTTTCTTTTTAAGAGTCTATAGTGTAAAGAAAAGAAACAATTTTCAGAGGCTGTCAGCAGAATGCTTGAAACCAACCTACCTACACACTTTTACCCGTGTGAGGTCTATTGTCAAACTGCATGGAGCAAAGGAAGTGGGAGGAAAACTGACATGGACATACACCCAAGTCTGTACTGATGTCTGCTTCACGTAGAACGCTGTGACCTGTGTTAAAGGGAATCACTGCGATATACGACGTAGGAACAACCGTGCCTCACAGGCATCATCGGTCTGGTTGAGAGATGCATGCAAGTGAAATGGTTAAGCAGGAATGCAAGGCATCGATTGCCAGGTGATTGAATTGGATAAATGTTTCGGTGTTCGGAGAGATGAGTTTATTTAGGCTGGGAAGGTCTCCTGGAGGAAGGAGGATTTGAACTGGACCTTTAGGGAGGTGGAAAGGTGGAATTTGCACTTGTGGAAAGAAAGGGGAAGTCATCCCTTTCAGGGACAGCAGTAGTCACCAGACTTCAGAGCCCCTCCCTTTCGCCCCTTGCTCACAAGCCCACATTTTGGAGTGGGTGATCCCTGGTGAGGTCCTGCATCTGGCCTAGTCTGGTAGAGTACAGGGCAATACAGCTCTGACAACACACGGTACTCTCGGTCACATGAGTCCAGGTCACATTCTGTACATATCACCAGCACTTGGCAAATACTTCAGAGCACGTAATCTATGAACATATGATTTTATAGGGTTATTTTATAAAGCATTTCACCTGGAAGGAAAGAGGAAGGCCCGGTGAACCTGGAATGCCTGCTTTTTACTAGGAGCTCAGCTGGATGTTTCTCATACATTATCCGAATCAATCCCCACAACAATTTAAAAAGGTTGTGTTTCTAATTTAGAGAAAAGAAAATGCTAGTTCAGGGACGCAAGGTAACTTTTTTACCTTCACCAGCCAGTCGAGTCAAAGTCAGGATTTTTTCCTGAGATATAATTGACATATACCATTGTCTTAGTTTTACTTGCACACCATAATGATTTGACATATGTATATATTGTGCAATGATTATCACACTAAGTTTAGTTAACATCCATGTCAAGTCAGGATTCATACCAGCTCTGACTCCAGAAAAAAGCCTCTTTTCCTTCGCTATGTTCTTCCCTAGAGACAGAAAACACATTTTCCCCTTTAACTACCAGCACTGAAGTTACAGAAAAGAGGACTTATTAAATTAGTTACAAGGTCAAATAAAATATTTGGTAGGCTAAGAACTGCTGGAGAGGGCTCTCCCTCAACCTTTGGTCAGGGAAAGAGGACAGCTTCACAGTGTGTTCTTTGGAAAGATTACCAAAGTCAATAAAGAGAAAGTTTTCTAGCTGCTGCAAGCAATCATGAAAACACTACATATCTATGCGATTACCTAGCAAAGTCAAAGAGCATTTTATTGGGCAAATAAAAAGTCCAGAATGAAGTCAGTGCCCATGACCTTTATGCTACCTGAAAAACACCAAGCGTGATGAAGTACAGCACATTCCCAAAGTCTTTAGACATAAGGTCAAGAGTCAACACTTTTGACACTTTGGCTTACAGTGAGCATATTACCAGAATTCCTGGGGTTACTTGCATATTTCTTCAAATAAAAATTAACTGACTTTTATATTATTGCTTCACACCACACAAGAGAAAAATGACTAAGGTATCATGTGAAGATAAGGCATACAAAATAGCCTTTTAGTAAAACCTGGTTTAACAAATTTGGGTTACTTTCCAAGCATGTGTAATCTATTTAAGCTTAATACATGAATAACTTCTTGATTATTGCAAAAATATCAAAATCTAAGATATTTTATGGTTCTATGGTAACTGAACAGTTCTATGGGGAAAAAAAACACACAAGGGTTTTCTCTCTGATTTGCAGGTGAATATATCTCCCTCTAGTGTTCTAAGAAACCAAATGCAATCATTTGTATTTTTCCAGATCTGGTTGTGATTAGTCGAAGGTCAATGTGTAGTAATAAAGCAGTGCTGTTATTTGTTTTTGTGGGAATTGGTCCATATATAGCTCAGTATTTTCACAAACAAATACCACATGCATGAATTGTCAAGCACATTTTGTAAGCTTCTAGAATCTAAGGTATCTGTTGTAACTCTAACTTTGTGCTCCTGTAACTCTTTGTTAAAGGGTTGGAAAAATATGTAACTTTTAACTTTTACGTGTCCAGAAGGAGAAAAAGGGATCCTTGGGGCTTGATCCCTGGACGACCTTTCCTTCTGTTTCTAGTTACTCTCTGTCACATGATGATTTTATCTAAGCTCATGGCTTCGATTAGCATCTATCTGTGGATGAACTTCTAAACCTATGCCCTTACCAGAGGGGTCCTCGAGCTGCGTGGCTCCCTGCCTCCTCCACATCTCACGTGGGTGTCTAATAGGCATCTCCAATAAGGATTCTGAAAACCATTTTTTCTTGCAGCTTTCAGCATGCGGCTTCCCCACCACACCTCAAGCTTCCCATCTTAAAATTTCTAGTACCTACCAAGTAGCTCAGACAAAAAAACCCCTAGCAATCATTTTAACTCATTCTCATTCCTTACATATAGTCCATCACCAAGTCCTATCAGGTTTTACTCTGAGATACATCGCTAATTTGTCCCTTTTGCTCCATGGGCATTACTTCCCCCAAGTTCAAGCCCTTGTTGTTACTTCCCTGACCTACTCCAATAGGGTCTTTGAAGAGTGGGTGGGAAGTTTATGTTATTATTATTTTTTATTGACTTTATTGGGTTGACACTGGTTCACAAAAGCACACAGGTTTCAAGTGTGCGAGTCAATAAAACATCGTCTGCACACTGCATCGTGTGCCCCTTACCCCAAGCAAAGTCTTTTTCTGCCCCCTGCCACCCACCCTCTGCCCACCTCCACCTACCCTCCCCAGCCCCCTTTCCCTCTGGCTATCATCACTCTGTTGTCTGTGTCTATGTGTTATATATGGGTTTTTTTTTTGCTTAACCCCTTCACTTTTTTCATCCAATTCTCCTTCCCCCTGCCCTCTGACAGCTGTCAGTCTGTTCCATGTGTCCATGCCTCTGTTTCTATTTTGTTCATCAGTTTATTTTGTTCATTAGATTCACCAAAATCTGGAAACAGCCCAAGCACCCATCAGTAGAGGAGAAAATAAAAAAAGCTGTGGTACATTTACACAGTGGAATGCTACTTGGTTGTAAAAAAAAAAAAAAAAAGGAAACCTTACCTTTTGCAACAGCATAGATTATTATGCTAAATGAAATAAGCAATAGGCTCTTAATTGACCTTCCTGCTTCCCCTCTGGCTCATTTCAATTCATGGCCTCTCCACCTTATTAAATAAAATCCTTCCTTACCATGTTCTTTGCCTCCTTCAGGCCCCCATACACATGAAGCTCTTGCTCAGATTTAGGCCTTCCCACGAGCTCACCCACTTCTTGGGAAACCCATTCATGACATCTTTAAAGGACTGGCTCCTTTTTTGTCACTCAAGTTTCATCTCAAATGCCTCTTCCTCAAAGAGACTTTCCCTTGAATACAATACCTCCCATTCCCAGTTTTATTTTCTTATCTTTTTCTCTGTCTAAAATATATAATTTATTTAGATTATAGTATAGTACTTTATTTAGATTATAGAATAATAGTATATTATTAATATACTATTGTTTTCTTGCTAATTTTGTTTCCCTCTGCTAGAACAGGAGCTGGGATCTTGGTTGCCCCTGTATCTCCTAGGCCAAGAACAGCACCTAGGCTGAAGCAGGTGCTCAAGAAATATTCCTCAGTTGAACAAAATGAGGGAGATGAGGATAAGTGTTTTCCTTGTCTTTGGAGTATGTTTGCAGAAGAGAAAACAATGGGCAGAGGAAAGGATTCCAGAGTCTGGACTGTGCTTTAGGCTGTACACCAGATTTTTCTCAGCACCGTACCATGCCCCACAACAGTAGGACTCATGGACAACAGTGTGGTGATTGCTGGGGCAGGTGGGGGTGAGGGGCTGGGGTGGGATGGGGGGGATAGGAGAGGGGGATGGGTGGGAGTGGAGGAGGATACGGGATGGATAAATGGTGATGGGGGAAAAAGTTGCCACTTTGCCTCAAAAGGAGCACTTCTAACTCTTACCAGCGCTCCTTCCTTCCACACATGCTGAAGTGTCCAAAGCAGGAGGTAGAAATTAAGTAGTAACAAATAACATCATAAGGCATAGCTCAACAGCTGCATAAGCTTACACATTTTAAAGGTTTTCCTCATAAAAGATTCCCTAAGAATCAGCACAAATTTGGACATAAAATCCTTAAGCAAGCATTTGGTTCATGTCTAATAAAATCATCTCAGCAAAAAAACACCCCAAACCACGAGAGAAACACAAGATCATAAATACAACTGAACTTGACACCCAGGGAACCAAAATATCAACACCTTAATTTCTGTTCTCCATTTGGGCTTTCACATTTGGTTAACTGAGGTAACAAGTTTCTGTTCCCAGACATCTCCTCTTAAAATGGACTTCCCTATTTGTATGCAGGTTAGCAGTCAAAAGCATACAGATAGCTCTACCCAAATTAAACATTAAGAGAATCATTGAGACAAATAACATGTCTTTCTTTAATTTGAGGGATCCAGTGGTCTACCACGTGTGACCTAAAATTCATTTCTAACATTATATATATGTACTAGAAATAACATTTGATATATAAACATTTTATTTTATTTATTTATATATTATATAGACATATATTTTCTTGTCAGGGTTTTGAGCTGACCTTAACCTTAATGGTGAGGACAGGAATTACATCTCAGCCTCAGCCTGATTGGTGACATTGATTACTGTGAGAATTACTACGGGAATTAAGTCCCAGGAGCCGCATTTCTCTTGCTGACAGGGATCACAGTAACTGACAAATACAAAAGAGTTCTTTGCCAACTTTTATCAAATTGTTTTTACATTCCAAAATTTTGGCAAAGTGCCGTAGAGCAGATAAATTTTGACACAGGATTCTGCCAATAAGAACTTGATCCCCAGGGGAGCTTGAAATGGAGGTTTAGCAGAGACAATGTAGGAAGTCAGAATACCCTGATCTTTTTTTAATTTCAATTAGAGACACAGCAGAGGACTAAAGAAGGATAAGTTGGCTGGTGGGGGAGGGTGAGAGGTGCATGGCTGACTTCTTCAGGCTGATCTCTGGGCTGCTGCTGTGAATTCTTCTATTCCTTGTTGGCCTGCTCCTGTGGACTCGTACCCTCTGTGAAGCAAGCCAGTTCGTGTTGGATTTCTGCCAAGAACTCAAAATTCCTTCTAAACACCTGGGAACTGCTGGGACGAGTTCTTTTGGCAACACATTGACAGCCACTTTAACCAATCACATCTTCGTGTCTCCTGGTTATTGCATGTGGTGTCAGCTCTTGAAGCATTTTTTTCCTGCTTCTCCTATGTCCTAAGTGCTTTTTGTTGCTTCTTGGCTGGCTCAACCTTCTAGTACACTCTGCTGGCTTTCAGGTCTTTTCACTATGCCCTGGGCTATGAAAGCACTCTACATCTTCACCCATGCTCCAAACCCCACCCCTACCTTCAGGATTTGACTGAAATTTGACTGTCCCCGAAGGCTGTTTCTGCGAGGTTTTTCAGCTCTTCCGCATTCCAGCTTCAATTAGCCCACAGTAAAACTGATTTCTTGATACATCTTTTTGTTTAAAGCTACAGTTTCCAAGAAACCTATCCACTCCGTCAAAGGGGGATTCACTGCACTCTTAGTTCCCAATTATCTCTGGTCATTTCTTTGCAGTTCTCTTTGCATGGTCGCCGCCCCTCAGTTTCTCAAATATTGCCTTGTTCTACACACTCCCTGAGCCACCTCATCCGTACTCCTGCATTTCAATGTCTTTTGTATGCTAGCGAGTCTCAAAGGTGTCCCTAGCTCAGAACGGCGCTGAGAGGTCTGGAAAGCTCCCTCCGGACCCACGACCAGTTTCCGGGTGCTCTCCCGCGAGCCACACATGACCGGAAATGGAACCTGCGCTGACCCGTTGCTTAGCAACAGCGCCACCGGGACGCTAAACAGCCCCTGCGCGGAGAGAGCGGAGACTGCAGGCCAGCTTTCTCGGGGGGGTCTTATTTCTGGTCCGAGCGGTCTCGGGGGCGCCACGCAGCAGCGATCCGGCAGCCACTGGGTGCCGCCAGCGCTACCTCGCAGCCATGAGCAGCGAGCAGGTGAGAGGGCGGCCCGCCCCCAGGCTCCCACTGCCGGGAAGGCTCCTCGCATTTCAAACGTGGAAGCCCGGGCCCTTTAGACTCCGCGGTCGTCACCCCGCGGGGTACAGCCTCCTTCACCCCAGTTATGATCGAGGGTACTGAGTGCTCTCGGTGAAAACTCTTGTTTCCTTACCTACCGTTCGTCCCTGATGTCAGAACAACGAAACTATCAGTAGATAGTTTCTACCAGCGGTGCACTTGCTGTTTAAACCACAGCCGGAGAGTGTTCCCAGGTTGCTTAACTGTGGGTGTGTTTAGGTCGGGGAAGGTGGACAGGGAGTCGCAGTGGGTTTGGGTTCTGGGTTGGAATCGAAGCCCCTTTCTAGCTGTGCTACTTTGGGCAAATCATTTCGTCTTTCTAAGCTTTCTCTGCGGAGGGGGAAATCAGAGTAATGTTTCCTCCTTTCTAAGATTGTTGTGAAGTTCAAGTAAGATACCATACCATACCATCCCGTACCATACCATAATCATATGTGAAAGGGTTTGGTAAGTGGAATTTTTTCTTAAGAAAATATCCCCATGGCATGGTAATAAAAGACGCATGTTGCAATAGCTACATTTCAGAACTCTTTCTTTATTGGACTTAAGGGAAATGGTAAACCAAAGAAATACAAAACAATGGTCTAACTTTTTAATACCAGAGCAGATGGGAAAGCATTAAGCCTAGGCATTATTCTGGCTAGCTAGAAAACGACCCTAACTCTGTAAGACTGGAAATTCATTCCCCCCGCCAGGGCCACATTAGTCTTCTGGTTGCCTTCAAAGGGACGAATGTAATTTTGGGACTGTATAAATGTAACTACTCCTTAACTAGGGGCAAGGAGATTGGTATTGCTGCCTGGTAGAATCAAGTTGCTGGTGGGATAAAACAAGGTGGAGGGCGGGATTCAGCCCATGGGCCTTGTGTTTGCCACCTGTGTTATAAGATGAATATGGAAAAGGCTGCTTTAATATCTGGGCACTGAGTAGGAAACAATTGGTTTTAAGCCTGCAAATTTTGCTTAGCTTCTGTCTTTCAACACTAAAGTATAACTCTTTTTTTTTCCAATGCTTCACAGTTTTTTCTGTCTTAGCATTAATTGTGGAAATGGTGTTAAAAGGTGATTTATTCTCCTACCATTGGGTTGTAGATTACTAACAGAAAATGTCATTACTTAATTAAATAAGTAGTCAATGCCTAACTGATCAAGAAAATTTGGCTTCAGCATTATATTGAAATGTGTAATAAATGAAGAGTTTTGTTTATGGAGAAAAAACCCCAGATTCACTCACCATTAGTAATTAGTAGTAATAGAGCAAATGAGCAAACAAAAACAAAAGAAAATTGAGATACAGATTACTGAAAAATAGCAATTAGACTAATGGCCTGTGCTGATTTTTTCTATGTGGTATTGTAATCAAAGTCCTTTAAAAAAATTGTCAATATATATTCAGCAACTTACTTCCTTGATGCCCATTTTAGTCTTTGGCCTGATCTTGAATCACATTCCACGATGTTGAAATGTACAATATGTTTATTGTATTTGCAGTAGCATTTCTGAATCGCTATTATTTTGCAAAGCCCCTAATTGACCAATTTACAGCTAAAAAGCGTCCGCTATAAACCTACTGGCAGTTAAATTTTAAGTATTGCTTTATCTTAATAAAAGTATTATTTAGAAATGACACCCATTATCCCTTCCTCACCCCTCCCAAAGGACATATATTATTAAAAATGTCAGTGGGCTCTTGAAAGAATGAGCCAGAATCCATCTATTTACTATTTTTAAACAGCAGAGGACTCTCTTACTGCGTTAGTTGGTCTGTAATTTTAAAACTCTTTATACTCTCATTTATGCTAATTTTGAGTGTAGTTTTCCTTTTGAAAAGACGAAAGTTTTTATAATTCAAACTAAAACAAATGGAATGAATTAAATTTTGGAAATGCCATTTTATGTGACATTTACTTATGTATTCATTTAGTTTGAAAAAAGTAAGCAGGTGGTAATTCATGTTTGCTGAAGGAGATTTTAGCATATTCATCTCATTAGTGGAAGGTTGAGAGTAACCTGGCATTTTTCAGAAATAGCAGTCTGAGTTCTTAAGTTAGGTATTTAAAATAAATATAAGTCTTTTACAGTTGCTCATTTCATTTTTAAATTAGTAAAAATCCTAAAATAAGGCATTCTGAGTTTCAGTTGACCATACATTCATGCCATAGGTTCATAGATTCTAGTCATTTGATGAGAGTGGTTAAATGTGGAGTATATGAGGTTTACAACATCCCTTCCAATAGACAAGTAGTTGAAAATTAGCACAATAAAAAATAAGTTCAAAACCAGACTACTTAAGGAAGGCCTAGACTCTTTAGCTAAATTTTGATTTTGGTAATGTAAAATTAGATTAGTCAGGATCCAAACGGGGAACAGATGGCATGCTCAAGAGAGTTAACCGAAGAAAACTTCTAAACAGAGCATTTTCTGAGGTGTGGGCAAGGTTAAGGGAGGAACCAATAGGGATGAGGAGGCATTTAAGGATTGGTAGCAATAGATAAGCCATTATCATTCCCAGGACTGATGGGTCAAAGAAACAACACTATTCTCAGAATGTTAGCTGGGGCCTTGGAATGGTAGCTCCCTGGCAGAAGGTGAGCTCTGGAGAAATTCAGCCACTGTCAGAAAGTTGGAAAACAGGGAGTACTGGGAAAGAAATCCTATACCCTTGCTCCTTCTGCTGTCTCTCTTGTCTCCTACTGGTGCCTCTTACTGCTTAATCCCTGCCGGAAGCCAGAGGGGCTGGGGACCCAGATGATGCTCATACATAGAATTCAGCCTTCCAGTCACAGAGCAGGAAGATATCCATGGTGATTTGATTGGGGCAAACAAGACACATCACAGAAATTATTATGCAGCATTCAGAGACATTTCCCTATTTACTAATCCATTGAGATTAAAAGTTTTTAAGTCAGTTGTTTGGATCCTATAATGCTTTTCCATCCATAACCTTTATACTTGAAGATAAGTCTAACAAAAGATGTATGAGACATGAAGACTACTATAAAATGTTTTTGAAGGTTATACTCCTGGGATCTGAATGAAGAAATATACTGTATTCATGAAGAGAAAGAGTCAGTGTTATTATAATGTCAGTTTTCTCCAAATTATTTTAGAAATTCAATATGTTTCTATTAAAACTGCAAAAATTTTCCATGCAATGTGGATTCTAAAATTCACATGATAGACTAAAGGTCAAAATTATGCATAATTTTTAGAGTAGTAAAGTGAGAAAATTGTCTTACAGATTTAAAGACCTATTGTGAAGTCATAGTAAAATAGACATGATACAATATATTTACATATAGAAAAATATAGCAATGGAATTAAATAAGGACACAAAAACAGATATGCAGATACACACATGTATACTATGTGAATATCATACCCATTTACCGTATGGATGTATGTGAGATACAAGAATTGTGTGTATACTAAAATATGTGTCAAAAGACGTTTATTGAAACTTCTTTTGTAATGGAAAGACATTGGCAATAAGCTAAAATGTTCTTTCACAAAAGAATGGAATGGATAAATTGTACATATTCATACAGCAGGGCATTATTATAGCTGTGAAAATCAGTGAGGAAAGTATTAATGTGGGAAGTGAACAACACACCTGCTCGTATACTGAAACGTTTGAAAGGGGGTTTCCCTGTGTGATGCGAGGGAAATGTGCTGGAAAGCTGCGCTTACGGATGGCAGTGAGTCTAGGAGGAGTCTGCTGCAGGGCCAGTCACACTCGCAGGCTGGGCAGGTGCCCACAGGCAAGGATGCTGACTGCTGGCAGCCGCAGCGTGGGAGCAACGAGAAGCAGTCCTTGGACCCAGGAAGAAAATTCCCTTTCTCTTACAGTGTCTCTTTTTGAACCCTTTATAAATACTGTGCCAGCTGGAGAGATGTCTTATAGAGCCCTGCTCAGCAATCACAAAGGAAGGCAGAAAGCATAGGTTTGATGATGAGGTGCAAGAAATTGACAAGTGGCCGAAGCACCACTCATGTTGTCTGTTTTATAATTCAAAGAATCATTCTCAACAGTGTTGCTTCTTACCTGGTATTCTCTAGTGCAAAGAAGGTAAAGACCTTCTTACCTAAACGTTATTGCTAAAAAGTACACATGTTACTTACAGTAATTTGAGGGTGCAGGGTGCATTGACCTGAATACATTGTCACCTAAGGAAGTGGAGAACTCTGGGAAAAAAAGTTTTAGCCATGGAAAAGGGAGCCAGGGCTGAGTAAACTTTCGATGCCAATTAGATTCAGATAAATTCTCAGAAGATATGACCAGTTCCCCATGGAATTGTCTTGGCATCCTTGTCAAAAATCAGTTGCCTTTACAGTGAAAGACAAATACCACATGATATCACCTTTAACAGGAATCTAAACAACAAAACAAAAAAACTAGCAAAATATAACGAAAGACACTGAAACAGGGGATAGTCTGACAGTGACCAGAGGGGAGAGAAGAGGGAATTTCAGGGGGGAATGGGTAGGGTTTACAGGAACAAATTTGGAGGACACATGGACAAAAACTAGGGGTGGGGGGTAATGGGGGGGAAGGGGGGAGGGTTGGGTGGGTGGGCTGGAATGGGAGTAGGGGGGAGAAAACTGTACTTGAACAATGATTAAAATAAAAAAAAAATCAGTTGCCTTTAAATGTATGCATTTATTTCTGAACTCCCAATTCTGTTCTTTTGATCTATACATTTAATCTTTTTTAAAAAATTGTTTATTTACGTTTTACATTCAGTATGTTATTTTTTAATTTTTTATTCATTTTTATTGTTGTTCAGTTACAGTTGTCTGTATCCCCCCCCCACCACCACTCCCCCAACCCCAGCCAAATCCCCCTCCTTCCTTGTTTGCACCCTCCCCCTGGTTTTTGTCCATGTGACCTTTATAGTAGTTCCTGAAAACCCTTCCCCCCATTATCCCCTCCCACCTCCCCTCCAGTTACTGTCAGATTGTTCTTACTTTCAGTGTCTCTGGTTATATTTTGTGAGCTTTTTTCTTTTGTTGATTATGATCCATACATTTAATCTTATGCTATCTTCATTACTGTAGTTTTGTAGTAAGTTGTGAAATCTAGCAATATGAGTCTACCAACTCGGTTCCCTTTCCAAGATTGTGTGGCTGTTCTGGGTCCCTTACATTTCCATGTGAGTTTTATGATCAACCTGTTAATTTCTACCAAAAAACAAAAGCACTTGAGATTGTGATAGGGAATGTGTTGAATCTGTAGATTATGGGCGGAAGTCTTGCATCTTAAGAAATGTCTTCTGATCCATGAGCATGGGATGATTTTCCATTTACTAAAGTATTTTAAATTTTCTATCAATAATGTTTCATAGCTTTCATTGTATGTCTTTCATTTTCTTTGTTAAATTTATTCTAAGTATTTTATGCTTTTTGATGCTGTTGTAAGTGGATTTATTTCATATAGTTTTGCATTATTTATTGCTAGTGTCTAGAAGTACAATAGGTTTTTGTGTATCAATCTTATATCCTATAACCTCACCGACTTCACTCATTAGTGCTGATATTTTATATGGATTCCTTAGGATTTTCTGTACACAATACAATACCATCTGTGATGTGTGTTTTAGTGTATTTTGGATGATACGGGTTTTGCCTTATATTAGACACTGTAATATTTGGTTGAGTGAATGAGTTTCAGCATTAACAAACAGTTTTGTTTTTTATATTTTTCATGCAGGATAAATCAACCAGCAAAGGAAAATCCAAGACACCAGTAAGATTTTTACCACAGTTGTCTACGGTAATTTACCAATATGTCATCATACTTTATATCATCATACTTTATTATTTTATCATAATGTAGTTTCTTAGTTTTCAAACTTGTAAATAAGTTACTGAGTTTCTGATTTTAAAGAGTTTCTGATTCTGAGTTTCTGTGCTCCATTTAAATTTTTTTTCTGATGGAGATCATCTATAAGGTACACACCTTAGGGAAAATAACTATCTTAATGAATGAAGTATAAGCTATAATATGCAGGCTATACACAATATTTGAGTCTTACGAATAAATGAATTTTGAAGATGCTCTAGTAAAAGGCATGTTGGAGTCAGGAGACGATGTGGGTCACCATTCTGTCACTAGTGGCTGTTTGACCGTCAGGGGATCACTTGCCGCGCAAAGCCCTAGTGTCTCTGAATTGGTGTTGATCTGATGATCTGTGAGGAGACGCCTCTGTCCAGCACTAAAATGCTGTACTGCAGCTTTTTCATTGTTTTCACTTTGAATTATTGTTGTTTTGTGGCAAAGAGAAAGGTAGTATATGCTTAGTTTATAATGTGCTGGACAAGGTTTTACTGCAATAAAATTTACTATCTATTAATTATTGAGTTTAATAATTGAGTTACCCTCTTGTGATTCTTGGAAGCTGAGTTTAAGTGGAAGTTCAATGCAAACATTATTTGTTTTGCAACATAGTTTAAAAGCTCAGAATGAGCTATAAAATGGAACCTGTTTTGCTTTATACAAAGAAGATTCCTAATAATTTGAAATACAAGATTCTTTCAGCCTGAAAAAAACTTGAATGAAAAATTTGCAGGTGAATGTTTCTGAACATTTGAAAGTACATGTTTTATGTGTGAACCTATTTTTTAAATAATGCCAAGATTATCACACCATGGTCTATGAAATAAATCATAGCATCTTTTTTCATTAGTTCTGTAAATATCTATTTTAATTTTTCTAGTTTAAAAGGCAGTGACCTGAAATGGAATAGACATTTTCTCTTTAAAAACTTAAAAAATTTAAAAACTGAAGAAAACATTGCTGTTAGGTTTTTAAAAATCCTCCTCCAAGAATATGTTTATTCATGAGAGAGAGAGAGAGAGAGAGAGAGGAGGAGAGATGAGAGAGAGACATCGCTAGGCTACTTCCTGTACACGTCCCAACTGGAGATCAAGCCTCGTCAGCCCTCCAACCTGCTGAGCCACGGACCAGGGCTGTTAGTTTTTTTAAATGTTACTAGTATGTAGGTGTAGAAATATCAGCTAAATTTAAATTCACTCACTGAATAAATGTTCAGTGGCTGAGATGAATAATCTTTTCTAGGCAATGAGGCATATAATTATCTACAATGCTTTTGTTTGACCCATTTAAACCTTATACTGTGTTCATATTTAACTGTATCTTGTAGTTTCCTTCCATATCCTTTGGGTTTTATGTCTTTTAAGATAAATCAAAATTTTAAAATACTAAAAAAAAATCCATTTAATACAAATTTTTTTCATTTGAATATTCAGGTTTGTACTTGAATAAACATTTCGGATAGTAGTTAAGACCTCTAGAGAGATTTCCGTTGCAGACCTCTGTGCTTCCAGAGATGACCCCTGTAGCTGAAATCAAAGCGACCCAGCACTGGCGGCTCCCAGCCTGAGTGAGCTGGTGACCAGGTCGCATCTCTGTCTGTGCACACCTCACTCACTGCACTCCCATGAACCTTGAGTCCTTTATGGAGCAAGGTGAGAGTGAAAAAATGGAAGGGCAGACAGAAAGATGGAAGATCACTGATTTTTAAGTTGTCTTAGCTTGTCTTCAAGTGAAGGATGGGCCTGGAGAAGGACTTGTATGCATTTTAATTGGAAGGAAGCAGGAGTGAGGGATCGGGGAGAGTAAAGCTAGGAAGACAGTGAAGCCAATTTGTTACCAAGTTGCCTGTTATACGAGGCAACTGGGGTGATCTGCCATGACTTTCTGAGGAACATAGAGAATGCCTTCTGGAATTGTCCACTTGAAGATGATCAGGGTCAGCATTTATCCATCAACTCTCATTTGAAGCTGGTGGAGGTTGCTCCAGAAGATGTCCTGTCCAATTCTGGCAACTCCTGTGTATGTGCCGAGTGGGCCACCCTGAGATTCCCATGACACTGGAGACGCCCCACAGCAGAGAGCAACAAACATTTTCCCGAGACAAAACACTGTCATTCCTGAATGAACTGAAGGCAGCAGAGAACTGCTCATTGCAGCTATGTCTGGAATCAGAGGTGAGGCCCTGAGGATGGGAAAGAATGTGAGGCACAAGATTTGTCTGATAATAAAGGCAGTGCATCCTGGACAAGTGGCTCAGCTGATTGGAGCCTTGTCCTGGACACTAAAAGGTTGCAGGATCAATCCCCATTCAGGGCACACACCTAGGTTGCAGGTTCGTGCCCCGACAGTACAGGAGGAAGCTGATGTATGTTTTCTCTCATATCCATGTCTGTACCCTTTACTGTACCCCCCCCCCTAATGAACACCGCCCCCCCCCCCCCTGAATAAACACATCCTCAGGTGAGGATTAAAAAAAGTCAGTGGAATTCCCCTAAGCCCTACCTCACAAGAGTGCCAAAGCAGAGGGAAAGGGCGATGTATGCCTAAGTTATCATTGAAAAAAACATTCAGACTAAAATAGACTTGCTTGTTGGCATTAAAAAATGTGTAGATGCTATTTTTAAATCCACCCCTCTAGCTTTATTGAAGGACGATATTGTTCAGCTAGATGGTGTTCTGGCTTATGAGTGGCTGCTCTTCTTGGTTAGCCAGAGAACCACTACTTACAAAATATTCTGTGAGATATGTATTTGGCACTCCAGTATAAGAAAGGAATATTAAGGGCCTCGCCGCCCTTCTCCACTCACGGTGCTGAGGACGTGGGGGTTGGGTCGGGTGAGAGCACGATGGGCTGAGTGAGGCCGGAAGGAGTCAGGTGTGCGGGGGTTTGTGTGGGAGACCTGGGTCGAGCAAGATGTTTTGCACATTTGTCTTGGCTCCAGTACCATACACCTCATTTGGGTTGCTCTGCATCCTAGTATGAAAATTCTAGGGTCTTGGACCATGTATCCCAGAATCTTCCCCCTTAATCATCTACAACTACATTCTATCAGGCCATTGCTACACCCTCATTCCACCCAAAGGGAAGCCTTTTGCTCTGAGAACCCCATTGCACATTTTAGCTTGAAAATGTGCTCATGTGTCCCTTCACATCCTGTGGTCACTGGAAACAGCAGAAAAGAGCCATTTTGAGTACAACACTGGATGTGTATGAAACATTCACCTAATCTGATGTTCGTACTTTCCTCAGTGCTGTCTGAAGCTCATTGCAATTCTTTTTATTTTTTTAAGGGCTTGATTAACCAATTTACTTTTTCTTTCAAGATTTTATTTATTTATTTTTAGAGAGGGAAGGGAAGGAGAGAGAGAGAGAGAGAGATATCAATGTGCGGTTGCTGGGGGCCATGGCCTGCAACCCAGGCATGTCCCCTGACTGGGAATCGAACCTGTGATGCCTGGTTCGCAGCCCGTGCTCAATCCACTGAGCTATGCCAGCCAGGGCCCAATTTACATTTTTAAGGTAAAGTTAAAATTATTTTCAAGCCAGTTTTTCCAGTTCTATAAGACTGACTTAGTAAATTGAGATGGAGCAAAGTAAGTGGTAGGAGACACAAATATATTCCAGACATAATTTAAATAATAAGAGAGTTACCAAAACAGTGTTATTTATATTCAGAGGAAATCATCTGCAATTGTAGTTAAGAAAGAAAGCTAAACTCTTTTGTTAGTAGTTGAAGAAAGTGCCAGATTTTAACAGGAAGATAGCGAGGGGACACTGGCAGTTCCATTCATCAGGGTAGTTAATCTGGCTGGCATAACAGGCACACCCCTGACATCTCGGAGACTTAACCCAACAAAGATTACCCTTGCTCACATGAGGTGGGAGGGGGTCGGGGAGCCAGCAGGACCACCTGGCCTCCTTGCTGTGGGAGGCTGGGGTGAGGGAGTGATGGGGGAGGTGCACCAGCTCTGAGCTGCCTGCCCCACTCACTTCATTGTCTGGCTCAGGTCATACAGTGAGGAAGTAACTGTGAGAGAGGCTGGGGGATGAAGTAGTTTGGGCTGTATTCATGGGGATTTGAAAGTTAAGACAAAGCCCCATTCAAAAGTCCCTATTAAGTGACTTTCAGGTGTTCCTGGCCAGGCGAGAGGATAATTATGGCTACGCCTTAGGGAGGTCAAGGTGACCTTGAGTTTACTAGCATTTTCTTTAAATCGAGTTGCCTGGATTAAAAAGCTGCCAAACTGTCCTCACAGCTGATCTAGTTTTCTTCCTGTGTAGCTTGTTCACTGTGGCCAGGACCATTTATGAAATAATTCTTTGTATATCCTTGCATGTTAGTAAGGTTACAGTGTAATCTGTCATCCAAACTGAGATGCCACTGAGAGTGAAAGCTCTCCTAAGTATGCCTGAGCAGCAGGTGTAAACTGGGACCTCTCCACCAACTGGGCCTGGAAGTCACCTCAAGAGGAGGCTACAAAGGTTCCCTGTCGCCAGCCAGGCCAGTCAAACCCCCACACCATGTCTTCTGTCACATACAGCACCCACCTGTCGAGCATTCCCTTGGCCCTGATTAGGTTCCTACTCGAACATGACCTCTGCAAAGAGGCCTCACCACCCCGGCTAACTTAGCACTGTTCTACCTTATCTTTCTATCCTTTTACTCTGCTTAGTTTTTCTCCATTGCACTCACTACTTCCTGATATTACATGATACATTTATTCTGAGATGGCTGTCTGTACCCCTATGAGATGTAAGTTCCACCAATGGAGGGGTTTTGTTCTATCAATGACTGAAGCTCTAGTGCCTTAAAGACAACCTGACACATGGTAAGTGTTCAATAAATCATTGTTGAATAAGGGAATTGTTGTACCTTCCACTTCAGTTGGGCCAAGTGCCCTCACCATCAGCTCCAGCATCTCCTCCCGAATTGTCCCCTGTGTTGCTCCCTCTGCCTTCAGTAAGCTCCTTGCTGTCCTCTGTGGAGATCCAACTGTGCTTCAAGACTTACCTTCCATCCTGACCTGGCTGGTGTGACTCAGTGGGCTGAGCACCCGCCTGTGAACCAAAGCGTTGCCTGTTTGATTCCCAGTCAGGGCACATGCCTGGGTTGTGGGCCAGGTCCCCAGTAGGGGACATGTGAGAGGCAACCACACAGTGATGCTTCTTTCCCTCTCTTTCTCCCTCCCCCTCTCTAAAAATAAATAAATAAAATTTTTTAAAAATTAAAAAAAAAGACTTAGCTTCCATCCTTTCTTGTTTTGAGACTTTCTTTGAATACTCTGCTCCACAGTGTCTCCTATTCTGGATAATGGAAGCATGTAGTTTTTAATGTTAACTGGACTGTGCACTTTGTGGAGGCATAAACTAGTATGTGTATATTAGTGTGTGTGTGTGTGTGTGTGTGTGTATGTATGAGAGGCAACTGATCTCATATATATATATATATATATATATATATATATATATCTGTCTCATATATATATATATATATATGAGAGAGACACACACACACACACACACACAGAAAGAGTGAGAGAGAAGGGAAAATGTCCAGCTATTGTTAATATAATGAGAACAGTTTGTGTGACATCGATGTAAGCTGGCAGCCAAGGACAGTGGACTGGAATATGCATGTGTGAACAGTGATGACTTCACTGTACTCGTCAGTGGGGTGGTAGACACCACTGAGTGTGCATGTGTACTGTGTGGCAGTCACATTCAAAATGACTGAGCAAGTAGGGCAATGAATCTGCAACAGATTTTGTGCTAAGCTTGAGCATTCCTCTGTGAAAACTGTTTACATTTAAAACTATTTACATGATTCAGAAAGCTTTTGGGGACAATGCAAGGAGTGCAGTGCAAATAAAAGTGTGGCACAAGTGCTTCAAAGATGATCGAAAATCTTGAAAAGTATCCACATTCTGGAAGGCCTGCGAGAAGCAGAACACCTGAGAATGTTGAACGTGTACAGGCTGTAATCAACAATCGGTGACTGACAGTGGGAGAGCTAGAAGCTGACCTGGGGATTCTAAAAACTACTGTGTCCAAGATTTTGACACAGATCTTGGCATGAAATGTGTTGTGGCAAAATTAGTTCTGTGGTTTCTGCTGCCAAAGCAGAAGGAACATTGTGCTGCAGTTGCTAATGACTTGATTCAAACTGCTACTAATAAACCCGATTTCTTCAAGAAGGTCGTAACCAGAGATGAATGCTGGGTTTATGGCTATGACCTGGAAACAAAGGCCCAGTCATCCCAGTGGAAGGTGCCTGGTTCTCCACGCCCGAAGAAGGTACGGCAAAGTCGCAGCAAGATGAAGACCGTGTTTTGCACAGTGGAAGAGATGCTGGTAGAACTGCGTGAGGTTCCAAGTTGCCTCCTATGTGCAGGGTTTCTTGTATCTTGTATCTTCCTCAATAAATGTCTCTATTTTTCTGGACAGTGTGGTGGTTGCTGGGGGAAGGGAATGTAAGTGAACTAAATGGAAAATATAATAAAGATTAAATTTTAAAAAGTCTCTTAATATTTTTCATCACACATGGCCTGATACTTTCTGGATAGACCCCCCTCCATACAGTCCTCATGTACACAATAGGCACAAAAGTGGTATAACACGACTTACCTCATAAAGTCTGAAAGAGAGTTAAATGAGATAATTTATGTAAACTTAATATGTAGCACATACTCTAATCCATATACTCATAAAATATAATCAATACCAAGAATCATTGAGAAGATAACTTATATTCGTTGTATTTTGTACTAAGTCTTAAAAATCTAGTATGTAGCTTACAATTAAGCACATCTCATTTCAGATGAATAACAGTACAAGAGGTCCATTGCTAGAGGTGGCTAGTAGGTGCTGTTTTGGATAATGAGGCCTTAAGGAATATGTGATTAGCAGACGTAAGGAGTAGCCTTTCCCTTTAGGTCTAAGAGGGAGTACTCAAGGAAGAAACTTGAAAGATCTAACCCTTCCCTGAAGCTTTGATGAAGACCTCCTGGGGAAGCTGTGGCTGTGAACCACGTGGGACATCATTTGTGGGGTGTTCCAGGCCTGGGCGGGAAGTGAGAAACCCTCTGCTGGGATGCTGGAAAGTTGGAAGGGAGGGCTCCCTTTGTGCAGTGTGGGAAAGTTACCCTTAGGAATGCCACTGAAACCTGCTGGAGGGCGCCTGCCACCGGCCAGGAAGGTGCCCAAGGGCACTGACAGAGGCTGACTGCTGGCAGCCACACAGGGTGGGGGCGGGGGGCAATGTGAGAGAAAGCACTGGGACCAGGGAGCAAAGGCCCTTCCCTTACATTTTTTTCATTTTTTTTCTTTTTCTTTTTTTATTGTTCAATTACCGTTGTCCCCATTTTCCTCCCATTACACTCTCCCCCACCCTACCCACCCCTACCTCCCACATTCAATCCTCCCTTCCTCCCCCCTTGTCTTTGTCCATGGGTCCTTTATACTTTTTTTTCTTTTAGCACCTTTTATAATATGAATACTGGTAGGTAAAGGAGAAATGTTAGAGGGTTCTTCTCAAGAATCACAAAGGAGGGCAAAAAAGGTAGATTCAGAGCTGAGAGGCAATACATTGACAATTGGCAAAAGGCACAACTCATGTTATCTGCTTTATAAATCAAAGTATCCTTTTCAACAGTGCTTCCTCTTACCTGGAGGAAATTTCTACAATGGAATCACCCTCTATTCAAAAGAGATAGCAGCACTTCTCTCTGAAAGTTCTTGCTAAAAAGTACAAATGCTATTTACGGTAACTTGAAGGTGTGTGTTATCTGGATTTCATTCTGAGCTTAGGAAGTAGAGCCTTCTGGCTGTCAAGAGGACAAAACTGATACTTTGGTGATGGGGACTAGAGGTGGAGCCGACTAGGTTCAGATAAATCCCTAAAAGATAATGTAATTGATAAAAGGCTTTGCACACTTTTTAGAGCTTTCTGACTAGTCTTGTTGGGTACTGTTTTTTACTTCTTTCCTGGCTGTAAAGAAAGCAATTCTAAGACAAACTTTAACAATTTAAAAAGTCATAGAGTATGTCTTTGAATATTTTAGATAGTATGCGCCTTACTTTATGACAAACTGCTGAAAAATTGGTTGAGTGATTCAATTTTTTCATTAACAGAGTTTTCTGCACCCCTCCCCACCCCATATTTTTTTGTGCAGGATAAACCAGGCAGCAAAGAAAAAACCAAGATGTCAGGAAGAGTTTTACCACAGTTGGCTATGGTAATTTACCTATACACTGTCAATGCATTTTTGCTCTTTTAAAAGTGTTTATTAGTTTTCAAACTTGCAAGTAGCTAACTTTCTGATTTTGAATTTTGTGCTCCATTTGATTGTTTTCTGATGGACAAATTCTATAAGGTACACATATTAGGAAAAATAACTATCTTAGTAAAGTAACTGTAAAATATAATTTCCTCATCATATACAGAGTATCTAAATGTTCTGGGTAAAGGAATTTCTAAGACGGACTAGCAGAAAGTATATCAGTGTTGGAGTTGGGAAATGGAGGCAGGCGACAGCTTCGTCCCTAATGGCTCTGTGACCTGAGGTGGCCACTGAGCTCTCTGGTCCTCAGTTTCTGAACTTAAACATGAGCAGAACTGATGACCTTTGAAATGTGTCTTCCAATAGTGAACTGCTGCCTCACAGAGGATTCCTCAGAACTTTCCATCTTATTTTCCTATTATGACTATAAATTGTCATTGTCCTATGAAAGAGGCAGTTAATAAACATTTTCAGCTGATAAGTGCTGAGTCGGATATACTTTACTGTAATAAATTTTACTATCTAGTAATTTTGTTGCATCCAATGCCATTGAATTATGCTCTCGTGACTTCTGGAAGTGAGCATAAGTGGAGGCTCAGTGCAAACATTATTTGTGTGTGCGTGCGTGTGATAAAATATACACAGCATAAAATTTACCATTGTAACCATTTTCAATTGAACTGTAGTTCACTGGCATTAAGCATATTCACATTGTTGTGCAGCCATCACCACCATGTATTTCAATTACCCTTTCATCTTCCCAAACTGAAACTTGACCCATTAAATGGTAACCCCTACTGTCCCTCCTCCCATCTCATGGCACCCACCATTCATTCTACTTTCTCTGTGTATCTGACTGCTCTAGGCTGTGCATAATGAGTAAAGTCATAGAATACTTGTCCTTTTATGTCTGGCTTATTTCACTTAGCATAATGTTTAACCAAGCATTATTTTTGAAAGATATTATAATAGCTAAGAACAAACTATGAAACTGAATGTGTGTTTATAAGAGATTTCTGATAATTTAAAAGGAAAGACATGTTTTACTTAGAAACTTGAATTAATATCCTTTGATGCAATTATATTGAATATTCCAAAATGCACATTTTAATAGAAAATATGTTTTGATAGCCTGATTATCATGCCACTTTCTGTAGAACTGAGCTATAGTGTGATTTCCCTAGTTCTGCAAAATCTATTTTAAATTTTCTAGTTTAAAAGACAAGACTTGAAATGGAATAGACATTTTATTTTCTCTTTAAATATTTAACATATTTTAAAACCAAAAAAAATTGCTTTTCATTTGTTGTCTCTTATTAGTATAAAGGCTTAGAAATGTAAACTTAACTTTATTTAACACTGAGTGGCTGAGTTTCTTGTCAGGGCATGCAATAGTCTACAATATTTTTGTTGGCTGATTTAAACCTGGTTTTATGTTCATATTTGGCCGTATATTACATTTTCAGCATACTTTGAGTTTTATGTGTTTTAAAGGAAATACGAATTTTAAGATGCTTTTTTAAAAATCCGTTATTTTTTAAAAAGCATTTTCTTTTGAATGTTAAGGTTTAGACTTAATTAAATACAGTTTTCTGGCAGTAGTTAAGACCAAGAGTGATTTTCATTATAGACCTCATGCTTCTGGGGCTGATGCTTGTTGAAACCAAGGTGACTCAGCTTTGGCGGCTCCCAGCCACTGTGAGCCGTGACCTGACTCTTACCCTTTCTGCACCTCTCACCCAAAGCACTTCCACAAATCTTCAACCCTTCATGGAGCCAGATGAGAGGGGAAAGAGGGAAAGGCAGGTGGATGGATGGAAGAGCATTCATTTACACATTGTCTTAGCCTGTTTTCCTGTTAAAGAGGAGCCTGAAACAAGGACTCGAAAGTGGATAGTTTATTTGGAAGCAGGAGTAAAGGACTGGGGAAAGTAAAACTGGGAAGAAGAGAAGCTGATAGAACCACTGGCCAGCCAGTTGGTCTTCATCTGAAAGGAAGATGTCGACTCAATTGTCAGCATTAAAAAATTAGTACATTTTACTTTAATTTCCTTCTGTCTGTGCCTACTGAAGAGCCATGGATTCCAGTGACAGTGGGTCTGTGGTCTGGTAGTGCAGTAACTGGCTCGAGCTAATCAGTTGTTGCCTTTTGAAAGACTTAGTTGTTCCTCGGTCTGCCACAGTCCCTGCCCCTCCATTGTCTCCCAGCGCTGAAACCTAGTGCCGGTAGCTCTCAACACCAGCCTTCCTCCGTCTTTTATGATACCTGCCTCAATTGGTATAAGTACAAGAATTTAGGACCCCTGCTTTAAATGGTGGAATAAATGTCTGAGTTTCCAGAGTAATCTAGAGACACTTAAAGCCATGAGGACAGGAAGCCATTTGGAGCTGGCATATAGTGGAACTCATTAGTCCACAGTGTTAGTTGCAGGTGCACATCAAACCAGCAGAAGAGCCTTTGACAATGACTTCCAGATGTCTCATCGCATGGCCAGTCCCAGGCTCGAATAAGATCTGCAGTTGAGGGCTTGTGCCTTCTTTCCAGACACCCTGATTTGTTCGAGAAACTGTCTGTTGTTTATAAATACTCATGCATTTCATTAGAAAAGAGTTTTTTTCTGATCTTGTTTTATTAATGTTATTTAAATCCCACATGGCAGGTTAGTACCAAGCCCCAGTGGCAGCAGGCAGCTCCATCGTTCCATCTGAGCCTGAAGGAGGAGGATGATATTCCAGAACAGTTTAGGGTTAAAAACGAACTGTCGTATGGTAAGAGCTTTAATATTCAAACTTAGATTTGAGAAATCTAAGAAATTTTTTTTCTAGAGAAAAAAAATCATATGACATTTGGCTAATAGAGTATTGAAACTGTAGAACTAAAATAACCTTTATATCAAGTAGAAAAACTTATCTCAAATGTTTTCCTTCAGAAAATGATTGATTCCAGTTGTTAGCTATTTTAGGCTGTTGTAAATGTTATAAAAGCTGACATTTTAAGAATAGAGATGTTTATAATAACACTTTGATATGTTGTAGTCAGAATTTTCCTCTGCATCAAAGGCTAAGAATTTTTTCTAAGAAGGGTTTTAATGAGTTGTAAACATTATTTCCAAATTAGTCATTTTAGTATTTTTTATTATTTTTGACTCATCAGGTTGATTACAACGAATATTAACTTTTTGTCATGGTCTTTAAGTAGTCTGAAATAGTTTTGTATTCTGTTTTTATCATAATTTTGATCTTGTTTATTTTAAGAAGGTTTGATGTAAATGTAATTAAGAATTTGAGTTTAGTAGCATATTATTTAAAATATAAAATAAATTAATTATAAAATGTAGAAATAGTGTTTCTATTATGATGACATAAAACAAGAGTAGTTTAACTTCTTGATAGTGAAAGAAAAATAATTATGCTTATGATAACTTGAGAACTTAAAGCACGTAGTTTTTTCTTACAAGGTGTTTTAGCATTTAATTCTGAACAATATAGTTTAGCTTACTTTTTAGATGACTAACTTATGCTTTTCAAAAATTTAGCCGAATACAAGGAATACGTTGGAAAAAAGGGCACCTTACTAGACCAAGTTGAAGACAGTCGTGCTGGGCCATCTACTTCCAAATCAAAGGGCAAATATCCACATAAGGAACGAGAAAACTTTAGAAGCACTCTTGTTAATATCATTATGTAAGTTCTATAAGCTAATCAGTGTGTGCTATCCCTGTTAAGCCTGTGAAACTATTTATCTAAAAATATAAGAATTCCATGCATTGCTAAGGATGCCCCAAGGCCTTCTTGGAATGAGGTCAGGGTAAAATAAAGAATGAAAGATTGAACTTCACCCTATTAAGTGTATCCCCTTTTAAAATATCATGAGTTGAAAAGGTATAAACATTAATACTTGATGTTAGCCAGAGAGCAAAATGCCTAGGAGTTCTGGCTGCAGTCATGGTGGCTGGTGGAAGATTTGGGACAGTCTTCTTTTTCCCCCGTCTCATTGGCTCAGGTGATGTGGTGACTTACCTGCATTGTGGGTCTCCGTGGTTAGAAAGAGAAGGAAATGGGGTGAAGTGATCAGCACTTGTGAGTAGAGCCTGGGCTTGGCTGATCTGACCTTTAGATCCGTGTATGGAGAACAGTTCAGATGTGCAAAGTAGTTCCTTTTTGCTTGTTTCCTCACAGCTTCCTGCTAGTTATCAGTTCTGTAGCTCTCCAGGTGTACACACTGCCATTTGTGAACCAATAGAGTTTGATGACACATTTCAGTAAGCAACTTACCCACCCTGTTCAGGTGTTTTCCATGTGGCACTCTGCTGGCTGGACAGCTGTCTTGAAGGGGGAGGGGCAGCGGATACGGTGTGCTTCCAAAGGGAAAGGGAGTTCTGTGGAGCTGGACTGTGGGCGTGTGCCTATACTAGAGTGGTTTGGAGTTTGCTTTTGACAGGCGCCGCTAGGAGATTGCTAGCTCCACTCACTTATGTCACTTTCTTTGATTAAGCACTCTCACATCTCAAACAGTGTAAAATCAACAGTCGAAACCATGGGTGGTAAGCCTCTCTGGTTAAAAATTTTTAGAAGAAACATTTTCTTTACACACTGTCCTGACCAAAACAGATGATCTTTCTTGATACCACCCGCTCTGCCTGTCATTACTGGTCCTAGCATGACTGCGGATGGAACCCATCCTGAGTTTCAGCTTCATATGGGGGTCTGGGTTTGAATTCCCCATTTCACTCAGGCCCACACTGTCATCTCCTGATGCATGGGATTAAAGTCCAAGGGCACACCCCTCCAAGGGCAGCCACTGCCTCAGGATTTTGCTGATTGCTTTGCCTTGAGATTCCACTTTTTCCTCGTGAGTGTTTTCTTTCTTTCTTGTGAGCTCAGCTAATATTCCAAGAGAGTTTTGTGACACATTATTCATTCAGTACTTAGAGAATGGTACTGGGAGGTTTTACAGATTACCCTTGCTGCTGTGTTGTAAGAAACAAAAGTCTCATTCATCTTGTGTCATTTTTTAGTGATGCCTTTTATAAACAGGACATGGGTGGATTTGCTGAAATTTAATCTGAGAGTTTCTGTACTTCAATAGTGTATTTAATGCCATTCATAGTGTATAGTTGTTGGTATTTCTTATGGATGTGGACTTAACTTCTACCAATTTAGTTTGTATTTTTTATTCAGTATATGTTACCTTTGCTTATTTTTTCTGCATTCTATTGAATTGAATTCTCTCTTCTCCCTTTATTCCTATTGACTTAAAAGCTATCAAATATATTTCTGATCTGTGAGTGGTTACTCTAACATTTAAAAACCACATATTGTAATTTATTTTTTAAAGTTTAAATTTTATTTTATTTTTTCCTCCTGAATAGTACAAACAAATCTTAGAAAGCTCTAACTCAGTTCTGAACTATCCTTTGCATTTTCCATGTGATTATTGTTTATTTTATTTCTACCACTTCTTCATATTTTTAAGTTTATATTTACTTAGATTTACTAACATGTTTTCTAATTTCTTAGAAAATTGCCTATGCAGTGTACTCTTCACTCCTGTGTTCATTTTTTTTTTTCCCATGAAGCTTATTCCTTAGTTCTTTCATTAGGATCTGTGGAGGGTAAACTTGCCACTTTCATCTCTGTAAAGATCTCTATTTTGCTCTTACTCTTGAATTAGTGACTAAGCTGGCTATAGAATTTAAAAATAATTGTAACTTCCCCTGAACATCTGGAAAACATTAGATTGCAAAACATTAACTATTGTTTTTGGCATATGTTATTTTTTCCCAACTTTATTACAGTACACATGACAGTTAGTGGGAAGGAATTTGTTATTGTACAGCATCACTGACCCAGATAAAGCTGGGTCAGTGCATGACACATTCAATGATGAAGAGGTTAAAGTTATCCTAGAACAACTTATTTTTCCTAGAGATGTGAACTATGTCTTTCCACACAGTGGAGCGCCAGAAGTCACAAATGTGGCTTCTATTTGGTATAGATTTTGAATTGAATTATGTCTAGAAGATCTTTGTATTATAAGAACCCTTATCAATAATAAATACAAAGGAGCATATGAGCTTCTATGTCACTCATTGTTAATTTGTTATGTGTCTAGAAATCAGAGAAATGGTCTTTTGAAGAATGAAACTGTCTTCTGCAAAACTACATTTAAAGTCTTTTCCATCAGTGCTCTTTTAAATCCAAAGTGTATAAATAGCCATGTATAATTTAGGAATAACTCAAAGAATACTCCTTGACATCTGGTCAAGATGGCAGCATAGGTAAACATGGCTTGCCTTTTTGCACAATCACATCAAAGCTACAACTAAACTATAGAACAACCATCATTCAGAACTGTGGCAAATTGAGTTGAATGGAAGTCCTGCAACAACAGAATTAAAGAAGAAATTGCATTGAGACTGGTAGGAGGGGCAGAGACAAAGAATGGGCTGGCCCTACAAGCACAAGTGGCGGATAAACATCTAGAGGGATATCTAAAGAATGAAGAGTCCCAGCCCCACACCAGGCCCCCCTAATCCAGGGTTCCTGTGCCAGGAAGAGAAGTTGCCATAACTTCTGGCTGTAAAAACCAGTGAGGATGAGGCTGTGGAAGACAGAAATGCTGAACTCCCTGGTAGTTCCTCTTAAAGTGCCTGTACACAGACTTACACAGACTTACTCAGACCCATTCCCTCTAAGCTCCAGTATGGGGGTGGCATTGAAAGGCACCAGAGACATACAGGGAGAATCTGAGTTGTCTGGCAATAGAGCAAAAGCTGGGGGGCAGCTTTCTTCCAGATGGAAGTGTTGGCTAAGCCCCTGTACGTTTTCTGAGTCTTCCTACCACAGAGCCACAGAGCCAGCAGGCAGGCACCATATCTGAGACTTCAACTTCGCTCACACTGTTTGTGCCACACTGGTGATTCCCTGAGGCCCTGTCCCACCTAACTTTCAGGCCCACCCAAGCTGTTTAGTGTGGCTTTTCCATATGAACAGCTTGTCGTGGCTAATGCTTCAGATTTTCCTAAATTCTCTCAAAAACGCATCTGGCTTCAGTGAGCCCCGTATCTCTCTGAGTTGCCCCAGGCTGGGTACTAGCAGCAACCAGCTTTTGTTCAAAGCTTGGCCTCTGCTGGGTACCTCCAGGCCCAGGACAAGTAGTAGCCATTAGCAGATCACTTTTTAGCTTATGCTGTATGACCCCAGAGAGAACACAGGCAGTGGCTGACCTTGGACATGCCAACAGCAAACAAGGCTCAGCTACAACAGGAGAGTGTACATAGCCCACAAAGTGGGTGCACCTCAAGTACCAAACTTAGGTGATAGGGGAGGCTGTGTCACTGGATCTTCCAGGACACCTACTACACTGGGCTGCTCTATCAAGCCAGGAATGTGTAATACACCTAATACAGCTCTACTTAATACATAGAAACAAACACAGGGTAGCTGCCTGAATGAAGAGACAAAGAAACACAGCACAAATGAAAGAACAGAACAAAATTCCAGAAAAAGAACTAAGCAAAATAGAGTTAAACAACCTACTAGATACAGAGTTTAAAACACTGGTAATAAGGATGCTCAAGGAACTTAGTGAGGACCTCAACAGCATAAAAAAGACACAGTCAGAAATGAAGGATACACTAATTAAAATGAAGAACACTTTACATCGATAGTAGAGTGGATGAAGCTGAGAATTAAATCAGCAATTTGGAACACAAGGAAGCAGAAAACAACCAATCGGAATAATAAGAAAAAAAAGAATCCCCCCAAACGAGGATAGTTTAGGGAGCCTCTGGGACAACTTCAGGTGTACCAATGTTCACATCATTGGGGTGCCAGAAGGAGAAGAGAGAGGGCTAGTAATTGGAAACCTATTTGAAAAAATAATGAAAGATAACTTCCCTAACTTGGTGAAGGATATAGACATGTAAGTCTAGGGAGTGCAGAGGGTCTCAAACAAGATGAACCCAAAGAGGCCCACACCAAGACACATTATAATTAAAATGCCAAAGGTTAAAGACAAAGAGAGAATCTTAGAAGCAGCAACAGAAAAGCAGTTAGTTACCTACAAGGGCACTCCCCTAAGACAGTCTGCTGATTTCTCAAGAGAAACTTTGCTGGCTAGAAAGGATTGGCAAGAAATATTGAAAGTGATAAAAAGTAAGAACCTACAACAAAGATTACTCTACCCAGCACTTCTTCAGGGATGTCAAACTCATTTTCACCAGGGGCCACATCAGCCTCCCGGTTGCCTTCAAAGGGATACGATCCTAAAATTATTTCAGCCCTTTGAAGGCAACCACGAGGCTGATGTGGCTCCCGGTGAAAGTGAGTTTGACACTCCTGATTTAGATCAAAGGACAGGTAGTTTCCCAGATAAGAAAAAGCTGCAAGAGTGCACCACCACCAAACTAGCATTATATGAAATGTTAAAGTGTCTTCTTTAAGAAAAAGATAAAAAATATGAACAATAAAATGGCAACAAATACATATCTATCTCAATTGCATCAAAAAACAAAAGAAACAAGCCAAATAGTAACAGAATCATAGATACAGATACAGAGTGCATTTTTTTGGTTGCCAGATGGGACAGGGGTCAGGAGGATGGGCATTAGGGGTGAGGGGATTGAGAAGTACGAGTTGGTAGTTACAGAATAGTCATGGGGATGTAAAGTGCAGCATAGGAAACAGAGCAGCCAGAGAACACATATGCATGACCCATGGACATGGACAATGGTGTGGGGAATTGTCCGAGGGAGTGGGGGTGGTGCCTGGTGGAGTGGGACAAAGGTGGAAAAATTGGAACAATTGTAGTAGCATAATCAATAAAATAGAATTAAAAAAATAAAAATGAGAATACTCATATAACATTTAAAAGAAGAGATGGCTTGAGTTTTGAGTAATGATGAGGAATGGGTAAAACCCATAAAACAGCACATGGCCTCTGAATTAGGTCTTACAAATCATTTCCAATATAACTGCCTGTCCATGAATAAAGAGAAAGTATTTGGGAGAAACATGATACCAGACAAATATGTATATTATTTATAAAATATTCAACCATTTATTTTTTCCTTACAATTTAACAGAAGACAGCCCTTATCTTTATATATATATTGATATAAATCTGTTTTTCAATACACATTTCAATAGTGCGTTTATCATTTTCTTAGGCAAGAAGATGCTGTTGTAGACTCACCTACTCCTGATGAAAGTGCATTTCCCAAACTGACCACTTCTGCAATAGAGAAAGACATCTTGGTAATGGATACTTGTTTCATCTGTATAGTTGGAAGGAGAGGAAGTGCCTGGAGATACTTTAATACTTTTGAGATTAATCTGAGCGCCTCCCTGTGAAACTCTGTGGAAGTGGGAGTAAATATGGAGTTCGATAAGGTTGCCCCATTGAATTAATGAAGGAAGTCATTTTTTCTGTTGTCACCTAGACCACATTCAAAGAATCCCAAGTTTGCCTGCTTCCCTTGTTAAAGCTAGCCTCAGTCTTGTATAGCTTTTCAATGCTTTTATTCTATGATAAATTATCTTAATTATATAATATATACTTTACAAAGACTGTTAAGTTACTTTAGAAATAGCAATCTTTGAGTATTTCAAATACAGAATTTTAAAAGATGTAAATATCAAAGATATTGCTAATTTGAAAGTATTTTGTTTTTAAGTTTTTTTCAATTAAGTGACATATTTTAAAAAGTAATGTAAGGATATTGAAGTTAAATTTCCATTATTAGAGACTATTATGCCTTAAAATTCTATGCACATATTTAATAGCAGCTATAAAATGACAGTATGGAATATTAATAGGTCAATTGGAAATTTCCTAAACAGTGTTGTATTACATTTCTGAGATTAATGTATAGGGATACAGATGCCACCTGTAGCTTTTAAGATCTACTTCTGATTATATATAATAAAAGGACAAAAATTAACACACTAAATTTTCACCTGTTTTATAAACAGTTTTCACCTGTTTATAAAACATTGAACTCTACTACATGGTCTTTGTTCGGTAATATAACTTGATGGTTTACAATAGAATTATGAGCTAAGGTAAGAGCCTTAATTTTCATGCAATATCATATGTATTTTCTAAATTTAGGCAATCTCAAATAATGCTTGTATGGATCACACAAAATACTTTTATTACCTGTAAATATTCTCCTAAAACTTTATTTTTGCTCAGTAGTTTTGTCTTATAAACACACTTCTGTTATTATAGTTCTAAATGCATCTGAATTTCTTGTTCTCTTTTATATAGAGATATTACTATTATATCCACCATGGAATTGATACAGACCACATAGCCCCAATGGAAGATTCTTGGCTGGAACATGTATTGAATTTAGTCCCCCAACACTTGAAAGTCCTCACTAACAGCATTCTTACATTATCTGATGAAATGAGAGAAGATTATCTTCTTAGTGTAAAAAAATCCATAGGTAAATCAGTATCTCTCTCTGCTTTCTAATTTGATTGTCTCATTAAAGATAACTTTTTTAAAATTGAAAGTTAATACCTATATTTGTAACTATTTATTATGCTGTTTCTTGTATTGCTGTTAATTGCTTGAGATCTTAGGTAAGTTTTATTAATAAAGTACAGCAAAATAAAAAATCTATCTGTATAGGCATATTACCTCAACAAAAGACAGAACTGAAGAAAATGATATCAATGATTTAATTAACAATAATATTACTGATATCATAAAGTAGAATGTGATTAATTGTTACAGAACAAACAAGGGGGGGCCTGGGACGATATACTATTATGGAAAGAAGCCCCCGGGTCTGTTATGTCTGCTGCCCGAGGAAAGACGTCTCTCAATGCCAGAGATGCGTGAAAAGGAAAGGAAATGTTTATTTAATGCTATACAAACTTAAAGTAGTGACTTAATGTCTTTATCAAAAAAATCCTCAAGCCCCTTAAAACACCACAAACAGACACAGTCCTTCCTTCCTTCCCCCTTTGCCCAGTCCAGAGTACCGTATCTCAGGAAAGGAAATAGAAGTCCATGGCTCAGGCAGTCCTTTGGTTATTCCTAGTTAGTACTCCATCTCGACTGGGAGACCTGCCTGGGTTCCTGGCACCCTCAGCTGAGTCGCCGGGATCTCTGCTAAAACTAGGTGATGGTTCCCCCTTCTAAAGCTGCGGGGGTCCCCACTCTGGCAAAGGCATGTGGTCCTCTCTCCCAGGGCTGCAGGAGTCTCCACTCTGTCAAGGCCGCATGGTTCTCCCCGCAATGGGTGCCGTGTCTGGGTTTAAATCCCCGCGCCATTCTTCCTCTGCAGCCCCATTTCGGACTCATCCTACACTTGGGCACACTTGCCCTCAATCTGCTGTCTTCTCTAGCTTTTCTGGGTAGCCATCGTGGGTCTGGGCAGGTGTGGCCCCGTGTCATGGAGCCAATCTTCTCCGAGCTCCCATGCAGGTGCTGTAACTCGGGGGACCTGACCCCCAGTTAAGTCTTGGTGGGGAAGTTACTTCCATTCCCTTGGCTCTGAGCATGGCCACAGCTATTTAACATATCTAAGCGACAGCCAAAAGCTATAGATATGTTAAATGACCACGCCAGAGGTTAGCTGCAAGGCTGTTGCTATGAGAAACAGCTTTCAAAGGCCCTGCTCCATGAGTCCCTTCCCCCAGCCCACACCTGGGGAATGGGGGTGAAGACATCTTAAAATCTCCTGGACACCTTAAGTTCTGGACCCCATTTCAAATGCTGTGGACCAGGGGTTGGCCGGGCTCAATCTGGACCACTGCCTGTTTTTGTAAATAAAGTTTTATTGGAACACAATTACACACATTTATTTGCATATTGTCTGTGGCTGCTTTTGAGCTATAAGAACAGAGTTGTGTAGTTGTGATAGATACCTTATGGCTAACAAAGTTGAAAATATTTACAATCTGGCACTTTACATAAAAAATTTGTTGACTTGTAGTATAGACCAATAGATTCTAAGACTGACTAATCATCAGAATCATTTAAAAAGTACTGATTATTGGACCTATCTGAATTAAAATCTCTGGGGACTAGACTTTTCAGTCTAAAGGTTCTCCAACTGGTTGTGATATAGTTGTGGTATAACTGAAGCTGGGCTCAAACTTGGAGAAATCATAATGCTTTGGAGTGGTCGGGGAACCCCTCAGGGAGGAAGGCATTCATTGCATTTAAGACTCTTAATTGTGTATCCTGGTAATATAAGAATAAAGAACCAAATTCTTGCCCCCAAAATGTTCCTGGTGGACTAAGGGAGAAGGAAAAATCACTAAATTACAAAAAGAATAGTAAGTGCAATGAGGAGGGAAATAGAGGACACGCTTTAAAGGAGAAGAGGTGCCTGCCTTGTTAAAAAGGACTCTGCAGGCACCTGAACTGAGGCTGAAGAATGAGCAACAGTGTACTAGGCAAGACACTTGGCCTAGGAGGTGGAGTAAACAATGGCCAATTTACATGGAAGGCTCTTCCAGGCTTGGGAGCAGTTCTGATGGCCAAAGCATAGCAGGCATTGTGGGAAGGTGACAGGATTTGATGGGCTTTCTATGCCTTTTTAAAGCATTAGAAAGTAAAGGAGAGTCAGTGGGAGATTTTTAAACAGATTAATAACATATTTGCATTTTAGAAAGAGCATCTTGAAAGACAGGCAGAGAAATTAAAATTAACTGAATTAAAGGCCACAGGAGATAGAAGCAGAAATAGCTCACTTTACTGATTTTATAAAAAGATTGTTTTTATGCTCTTAAGCAATTTAAAAGAGAACAAAGCAATATGTATATTTGTTTTCTGTGAAGGGAAACTTCTACTGCTCTGTTTTATTAACCTTCAATTAAACAATAACTACTTTTCATAGAATAGCTTTAAAGGAAAATGTAATATTAAAACCTATTATTATTTTCAAATGAAAGGATAGGGATATTGTTAAGAAACAAATACTCCCAAAGACAAAGACATCATATATTTTTCATAATTACTTTTTGTATTCATAAATGCACAAGTTATTATTTTAAAAAACAACATAATTTAAATAATTTTAATGGAATTAGTTTTGCAATTAGTTAGAAACATACTGCAATTAATATAAGGTGATTAATCAGAACTTTTCTATTTTCTTTTAGTTGATTTTGTTTTAAAAGATCCCAGAGAAAAAGATGATAAAAAGACCGATGAATTACCACCACATCGTGCTGAGTAAGCTCTCAGTTTCTCTAATTATGTGACCATTCTTGTGTATGTGTATGTCTTTATAGACTGGGATTATTTTCTCATACATATGTTTATATTTTATGTACTTCAGATATACAACTGGTAGTTCTAACTATCTTTATAAGCCCTGATATGTTACTTTACAAATTGATGGATAGTGGGTAGGTAGTTATTCAAGTCAAAGGAGCTACAGAATAAATGCCTTTAAATAAGAATGTTAGTGTCTGTGATTTTGTAAGTGACCTTTACACATTAACAGAGGTGAATTTCAAGGGGATTTCCATAGGTAGGATGGACTATATCCTTAAACTGTTTTAAAAATAAAGGGAAAAATTAAATGTTTTGTGTCCTCTTTAAGAAAATCTTTCAAGATGTGTATATGACATACCATGCTTCTGTGTGATCCTGATGATTTATTTTTGGACTCAATAGAATCAAGTATTTAGAGAAAGAAATTAATTACCTTATGTAATAAAAATTCAAATCTAATTTGGCATGCATTATTATCCTGAAATTACACTAAGCCATAAAGAACATGACTTGTGTTGTTATTACCATGAGGGATATATCATATTTTTAATTAAAATTAAACCACTATTACTCAAAAAGTACATTGACTATAAAAATACTTTCTTTTGATTTTTAAAGAAGATAATGGAATATTTTCTCTTTGTTTTCAGAATGAAAATTCTTCCAAAACCTTGGAGGAAATCTTTTCTAGCTGCAAGAAGTTATATTAGGGATCACTTGAACGCAATTAACCCTACGATGTTGGCTGTGCTAGATCTGTGGCACAGTACTTTCAAGTGAGTATTTCTGGTTTTCCTGAAAATTTTATTTTATTTATTTATGTGTTTTAAAGAGAAAAAGCTGTTTTATTTTAAGATTTTATTTATTTATTTTTAGAGAGGGAAGGGAGGGAGAAAGAGAGAGAGAGAGAAACATCAATGTGCAGTTGCTGGAGGCCATGGCTTACAACCGAACCTGCGATGCTTTGGTTCACAGCCTGCGCTCAATCCACTGAGCTATGCCAGGGCTTCAAAATTTTATTTTTTTAAGAGATGAAAATTATTTTATTTCATCTTAACTACATATTTGCTTTCTACTTTTACTGAAAATTTTAAAAATGCAAATTTAATGTATTTAAGCATGGTTTTAAGTGAGCAATATAGAAGTATATAGAATAAAAAATAAACATTGACTTTATCTTTAATCCAATTCTCTCCTTCCCACCTCACACCCCAATTCCACACACACTTTAAGGTGTAATTACAGTTAAAGGGCTGAATTATTTATCATGCCTTGTTTTAAATCTCACAGAATGCTAGCCACTACAATCATTTATATGGTTTAGAAACCTAGACAACATTGCCTATGTGAATGGCAAGAGGCGAGGTTCCTGGGGGGCTGGGACCATGCTTCACCACCAGGGCCCTGTCCTGGAAGGACGGTGCAGAGCGGATGGGCTCCGGGGGAAGCTGTGAAGCTCAAGAGTTTGGCCGTGGGCTGAGGACAATTTGCCTTGCATTTAAGATGCTCCAGCTTCATCCTATCCCCTTCCTTGAACTGCCACTTCCAGGTTATGGGGGGACGTCCTAGCAATATGCACCCATGGAAATATATTTTCATAAAATATGCAAAAGTAATGTATATATATTATTTTTCTTAAAGAAGGCCTCCCAAGAGGCCCCTCAAAACCTGGATGCCCCCTGTTGTATGATGGAGGAGATGGCATCCTGCTCTCCAGAGCGGTCTGTGGGCCTTTGCTCACAGCACCACGTTTGTTTTCTTTCACATCCACTCACGGATGGAACAGCCAGAACACGCTGGGCTGGGGATGAGGCCCCATTGCTTAGTGTTCACAAAGGGCTAGATTTCCCTGGTTAGAATGTGCTATTATGCTAAGTTTTCAAAGCGTTTTGTTTAAAACATTACATTACACTGTTCAATTGTCCAGAATAACACATTACCGAAGGTGATCCAGTAATGGTTGCACCTACTCTGTGCCTAATGTATTATCCATGCCAGGTACTGAATGCATTATAACCTAGCAAATGGATTTTAGCTGTGAAAGGGGTATAAATCAATAGATGTGAAATGTGTTTTGCTTACTAACCAGGATTTTACATTGGTCTTTAAGTAAAAAATAAATGTGATGTTCTTTATAGTGTTTACTGTCTTTCAGATAATGTAGAACTCAATCACATGGAAATAGGGAAGGAATCTGTAATTAAATTTAGGTGAATAACACAATGATACTAATAGGTAATAAATGAGTAAACCACATATATTACAAAGATCCACAGCATTCTTGTCAGAAAAGAGGCTGTTTTGGAAGCTGTTGACTGGAGTAAACACTATGTTTTCTAAAAGTCCCAGTCATTTTTTTGAAAGTTTTTGATATACTGGGGGTTAATTAGGGGTGAGAAATCCCCTACCACGTGGTTTCCTAATAGCCAGGGCTGCTTTCTTTTCAGAGGGAGTGCAATTTTTGAGCCCTACCTCCTTTCCTGTTTTAGCTGTTCCAGTTTGAAAGCAAAAAATCAATTTAAACTGTTCATCAAATCCCAATTATTACAATCTTCTTCTATTTCATTGTGTCATAGTTTCATAATATGACATACTGTGTTGCTGTTGAATTCAGTTACATTGGTTACTATTCATTTTTAAAAATTATATTTATTGGAGGTGACATTGGTTAATAAGATTATATAGTTTTCAAGTATACTATTCCGTGAAAATCATCTGTATAATGTATTGCATGTCTCTCACCCAAAAGTAAATCTTCCATCACCATGTATTTGACCCCCTTTACCAGCTCTCCCACCCCCCTTCCTTCTGGTAACCACTGGACTGTTGTTCGTGTTTATGACTTTTTGTTTATTTGGGTTTTTTTGTATGTTCACTTGTTTTCAGTTTTAAATCCCACATATGAGTAAAATCATATGGTTCTTGTTTTTTTCCTTTCTGATTTATTTCACTTAGCATGATATTTTCAAGATCCATCCATCTTGCTGCAAATGGCAGTATTTCATCTTTTCTTATGGCTGAGTAGTATTCCATTGTATATGTGTACCACGGCTTCTTTATCCAGTCATGTTTCCATGTCTTGGCTACTGTGAATAATGCTGCAATGAATATAGGGGTGCATATATATTTGTGAATAAATGTCAGATTTTTCTGGTAGATACTCAGAAGAGGGATTGCTTGGTCATATGGCAACTCTATTCTTATTTTTTTGAGGAACCTTCATACTGTTTCTATAGTAACCATACCAGTTTACGTTCCTAAATGCAGTGAATGAGGGTTCCTTTTTCTCCACAGTCTCTCCCGTACTTGTTGTTACTTGTCTTATTGATGATACTCATTCTAACAGGTGTGAGGTGGTATCTTATTGTAGTTTTGATTCGCATTTCTCTAATAGCTAGTGAAGTGATCATCTTTTCATGTATACATGTTGGCCATCTGTACGTCTTCTAAGAAGTGTCTGTTCAGGTCCTCTGTCCATTTTTTAATTGGATTGTTTCTTTGTTTGGTGTTGAGTTGTATGATTTCTTTATATATTTTAGATATTAACCCCTTATCAAAGCTGTTGTTTGCAATTACTTTCTCTCATTTGGTTGGTTGCTTTTTTGTTTTGTTGGTGGTATTTTTTGCTGTGCTTATTAGTTTGATATAGTCCCATTCATATTTTTGCCTTTACTTTCCTTGTTTTGGGGGTCAAATTCATAAAAAATCCTTTCTGAGACCAAGGTCTGTAAGTTTAGTACCTATATTTTCTTCTATGTAATTTATTGTTTTAGGTCTTAGATCCATTTTGAGTTAATTTTTGTATATGAGTTCAAATAGAACCACAAAAGACCCTGAATAGCCAAAGCAATCCTGGGAAAAAAAAGAATGAAAGTGGAGATATCACACTCCCTGGTTTCAAATTATACTACAAAGTTACAATAATCAAAACAGTGTGGTATTGGCAGAAAAACAGACACACAGACCAATGGAACAGAATTGAGAGCCCAGAAATAAACCTACATGTATATGGGCAAATAATTTTCTACAAAGGAGCCAAAAAACATACAACGGAGAAAAGAAAACTTCTTCAATAAATGGTGCTGGGAAAATTAGAAAACCACATGCAAAATTGTATTAATTGTGTTTCAAATTATATCTCATACACTTGAATATTAATTTTTATGAAACACAAATTTTAGTGATAAAACCTAGGAATATAATACTTTTTGAGAAGGAATCAAATAGCAAAATATTAACTACAAAAACACCTCATGCTTAAATCACTGTTCATTTTTATCTCTTGCAGAAAATTACGTTTAGTTGATGTAGAAGAATTTCACAATTGCCAGGAGGCATTAGAGATGTCAAATTTTCAGACCATTGTCATGAGACACCTGGAAACTGCCAAAGAAACTCTACTTAAAATGTAAAGTTCTGACATTTCTTATAGGAAAACAAATAAAAAAATGTGATTGCTTGGGCACTGAATTTTAACTGCTTTTAGAAAATTCTACTTTAACAAGTTTATAATCATCTCTGTATAAGAGTTAAATGTGATATCATTAACTGCTTTGGTCTATAATGTCTATTCAAATATTCTACATAGCATAGATTGTACAGAAACCAAAATGATTCTGGTTAATGGTTACTTTTTTCTTAATGCCTGGTTTCTACCCCAACTATGAGAGTGGGGTTGAATACCCTGGAGGAATGATCATCAACTAGTTACTTGAAGACATTTATTTGACATCTACTATTAATGTGTGCAAGTTGCTGGCAAACCTTTTTCATTTTGTTCTTAGCTGAAAGATGCAGAAGAGTTTAAAAAATGATTAGGTGGGGAAAATATACTTGTATCTTTAAAGGAGTTTACAATCTTATTGGAGGTTAGACTTAACAAGTGATAATTTAACATCTTATTGGATTGACTCTTCAAAATGGAATCGCCACATATGACAATTATTGATATGGGTGCCAGACAATATGTCATGAAATAATACAGAAAAACTATCTCTATCATGTGTAATAAAGTTATTATAAATGGGACATTAAAACTAGATTAAATGAAAGATAACAAGACCTGAAACTCCAACTTAGTTTCATACTTTCCAAAAGTTACTTAAAAATGTATCTTGATGATTTAAGATGGGATCTTCTCTTTATCTTTTTTCTTTTTCAATAGGGCAGGTTCAAATTTGGCATTACTTGAAAGAACTTTAGACTTCTATTTAATATTACTATTAAGTTAACATAAACAAAGAAAGAAGAGGTGCAGAATGAAAATGAATAATTTCAGAGAAGAAAATGACCTCTTAAAGACAGAATAAGAATAAATCATCTTATACTATAACTTCAGGGTTATACCCCAGAAATACATTACCACTGTAAATTTTACTAAATTGGGTGTCAAAATACAGAGTAGGGGACAAACCTTACTTGGATAATTTGCTGAAAGATGTAGACTGGGGACTGTTGGTCAAGGTGGCGGTGTAGGCAGACATGGCTCTCCACTTCTTACAACCTCTTCAAATTACTACTAAAACCTGGAACAGCCATCACTCAGAACCATCAAAAATCGAGTAGAATGGAAGTCTGACAACTAAAAAGTCAAGTTCAATACAAGTTTGACAACTATGGAGTTAAAGAAACTACATCCATCCAGGAGGGTCACAGATGCAGAATGGGCTAGTCCCACACTCATGTGTGAATAAAAATTTGGGAGGGATATTTTGGGAGTAGGGAGTCCAAGCCCCACACCAGCCCCTACCCCAGCCCAGGGTTCCAGTGCCAGGAAGATAAGTCCTCATAACTTCTGGCTACAAGATCCAGTAGGGCTTGGGTCAGTGGAAGAAACTTCTGGAGCCCCAAGCAGTTCCCCTCCAAGAACCCAGACACAGACTCATCTACTCAGACTCATTCCCGCTGAGCTTCAGCACCGGGGTAGCAGCTTGAAAGGCACAAGTAGCATACAGGGAGAAACTGAAGTGTCGGGCATCAAGATGAGCAGTGGCCCTTGTTCCTTTTCTAAACCCTACCCCCACAGAGCTGGTAAGCTGCTGCCATATCTGAGACTCTATAACCTGGCTAACACTGTTTGACCCATTTTAAAGATCTCCAGAGACTCTGCCCCACCCAACTTAAGGGCCACCTGAGCTGCTTTTCAATATGAATAGCTAGTCTTGGGTCATGCTTCACAACTTCCTAAATACTATTGAACAAGCAACAGTCGGCTTCAGTAAGTCTCAGGCCTGGCACTAGCACCAGCCAGCTTAGATTCATGGCTTGGCTTCACCTAGGAATCTCCATGCCCAGTACAAGTAGCAGCCATCTCAGATTGCTTTACAGCTCAGGCAGGGTGCCCTGGGAAAAAACACCTGGGCAAGGTTAGGTGGGAACTAACCTTGGCCTGCACCACCCAGGAAACCCCAGGGCCAGTGCACTCAGTGGGCAGCTATAGACCATGTCAGAGTACCATATCCCCCTGTGACTGCACAGCTAATCCTTCACAGAGAGCATAGGTTGAGGGTCAATGGTCACAGCTAGCCCTTGCAGCTGACTAGCCTGGGTAAATCCCTCACATTGATCTGCCAACAGCAACTAAGGCTCAACTACAAGAGTAGGGTTTACTCAGCCTGCACAAAGGGCACACCTGGAGTACCCAGCTTGGGTGATAGGGGAGGCTATGCCACTGTATTCTACAGAACATCTACTACATTCAGCCACACTACTAAGACACAGAGTCAAAGCAGCTCTACCTAATACATAGAAACAAACACAGGGAGGCTGCCCAAACAAGGAGACAAACATGGCCCAAATGAAAGAACAGATCAAAACTCCAGAAAAAGAGCTGAATGAAAAGGAGATAAGCAGTCTATCAGATGCAAAGTTCGAACCACTGGTTATAAGGATGTTCTAGGAACTTAGTGAGGACCTCAACAGCATAAAACAGATCCAGTCAGAAAGGAAGGATACACTAGTTGAAATAAAGAACAATTTATAGGGAAACAACAGTAGAATGGATGAAGCTAAGAATCAATTCAATGATTTGGAACAACCAATCAGTGCAAGAAGAATCTGTACAACCAATCAGTGCAACAAGAAGAAAGAAGAATCTGAAAAAATGAGTATAGTATAAACAGCCTCTGGGACAACTTAAAGTATTTGAACATTAATATCATAGGGGGTCCACAAGGAGAAAAGAAAGAGCAAGAAATTGGAAATCTTTTTGCAAAAATAATGAAAGAAAACTTTCCTAATTTGGTGATGGAAATAGACATGAAAGTCCAGGAAGCACAGAGTCCCAAAGAAAATGGATGCAATGAGGCCCACTCCAAGACACACCATAATTAAAATCCTGACAGTTAAGAGAGAATCTTAAAAGAATCAAGAGAAAAGCAGTTAGTTACCTAGAGTGGAGTTCCTGTAAGGCTGTCAGCTGATTTCTGAAAAGAAACTTTGTAGGCTAGAAGGGATTGGCAAGAAATATTCTAAGTCATGAAAAAGTGAGACCTACATCCAAGATTGCTGTATTCAGCAAAGCTATCATTTAGGATCAAAGAGCAGTAAAGAGCCTCTCAGACAAGGAAAAACTCAAGGAGTTCATCATCACCAAACCATTATTATATGAAATGTTAAAGGGACTTATTTAAGAAATAGAAGATCAAAACTATGAATGATAAAATGGCAAAAAGTACATTTCTATCAACAGTTGAATCTGAAAAACAAACTAAGCAAACAAGAAGAACAGAGACAGAATCATGGATATGGAGAACATTTTGATGGGTGCCAAATGAGAGGGGGCTGGGGAAGAGTGGGTGGAGAGGTGAGGGGATTAAGAAGTACAAATAGGTAGTTACAGAATAGCCATGGGGATGTAAAGTAAGTATAGGAAATGGAATAGCCAAAGAACTTATATGCGTGACCCATGGACGTGAACAATGGTGTGGGGATTGTCTGAGGGAGGGAAGGGTGCTGAGTGGAGAGGGGCAAAGGGCAAAAAATCAGGACAACTGTAATAGCACAATCAATAACATACGATTAAAAATAAAGGACAGAAAAGAAAGATGTAGTTTAATTAGCTGTATCTTTTGATGCTTCCTAATGATTCTAATGGAAGAACCCTGTACAATACTTTAGTGAGCCAGATGGGTTTATCATGGTTAAAGGCAGAACATAAGCTCACTACAGTGGAGAAACAATTAGCAAGTGATTAATTATGACATCTACCCCCAAAGCAGATGTCTTCTTTTAGTCCTCGACTTCCGCTTCTACTCAGCAGTGGTGGTTTATCACCCCTGCCTTCTGGAAATCTGTTTTTATGTGTCTCTGTGCCTGTTTCTTTTCTTTGTTTCTACCTCCTTTTATTGGTTCTACTTATTCCTACTGTCACTAAGAGTAGGGGCTGTCCAGCTGTTTGCTGTTGTTTCTCTTTATATTCTTGAAATTTTCATGATTTTATCTGTCTCAGCTGTCTTAAGATCCTTATATGTTTTCTGATTTCCAGGCCCTTATTGTTAATTTTATACTGTATATCTTCAGCTGAATGCCATGTTAGCAACTGAATCTCAGCATCTCTGTAATAGTGCTTGTTCTTCCAAACCTGCCACTCTCCCTGTTATGGACCATCCTGCAGATGATCCAGAGTTGAAAACTGTGACTTTTTTTATCTCTTTTGCTCATTATGTAATCCTCACCACCCACACCCTGCTCCCAGCCATATCCAGTGTATTGCTAAATATTCTTTTTTAAACTAAGAGATAATTAACTTACCATAAAATTTACCACTTTAATGTGTACAATTCAGTGGCTTATAATATACTCACAAGGTTGGGAAGGAAAAAGGGAAGGGTCACTAAGGAACATGTATAAAGGACATATGGACAAAGCCAAAGGGGGTAGGATTGAGGGTGGGAGGTGGGGATGGGTGGGGCGGGGGGTGGGGTGGGGGGAAATTGGAGACAACTGTACTTGAACAACAATAAAAATACTATTAAAATAAATAAATGCTAAGCATGAAATCATAAAAACATACTATATTCACAAGGTTGTGCAATAATCACCACTAATTCCATCTCCCTCAAAAGAAGCCCTGTAACTGTCAGCAGCCACTCTCCATTCCCCCTTCACAAGCCCCTGACAGCCACAAATGTGTTTTCTGTCCCTGTGCATTAGCTTCTTCTAGACATTTCATCTGTGTGGAGTGATAAAATATGTAGCCATTTTTGTCTGGCTTCTTACACTAAGTATAATGTTTTCAAGATTTATTCATGTTACAGTATGTGTCAATACTTTAGCCCTTCTCATGGCAATTAATATTCCATTGTACAGTTTATCAGTTCATTAGTTGATGGACATTTGGGTTGTATCTATTTTTTGACTATTATGAGTAATGCTGCTGTGAGTATTCATTTTGTGTAAATATATGTTTTCAGTTATCTTGGGTATATACTTAGCAGTGGGGTTGCTGTGTTCTGTTTAAATTTTTGAGGACCTGCTACACTGTTTTCTAAAAGTTCTGTGAGATTTTACATCCCTACTAACAATGTAGGAGGGTTCCAATTTTTCCACATGCTTGCCAATACTTGTTGCCCATCTTTTTGATCATAGCCATCCTAGTGGATGTGAAGGGGTATCTCATTGTGGTTTTGATTTGCATTTCCTTAGTAACTAATGATATTGAACATATTTTCATGTGCTTATTTTTCATTTGTTTATTTTGCTTGGATAAATGTCTATTCAAATCATTGTTCACTTTGTATTGTTTTATCTGTCTTTTTTTTTGTTGAGTTGTAAGAGTTCTTCATATGTTCTGGATACCGGACCCTAATCAGTCATATGATTTGCACACATTTTTCCCATTATGTGGTTTATACTTCTACTTTTCCTATAGTGTGCTTTGAAATACAAGTATTTTTAATTTTGATTAAGCCTAACATCACTATTTTTATGTTGCTACTGTATCCAGAAGTCTAGCTTGACTATCTGTGTGTGTATACTATATTGCTTTCTCTATATAAGACTGTGTCATCTGCAAATAGAAATAGTTCTACTTCATTTTCTACCTGCATATTTTTTTCTTTTCCTTGACTAGTTGCTCTGGTTAGAACTTCCAGTGCAGTATTGAAAGAAAGTATCAAGAGTGGACATCCTTGTTTGTTCCTGATATTGGGAAAAAAAGCTTTCAGATTCTCACCATTAAGTCAGCTGTGTAGTTGTCCTTTATCAGTGTTGAGGAACTTCTCTTTTTTCTTACTATTTTGTTGTTTTTATCATGGTACAGTGTAGATTTTGCCACATGCTTTTTCTTTATCTATTGAGATGCTAATTAGTTTTTCTCCTTTGTTCTATTTATATGGGGTATTGCATTGATTAATGTATTGAACCAACCTTGCATTCCTGAGGTAAATCCTCCTTGGCCATGGAGTATAATACTTTTTATATGGTGTTGGATTTAGTTTGCTTGACTTTTATTGAAGATTTTTTGTGTCTGCCTTCTTAAGGGGCATTGGCCTGTAGTTTTTCTTCTTGTGATATTTTTTTGTTTCATTTTGGTATTATGATAATACTCTCCTCATAAATGAGTTAAGAAGTATTGCTTTCTGGAAGAATTGTGAATGACTGATGTTAATTCTTCTTTAAATGTTTGGTAGAACCCAGTAGTGAAGCCATCCATCTGTTCCTGGGTTCTGGCTCTTTTTTTTTTAATTTTTAAAATTTATAGATCTAGTCATGTTTTCTATTTCTTCTTAAATCATTTTGGTAGTTGCATCTTTCTAGGAATTCACTATCTTATCTCATTTTTGGCATATAATTGTTCATTATAACCTCTTCTAAACTTTTTTTTTTATTTTTGTAAGGTTAGTATTAATGTCTGCTTTTTCATTTGTAATTTGAACAATTTGAGTCTTCCCTTTTTCTTGGTCAGTTTAGCTAGGTTTGTAAATTTTGCTCATCTTTTCCAAACCAATTTTTGGTTTTGTTGATAGTCTTTATTGGTTTTCTATTCTCTGTTTTGTTTGTGCTCAAATCTCACTGTTCTAACTCAGTCAGTCTTTCAGGATTTCACATTAAGGGGGATAAGAAAATAATATACTTGATTTGTTGATTTGTATCTTGTTTTCAAGTCACCGTGAAAAAGATAGAATAGCAAAAAATGCCAACTGGGTTGAACCAATAAGCTCCCTCTTGGTTCAATCAGTTGTTTACATTTTAACTTTAAGCTAACAAATCCGTTCTCTGGGGAACATTTGGGAGCCTAAAGAGGAGTACCTTGTAATGTTTAATAAAGTTAGTTGTCATTTTTATTCAAAAACTGTATCAATCATAGTTTCAGAAGTTAGATTTACATTTTTCTCACCACATCACATCATTTAGTCATTTTCTATTGACTATGATTAAAATTTCTTTTTCTGGGAGAAGTGAAGTATGCTAGCACTTACAGTTCAGAGAGTGGGTAGTGTCACTTAGCACGTCCCTCTCTGTGAAGACCACTGGCTGTCCAGAAGTTACCATTAATGCTCAATGTAAAAGGAGAAATGTATTAAAAGTATTGACTTTTAAAAGTCTTTTGTTCTCTCAAGTTGGTTTCCAGAAGTACAGAATATTTATTATCAAGGTAATAAGAAAAAGCAATTGCCCACTGGTGAGAGCAGTGCCAAATTGGAGTCTTTTTTCAACTGTGCTGCTACGCTTATGACTTTACAGCTCCAGGAGCTCACTCTGGTCTCCATGCAAGACTTCACAGACTTAATTGTACAGCCCCCAGTAAGTATGGTGCAGTTACACCCGTATACATTTACAATTCATTTACTTTCAGTTTTTTTCAGGGAAGAGATGATAAAGTCGTCTCTTCCAGTGGGAAAACAGAAAGTACAAGGTGTGGCAAGAGTAGGTTTACAGTTGCTCATGTGGAAAATAATACAATAATTAATAAATAATAATACAGGAAAAAACTGTTTCACGTACTCAAACTGTAAACCTACTTTTGTCCCACCCTATATCTCTTTAGACCTATTATGCTTATCTGTTAAAAAAAGTTTGTGTCAACTTGCATATTTAGGATATATGAGTAAAATCACATTGCTGAGGATTAGTGGAAATAAATGAAAATTCCCATAATTGGGAAATTGGGGTCATGTTGGCTGGGGAAAAAGGAACTCTTTTCTTTCTAGAAGCAGGTCCTGTTACAGTGTGAGCAGGACCTGGGAATTTTTTTTTTGTGGCCTGAGAATTTGAATGTTCTCCTCTTGGACTCTTTTTTCACATGATTCTAGAGCCCCACTGCTATGCACATCCTCCTTTTCCCAGAATCTATAAGCCCAGTGGACACTAGATGCCAACATGCCTAGCTGGGAATCACTCTTTCCCTTTTTAGTAGAGTTCTTCTTTGGCTTAACTTTAGGGTGAGTTCCTATGTATGCTAATTGAGACCTGCATAGTTCTTAGTCTATCACAAGTCACATGTACAGGGTGGGGCAAAAGTAAGTTTGCAGTTGTTTGTATGGAAAGTAATACAATAATCTTTTTTTCAGGATTCTGTTAGAGCTTTTGAACATCCAGGTTTCATCATGAGGCTGATTCTTGATCATGACGCCATTAAGTTTGAACCTGAGTTCAGTGACTATATAGACATCTTTCTAAATATTTATGATGTCATGATTAAAGCTGTCAGTTTTGTGCCAAGGGTTGAGACAAGATTGTATTCCAAGCTGGTAAGTAACAAGTATATTCTGATTGCTTGAATTTGCATGATATTCACTTCAAATTTCTTCTGAAAGGTGTAGACAGCTGTCCTCTGCTTTGCAGAATTCATATGGCCTAGTAACATTGACTTATCAGGAAGTTTTGTCCCAAAAGAATACTGTTTTCCCATTAGCTTCCCAGATAATATACTTAGATTCTTAGTCCAGTCTTCCACTGGGATCAACTGAAAACTGTCCGAGGGGAAAGCACGGAAGCAGGGGTCAGGTTTGCAGCAGTCAGTGGGTGTGTGCTGGAGCACTCATACCATGTTGTAGGCCTGCACTCTGCTTTTCCAGCTCTGCAACATGGTCCTACAAATGATTACCCTCCTCCTCTACCTTTTTCCGTAATAGTGTCTTCACACTCTGAAGTCAGAGATTCTACTTCCTTTCTCTCTTTGGCCAAATATTTAACAAAGCTATGCCAAACTATGACATGTCAACAGTAGTATTGCAGTCTAGTATATGAAATGAGCATGTCAGAAAATTCTTTAACTTGCAAGGTTTTCAAGTTTTACAAGTTCAACCTGTAGCTTTCTTTTTCCTTTCATAGTTTGAAAATAGCTTATGAAAATTTCATGCATACAAAAGAGTACAGGAGACTAGTGTATAGTTTTAAGTAGTGACATTAATTCCTGTGTATCTACAATCTAACTTAAAAAATAGAGTATTACTGATATGTTTAATCCCTCACTGCCCCCCATTGCCTGTATCTGGTTACATTGCTCTCCTTCTAGCAAAAGAATTGCTGTCTTGATTTTTGTAGTTATTATTCTGAATTTCTTAAGACAAACTTAGTACATGTTTGTATATCTCTAAACAATTTTGGTTGTCTTTCCATGTCTTTGTATAGAAGGTGTCATTTTATAAATAACAATGTCTTACTTTTTACTCAGCATTATGATTGTGTACTTATCTATGTTGAGAATATTATCATCTTTTGTAGCTTCTAATTTTTTAAGTATTTTATTTTTATATTAAAAAATTCCATTAAATTCTGTTCTGAGTAGGCTTGGTCATTTCTGATTGTCCCTTGTACTTTATCATGTATTCATTACTCTTTTACTTTTCTGGTTGCTGATATGAGTCCTGCTCCTGGTAGCTTTTATTTGTGGGTATTTTCATTTATCATTATGAGCTTATCCACATAAGAACTTTATGCAGGAAGTCTTTGAGGCTTTGGATATTTATTCTTTATGTTGCCATAAATAGAAGTCTCTCACGTTTTAAAAGTATCCCTTATCTGTCCCAAGTTGCAGGGAATAGGCTCATGGGTCTCTGAGACCTGAAAGTTGAGAGATTATTTGCTCTTGGGTAGCTGCTCCGAGCTGCTGGCTGGCTGTAACCATGCCACAGAGCGAGTCTATTGAGCTACACCAGGATCTCTATGGATATCATTTGGATTACCATGAGAAAAAGAGAAAGAAGAAAGGTCATGGAGAGGCTCATGAATGTTCAAAGAAGGCAAAAAATGGTCTGAAGGCTAAGCTCTACCATAAAAAGCACCATAATGAGCAAATACAAATGAAAAGGTTGTTGAGATGCATGAGAAGAGAAACACCAGACAATAGAATGATGAAAACACTCCACAAGGAGCAGTAACTGCATATCTACTGGACAGAGAAGGGCAATCTTGAGCTAACATATGTTCCACTATGATTAAACACACACAAAAAAAGGAAGCACAAAAATGGGAAGTCCCTATGCCCAGGGAGAAGCAGGTATGAAAAGTTACTGGAACAGGGACAATAAAGAAGAAAGCATGCAAAAGGATGGCCATCGAAGTCTGCTTCATTGGAGAGGGCTTTACTGGAAAACCACCTAAATAGAAAAGATTTAGAGGGTTCCTTGAGTAAGATAACTGAACATGCTCTTCATGATCCTTGACAGAAGCTGCAGAACGGGAGTTCATGTAGCTTTTTCTTTTCAAATCTTTGATGCAATTGAAGGGGGAATTAAAATACACTTTTTCCCATGGAAGGCCAACCTACAAGAAGTTAAGGCACTGTGAGTCTGACCAAGCACATCACCACCTCATCTAATTTATGCTTTGAACATTCAAACTGTCTCTTACAAAATACCATTTCTCTCGATTCCTGGTAGGAACTGACTAGTAGTCATGAAAAGAATATTTTCTAACATAGTTCTGAAGTACTGGTATCCAGTTCTGTTTACAAAGATAAACCTATAGCTTTTAAAAATGAGATAGGCTGTTAATAAATTTAAGAAAGCTTCTATAATGAATATTAACGAGGTTCACACTGACTCCAATAATTTTACATTGCATACAGTACATAATAGAGATTGCTTTATTCTAAAGTTCTTTTTCAGCAAAGATGACACCAGCATCTACAGAGCCAAGGGCTGAGGTGGTGGTGGTGGTGATATGGTGATGGTGGTGGTATTCACTAATGTTCTCATGAAGTATCTGGTAGTTCTAAGCAAAATGGTTTTCTGGAATGCCCACTAGAGAGCATAGCAGACAAATGCATCCTGGATATCTGACCAAATTACTCAGTTCTCTCAAGGAATCCTTTGGTACCAATCTGAGTGCTGTAGACTATCCATTACCAACAGCGATTTTTGTTTCACTTAAAAACCCCTTCTGGATGACAGGTGGAGCATATATATTTTTAAATGTAACTTGGTTCAAGATGATAAACCATGTATGCACATTTACTTGTCCTCTTATTTGAAAAAGAGGAGAAAAGCTGTTGAGATTTGTTTGCTTATTTAAAATTGTTTGCTTATTTAAAAACTGACCCGTTCTTGCCCACCATTATTCTAATGGTGACAGCAGAATGCAAATGTTCAACTAGGGATTTTAGTCTGCTCTAGTTGCTCTTCACAGAATCAAAGATCAGAGGTCAGTGAATGAGTAAACAATCTCTCCTTGCCCTAGACACATTATTCCTCAGTGTGAGAGAGTACTATGTTCAAAGAGTGTGATGATGTGACATGAAGATGGCTTATTTTTTAAAATAGTGTCCAATGCAAGCAGTACCCTATAAAACTAGCACATGCCGTTGCTCAAATAAAATGTGGACTTTGCTATTTTTATATTTTCTTACATTGTGTATATTTTTAAGTGACTGTTCTTTCATCCATATGAAAAACTAAATACAACTAAGTAGGTAGCCTTAAGGAAAAACAAAAAAGTTATATGAAACCTAGATATTTAAAATACTGCTACAATTGGGCTACATATCTTTCTATAGAGTTTAGAAAATCAAAAAGAACTCATGAATAAAAAATAATGTCAATATGGTAGGACTGGCATTTTGATAAAGATAAATGACACAGTTACCTTAATATAAGGCATTTTAAATTACTAACATTGTCCTGGCCCCTTTGTTTAGGAAACTTCCTCTAAACCAACCACCTTGAGACCGATCATTCTGAATGAAATTGTTGAAGCTCACAAGGAGAAGGTCAAGGAAGTGATCATGAAAGAGAGCATAGCACCGACCGAGCACCTCAGGCTCTACGACAAGTATGATTTTTTGATCACCAGAAAAGCTGAGCAAGATGTTGATGCTTTCCTTGCAGAAAACCATCATTACGAGAAGATAATACAAGAAATTCGCAAATACCAAAAACTCATAGAGGAAATACAGTACACATCTAGAAAGGTAAATGACCCATTTTGTACAACTCTTCTCTGTACCGAATAATCTTTCCCCAGGTCTATCAGGATGTGGCTTTAGACCATATAGGGGAAGATTTAGAATGTTACTATACCAAGGAAAAATATTTATTGAGCCTTTCCATTTGCCAAGCATTGTGGTAAGCCCAAGACACACGGAGGTAGGCAAACAGACGTTGTTCTTATTCTAGACTGAAAGTCTACTACAACCCTAACTTTTTAAGTATGTGAATTTGACTCCTCAAAAATTCCAAGAGGTTAATTTGTTTTCTTTAGTTTTTATAAGTAAAGCCTTTGGAAAATATGGTAATTACATTAAAATATGTTTACTTCTATATAGTAGGAGACTAGTAAATTAAAATTTTCTCTTTTTGTCCTTTCTAATATTTTCTGAACTTTTTACCATGGACATGTGACTTTTTTCTTGTTTGTTTATTTTATTTTCAAGTTGCATACAAAAAACTTCTTTGCCTCACATTCATGAAAACCCCAATATTGTAAGTGACAAATAAACCCTCCCTTCCCCTTCTCTTAATTAAATACAAAAACAGCTTAAAAAAACATATAATTTAGATTGGTTTAATCTTGAAATATAATCCAGTAAGACTAAAAACATTTCAGGTCCTGTACCAAATAGTAAAATACTTGAAGGCCTTCAGGATCCTTTGACTGATTCATATCGATAAGCGCAGCTACTTTTGGTGCAGTAATCTCCAGTTATAGTTTCAAGCTCCTGCTGGCCGGCCCTTTCAGGGGGAGGCCACAAAGCATCATCTTCTTTCATACTTTCGCCATCACCAATAATTGTCTACAGTTCTTCCATTCCACACCTGTATACATTAAGCCTCTTTTCTGATAGTGATATAATTTTTGTAATTACTGTTTTTGACATATCTAAGCTTTCCATCCAGCTGAAACTTGAATTCCTCAAACTCGTGCCCACACTTGCCCTTGTGCCTTACTTGGCAGCACAGGCAGAAATCCCCGGCCATGGCCATTCCTGTTCCCAGGAGGCCCACTGAAGATACACGTGTTACTTTTGTGTACAGAGAGAATATAACATTTAAATTCCATACTCCCTAGCAACTACTCAATTTTCTAAAGTTTTTGTGCTTATATTCATTGTTGTGCTGAAATAGCATTGGCTTCCAAGATAACAAACACTTCTCAGAGATTCATTTAGAAGATGGTTGTAAAAACCAATGAGTATTTAGACAGCCTGTCTACATCATATTTAAAAAACCTTCAATCTTGTTAGAGCACACACACAAAAATTAATGTTATGAGAAAGGCCAAATTGTGGGAATCTTTTATTTGTTTCATGTTTATTAAACTCCTAATATTTGTTACTTAACATTGTAGAATGTCCGTTTAGGAATGTTTGAAATGTGCTGTGAGGAATTAATCAGAGCTTTGGTGAAACGAGCAGACGTTATTTGTGGAAAATTAATAGCTAGAATGTTCAGAGATCATCAAGAAGTAAATGCAAGGTATTTGTGTGATAATGATTATGTTTTTCTTTTTGGGGGGGGGGGTGATGTGAAACAGAATCAACTGTCCTTCTGCTAAAGAGATAGATTAGAGCAGTGTCGTAAATGGCCCAAAAGAAAAGATAATGCCAAGCTTATTTCTGTTTTTATTTAAGTGTTATTTGGTGATCATTAGTATTTTTTTTTTCACCAAAATGTGCCTTCTCAATTTTTTGCATTAAGGTGGCATTGAAATGTTTTTCATTTCATTTGCATGAGTGAGGTGGACATCACCTATCTAAGCTCAGGTTTTTAAATTTTTATAATCCATACACAAAGTGGGTTTCAAAGAGGACTCACACCGTGGTGGTCCTGGGTCCTCAGGGACCCTCGCAGTTGGAGCTTCCTCTTGCTGCCGTCACTCTCCAAGTCCATGGTAACTTTTGTCTTAACTAAAAACTCGTCTGTTGACAAACTTGGAGATGTTTAGGAAAATTGACCTATGTTAAGTAAACTCAGAGGATGCTAAAGCAGAACACCTGTTCATTTAAGACAGGAAGTATGACTAGTCTTACAATAACTGACACTGGTGTTGCTCTGGTATCAGTTCCATGAGGGAAAAACAATCTGAGTTTTTAATCACTAAGAAGAATATTTCTTTCAGACTATAAAGAAACCCGAGGGAAGCTTTATTTCCCTACCACGTGTTAGTAAAAATACTAGGTACTGGGATTCTAAATATAAATATAACTGCTGAAGGAAGTTACAGTGTCAAAGGGAAAATTGAATCCCTACAGTGTCCAGTAAATACTGTACTGAGCCACAGAAGTAAGAACAGAGCAGGAAACAATTTTCTCTCAGGGTAGGGTTTGGGGGAGACGGGCAAATCAGGGAAGGCTGCGAAGAGGATGTGATGTGTGAATTCATTTTGAAGGAGGAGCGGGAGTCTGCCAGGTGAACAGTGTGGGTGGAATCATTCCAGGCAGAGAAGGTGCTGTACAGAAGGGAGTGGGGTATGAAAAAGGCATGGTGTATTCCAACACCTAGGAGTGGTTTGTGTTCCTTTCACAGACACTGTGAGGGATTCGAGTTGAGAGCTAAGCCACCAGATGAAAGAGGACTTGGCTTTGGGTCGCTTATCTAGGAGCCAGAATCATATATTCAGCTTAAAACACCTTTTCCTCTAAAAGTACCTGGAAATATAGTGAACGTATCTTTTCTATGTAGCCTCATGCTGAGTGAAATATATATTTTAATTTCACAGATATTTTCACTGCTTCTTAACTACCCTCTGAGCTCAAGCCACTTCTATTTTATCCTTTTTCTCTTAATTATACCTCTCATCAGACTTGCTGGATGTACAGAGGACATAGCGGGACTATTATAGGAACCTTAAATATGATATGTCTCAGCTCTCCTCTCCATGAACCCATTTATACCTGTCTCCCCATGTGCGCAGAGCCAGAGTCTGTTACACCACTTGGAATTCTCTCTGCCTATGAGCTCAGCCCTAATGCTTTTCATCCCTTTGTAGCAGAACCCTCCAACCATCTCTCTGTATTGAATCTCTCCTTCACTGTGATTCTACCTCTGAAATTTATGAACAAGTTCAAAACCCTCTTCCAACCCCCTGCTTTAAACCAACATCATCACTGTGCTATTCCACTCTCCTTCACATCACATCCGATCTTCTTGAAGAAACTTTTGTACATTTTGTCTGGATTCCTTAGAACCCTCCACCCTATTCTTGAGCCTCACAGTAAGTTCATTATTTATACTGACCACAACCCAAATCAGTGGGAAATATTTGCATATTACCAAAATTTCCTGAGCATACAGGCCCAGTTTTACCATTCCCTCCAAGTAAAGTAAATCACTCCCTTCCTCTGTACCACTTTTTCTCATGCCGTCATGACTAAATCTCTGCTCGGACACTCCAGGCTGGAAATGACCATTCATGGTTCTGTCTTCAGCTCGGATCTTGAACTTCTTAAGGACCATTTTATATTACCTTTTATCCATTTCTGTATCACTTAATACTGTAGTTGAGCATAGAGAAGGTATTAAGTGAACACAAATTTGCTTTAAATTCATTAGATGTTATATAGGTAAGATAATCTTACTTTATTTTTCACATAATGGGACACTCAGTAGTATACAGTAACATATTTAGGGATAAAATTAATGATATGAGTGCCTTTGTCTGTTGTTTCAGTTTATGTGAAGAATTTGAAAGGATAGCTGAGAAAGCTCTCAGCACTCCTCCAAATACAGCAGAGCTAATGGAAGTAAAGGTACTATCTATAAAGTCTTTGTCATTGTACATGTATAAGTTAATTTTTTCCTTTCTTCTGCAGCTTTTATAATTATTGATACGATAATACAGTAACAAATCCCTCCAAAAGTTAAAACAAAGACTTGAGATAATGTTTTTATTCTTAGGTTTTGAGTCTGCAGTTTGGTATCTTAGGCTGGACACTTCCGGATGGTTCTTCTGGTTGCACTTGGGTCACTCGCTGAGCTGGGTCAGCTGGCTCTCAGCTGGGTTGGCCAGTGTAACTGTATTTAGCAATTTGACTGTTCCTCTTGTCTCAAACTCCAGCAGGCACACCTGGGCGTGTTCATGACATGGTAGAGGCTCCAAAACGATCTTAATTTTACAAATGCTTTTCAAGTTTATCCTTGTGTCACATTAGCTAACATCCCCTTGACCAAAGCAAGTCACATGGCCACAGAGTCAGGGTGAGAGGTCACTGCAGGGCATAGATACTGGGAGGGGTGAAGTGATGAAGCTATCAATACTATCATCTACCAGGAGATTATTGAGAGCACTGTTAATATTCATTACTGTGCCAAAGGCATAAACCAGACTCTCTTGGACAACTTGAGATAAGTGACCATCTTTTATTTTTTTTAATCAACGTATATTTAATCCTTAACTAATATTTTTGTTTCCTATGTGCTATCTTTTGTAATACATTAAAGATTTCTGTTGTACTTTGCTGAAACATGTTTTAAGCATGGGATTTATGGTACTGAAAATAGTGCATGTCTCATTGTTCATGCTACTTCTATGCTTGAAGACTTAAGTAATGGCTAGTAAAATAATATAAAGCAACTAGTTAATCACCATTTAATTTTATTCCTTTTTCATTCTTATAACATTAAGCTTTTACAGGATCTTAAAAAAAAGAACCCTTTCTAGCATTCCCAGGATGCAAAATAGAGCTCTTTTATTTTTAGATTTTAAAATATTTAAGCAAACGCGGCAAAACATGTAAAAATCATTAAAACCTTTGTATAGGCAGAAAATTGCAAAAGGAGTTCAAATGACAATGCACATTTTAAATTATTCACTTAAAGGTTTGTTAAAATCATTAGAACCAACTCTTACATGTCAGCCTCTAACTAAAAGAGTTCTATTTTTAAAAAAGTTTTTGTATAAGACTAAGGCTCTTCATGTGTGAATTTGTGTCTGTGTGTGAAATATACACTAGCCTCTATATGTTGTCTTTCAGAATATTTGTGTATTGTTTATTTGTTGTAAGACATCAAGTGATACTTTCTTTGATTGTGGGTGATTATAAAATAGCTGGAAAGTTGCATAACTGTACATTATTTTGGAAAAATGAATATTGACTATAAAGAGTGTCATTTACTTACCATCTTAGTCATCACTGGTAATATTTAGGAATTTGAAGTTTTTTCTTGTGATTTCTATTGTTCATGGCAACCTTTAACAGAATTAGCAAGTGGGATTCATTAACTGGTATTTAAAAGATTTCTGTACCTTAAAAAGATTACTGTTGCAAAAGCAAAATAGCTCCTCAATTTATTCAATACAGAAATCAGTCATTGATGATCAGAAAAGAGAGATAAAAACCCTGTTGTTTATTACATAGAAAGCTGATTAACCAAACTTCAAAAATACTATATTTTCAGGTAGACATTTTGTTACTTGTGGAAACCACCATGATTTGCTTCTTTTCTGTTTGGAATTACAACATAAAAACATTTAGTCTAATTTAGATGACATATTAATGAAAGGTTTCTAGGCAGTATTACTTGTTTTTTCCTTTTTAATTGTAAAAGGAAACATTTAAACAATACAGGATTGTACAAAATGAAATGTAAAAGTTCTTTTTCCCTAATTCCTTTCTTTTAAGGTAATGATTCTTTATAGTTTAGTGTGAATTCTGCTCTTTCTGAACATATATGTAATGTTACATATATATTAGGGAGAGAGAATGAAGAGAGAGAGCCAGAAAGGTGGAAATGAAAGATTAAAAAGATCTTCAAAAACATCAAAAAAGCAGAAGCACTGACTTCATAGACAGTGAGGTGTGGTATAGGGTAGGGCAGGTGAACATAGGTTGTTACAAGTAACGGCCAGTTTTCTCATTTTTCAGCGAGGTAGCGCGTTTTCTTCAGCATTTACATTATTAATAATTGCAAAGGTTATAATTGCAATTTTGATTGGAATTTCATTGATTTTATAGACTGGAAGAAAATTTACATCTTTACATTACATCTTAACATGTTTCTATATTCAGAATTTTTAAAAATGCCCTTTAATAAAGTATTACAGTTTCCCTCATCTAGATCTAGCATGCGTTTTGTTAAATTTGCCCACGGTTATTTTTTAGGTTTATAACCAAGGACAGTGTTGCAGCACTGTTGTCTGTTGCAAGTTGGCAATTTTGCATTTGTTTTGGCAGTCATGTGGCTGATGTCTCCCCCAGCTGGACCATAACCTCTCTGAGGTCCATGCAGCTCTGTGTGTTTTCACACTGAATTGCCAGCACCGGACATGGTGTCAGACTCGTAATAGGTACCTGGAAATGCTATCCTGAAAGAGCAAATACCACTCAGATAGCACGTGCTTCATATTTCCCAGAAACCCACAGCTTTCTTCCCTGGCTTCCCAGAGCTTTTCGTGTGGTGTTTAGGGTTTTCTTTCTGCCCCCGTCTGCTATTTTAGCAGAGGTGTTTGGGATCAAGGAGACTAAACTGTACTGCATTCCCTTATCTTGAACCAAAAGTCTGTATAGTACTTCTAAGAAGTCTGTACATATTTATGCAGTGTATTCCTTCAGGCTATTTTTGACGTGAGCTGTTCGTTAAAATGCCATCTGTAATTTTTGTTTCCCCTCAGGCTTATATCCAGAAAGTGGAGACAACTGATATGGTTGAACTGGGACAGAGACTGGTAGATTCTAAAAACTGCCTCGCTTTCCTTATCGAATGCGCCAACTTTTCTCCGGCAGATATTAGGCTGAATAATAATGTTTTCCAGTGGTATGGAAGAATGGAAGAAGTCTTTGATGAGCATAAGAAAATCATTAAAGAGAAAACAGAACAGTATCAAGAAGGTCTTAAGGTTGGCATCATAGATATTTTAAATTATTTTCCTTTTCTGGACATGTTTAAGTTTTAACTCCTTAGGTAACTTCCACCATTTCACAGGTCAGACATGTTAGCTCTCTTATACTATAAATCATAGTAGAAGGTAGTGCACATACTGGGTTGATGTGGTGCTGTTTCTCGATTTTTCTCAAGGGAGACAACATCCACATTGCCCACATATGACTATTCATAAAAATAGTATTTACCTTACATAGTTCGTAGTGAGTGCTCTTTTGAGTTGTTTTTTAATCACTTTATGTCAAAGCTTCATTAATAAAATGTACCTTCTCATAATTGCTCAAACTCAGCTAAGTACTGTGCCTAGAATCATTATCCTTAACATTTAATTTTCTCTCACCTTTTTTTAAAGGCTTAAAATATATTTTAATAAGTTGATGCTGCATGACTGCTCCATTTTTTTGTCCTGCATGTAAGATGGTTCTCCCTGTCCACCTGTCCAGCTTCATCTCCTCACTCTTCCCACTCCTTGCCCTTGACTTTTCAGCAACCCTGGGCAACCTTTATGTCCCTGCTCTCCCACACTCCCATCGCTCGCACATTCTTCCCATTTGCTCTGGAACACACCTGTGCACCCACATGCTGATGCTTGTCTGTCCAGCACCCTCATTTGACTTTCTGGGCAGCCCTCTTAGCCAGACCTCAGTGCTGCTTCTCCTCTGCTGCCGGTGCACTTTCAGCACACCTGAGATTACCTGATGATCTGATTATTGTGTTTGCATTTTCAGGTCTGTCTCTCCACTAGACGATTAGCTCCTTGATGGCAGGCCCATTTGGTTTTGATCTTTTCTCCATTTCTAGAGCATGGCCAGTGCAGTACGTGCCAGGAACACTGTGAGCACTGCACGTCTATGGTCTGAATAAGTGACTTAGGTTTTTGGTCTCCTTTTACAAATGAAAAGACAAGGGATCCCAAAGTGAAGAGGCCCTTTCCAAGTCAGCCAGCAGGGACACCCTTTGATAGCAAGCCTAGTACCTTTCTGCCACACTGTAGCAAGTACAGTTAATGGGCAGAATGTGTTGTTTGGAGAATGATTCATGCACTTGCACAAACAAACAAACAAACAAACACACTTCATTTTAAACTGTAGTCTATATTTTTGTTTTACATTTAGTCTATTTCAGAATTTTTAAAACCTTTTAGAAAATATCAGGAATGATAAACATTAAATGCTTAAGTTATAATATAACCTTGGAAAATGCTAGGTGGCTCAGAATTATCTACACTTGCTTGTAAAATATACTATTTTACAAAACATAATGCTGACAAAATTTTTCTCTCATTTTCATTCCCTTGCTGGTCCAGAGTGATAAATTTGCCAGGAAACTAAAGAAAATAGGACAGAAATCAATCTAGATAATCTATAAAATATAAAATCTATTTTTGAATCACCTAGAGTTGACTTTTACATATTTTATTGAGCTACTTTTTAGATGTATTTAATTTGGAATGTCATACCAATAATTTTGTAATAAGCCTTTCTCATTAAAACACACACACACACACAACACCTGGTTTATATTGGAAAGCTGTAGTTTTTAGGCTTTTATTTACCTTACACATTTCTTGTGAGGAGAGCCCATGGTACAAAAAATAACCTTGGAATTCTTTGTTTTAGCATTGCTTATTAAAGAGATATTTGAGTATCAGAACACAATTAAAATTTTTTTCCAGTTGTTTGTAAAAATGCCTCAAATATCCTTATGGCTCTTAAAAAATTGGACTTTTCTTTTGGCCCCATACTTGATGATTATGAAATTTTTCAAATGCTTATAAAGCATTTGTTAGCATGAATTCTGTAGCACACTAAACACTGTCTAATATATTCTCAGTCATTCTGTCAGTTAGAACTTCTCCCATCAACAGCACAAGACTGGATGTCTCTACTCTGTGAATCATAGGAATTTGAATCATTAGTTTTAAGTCCAACTCTTAAAAATTCTGTATATTTTAGATCCCAGTTATCTTTCAGATTATCCCTTTTTTAATATTTTGCGCATATCAGAATATATTAATAATAACTCTGATAGTCCTTACAAATATTTATTTATTTACTTATTTTCATGCAAAAATAAAATTTCTGTATTGTTTTCTCCCCGATAGAAATTCTTTATTTTAAAAAAATTTTTATTATATTTTTCCCATTATCATTTATCGCCCTTATTCCCTCTGCCACCTCCACCCACTCCCATCCCTCTCCCCTCAATCACCACACTGTTGGCCCTGTCCCCTGTCTGTGGGTCCTTTCTCTGTTGTGCTCATCCCTCCACCCTCTAACCCCACCCCCCAGGGCTGACAAATATTTAAATTTGCTCTTGATGCCTAGGGAATTTAACCTTTAAATATGTAACAACAACTACTGTTTTTCTTACATTAGTTACGGTGTGAGCGGTTTGTGGAGGAGTTAGAGAGTTATGCTAAGCAGTCAGAAGAGTTTTACTCATTTGGAGATCTTCAGGATGTCCAGCGATACCTGAAAAAGGCTCAAATACTGAATGGAAAGTTGGACGTAGCAGCAGAAAAGGTATTGTTCAAAAATTCTTGGGAGGATAAATTAGTTCAAAAGAAAGAGTAATGAGTTTGCATTGCATAGTCACCTTTAAGAAATAGATTCAGATAAAAGAAGTTTAACTATATTTAATTAGAGAATAATATAAATGGCATAGGTAGATGTTACGGACAGGCTTCAAGGAGCGGCAGCACTGTTTCTGCTGCTGGGGATCGCATTTCAGGGGCCGTCACCTTTTATTTGAAGGAATGAAATTTATCTCCATCTGCTTCTTAACTTTTACTCTGTGCTATTTAAACATTTGTGTCATGGGACGGCACCTGGTTACTGTTTAGTTTTCTCGTCTTCATAGAAACCAGCTTAAATTTGGTAGCTGTGTTTTTAAATTTGTCATCAAGCTACTTTGTTCCCAGTATTGCCACTTCAGAAATCAGCTTTCTTGTTAAGAAGAAAAAAGGGGAGAGAGGGGGGAAAGCCATATTCTTGGTTGTGTAAGATTTTTTACATTTTTAAAAAGAATTTATTTATTTATTTTTAGAGAGGGAAGGGAGGGAGAAAGAGAGAGAGAGAGAGAGAAACATCAATGTGCGGTTGCTGGGGGCTGTGGCCTGCAACCCAGGCATGTGCCCTGACTGGGAATCGAACCTGCGATGCTTTGGTTCGCAGCCCATGCTCAATCCACTGAGCTACGCCAGCCAGGACAGATTTTTTACATTTTTAATTGTGTTTTTTAATAAAAAGGGAAAATATGAGAACAGACCATATTATGATGCTCTGCCATTTCTCTTACATTGAAAGATTTTAGTGTCTTAGCAGATCATGTAATTAGCTTATAAGAATCACAAATATGTAAAATGATATTGAGAGAAGAGAAACAAACTTTGTAGATTTTTTTATAACTGACGCCAATAAAATTTAAAGTAACCTGCATAATTTATATATTGAGCTCACATGTTTCGATTCTATAGATTTCTCCTCTAAACCACCTACATCCTCACATATTTTACAACTAAACTAAGAAGAAATTAATGTTTTCTTTGCCTTTTCTTATTCTATTTATTTTCAAGACCCAGTTCCAGTTGTATCTTCTCTACAGAGCACTTGTGACTGAATTATTTTAATGAGCTCTTTAGTCTCTGAGCGATTGCATTTTTTTGTACATACTATTCATTTTATATTGAACAGCTACTGCTCTCACATATCTCTTTTATTGCTGATGCTATTATTGAATAATTACTATTTAACTTTCAAGTACTTATGTTCTATCTCCTCGATTGGATTGGAGTTTGTACTTAGTGATATAATACTTTTTAAAAATTTTCCACAGTACCTAACACAATGCTGTGTATGTTGAAAGTACTTAGGTTCTTGTTCATTAATAAATGAAGCTATGTCCTCCGTACATCTGGATGAACAAAGGCTTCTTTATGTATGTACATTTATTTTACTGTGTTAGGAACTTAACCAGTCATTACTCTCTGGAAACTGGAAGAAACAGGATAAAGAGACAACTGCTCATTTTTTCTACATTAGGCCTAAGATAAGTTTAACCTTAGGGTTTAGCATTTTGGGGTTGCATTAGATACAAATATTTTTTAAACTTAATTTTGGATATCATTCACTTTCAGTAAATAATAAATTTAATACCTATTCTACCAGATTGAGCAGTTTAATGCTGAAGAAGAGGCATTTGGTTGGCTACCATCAATATATCCTCAACGCAAAAAAATACAAGATAGTTTGAACCCCTATCTTCGTCTCTATGAAACTGCTGTTGAATTTAGCAATAAATTTAGAGGATGGACAGAAGGACCGTATAACAAGGTGAATCCAGACCAAGTAGAAACAGACGTTGGAAATTACTGGAGGGGACTATACAAGCTGGAGAAAACCTTCCATGATTCTCCAAATGCGTTGGCAATGGCCAAAAAAGTACGAGGAAAGGTGGAAGATTTCAAGCAGCACATTCCTCTCATTCAAGTGATCTGTAACCCTGGGTTGCGCCCCAGGCACTGGGAAGCCATGTCCAAAATTGTTGGCTACCCCCTGCAGCCAGCAGATGATTCCACCGTCTCCCCTTTTCTAGACATGAATCTGGAACAATACTTAGACAGATTCGAAGTTATTAGTGAAGCAGCCAGCAAAGAATATTCTCTCGAAAAGGCCCTGGAGAGGATGATTAGTGAGTGGGATATAATGGAATTTGTCATTGTCCCTTATAGAGAATCTGGGACATTTATTTTGTCATCAGTTGATGAAATTCAGATGTTGTTGGATGACCACATCATCAAGACACAGACAATGCGAGGATCTCCTTTCATTAAGCCTTATGAAAAACAGATGAGGTAACGTGCTACTCATGTGTCAGTATTTATACTACATTACCAAAACCAGCACTTGTTTTATTTTGATACCAAAATAATCACTTGTATGTAATGTAGTTTTGTCAAATTGATTCTGCATTTCATACTTAATCATTTAAATAGTTCATTGTAAGAAATGGTAACCTTCATTGCTTTTGGGAGAGTACTGATCTTATCACCTGTATTCATAAAAAAAGGTGGTGGACAATAAGCCTCTAGATACTCATTTTTATTGCCTACAATCTGATCTTACATATTTGACTCTCAAAAATAATTTTGTGTCTATGAATATAGTTTATAGAATTTATAAACTATAAAACTGAAAATAATGTAATTTTTACGATATACTAATTAGTATATTGTAGCTAATCCCTGTAAGTCTATTATCATTTCCACTCATATGCATGAAGGATTGCTAGATGAGTGCAAAAGAATGAAACCATGATTTTAGATGGGTGTTGTAGGCATTTGACACAGCCAATTAAATGAAACTTTCATCCCATCTGTCAATTTTTTCAATTTCTACAATTTGTATTAAGAAGTCTATATTTTACCTTAAAAAGAGAGCAAACCCAAATCAGAGTACTATCTTCAATATGAATTTGTATGGCAAAGAACGCTAACTACTTGGTCATATCCGTCCTTGGTTATTGGTACACTACCCTAAACTTGAATGTGCTCTGGCTAGGTCTCCCCATTTCCCATTTGACTGCTCTACCTGCTGCCCAGCTTCCTCCAGTGTGCTCATCAAGGCTAATTTTTGAAATACTCTGAAAGTGGTGTATCTAGGTTCTGTTTTTAAGGACTGTGCATGAGATCATTAGCCAGTGGGAAAATTTTCTGCCTCAGTCAGGGATTAGATGGAGAAAATGGGAATGACACCAGCAAAAAGCATGGGCATTCATTTCTTCTTGTGGAAAGAGGTTAAACAAACTATTGATAAACACTGAAAGGAAAGTACTTTATTTTATTTATTTTAAAATTTATTTTAAAATTTATTGTTGTTGAGTTACATTTGCTCTGCCTTTTTCCCCCTTGCTCTCCCAACCCTGTCCCCCTCGCCCCCACTGACTCCCACAGTCAATTCCCCCCATAGTCCGTGCCCCTGAGTCCTCTGTCTGTGTTGTGTTGCCTGCCTCTTCCTCTTCTTTCCCTGGTGTTCCCCTTCCGCCCTCCCCTCTGGTTATGGACAGTTTGTTCTTTATTTCCAAGTCTCTGGTTCTGTTTTGCTCATTCATTTGTTTTGTTGATTAGGTTCCACTTATAGGTGTGATCATATGGTATTTGTCTTTCACTGCCTGGCTTATTTCCCTTAGCATAATGCTCTCTAGTTCTTGTGAAAAGAGGTTAAACAAATTATTGGTAAACATTGAAAGGAAAGTATTTTTATTTTTTTTAAAGGTGATTTTTTTTATTTTAATCATTGTTCAAATACAGTTTTCTCCTTTTTACTCCCAATCCAGTCCCCCCTCCCACCCCTCCCCACTTCCCTCCCATTACCACCCTCCCCTTAGTTTATGATCATGTGTCCTTTAAGTTTGTTCCTGTGAACCCTTCCCACTGTCCCCTTAAATTCCCTCTACTCTCTTCTGTGGGCACTGTCAGCCTGGCCTCTATTTCAGTGTCTTTGGTTATATTTTGCTTGTTTCTTTGTTTTGTTATTTAGGTTCCTGTTAAAGGTGAGATCATATGGTATTTGTCTTTAACTGCCGAAAGGAAAGTATTTTTAAAAAGTCATTTGAAAGTGCCTGGTGACTTTTAGAATCCTTATTTATATTTCCTGGTTTTAATAATCTAAAATTACAGATGACCATGTGTACTGTGTAATTGTTAATGTATTCATAAAGTTACCGCATCGCTAAGTTGTATTGCTATTAATCATTCTTCTTTATAGCTTTGTTAGGTCTTACAGCATAGTGATTACAGCTCTCTGGGTTCAGTTCTGTCTCTCTCACTTATTAGTTGGGTGAACTTGAATGTGGTGCTTACCTCTATGTGCCTTAGTCTCCCCATTGGTATATATGTGAGAATGTGAGGATAGAACAAATGCATACCGAGACCTTAGGGATGTGCTTATAAAATTGTTAGTTTATAGTGTAATTATATTTATTCTTGGGGAAATCAAGTTATTATTCTTGTTGTTTATGTTTAGAAATGAACTGATAACCTATTGTAAATTCTAAAGTGCTTCCTTCTCATGAATACCACACTAACATATTTAGGATTCTGAAGATTTTTCTTTAAATGCCAGTTAAATCTTATGAATTAAATATTTTATTCTGGAAATAAGGCCCTGATGAGCCCCAATTTTAAAAAAAAATGTTAAAGGAAATGAATCTCAGATATAACTACCTTTCCTAAGAAGTTCAGAATGCCCGTCCTTGAGAAATCCAGTACTGTCTCCAAAATCTCATTTCTCAATTTGTGCCCTCTAGCCATGGAATTGGATTGCAGAAAGGTTTATTGTTATGGTGTATACAGAAACTAGCCCATTCGTAGATAGGTATGTCTTAACATGTATATCTGTATAAGCATAATGTTGGTGTTATTATTTTAAAATGGATTTTGTAAAACAAATCTAGTGATTTATCTTTGAAAACAGATGAATGGAAATCGGAATCACACCATTGCATACAAGATTGACAGTCTAGTCATGGTTTTGAGTTTAGTCATCTGAAACATTGGTTTGCTGTTGATAAGAGCTGCTGTGTTTTGCTTCTCAGAGAGTGGGAGGGCAAGCTGCTGCTGCTTCAGGAGATTCTGGATGAATGGCTCAAGGTCCAGGCCACGTGGCTGTATTTGGAGCCTATTTTCAGTTCTCCGGACATCTTGTCTCAAATGCCCGAGGAAGGCAGACGATTTACAACTGTGGATAAAACATGGAGAGATATCATGAAAACTGTCATACAAGTAGGTAAAAATTCTGAGAATGTGATTATTTGGTTGAAATGCCATGGTTTTTGTTTTCAAGACAATCCAAGTAAGGCAGTCTTTTTTCCACATTTAATGGCATTTGGGTGTAGCTGTGGTTCTTACCACATGCTCTGGTAAGACCTTGGACTCAGCACTTGCTGCTCCATCTATCCCATGGCCCCGTGTTATAGACTGTACCACCACTGATGTGCTCCGGTGGAAGGAAACAGGTCAGCGTGCCAAACACGCAGTCCACAGTTTTCTCTATAGGGACCTAAAAAGGGAAAAGTTGTAAACATAAATAAATCTAAAGAGCCCAGCATATACAAACAAAGTGCAATCTGTTAATAAACACACAAATGTGGTGCAGGAGAACTTATAATTTTTTCCTTTTTAAAGTTGAATGTACTGGGGTAACATTGGTTAATAAAATTATATAGATTTCAGGCGTACAAGTATAAAATACATCATCTGTGTATTATACTGTGTGTTTACCACCCAAAGTCTAGTCTCCTTCCATCACCACTTATCCCCCTTTACCCTCTTCTACCTTTTCCCGCCTCCTTTTCCCTCCAGTAATCACCATACTTTTATCTCCATCCATGAGGGTTTTTTTTCTTTTTTTTTTTTAAGGATTTTATTTATTTTATTTTTAGAGAGAGAGAAAGGGAGGGAGAAAGAGAGGGAGAGAAACATCAATGTGTGGTTGCCTCACACGCACCCCGCACTGGGAACCTGGCCTGCAACCCAGGCATGTGCCCTGCCTGGGAATCACATGGGTGACCTTTTGGTTTGCAGACTGGTGCTCAATCCACTGAGCCACACTAGCCAGGGCGTTTTTTTTTTTTCTTAATTTCTTTATCTTTTTTACCCACCTCCCCCGTATCTCTTTCCCCTCTGACAACTGTCAGTCTGTTCTCTGTGTGTATGAATCTGTTTCTATTTTGTTAGTTTATTTTGTTCATTACATTCCACATATAAGTGAAATCACAATTTAAGCATTACCCTAAAATAGAAGGATGCATATTTCTCCCAGGGTTCTCTTCCTCCTCTGATAGCACCGGAGCGGGTCGGCACATGTGGCGGCAGAGCAGACTTCTCGGATGGGAGGAAGGCATTGCCTCCTCTCTTCACAAGCACTTGAACACATTTCTAGGGACTCCCTGAGCCCATTCCTGAAGATGGGGCCAGTTAACTGTCTGCCGTTTAGTGAAAGAACCAGATACTCTTTCATCATGTACCCTGCACATACCCAAACTTGACTTGTGACTCACCTGAGTCTTCCTGTGTGTTCCACACAAAGCAGAAAAGGGCACTCTTGAATTTCTCCCCAAACCTTTTCCCCGTCTCAGTAAATATAAACACCATTCCCCCTATTGCTTAGCCCAAACACTTAGGAGTGGTTATTTTACTTTACAGTGGTAAATATGATCACACGGCACCAAGCATCTCACCTCTTGATGGTGAGCTGGAAGGCTAAAAACCCCATCTCCCAGACACCTTAGCATCTAAGTTTCTGGAAGGGAACTAGATTTCGACAATTAGATATATTCATCTGGAATTTGGAAGGCATAAGTGAAACTACAGCCATCTTCTTGCCATGTTAGCTATCTCTGCTGTCATGCAAAGTGACATGACTTTATTTTTCTTTGCCAACAGGATTTTAGTGTCTGGTTACTAGTTTCATGGGCATTTAGAGGAGGTGATGATGGTGGCTACCTGATCCCTAGAACCACAGCCACCATTGCGTGTTCTTGAGTGAAGCAGTCCAGTGGTGGTGTCCTTTTGTCCTAATTGGGGCAGAGACAGTGACCCTTCTGGGAGATCAGTTCTGCACTCCAGGAGTCTCTCCTGGAAGCACGGACCTTCCAATGATTTTGTAATCATTTAATTCCCTATGTCAAATCTCTTGTTACTCAGTGTACCTGGAAGGATGCTGCAGTGTGCTAAGAATAAAGATACCAGAAACTCCAGGATGGGCCTAGGGTAGTGAAAATCTAGATCCCACTTGAAAACGGAACACTGGTGGTATCTGGCAGGTAGTACTAAAATCACTTACTTAAATTATGCTCTTATTCTTCTGGAATGAAGTGTCTATTTTATAAGCAATGCTGTGGTGGACCAAGTAGCTGCTGGAATAGGTCAACATCGTGGGAATTTGAAATTCAAGGGGTGTGAGATGGGCTGAATGTTTTCTAAAACACTGCAGAAATTAAAGAAGTAAATGGCATAACTCGGGGTGTAAACTCTCTGCTCAAGACTTGGTCAAAGGGCTAAGGAGTTTCTGTCACTGCCCTCAGAGAGCCTCTTATTTCTCAGAGCTACAAATCTGACATAGCCAGAAACGAGCCACAGCGTCTGAGCCAATGGGCTGCTGAGTTACAATACAATGTAATTCACGGCCTTACCAGATTTATGTGAAAGGTAGTTTGTTTTTTGGCAAAAAGTGGGATGGTGAGAATTGGGAGTGGGACACCTGGGTGGGTTTGCTGAGCGTGTGCACCTAGAGCCTTGTCAGAAGCCTGAGGCATGTGCACGATAGTGCATCACAATCGTGCTTGTCAAGGGAGGAGAGAACCTGTTACACGCAGTCAAATGTACTGATGTGAGTGCACTTACCAGAGACACTGGTCTCTGTGTGCTGGTCGAGGAGGTGCGAATGGTTCTGTTTACTTGCTTTTTTGACCAAACCTGGCTTCTATGATACTTAAATAAACTTGAAGTGCCAGAAGATCCTTGATATGAGTTAAATAAATCAGTGATTAGTTGACAGGTGTTTCTGCAAAAATATCCTCGCACCATACAGAAGTGGACATTATGGCCCTAGTTAAGGGGCCTAAAAGGGCAGTAGCAAGGATCCTTCTAGTGGGTGCACCTTCAGTGAATATATTCGTTTTTTTAACCTGGCCTGGAAAGGGAGAGGTCAGAGCATGGGTCTACACTGATCACAGTCTGTAGCTCCCAGTTTGGCTGCATGATTGAGAACTTAGGAGAAACAGGATCGAAAGTTTGGTGACAAGGAGGTCAGGGGAGGAGGTATAAGGGATCACAGAATAGACAAAAATATGAGTATATTTGTGCTCTATGTAAATGTGTAATAAAAGACAGTGCTGGAACAGGAGGCACTTATTTAGTTGACCACTTGATCTATTCCGTGAATGCCACCCAGCTCATGCCAGTGTATGTCTATACAGTGAGCTGTGAATAATCACATTGAATAATATGAGTAATCAGTAATAATATTGTCAAGACTGGGGAACTTTTGAGAGTTAAAGCAATTAATAAGTAAGCCTATAAAGCAAGCATAAACCAGAACTCTCCTCATCAAATTTGTGTATAAGGTCACTCGAGCTATGGACAAAGAAGCCATGATGGCAGAGGTGGGAGCTATGGAAAGATGTATCATCGCGGGCTGCCTCTTCCCAGCACTGCTGAGTGCCCACGGCTGCCAACAAGGGAGACTAACATAGTGCTTCTAAAGCAGCACTGCACCGGAAGGGACCAGGCAACCATTTAGAAGGGAGTAAAGGACAGAAAACTGTACTTGAACAACGATTAAAATAAAATTAAAATAAATAAATAAATAAATACATTGGTGCTCTTTCAGTATAGAGGGGGACAGTGATTTGTCTGTGCCAGATGGATTTTTCCTCTCTCATTCCAGCCTCTGCCAACACTGTCATTCATTGACTTACTGAATGACTTAGTGTCACAGTTTCCATACAACATTGCTTCTGTTTAGGGAACTCACATTACAAGGGAAATGAGGCAACTGACTGACACTCATGAGATTTACAGGTCCGGATGTGAGCATCGACCATATAAAAAGTGGAATGTCTCATGTTGAAGACTCAGTGCTGCACCAATGGGAGGACAGCAGTTTGCAGGTTTAGGATGCAGTCCCAGAGAATACATAGTATCTGTTCTCAACCAGATCCAAATATATGTATGGCTTCTTCCATAGGCAGAGCACATGGATCTAGGAACTCAGGAGTGAAGATGAGAATGCCAATTCCCACCAGTTCACCCAATAAAGTACTCAAATTTTGCTTCCCAACTTTTTTTATTTTGCTAGTGGAAATATCTTAGTGTCCAGGGGAGAAATGCTTCCGTGTGGTGGCCTATCAGTGGTTTCCTGGAATAGGAAGTTCTTGATCTGTTCATCCTACTTTTTACCTTTTAGTCTCCTGTATTAGTTTCCACCTTACTAGCTTGTTTGTTCTAGCCACATCTGCCTCTTATTTTGCTGTTGTTTTTTTAAAGACACATGCCAAACACACTCTGCCCTAGAGCCTTTGCGCTTACTGGACCCTGTTCCTGAAATGCTGTCCCTCTAAATATCTGAAGAGCTAATTAATGCCTTTGCTTTCTTGAAGTCTTGTCTTGAATATTACCATTTATAAAGTCTAACATCAGAGCACCATATTTAAAGTAGAAACCTGCCTTTGCCTTCCCTGGCACTCCTCCTTTCTCTTATTTGTAGCATCTATCACCTTCTAACTTACTCCCTGATTTATGAATTATTGTGTTTATTATTCATTGTCTGTCTCCCCATGGAGGCTGGGATCTTCGTCTGTTTCATTAACTGTCATGGCCCAGACACTAAGAGCAGTGCCTGACAGGCGGCAGGCCCTTGATAAACATTTGTTGAGTGAGTGAATGAATAATTAATTTGAGATTGATCCTTGAATTATTGCTAGTTCTAAGAATTCTGAGTTGTTGTTTTTTCCCCCTGAGAAACCTTGTCTGAAAATTCGCTTTTAGATGAGTGGGCCCTGCAGTCTGAAAACCTAGAAACACCTTGGGTCTTGACAAACTTTGTATTCCTGGTGAGGTCAAAGGATCTCAGGCTTGTCGGGGGCTTGTGTCCCTGTCTTCTCAGTGAACCCACATTTCCCTTCTTCTGCTTAAAAGATCTTACCATGTCCTGTTGTCCAAGGATTTCTGATTAGGAAGATCTTGCTTCTCGAAGTTTACTGAGCTGGTTTGAGTTTAATGCCTCTAAGTCTATGAAACTGTACTTTCTGTGAAGCTTCCTGGCAGCAAAAAGTAGAATGCTGTCTCTCTATCCCCAAATTAAAGTTTCAGGTCCCTGATATCACAGGCATTTGATTTAGAAATGTGAATCAACCACACATTGTCATTTGAGCTGATGAGAATGGTGATACTTGTGAAGTAAGAGACAAAATTTGTGTAATTCTTCCTTTTACTCAAACAATAACAGTTAATAGTTTTTTTTCTTCCCCTCCAGGGGATGAGAAGTAATTAAAGTGTCAAGGGAACCATGTGTAGTTTCAATTAGCTAGTGGCTTCCTGTTACAACATTTTACTCTTCTGTCCTGAGAACACAGCTAACAGGTACCAGGCTGACACAGCATGGAAGGCTGTACTTATAGGCTTAACTCATCTGACATCCACCCAAGCATTCAACAAGCGTTGCTGGGATGCCCACTCTGTACCACGATGTTATGGCAGTGCTTAAAAGGGGCTTAGAGGCCAATTTTATTTTATTGTGATAGACATTTTACCCAAAGGATGACAGATTATAAAATATTTGTTTTAACTCCATAATAACTGATTGAATGATGTAAGTGCCTCATTTTCCTCCAGATTAGTACCTGTCTGCCTCCCTCTTTCTCTTTAAGAGACAGGCCATGGAAGGAAAATAGAAAGAGTAGTTTCGCTGGAACGGGAGTAGGGGGGAGAAAACTGTACTTGAACAATGATTGAAATAAAAAAAAAAAAAAAAAAGAAAGAGTAGTTTCAAGTATATGTGTGTTCTAGGTACCATATTAGGTGCTTCAAATATTTTATCTAATTTGGTCCTCACAACTTTTAGAGAGAGCTCTTATCCCCATTTTGAAGATAAGAAAAGAGAGACTCAGGTTAAGTAAGTGACCCAACGTGACACAGGTAATGAGGAGGAATGTACGTTAGGACCCAGGTCTGTGCTTTCCTTGATCTTATGCAGCCTTTATTGTGCTCGCTTCTCGGGGGAAGTAGCTTAGTTTCTGGTCATGAGATGTTTTCATTCATATATATACATTTTAAGTTTCTATACAAAGGTACATAGATTTTTGCCTATGTTTATTTAGAACAAGCGTGTTTGGCTCAGAGCCATTGAGCTAATCTGGTTAAATAGTTTGGATCTCAGGAACTCAATAAAGAATTCTTTTACTTGAATGATGAGAGTTTCCAGAGCCATTTCTTTTGTAACTGTAACAGCTAGGGAAAGATGTATGAACTGTTGTTTTAACAGAATTTTGTCTTAACTTGCAAATCTCAGATCCAAAATAGCAACATTGCAGTAAGTTCTTTGAGAATAAAACAAATATTGCTAATTTGGGAAGGGGATTTTCACATTCATGAGCCACCATTCAGCGTTTTTCCCCCAACAAAGGCATGTTTTTCCAGGAGGTGGCACTCTAAGAACGGCATTTTGGTTTCTGGGTTTAAGAGTACAGGAGCGCCATTCAATCTGCTATTGAGTTAACTTCACATTTAAATTTTAACCCAAATCTCTGTCATGCTTCTTTTTGTGCGTTTTAAAAAATGTTTATTTGAAACAAACCATTGGGAAATATCATAAAATGCCTTTCTAAAATGGTGTCTCTTTAAAGATAAGGGAATGTAAACATCTGTTTCATATTTCATATGAACCTCTTTTTAATTAATATCTATTAAGAGAACAGGTATTAATGATAATTATTTTGTTCTTTGATTAAATTGCTGTTTCCAAGTTACATTGTTGTAATTTAAAACAAAGAAAAAATTATGTCTGTCCTTTTCAGCCACATCCAATATATATTAACAAAAACATATTTTAGATGCTCCTGCAATAGAATGAAATTTCTGTATGAAGCAATTTATGGCTGACATTTTTGGTTTATCGTTCAGTTGTGGCTGAGTAGAAAATATGTTTAATTAGTTAATTTTTCAATTCTATGTTTAATTTTTAGCAATATTCTCTTGATCTAATTTCATATAATTTTTTTAAATGCCCGATTACTTATATTAATAAATGCAGTGGTATGTTCTCATGAGGTTTATTATTTGGCCCGGTGATGAAAAACCTAGTATGTTTTAGCACCTTTAAGTTTATTTTGTATATAACTTTTTATATTTAGTTGTTGGTGTCAGTGGTGAAAACTCAATTTGAATTATAAGACCAAAACTTGACCTGGATGACATCAATTATGTGTTAAAGAAAAAGAAAAATTAAAAAGAATTTTTATATCTAGATTGTGTTTTTATATGTATTTCTAAAGAGTTTCATAAACTCAGTGGTTATTTGTATGGTTATTTTAAGAAATTAACAAACCATTTGCTCTTTTAAAATAACAGTTCTTTAAGATCAGGTTTCGGTGATAATTCTTATTTTGAATCCCACAGCATAAAAACAAGCTTCTTAAAAATAAAACCTGATTGTATTCAAATCATTTTATAATAACTAACTCACAGTGACCCTTTCATGTGATAGACATTCAGAAATCCATGACTTAAAGGTAGAACAGCCTTACTCGCTAGAGTGTCCAGGAGGAACACGCCTGGAACTTCAGTCCTTCCGGGTGCGGTGTTACAATGCAGTTGCAAGTGCAGTTCTTTGCCACACATGATCTTCATCTCAAACTCCTTGCTCTTCAACCCCAAACCCTTACTTTTTTTTATCCATAGTTATAAAACAGGGATTATTTTTTATTATTATTGATACTAACAATACTCAAAATAATAATTATAATGATGACATCTTTTTAGAGCATTTTTCCCCAGAGAATAAGAGACAAACACATCTCATGCTCTTTTGTCCCCCGTCCTTCTTGTCCGTTCCCTGTTCCTTCCCCACCCCCTCAGCCTTCACCGCCTCTTGCCCATTTTCTGTCTCTCACACTTTCCAACTTACAATGAGATATTGTGACCATCACTGAGAATCAAGTCACCATGACTTTTCCATAATTAAGAAGGCATTGATTATGCAAGACTACTTTTTAAAAATAAATATTTACTTTAAGTTTTGCATAAGCTTTGTTTGATTAAAGACATAATCTCACATGTAATATGAATATGAAGTCAGTATATAGTATTTTTGAGTTGAGTGTCTTTCCCTTTTATTTTTAGGATAAACGTGTTCTGACAGTTGTAACTATTGAGAAAATATTGGAAAGGATGAAAAAATGTAATGAACTTTTGGAACTCATTCTTAAAGGACTCAATGAATATTTGGAAAAGAAACGTCTCTTCTTCCCCAGATTCTTTTTCTTGTCTAATGATGAACTTCTTGAGATACTCTCTGAGACTAAAGATCCTACTAGGTAAGTAACTTACATATATAACACATGGCTAAGTTTATTTGCTTAACTTTAATTTTTAGAATAAGGTAAAACATAAGTACATATATGAATAATTGTTTATAGAATGACTTTTAAAAAAACTATTGTGAATATGATCAATAATCAACTTAAGATAATTATTTAAAACAGAAGTGATATCATTGAATGATATTTTTCCAAATGTGATGATTCTCGGAGTGGATTTCTTATATTATCACATATTCCCTTACAGATATTTGCAGAACACATCACCTTTCTTTATTGCATTCAGAATAAAAGTTAGTGCCCTCAGTGGTCTGCAGTGACCCACACAGGCGATTCTGCATTATTCTTCTTATTCATTCCCCAATAGTTGTCTTCTTGCTCACTCTGCTACAGTCCTTGCAATTCCTCCATAAAAGGGGCAGCCTCCTTCCTCAGTGTATTGTCCTCTCTGCCTTGAATGCTCCTTACCCAAATACTCATAAGCCTTCTCCTACCTCCTGTGGGTCTTCGTGGAAACCTGTTCAGACACCTGCCACTCTGGAGGCCTTTTCTGACCACTCTGTTGAGAATGGCAACCCCTTCCAGCACTCCCTAGCCACCTTTCCTGGACCACCTTCTTGTTCTTATTTTCCTTTGGCATACTTTTTACCATCTGTCTTAGTTTGTAATGTACTTTATTTGTTTAGGTTTGATTTTCTCTAGCAGATTATTAGCACCACTATAGAAGAGATTTTTTTTACTTTTTTCCCCAATGCTAAGTCCTGATTCCTTAGAACAATATATAGAATACAATTAACAGAGTAGATATTTGTTAAACAATTAATTTTGTGTCTTGTGTAATTCAGAGAAAGAGATCAATTTAGGCTCAGGTTTCCATCTGAGTTTTTATACTCTGCTTCACTGTTGCCCATTTGAAAGATGTATTCGATTGGTTATTGGTAAGGTGCCAAAAATGAGAGGTTAGTCAGTTTGAACTATATTACAATAGGCTTAAAAGACTAAAGTTAGGTAGCTTCAAAGCAGTTGATTTAGTAACCTGTAAAGTACTTAAATCATTAAACTTAGTCCATCCTTTGCAGGCAGTGTCTGAGGATCCTGGTTGAAATGACTACTTACTTTTATGTATTTGAAGATTTTTCAGATTAGTATATTATCTCTTAGTCAAGATTCATTTGCTCCTTATGTTACTTTTAAATCTTTCAATTCATTGTGTTGGAAACAAAACCTCATGGATCTCTCCCATGTGGCTCTTATTGTAATTGTAATTTTGCAGATCTTTTTGTGATTATTGAATTAATGATGACCTTCCATGGGACTATATAATCCATGCAGAAAGAGAGATTGTGTCTTTTTTCCCCCAGCACTTTATCTCCAGCAGCATCTACCTGGGGCCCAACATAATGCACATTTATGAATTTGGAATGAGGACTGGTGCATGAAGAACACTGATATTTAAGGAATTGCTGTAATTTGGTTAATTCTCTTAAATGTTTGTTTTTTTTCCCTGACAGAGTGCAGCCTCACTTGAAGAAATGCTTTGAAGGAATTGCAAAGTTAGAATTTACAGAAACTTTAGACATTACTCACATGAAGAGCAGTGAAGGAGAAGTGGTGGAACTCGTCGAGACCATTTCAACAGTCAAAGCCAGGGGTCAAGTGGAAAAGTGGTTGGTTGAGTTAGAGAGGGTTATGATTAAATCCATCCACAAGGTAGCTGGCCGCATTTATTACTATTTCTAGTAAAGATGATAGAATATTAATGTATCATTGATAAATGCACTGTTATTTAGACAGAAATTGATTCCTTAAGTTACCAGTTTAATTATAATAGAGAGTTTAAAGACCAAGATGGTAAGAAACTATCTATATGGTCTATGATATTAATTTTATAGTGCCTCACTTGAAAAGTGGGGTGAAATACTGTCCATACTAGAGCAAACTTGGGTTTTGGTCATGAGTATGTCTCATTTCTTACAGCCACATGTTAATACTTTTATCATGAATTAGACACAATTTGGTCCACACAGTCTCTTTAGTCTTGTCTTCTTAGCCACCCCTCTGTAGTTTCACATTCACGTCAATCTCCTTGACCATGTATATTTCTGTGATGAATCCTTCTGTTCTGTGTACATATAAAACATGTACAAAAATATTAGAAAATCATAAATATATCCTGCTATTAATGCTAATTTCATATTTTTATATCCTCTCATAAAACATATTATCACCCAATCATTTGTAATTTTTTTTTGTCAGTGGAGAATTTCAAGTCATGGCCACAGATTGATATTGATTGAGCACTTAGACTCATTTCTTACTATAATGTGGACTTGGCATTCCAGTTCCTTATCAAGAATAAAAATCGTGGTTGAGCAGGGGAGTGTGAGGGCAAGAATGCAAAGGAACTATGGCATTAGGTCTTAATCAACAATAACTTTCATTAATTTTTCAGATTCTCTCACATGTAGTTGAAAAAAATAATTAGAATCTAAATGCTTAATGGCTATCACAAGTCTTAGTGCTTCTTTCTCTTCTAAAATATGGTTTAATATCTGTCTACATAATATTATTCCAATAGATGTAAAATTTTTGGGCAGTTTCCCATTTCTCCCTATTATGGATTAAATTATAATGAATGTCCTTACATATATAATTGGTGTGTTTGATTGAATTATTTATTTGATTATGATAATTCTCATGTGAGGACTATGGGGCCAAAGGGGATGAGCTTTCATAAGCCATGATAAGTATTGAGAAATAGCGTTCTCATTTTGTAGATGTTAATGATGTAAATGAGTTTCCATTTTGACTACTAATAAGCATCACCGAATTGGGTTATATGGTTGGTTAATTGATAAATACAGTCAAAACTCATTATTTTAGACATACACTATTTCAACCACTCTTTTAGTTTTGTGTGTCACAGTGCTTAAAGAAAATATTTCAGTTGCCATTTCAGAGCATTAGGAAGGTGTGGCAAGGAATTGTGTAGAAAATATTTTCCCCAAATGTTCATGTGTAAGTTTGTGTTGGTAAAATATGCAAGCACATGCAGTGTAAATATGAATAGGAGATATATGCTACTTTTGTTGTGTTATATGTATTTGCGTACTTGAAAGACTACTGCATGCCTGAATTAAGTGAATTTTATGTCATTTGTAAAAGTCATATTCTTGGCACATTTACCCCTTTATTGCTCTAGGTTATCATAAGTTTAATGTAGCTTGCTATCCCCAAATATACATTTTTATATATACATACAAATATACATTTACACACATGTATGTACACACACACACGTATATATGTGTATATATCACATGTGCAGATATAGTAATGTAGCTTACATATATTATAGAACTGCATGTAATCATATTTCTCCTCATCTGACTATATAGAAGTTTGTAATTTAGATTTTAATGTCTTCCTCTTTTTCTCTCCACAGTGTCCTTCTAGAACACATATTTATTCCATCGTTGGCATATCTCTACTCTGTCTTCTTTCCTATGTGCCTCCCATCTCTCTGTTGCTCATTTTCATCTGCCCTTTTCGTGGCTTCCTTGGCCTTTCAGGTTTTCTCTACTATCAATAGCATCTCTGTTCAACTCCATAGATATACTAACTAGACTAGAAATCCAAAAAGTTTCACTCATTCTTATATATTTCACAGAAAAAATTCAATTTTGACATTTTTTCCTGAAATTCAGACATTAAAATGGGTATCACCTCACAGATGATGTTACTATTATGATTAGTACGTAAACAGATGAAAATGTTACCCACTAATGGCTGGTAGAGAAACATGGTTGCACTGAAAACATATGTAGCAAAGTACATGAATTCCTGAAGTACAGACTTCCTGATTTTACAGCTTTCAACTCTCCATGAATGAATTATATGTTAGTTCCTGCCATCATTGCTTTGGGTATCAAACTATGGAATTGAAAGGGAGTGAGACCTGCAAACACAGGAGTAACTTTAGAGAAATTGTGTGGCTTACCCGAGAGTGCATATACACATATGCACATGGCTGACCAGGGAGCTGATGGAGTTCAGAGACAATTATTGCCTATGAATTTGATGGAACTCATTTTGGAAGTATTTGAATTTAGGTTTTGCAATGAAATCACCTGTGTGTCTTTGATCCAAATGTATCTAGGATATTTTTTGGCTGCAATTGGTACAATAAATATTTGATATAACTTATTTCACACAAATTGATCATATATCAGCAAAATAAAATGTTATGTAATATATTTATTTTGTTCACAGGTATATGCATTAATTTGACTTTGAACTGTCTACTCTTATGCTTTGAGTCTTTATAACTGGCTAAGATGTAAAGAGTTGAGCTGTATGAATTAATCTGTTGGCATTTAGCTCTTCATTGTATAGCATATCCAAGTGCAAAACTGTTCATCTGTAGCATTTTTTCCATTAGGTCATTCAAGATGCAATTTTAGCCTACCAACAGTGTGAACGAATTAACTGGGTAAGGGAGTGGCCTGGACAGACAGTTCTCTGTGTATCCCAAACCTATTGGACATCAGAAGTACAAGCAGCTATTGCAGGAGGCCAAGAGGTAAGCTTTTACTTCCCCTGGGTCTGTCAGCATTTTTTCAGTAGTTACTATAAATAGAGACAATCCGCTCAAAAAGTCAAGGGTACTCGAGTCTCAATCTTGTTATTATATATATTTTTGTACCTTTGGAAATAAAGTGTTAACACTCATAAAGGATAATTCTCCCTTATATCTTGAAGACAAGGTATCAGACTCATTTAGAGTATTTTTATCTTTATTTTTAATGTACAACTTTTGAATACTTATTAATATTTTGAATGATGCTTAATTTTAGATATTCTAATATATTGGGTATATGAATTGAGAAAGCACTAAAGTCATATTAGCAATTAATTAGTAGCCTCCTGTATCTCCCTCCTTGCTTGCTGGCCCCCCAGGCAACGAGCTCCATCACTCACCACCACAGGGAAATCATCTGCAGGGAACGAAGAAGCAAATGTAAGCAAATCAGCTGCATTTGTAGGCATCTTCCAATTTTTTTTCAGTTTCAATGTAGTGTTTATCAAACCTCTACCCCTCTGTCAAGACCATAGTTTTTTTCTGATCTTACTCCGAGAATACTGAAACAGGTAAGGGTTGAGGTAGAGCATGAAAGTGTTTACTGTAATCCTTTTGTGCTTCTACTTAACTCCCAAGCATGATTTGAATCTGAAGGGACAGGTAGTTTAGGTCATTACCTTGTCAGTGTGTCCTCTGTTCAAAACTGTCTGCTCTGCCTATAATTCTCATCATATTGCATACAGATACAAAGAGTGTTTTGGTTTACCACGGTATCAACTGATACTGAGATGGAGTGATTTATTTATATGTCTGTTAGTCTGTTCCCACTCATGCAAAATGGTACAGATATGGAGCCATTCACAGAGAAGGCCAAAACGAGAACCTGTGCCTCAAGGGTGACTCAGCTTCATGGGCTTGAGGGCCTCTGAAGTGGTAGCTTAGCAAGAGTTAGCAAGTCAGTCTTTGTTACTGTTCCTTGCCCGATTGCCCTCTTCCATTGTGTTTTATGGTGCTTTCCTGGCTGTTTTATGGTATGAAGTTAAGCTTTATATGTGCCTTTAAAAATTAATTCTTTTTTCATCTGCTTGTGATTAACCTGTGTTAGTATGCCCTTCACCCACTGGCTGTGGTTCTATCATAGGAGGCTAGCATCTGTTGTAGTACTCTATGTGTTGTTAATTTTTCCCCTTAATTATTATGTGGTTCACATTTGAAAGTGATGACTTTGATTGAGCAGCTGGACACCCTTGGCAGCCTCAGAGAACACTGGACACTTCCATTCTCTGCAAACATCCCAAGTTGTCTGGAGCTGGATGCCATAAGCACTCCCAGAGGACCTGTCCGCCTCAGGATCTATGTTTCTGTTTCTTTATTCAGTGAATGTTGACTGTGGAACTAGTCCGTGTGAAGCATTATGTGGGGGAGGGTGGTATAATGAATGAAAAAATCACAGCTGTCACAGTGGGGGGGTGGGATTTGCAAATATTGATGTGATTTTGGTCAGTATATGTTTGTGTATGTAGAAGGATCTAAGTATAATAAAAACATTTGATTCCAGGTAGGGTTTATTTTGGCTGAATATGATAGTAGTTAACTTCAGATTCATTAGTTCACTATACAGAATGGTTTACAAGGAATAATATGTAACAAATACTACCAACATGATCATTTTTTTCAATCTACTTTATCTGAATTCTTATTGATTCATACAGCATAGTTCCTGAAGAACTCAGGTTACCATGGTTTGAAGCTAAATTTTAATTCTCAATCCATTTTTCTAGTATTTAAAAACATATTCTGCTAGTGTGAATAGTAACAAATTCTGATGGATATGTAATTTGTACTTTCAGATCCAAATTTTAAAATATTTTAATGTCTTGTGTGGAACTACAGGATGTGCAAACTGGTGAGGCTCTCAGAGACCTTGACTTTTACTGATGAGGAAACTAAGATACACCAACAGTCCTGGCTTCTGTTCCAAGGATCACAACTGTTCTTACTCATCTATGTACTCAATACACTTAAATTCACGAATTGGCTCCAAGAATTTAAATGCTTATGGTCATTTAAACATGGGTGGAATAGAAGTGCATTTTTCCCTACTTTTGAAGTAAATTAATAGCAATTAATCATGTAAGTCACAAAAATGACACAGTATTCAGGCACCAAATTTTTGGCAAAAAATTCCTTAAAGTAAAAAAGAAGTACCCCTAAAAGAAACAGTTGGCCACCCCAACACTATCCTCCCTTTTAGATTCATTGCTGCCACTTTCAGATTCATTGCTGCAACTTAACTGGCCCTAAAGGAGTGAAATACACTCAGTGGTGCATAACGTTTATTAAATGTTATTGTGGTGAAGAAAGCGACCACATCAGTCTGCTGGAGCGCATCAACACTTCCCTTAAGCACAGCAGTTTTTATTGATTCTAATTGGATTTTCATTAACCTTCTTCTCCCTCTCTCTTTTTTAACTTACTAATTACTTTTGCCCACCAGAAAAGAGACCCCAAAGCAAGTCTCATCCTCAGGGTTGACATTAATTCACCATAAACTGAAATGTTAGGTGTTCATTAGCATCTTTACATTTTGAGTGGCACAAATACTACTCGGAAATCGTACACAGGAGTACTAGAAGGACTTGTGTGATCCAAGGAGGAGCAGTTGGAATCAGAATCTTAGGGCTTTCGTGCTGCTGCATGACACTTTCATTGTAGTCTTTCATCTCTACTAGTCCCTGGGAGGTTTTATTCTGCAGTGGGATAAAGGCTGGCAACAGCTTCCCATTACGTGCTAGTAAAAAGAGCCATAGAGCACAGAGGAGTAGAAATAGGAAGGGAAGGAATGTTGGGTAGACAAAAAACCAGGGTATCTGGCCAGATTGGGCTTGCTCACTTAATTCCTTTGTTTTAAGAAATATTTTAAAATTATGTCATATGGAAAGTCAAGATAAAAATGTAGAAAATGCTTTGAATACATGCTAGTTAAAAGTGTTTTTATTCAAAAGGATTCTGATCCTATTGAATAATCATTATCTTATTTTCTTTCAGATTCTTGAGCAATACTTGCAAAAATGCAACGGACAAATTGATGATATTGTCACCTTGGTCCGTGGCAAATTGTCCAAGCAGAATCGGGTTACTCTAGGAGCACTTGTGGTGCTGGATGTTCATGCTAGAGATGTCCTCGCATCACTTGTTAAGAAAAAAGTTAGCGATGAAACTGACTTTGAATGGTTAAGTCAGCTTAGGTACTATTGGCAAGTAAGTGATACCACTGAATGTCATTACATAGCAATTTCAGCTCATAGCTGTTTAATTTGTGCTTGCTTGCTCGCATGGGAAATAGTATCAGCAATGTAGGATTTTTTGCTGATGGCTGACTATACCCAAACAAGCATTCTCCAGATTGAACATTAAGGCAGCCAAAAACTATATCTGTATCATCGGTATAAAAACTGTATCTATATCTAAATCCATCCAAATGTATAGTTACATAGAAATACACAAACACATATAGACACACACAAATTATGAGTAATTATAAAAAAGTACTCATTTTAAATGTCTCATATGCTTGCTGAATCTGCAAAATGTTGGAGCTAGTCATTTAAAGTTGCATTTATAGATTACTGATACATCTATAGAATGTACCAGACTATTTCAGTCTGATTTAGTCATTAAATTTTTTTCTGGTTCATCAGTTGAAGGCACCAGAAACATAATCAGGAAGGAAGGTTTTTATCAGGGCATCTTGGTCGCTGGTGATGACAGTCACCATTTGGAGTTAGGGAGAGTAAGAATAGTTAGTACAATGGAAAAGGCTATACCTGTTAAGAGTGAAAGCAAGAACTTGTGACTGGAGATACAGACTCTAAATTTCTCATCATATTCACTTTTGTGAAATGCTTGGGAGGTACAGAGTAAGAGGAGAAAAGGTACAAGAACCAGAAGCCTGGAAAAAGTGTATGAGAGGCGGTGTGTGTAATGGTTAGGCACTCGTCCTGTGGAATCACTGCTTCAAGTGCCAGGTCTTCCCTGCACCAGATGTGTAACTTGGGCAAGTAACTTACTCTCTTTAAACATCAGTTTCCTTATCTGTACAATGGTGATAATGATAATACCCACTCTTTAGTGAAAATTAATTGGACAAATGATTTAAAGTGTAAGAGAATAATAAACTGTCAGAAAAAGAATTACAATCCCATCCCATTGGATGGGATTACAATCCCATCACAGTTGCATCAAAAATTAAGAAAACAATCCAGACTTCCGGCAAGATGGAGGAATAGGTGGATGCACCGTACCTCCTCGTACAACCAAGATTAGAAAACCAATAATTTACAACAATAATTTACTATCAGAATAACACCCAGATCCAGCAGAGGATTTATCTGAATGGAAGTTGGACAGCCAAGAAGTTGAAGTAGATGCGTTCATCCAGACTGGTAGGAGAAGACGAGCCGGGCGGGCGCGGGGCTGGCTCGGGCCGGAGGTGCGCGGAGGTCGGGGGAAGGTTTCTCGCAAAAGCCATCCGGGGCGCAAGAAGGCAGCGGCGATCCCTGAGTACGCAAGCTGTGGCTGGCAGACCCAGAGGGGTAGCGATTGTGGACCAGGGCAGAACTCGCGGCCCAGAAGCCCAGACAAGGGTCAGAGTCCAGGGGAACGGAACTACCGCCATTGTTTTCTCCCATCCCGCTCCTCCTCCTGCCCCCGCCCCCACATATAACGTCACAATCTAGCGACTGGGGTGCCCAGCCCTGGTGAGCACCTAAGGCTCCGCCCCCCCACCGTAACGAGCAACCAGACTGAAAAAAAAAAAAGGAGAGACAGGGGGGAAAAAAATATGTTTTCAACAAGCAGATCAGTCCCCCAGGACTTATCCTTTTGAGTGACCAAGAATTAGCCAATCTATCAGATGCGCAGTTCAAAACACTGGTGATCAGAAAGCTCACGGAACTGGTTGATTTTGGACGAAATTTAGATGAAAGAATGCAGATTACCATAAAACAGATGCAGGAAGACATACGGAGGAGAGCCAATAGTGAAAGGAAGGAATATGAGTCTCAAAACAATACAGTGGACCAGAAGGAAGATAGAATCAACCAAGCAGGAAAGCATGATGCAATAAGAATTCAAAAAATTGAGGAAAAGATTAAGAGCATCCAAGATACCTTTAAACGTTCCAATATCCGAATTATAGGGGTACCAGAATCAGAAGGGGAAAAGCAACAGATTGAGCACGTATTTGAACAAATAATAAAGGAGAACTTCCCCAATCTGGCAAAGGGAACAGTCTTCCAAGAAATCCAAGAAGCTCAGAGAGCCCCAAAGAAGTTGGACCCAAGAAGAAACACACCAAGGCACATCATCATTACATTAGCCAAGGTAAAAACGAAGGAGAGAATCCTAGAAGCAGCAAGAGGTAAGGGGACAGTCACCTACAAAGGAGTTCCCATCAGACTGTCAGCTGATTTCTCCAAAGAGACCTTACCGGCAAGAAGGGGCTGGAAAGAAATATTCCAAGTCATGAAAGACAAGGACCTACATCCCAGATTGCTCTATCCAGCAAAGCTCTCATTTAGAATGGAAGGGCAGAGAAAGTGCTTCTCAGATAAGGTCAATTTAAGGAGTTCATCATCACCAAGCCCTTATTTTATGAAATGCTAAAGGGACTTATCTAAGAAAAGAAGATAAAGAAAAGACATGTATAGTAAAAGGACAGCAAACTCACAAATATTAACAACCACACCTAAAGCAAAACCAAAAGAAACTAAGTAAACAATTAGAACAGGAACAGAACCACAGAAATGGAGGGCACATGGAGGGTTAGCAGCAGGGGGGTGGAGGAGGAGAGAGGGGGAAAAGGTATAGAGAATAAGTAGCATAGAATGTAGGTTGAAAATAGATAGGGGGAGGGCAAGGATAGTACGGGAAATGTAGAAACTAAAGAACTCATGACACATGGACATGAACTAAAGGGGGAAATCTGGGTGGGAGGGGGGTACAGGGTGGAGGGGAGAGAAGGGGGGAAATGGGACAACTGTACTAGCATAATCAATAAAATATATTTAAAAAAAAGAAAACAATCCCATTTAGAGTTGCATCAGAAAGAATTAAATACCTATGAATAAACTGAACCAAGGAGGTGAAAGACCTGTGTACTCAAAACTATAAGGCATTGATGAGAGAAATTGAAGAAGATATAAATAAAAATATATTTTGTGTTCGTAAATTAGAGGTAACATTGTTTAAAAATCTATACCACCTAAAGCAATCTATGGATTCAATGCATTCAGTAGAAAAATTCCAATGGTGTTTTTTGCAAAAATAATACAATCTTAAAATTGGTATAAAAGTTAAGAGACCCCAAATCTTGAGAAAGTAATTCTCAAAGTAATCTTGAAAAAGAAGAACAAAGCTGGAGGCATTGTGCATCCTGATTTCAAACCATATTATAAAGCTATAGTAATCGATACAGTATGGTATTGGGTATTGATAAACAGAATAGAGAGCCCAGAAAAAACCTCATGCCTATATGGTCAATTAATTTGTAACAAAGGAGCCAAGGATATACCAGGGGGAAAGGACAATCTTTTCAATAAATGTGTCAGGAAAACTGAACAGCAACATGCCAATGAAAGAAACTAGATCATTAACTTAAATACACAGAAATTAACTCAAGGTGGTTTAAAGACTTGAATGTAAAACCTGAAGCCATAAAATTTCTAGAAAAAAATAGGCAGTAATTTTCTTGGCATTGATCTTGGTGCTGATTTTTTGACTCTGACACCAAAAACAAAGGTAACAAAGCAGTGAGACTACATGAGCTATAAAGCTTCTGCGCAGCAAAGGAAGCCATCAAAAAAAATGAAAAGGAAACCTACTGAATGGGAGAAAATATTTACAAATCATATATTTGATAAGTAGTTAATATCCAAAATATATTAAGAATTCATCCATATCAATGGCAAAACAAACAATCTGGTTAAAAAGTGGGCAGAGGATCTGAATAGGCTTCTTCCAAAGAAGACATACGAATGGCCAATAGGTACATGAAAAGATGCTTAACATCACTGATCATCAGGGAAATGCAAGTAAAAACCACAATGAGATATCACCTCACACCTGTTAAAAAGGGTGTTATCAAATAGACAAGAGATAACGAATGCTGGTGAGGATGTGGAGAAAAAGGAATCCTTGCGCACTGTTGGTGGGAATGTAAATTGGTGCAGCCACTGTGGAAAACAGTATGGAGGTTCCAAAAACTAAAAAAATAGAACTACCATATGAATCAATAGTTTTATTTCTGAATATCTCAAGAAAATAAAAACACTAATTAAAAAAGATATATGTTTATTGCAACATTATTTACAGTAACCAAGATATGGAAATAACCTAGATGTGATATATACACACACATGCATACATATACACATACATCATTGCATTTATAGCTTACTGATATATCTATAGAACATGCAAATCAGACAGTTTTAGTCTGATTTAGTCACTAAAAGTTTCTCTTGTTCACCAGTTGAAGGAGTCAGAAACATAATCTGAAAGGAAGGTTTTTATCAGGACATCTGGGTTGCTGAATATATATATATATATATATTCAGCCATAAAAATGATGAAATCTTGCCATTTGTGACAACATGGATGGAACCTAAGGGCAAAGTGAAATAAGTCAGACATAGAAAGATAAACACTATATGGCTCATTTATATGAGATCTAAAACAACCTAAACAAAATCCTGCTCATGGTACAGAAAGCAGATAGGTAGGTACCAAAGGCTGGGGATGGGGGTGAGGTGGGAGAAATGGATAAAGGGAATAAAAAGATACAAACTCCCAGTTATAAAATAAGCTGTGGGGATATGATGTACATATTTGTAAGTTGCTAAGAGAGTAGATCTTAAAAGTTCTCATCACCAGAAAAAATTCTGTAACTATGTATGGTGATGGATATTTATTAGACTTCTCATGATCATTTCACAGTATACACAAATATAGTATCTTTAGCTGTTTGTCAGTTACAGCTTAATAAAATTAAAAGTGTTAGCAAGTTTTAACAGTAGAAAATACAGGAGAGATAAGGAACAAATGTATTTGCAAGAGATATTCTGTAGGAAAAAATGAAGCCAGTGACTTCAGTTTCTTAGTCAAGGAAATAAGATATTGAATTCTTCTACTGAATTAAATGATATCTTAAAAGTGTATTTTAAGGATGTTTATAACAAGGCTATTATTTATAAAACAACTTAAGATTTTATATTACTTAAAATTCTATTATTTAAGCCTAACTTTCTTTTATCTGATTTATCCCAGGGAGACCATTTAGAAACAAAGATGATTAACGCTGGTTTACGATACGGATACGAATACCTGGGTAATTCCCCGAGGCTGGTTATTACTCCACTCACGGACAGATGTTACAGGTAAACTCATCCCTAGACCACTTAACTTCTTATAAAGTACCAAATTATTTTCCACTTAGTAAATGTACCTTAATGTATCTTTTCCTAGATCCTTAGTTCTACTCTCCACTTGATCTTCAATTTCTCTTTCTCTGCTGGCTTCTTTCTCTCAGCTCTGGAGCTCTAAGTATTGTCAGGTGTTGCTGTGTTTTGTCTTTTTTTTACATTGTTCACATATCCTGTCTTCTTGAAACGCACTGACTTTTGTTTTCGGATCATTTGAGACATCCTGTTCCTTCCCCTGAAGCATGGGATTTTCTGGAATTCTGTGCTCATGTGATAATATGATGTTTTGTTTCATGCTTCATGGTTTCCTGAATGTTCTTATTCACTCTCAGACTTTAACAGATCCCCAAATCTGTACTTCCAGCCAAGGGTAACATTGGTTAATAACATTATGTAGGTTTCAGGTGTACAATTTGATAATACATCATCTATGTAATGTCGATATATCATCTGTATTGAGATCACCATCCAAAGTCAAATCTTCTCCCATCCCAACTTCTTCTTCCTTTACCCTCTAATACCTCCTCCATCCCGTTTCCTCTGTCAGTCACTTTACTGTTGTCTGTGTCCAAGAGTCTTTCTTTTGTTCTTTGTTTCATCCCTTCACTCTTTTCACCTGGTCCCCAACGCCCCACCCCTCTGACAGCTGTCAGTCTGTTCTCTGTATCCATGAGTCAGTCTCCACTTTGTTAGCTTATTTTGTTCATCAGATTCCACATGTAAGTGGAATCATATGGTACTTATCTTTCTCTAACTGGTTCATTTCACTTAACATAATACTCTCCATATCCATTCATACTGTCACAAAAGGTAAGATTTTCTTCTATTTATGGTTAAGTACTATTCCATTGTGTAAATGTACCACAGCTTTCTTATACATTAATCTACTGATAGACAACTTGGGCTGCTTCCAAATCTTGGCTATTGTAAATAATGCAGCAATGAACATAAGGGTGCATATATACTTTTTAAGAACTTTTAAATTGAATTTATTGGACTGACATTGGTTAATAACAGTCTACAGGTTTCAGGTATACAATTCTATAATATGTCATCTGTATATTGTATTGCGTGTTTACCACCCTAAGTTCAGTCTTCTTCTATCACCACTTATCCCTCCCACACCCTCTTCACTTCTCCTGTCCCCCTTTCCCTCTGTTCATACAATCTTCTGAATTAATATTTTGGGTTTCTTCAGATATATTCCCAGAAGTGGAATTGCTGGGACATAGAGCAGTCCATTTTTAATTTTTTGAGGAAACTCCCTACTCTTTTCCACAGTGTCAGCCATTCACTTTAAAATTTTGCCTCTTCTCCACTCTCTTTATTCTTTCTTCTATGTCTCTTAACTTTACTTATATTCTCTGTATCTTCCTGGGTGATTTCTTCATATTTACTTTCTAGTGTATAATTCTGTTTCTTTATGGTTATTCTGCTATTTAATCTATTGACTATATTTTTAGGAGTTCGATAATTATATTTTTATTGCATGTATTTCAAGTTGTCTCTTTTATGAAGTTGGCTTCCTTTTTTCTTACATTTTTCTGATGTCTGTTGCTGTTTATATAAAATCTTATTGAGCAAAGCACCAGGATACCAGAGAGGGCAGAGGGCTGCAGACATAGGAACACTCCCAGGCCTCTGCCATGTGCCTTCGCCTCTGCAGTCCGACTCTTCACTTGGACCCGTCTCTCCAGTTTTAATTGCAAGCTCATTTTAGCAGGGGTTGTATCCCCATTCATTCTTGCACGTTCTCAGCTGAGGTGATGTCCATGGAGCACTTTCACATTTCAGTCTCAGGAGGACTCTAGGGTTTTCCCTGGTCCAGAGTAAAATTTTAATGTTAATTTTTCAGTTTTGGTACATGTGCTCGTGGGTAATAGAAATTTGGGCTTCATCTTCATGGATAATGTAAGCTTTTCATCAGGCCCTGCATGAAGGGCAAGCTCCTGTCTCTTCTGTAATTGATTCAGTTGATTCTATTTTGGTCTTTCTTCAGTAGGTTTCTGGAGTAAGTTTAGTTCCCATTTACACAATGCAGCTTTCTAGGTTGAATAGCTGGGTCTATTTTGGCTCCTCACTTTGCTCAGTTCTGAGGCTTATTTTTTTCTGTTTGTATGTGGGTGTGTGCACCAAAGCAATGTGCACCTCTATAGCTTTAGCACCTAATTGCTTTTCCAGCTTTTCATCCCCTTTTCATTGGCTATTTTCTTTTCATTCTTTCAAATATGCCTGCATATTTTTTTTTTAAGTAGCATTTTCATATGTTAACAGTAGGGGGATTGGGTGGTTCTAGGTAAGCTGATATCTCCATATTGGCCAGAAGTCAGCATTGAATTTCAAAAGTGAATTTGTTTAGATTCTGTCATATAAACAGCTGTTCAGAAGTAAAATATAGTAACAGGCAAAGTATGGCACAAAGAATTTCAGATTAGTGGGAAGGAAGAAATTATTGAAGAGGAAGTGGGAGATTTCGCTCTGTTTAAACTTTCTTCAGACTGTATATGAAAATATCACATCATTTTACAAAGATTGTTTAATTCATCTTTCAGGACCTTATTTGGAGCCCTTCACCTACACCTTGGGGGAGCACCCGAAGGCCCTGCTGGCACTGGGAAGACTGAAACTACCAAAGACTTGGCAAAAGCTGTAGCCAAGCAGTGCGTTGTGTTCAACTGCTCCGATGGGCTGGATTATCTGGCTTTAGGAAAATTCTTTAAGGTTAGAATTGACAGCTCACATTTATTTATTTATTTATTTATTTATTTATTTATTTATTTATTTATAGAGGGAAGGGAGGGAGATAGAGAGAGAGAGAGAGAAACATCAATGTGCAGTTGTTGGGGGTCATGGCCTGCAACCCAGGCATGTACCCTGACTGGGAATCGAACCTGCGACACTTTGGTTCACAGCCTGCGCTCAGTCCACTGAGCTATGCCAGCCAGGGCTGACACCTAATTTTTTTTTTATAATTTGATAACTGCTCAGAGGGGAAAGTTGTTTATAATGAAACATAATTTAATGCAAGTAAAAGACCTTGGAGTTTAAGTAAAGTTAAAATTAAAGTACCATCTCAATATTCTCAAAAGAAATTGGGTTATACTAAAGCTTATTTGAGAAGGAGCCCTACCCCCTT